>NC_141691.1:721484799-722084799 GCF_964263255.1 Lissotriton vulgaris
TTACTCATACTTAATCAGTTAGGCTCCAATGTGTACAGCTCAATTATTTATCTGGATTCTAATTTGTTCTCTTTTGCCTTCTGTAAAGTTGTTCAACATAAGTAACTGTTTATTTCAAGTTAAATAGAAGAGTACAGCAGGACCATCAAGTAGCACGTGTAGCGACAGCCACATCCCAGTACAGCTGTCACCCACAAGGTTCCATACTCCCTTCTCTCTTACCTACATTCCTTAGCCTTGGTAGCATAATATTCCATCCATGCTTAAGAGCCAACACATCTTTCCCCTTATAACTTGGAAAAAGGTATGAAATGTGATATAACAAAGCATTTACACTGTTCCTCCTATACTTGAACTAACGATGTAGAATATAATGCAACTACAAATGCTTTGTAACTTATATACACATACATAAAACATAAAGTACAACAAAATCAATATACTGTTGACATAAAAAATATATATATAACAAGGAAGAATAACTTATCTCCTATTACAATTTCAAGGTCTAACTAAGATAGTTAGTCTTGATCAAGAATATAATCTCAAAGGTAATTTGGCATATTAATCTATTGTGCTAAACACATGTGGGTTCAGATCCCATCCACATCGCCAATGTAAAGTCGTCCAATAAAAGTAACTGTTTATTTCAAATAAAATACAATAATACATCAGGACCATCAAGTTGTATATGTAGTGACCTCCACCTCCCAGTCCAGCTGTCACCCACAAGAGTCTATACTCCCTTCTCCCTTACCTATATTCCTTGACCATGGTAACCTAACATTCCATCCATGGTTAGGACCCAACACCTTCGCAATCTATAGCCTAAACTTTCAACCCTCCACTATCATATCATCACCATTGTATGCTTCATCAAAATGTAACAAGCCACCGGGTAATTCATATCTTTATTTCATTTTATGCCGGATGTTCTAAAATAATTTTCTGTACCAGGAAAATTGTTCTTCCTACATACTACTTTTGGCAAGGTCAAGTCAGACCATATACTGCATTTTTAGTTATACATATCAAATACGTAATTGCATTTCCTAAAAATGTTACATATCTCATTAAATTGCTTTCTTTAATTTGTTTAAAATCGGATAGTTCTTAACTATCAATTGCTTCCTGGTCCATTTAGATAATTTGTATTTTGTTACTCATAGAGTTATGGCCCAGTGCTTTAAATCTGGTTATTCTATTGTGCAGCACTTGCGCTTCGCCCTCAATACCTTCCCACGTGGTATGCTCTTTTTAAGGGGCTCTCCTTTAATGAAGTAAGCAGGTGATTGCTGTCTCCTTGATATGCATGGAAGTTACAAGCATGTTAGCCTTTACTAACAATTTTGTATCCAAGTATTCAACTGCTACAGCACTGATTTCCCCCATTAAGTTTATATTTAGTTCAGTCTAATTTAGAATTTAAATAAATTCACATGCTCATTCCCTAGCGGATTTCCTTATCAGAAAGAGGTCATCTATACAATATACCTTAACCATAATGCCACATTCCTGTGAAGGGAGATGTTCCAACACTGTAGTCACCTTCTCCTCTCACCAGCTCATGAATATGTTTGTGCAGCTTGGGTTGAAGTAGATGCCAATCACAGTCCCTTTCTGTTTTATAATCATTTGGGTATCATACGAAACATTGATCTCCTGAAGATTCCATTTCATCATTTCTAAAACCATGTTAGTATTTTGTAAACAATTCAGTGGTCTTGCTCTCATAAAATGGCAAAAATTCCTGTCCATCTAATGTAATGAAAAGAAAATCTGGCCACCACTTAATTATATTACCACTTAATATAATATATCTTGCACAGAAAATCCTCTAGACATAGTCGCGGGGAACCTTTCACTCAGGGCACTGTGTGTTGTTCCCTACTCCTGGCAGGAGCTGAAACAAAAGCTGCTCTCACCAGACAGACGCAAAAAAGGAAATATTGCTCTCAACAGCACCCAGGATGGGTGGTGGCTGTGGAGCCAGAGGATCTGATGGGCCTCCCCCTGCATCCCCCAATGTTAATCAATGTTGTGAGTGCCTGGGTGGGAATAGAACACCCACCAAAATAAATAGCACGTCTGGCTCCTGCCAGCACCCAGGATTGATACTGACTGGGGAAACAGTGCGTACTGGGGAACCATGGGCCTTCCCCTGCAGTCTACAAAAAAAAAAGAATTGTGGGTTTCCTAAGTGGGACCAGGGCAACGACCATAAAACATGAACATTTTTTAAAAGTGTAAATGGGTCCAGTGTCCCCACAGCAAGAAGGTTGCTGGCCAGGTAGGGGCAACAGCGGCCTTGGGCCCCTACATGCCAGCACCCAACATTGTGACAAAGTGTGGGCGTTCTCGATGGGACCAAGACCCATTAAAATGTATTTAAGAAACCACTTGTGTTGTGAAGCCATAAAAACAATAAGAGCTGAACAGCTGCTCCCAAAATATAAACTGTTCTAAAGAGCAGCACCCGATAATGTCCTGTGAGGTATTTATTTTTACATTTACCAATTGTGGTGCTACCCTGAGGAGGGAGAAGGACATCACAAATGTTTTAATAAAATGTTGTGGGGGGACTGCAAGAAGCACTGCATTCACTCAGAAACATGGAATGTGGAGATCCCTTGTTGTTGATCCCAAGGCTGCATTATATAGCCTACAGAGTGTTAAAAAAAGACTCAAACATATGTTTATGGCTGTTTTCATTAAAATGTTTTATTTAGACATTATTGTATTAATTATCATTCTTGGGTGTTGCCTTGCGTGCATCATTAAGAAATGAATTGGAATATGGATACTGAAGTTAACGTGGGTGATTTTGTCAAAGTCCATAGGTCTGCTTATGTTCACGTGATGAGCCCCCTGATGTAGCCTGAATACCTGTCTTTTTGTATATTGATGATCTGACACTTTGGCAAAGTCAATAGGTCTGCTTTATTTAGAATGACCCCCCCCCCTTATATTACTTTAAGTTAAAACAAAAACTAGAAATTCACTGAAAAAAACAAAGGTAAAAGTGACAGTCACATTTAGGTATGGTAAATAGATCTTCCTGTACATAAAAAAGTTATAGTTAGGTGAAAATGTTGGTTTGAATTTAACATTTTAAACTCTCAAAACCACTGGAAATCACCAAGTATAGGTAAAGCAAGTAACTATACCTTGCACAGATATCAAGCACTTCTTAGGATCTGGCATTTTAAATCACTCATGACATTTTCTATTTCATTATTGATAACATCACAGATGACATATGAAATTGCACCATTGATTACAACACTGTATAACTTCACAAAACCTTTAAAAAAAGTCTCATCAACCTGTGCTCCTTCCTGGAAAGTTTTGGGGTGATCTGTAAAGCAAGGGTCAAGAAAAAGGGGGATCCCAAAAACATGTTTTCCCATGCAATTTTCAATAGGAGACACGGCAATTCAGTAAAAAATAGCTCAACAAAATTACTTCAAATGTGCCAGAAAGATAGATATCTACCCAAAAAGTGTACTTTTTGTGATGTGGTGTAAAGTCAATCAGTAGTTTTTGAGAAATTAAGGTTAAACATGAATTAAAATTTCACCCCAGAGGAAGTCAAAACCATATCTTTTTAGCTGTTCATTGATTTGCAACTGTGTTGTATCTTTTTTTTGTTAAACAAAAGGTTCCCCATTGGTGGGCCAGGGTCTGGGGATCAATGTATTATTATTTTTAGGGGATGGGGCATGTGGCCCACCTCCCTAAACCATTTGAAGGCTTCAGTGACCATATATTCTGTGGGATTCTATTTTTACTGGGAGAAAGATGTGTTTCCCCTCTTTGAGCCATTTGAATGTCCTGTAGACCCCTTGCCCTGGGGCCGATGTCATTAATTATTAACTGCTTCTAGGCAAGGAACACCCCATAACGCCCTGCAAGGGCATTTTGTTGATTTTTGCATCCTGAAGGTTCCCCAGAAGGTGCAGGTGTACCACTAAAGCTTCTTTTAATGTTTTGTTGGAGGTGCAGGAAGCTCAGCAGCATTTCTTTTAAATCACAGTAAGTCTCCTCATTCATTGAGTCCATGGCCCAAGGACAGCACACCATTATTTTTAAAACCCTCCGAACTGGAGCTGGATGCTCTTCAGCTGGAGTTGCAAGGACCCCTTGTGGTTAGATTTATGGCCTACTTTTTATTTTAAAAACTCAAAGACATGTTTATGGCTATTTAAACATGCTTTATTGAAAATATTTTTCGATAATCACTATAATTAAATATTGCAATGTGTGTCTTTTTATAATAAATATTTGGTTATAGTTATTGGTGATTTGTAGACAGTGTTAATAGGTCCCCTTTATATATGTTGATGATAAAAGCCAATAGCCCTGCCTTTTATGTTTGGCTGTTTCTGCCAGTAGGTCTGTCTTACTTAAAATGATAACACTTTATAATGTTACTTACATTTAAAAACAACGGAAAAAGTCACTGAAAATACAAAGGTTAAAATTACTTTATAGTTAGGTCAGTCAATAATATCTTAATTTACATTTTTATAAAACATAGAAGAAACTCAATGATAAAAAACAAAGGTTAATGTTGCATTATAGTTAGGTGAAAAGTAATATTTTAAACTCTAAAACCACTGAAATTCACCAGTTATAGTTAACTGGAGTAACTATAACTCATGCCCTCCCCATGCAGTGCTTATGACCTCACAACTCATGAAATGCCCTATAATGTCCTTAATCAAATTATTGATGACATCTAAAATGGCATTTCTGACAACACTGTGCATGGTGGGGGTGGTAGGCGGACAACAGGTTCCATAGCTTGGCTTTTAAATTAGCATAGCGAAATGTAGCAATGCATTGGACAGAAGTAAATGCACCTCCATATAATTTATTTTAAATGTGTGAATTGGTAAATTAGAAAATAAATATCAGCATTAATTATGCATAAGTCCTTAAGATAGATAGATAGATAGATAGATAGATAGATAGATAGATAGATAGATAGATAGATAGATAGATAGATAGATAGATAGATAGATAGATAGATAGATAGATAGACAGATAGATAGATAAAGCATTTAAGCATATGTAATGAATGTGCTATTCGCTAAAAGAACACACCCTAACCCAACACTCCAGCAAGGCAAGACCCAGCACTTTCTTAAGGTGAGGTGAGAAAACAAACCCAAATGTAGGTAAAGTAACACACACAAGTTTATTAATGCAACATTTTAAAAAGGCAGGTCGAATATATCAGTCATGGCAGACTCAAAAACTGTTGTTTAATGCAATGTTCAATAAGGTAAGCCAAATATATCAGTAAATGCAGATTTCCAAATGTCAAATGAATGATTAAATGAACAATTGAAATATAATGCAATATACATACACAAGTAGCAAAGAGTAGAAAATATATACAAGAGAGAGAGTGGTTAGGAACATCTCACCGATTGAATTTGCATCATCCTTGTTAGCTCAAGCTGTAGGAAGTCCGTCAACAGCCCAGGAAGGAGTTTCAATCAGGACTCAAGTTCTGTCACAATTCCAAGGCAATACGTCTATTCTGTGGTGTACTTCCCACCTGGCCCAAGAAAGCTCCCAGCTTTTAATACCATTATTCCATGTGGAACGAAGCTTCTAGAAAACCCTGCCCCTTTCTCATTGGAAATAACTGAGCTGACTGGTACCAGTCAAGGCCAAGACAGTGGCTGGCCAACCCCCTGTACGTTGACTCTGAGACAGAGTTGTACATTCCACAGATAATATCCAGTTCACTCTGGTCAGTGAGGAGCGAAAAACAAGTGAGGTGCAGAAAGACCTTGAATGTGAATCGCAAGCACTGCTGTGCATGCAGAGGTAGCGCAAAATCAGAAAGCAAGATGACATGAGGCCATGTCAAAGCCAATAGTCAAAATAACACACTAAAGTCAGCTAAAATGGTGGTAGTTGAAGGTCATCATAGGGTGCCCAACCACAAGAATGACTATTTCACTTCAGCATAATTAATGCTGATCTTAATTTTGTTAATTTAACAATTCAGAACTTTTAAATAAACTAAATTAAATTTTAACTTAGTTTATAAAGTTTAAAAGTAATTGGAAATAAATGTATACACAACAGAAACAAGTTTGTCACAAATTAAATTAAAATAAAAGATTTTGTGAGGATGTACGATATAAATTGTAAATTTTTGTTCAAGAATTTTTTAAAAATATTAATTAATCTATTTAAATGAATTTACAATTTTATTTAAAGTTAATTTTAGGCGGTGGTATGTTGATTTATTTTATTATTAATTGTTTTTATTTATTTTCAAAAAGTAATACATTTATCACATTTTCCACTGGTGATGGAGATCCACACAAACAGGTTGTAAGGTACAAAAAGTAATTTTAAACTTGTACATTCAGTCATAGGATGCTCTACCCCTGAATTACAGTAGGTCGAGACTCTTCAGTCTACATGTAGGTATAAAACTCCACTCTGAAATGGTGAATAGCAAAAAAGTGAAGATTTGCACTTAGGTGAAGGAGTAGATCTAAGCTAAACCAGATTCACACTTGCAACCTTACCTTTTTCAATGAGGCCTATAGAGTTCAAATTATTTTTTATTGATTACTGAACAAAATGGAAGAATACATGGAATTCATGTTGCTGGAACGGGAGCCTTGGGGCCGTACCATGATGGACTTTTCGGATGCAGTGCAGCGCTGAGTGTCTGCTTATGCGCCTGCAGGTCAAAATGTGAACTCAGCTTTATTTTGAGGTGGTACAAGTTGGAAACAGAGGGCCCAATTCACAAAAGAAATTAAGATCAAACGTCTAACTTAGAACAAAAATCTAACTTTGCTACTTTGCGGTATTCAAAAAGGTAAGTTATTACTAGTAAAATTACTAGTAGCAAGGTTACTACTAGTAACTTACCTTTGTGAATACTGAAAAGTAGTAAAATTAGACTTTTGGTCTAAGTTAGTCGTTGGGTAAAACTTTACCTTTGTGAATCAGGCCCATAGAGTTATTTTTCTGAGAGGAACTGTCGGATAACTGGCGCTTGGTTCAGCACCAGGTAAGTTCATCATGATACATCATGATCAATGGACTAATTTAAACAAGACGCATTGACATTGCCGTTAAATATTGAGCCCAGATGTTAGGATCTGCATTTAAAAAAGGCTGGTAATGAGAAAAACTATGGAGTTGAATTCTCTGGTTTATGCCTCATATCCCCTTTCAACTTATTTTTCCTCATGCTATGCATCTTTCTCTCTTAACAAAGTCTAGGGATTAAAATAGGAACATTATGAAAGTCAAAGGTCTTATTGATCATTTGTTTGGATTTCATCATATTATTTTCTTATAGTACAGCACGATATTCGATATAAATCATGTTTGAAATTACTGGTTTTGAAGTTAAATAGATGGGCATAACCTTTACTGCATATTGTTTTGAGATATGTTAATTTGTCTCTTTACATCCTCCATTGCCCATGGTAGCTTCTGCCTCTTGTATTCTAACTCCAGACCTAGAACTAGTAGAAGAGAGGAAATTAAGAATTATCATTGGCATATTCAGGGGGCTGTCCACGAAAGCCAAAGGTTGTAAATCTGTGCTGTCAATCTGTATGGTTACAAGTGCTTGTTCATTCTGTGAGATAGGTTTGCACTCCAGTTCCTTATCAGAATTTTGGACCAGCTTCACAAAACTACTTGAACACTTAGGATAGACAGGTGTACAAGCAGCGTGTTTTATATGTCAGTCAGTCAGTCAAATTAACTTTATTCGATTTGATTAAAATCATACAAAGTACATAAAAACAAGGTTATTTACAATTAAAAAAGGATTAAACAGTTTCTTTGTGAACAAGTTAATTTGGCATAATATAATCATTAAAAATATTTAAAAACAAGTTATGCACACTGGTTTGGCAAGTTCATACATCTTCTAGATCTGGACGCTGCCACTAGGAAATTGGCCACGGCGAATGTAATACATATATTTCCTAGGGATTTTAAATATAGCATGGCTGGTCTCACCTGGGAGAAGCCAGCTTCCCTTAAGACAGGTAGCAAGTATTTTTTTATTTGTGCAGAGAAGAAATCACAAAACATAACAAAGTGCATGGTATCCTGAACTGAAAAATTGTCACAAGTGCAAGGGGGTGCTAACTCAGGTTTCATCCAGGTTTTAAAATTGCCCAAATAAAAATGAATAAGGTTAAATCTAAATTTTGCGTGTTTTATATGTTTAAACTGAGGTCTTCTATTCAGAAGACACCAGTGTACACTTGCAAAGTGATTTACTCACACATTACTTTGGAACAATACGGTAGTTGTATATGAGTACCCCTCTTCTTATGTGGATGGCATTGGGTGTTTCCGTGATCCTTTACAAATTAGATGAACACCTCCAGCCTTGCATGCTTGTGGCATTTCCATATTTACAGTTTTGTAAGGCAACTTCCTGTACTTGAAATTTTTTGATGTATGTGTCAATTTACAGAGTATTGTTCAACAACTCTTTTATAAATAATCAACTGCTTTGTGATCTATGGACTAATATAAGTAGTGTACATTACCATTTCTGTCAAATGTTCGGCCGAGGTGTTAGGATCTGCTTTTAAGAAAAGCTGGTGGTGAGGACATTCAGAAAAAATGATCTCATCAAGAATCACTTTAGCAATGACCTTCTAATTACATTGTGGTATTGAAGCACCTACTGAAATGGGATGATGTTTTGGGACTTATTTTGAAAAGATAGCACGTACCCTAGCAAATGTTTGAATTTGGTCTCAAAGTAGGACATTTCATGTGAAATATACTTGCATTGAAATCTGCCGCACTACAATTAACTACAGACCCCATCATACCTGACAACCAAGATCGTGGACTTTGGTGGGTAAGGCCACCCATGCTGGAGCAGCTTTTCCAGAGTGAAAATTAAGAAATTCAGGAAGGAGAAGATAAGATGTCAACTTGCACCTGCTACACTCCAGGAATTTGAAACTCCATCTGAGCTCCAGTCCATGAGATCACATGCCTTCACTTTCGGGAGGAGCTAAAGATTTATCTCTTCAAACAACATATCATTACAATATAACCGCCAACCTAAAGAGAGACATTAAATGTGAAATTTTGCAAATGAATAACTTTTGATATTTTGCAGATGTGCAAAAAAGCATATGCCAGAGAACTGCAAGTTGTAAAAAGTGTATTCTGTACAATATGTGCCTTCTGCTGTCATACTTGGAACCGTGATAGTCTATAGTTTAAAGATGTATATGTGTGTTTGATCATTACAAGTGCTAAAAATGGGAGATAGATGTAAATGCTTGTTACTCTCAATCTGTTTCTTGCAGTTAAGTGCTGTAACTGTCCTACTAAATGTATATAAGTAAAATTTGTGTCCTGTTCTCTCTCAAGGCTGGGTAGTGTCTTTTTATAATATCTGTTATTAGAGGATTTGGTGGACATGTCATTATTGTTTTTTTTTATGCTACAGCACGGTCACATAGAAAGCTAAGTCTGCAACATTAATCTGGGAAAACATCTATAATATACTTATTTTTTTATTTGAAAAGTGTTATATAGCGCAGGCTAGACCCGGAGGTATCAGAGCGCTTTACATGAGGTAGGATATTGTTTCAGCACATTGTTACATAGTTACATCCGTTGCTGGAGCGTCGCATAACATAGAAAAGGAAACAGTATAACATAGTTGCATGTGTTACTAAAGCATAGCATAACATAGAAAAAACTGGCAGGGGGGAAAGTACTTCAGGGGACAAAGAAAAGTCAGTGTGAAAGAATCAACAAACTGGTTGGGGAAGGAGTCATGGGACGCCAAGGTACTGTGGTCAAAATCCACAAGGCAGGAGAGGCAAGCACCAGTGCCCGAATCCGTAGGGTAGGTGACAGCTGAGGGGGAGAACCACAGTCAACCTCCTCTACAGCTACATAGGTAGTTCCACCGGGCAATGGCCATGTTGCTGGGGCTCTGCTGTCTGAAGATTCCAGTGGTAAACAGCAGTAAACAAAAATGCAGGAAACAATTAACTAAAGGGTTGTGGGGATGGGGCATAAAGCCTGCAGTAGGAATTAAACCTGCGATAAAAAGATGATTAATATCAAGGGTCCCATAAAAGACATGAATGCAGATCCTTTATCCTTGATCCTTTGTCCAGCTCCAGCTTGGCAGTCATCTTAGTACTAGATAACCCAGGTACTGGGTTACCTCCTTGGACTCCAATAGACAATTTCTAAATCAGGTACTGCAAAACAGTTAACTTTAGGGCGATGATCCCCAGGCAAGGACCCGAATTTTGCTGCCGTTCTTTGGTCACCTGCAAAAACAACAGTTGATGGACAGAATGCAGAACAATGTCATACATTCACCCCAGTACAGAGATCTGGGCCTAAATCCATCGTTTTTTTGCACTCCACACCACCCCAGTTCAGACATGGCCATATGCAAATCAGCCTTGACCCTGAGCCTCATGCGAACAGTCCAGCCCGAACTGCTCACTTTGCCACTGGATTCAAGCAAGCCTGGCTGAAGACGGCTGTAATGCCAGAAACCGGTCCTAGGAAGCTTGTTTACGGTCCAGGGAAGGCCTGGCTTTGCAGTTTGGGCTGGACTGTTACCATGAGGCACAGGGTCAGACTGATTTGCATATGGCCATGTCTGAACTGGGGTGACAGAGTGGGCTAAAGAACAGTGATGGATTAAACCCAGATCTGTTGACTGGGTGTGAGTGTTTGATTGGTTCAGATGCTCCGTCCATCACCACCCCCTTTTGTACCGCTTTGTTCGCCATAAGTTGGCAGGGTATGCTCAGACGTAAGTCCCTTGCTCACTTGCCACTGGATTCAAGCAAGCCGGGCTGAAGACGGCTGTAATGCCAGAAACTGGTCCTAGGAAGCTTGTTTCCGGTCCAGGGAAGGCATGGCTTGGCAGTTCGGGCTGGACTGTTCCCATGAGGAACAGTGTCAGACTGATTTGCATATGGCCATGTCTGAACAGGGGTGGCAGAGTGGGCTAAAGAACGGTTATGGATTAAACCCAGATCTGTTGACTGGTGGTGAGTGTTTGATTGGTTCAGATGCTCCGTCCATCACCACCTCCTTTTGTACCCCTTTGTCCGCCATAAGTTGGCAGGGTATGCTCAGACGTAAGTCCCTTGCTCACTTTGCCACTGGATTCAAGCAAGCCTGGCTGAAGATGGCTGTAATGCCAGAAACCGGTCCTAGGAAGCTTGTTTCCGGTCCAGGGAAGGCATGGCTTGGCAGTTCGGGCTGGACTGTTCCCATGAGGCACAGGGTCAGACTGATTTGCATATGACCATGTCTGAACTGGGGTGGCAGAGTGGGCTAAAGAACGGTGATGGAGTAAACCCAGATCTGTTGACTGGGTGTGAGTGTTTGATTGGTTCAGATGCTTCGTCCATCACCACCCCCTTTTGTACCGTTCTGTGGCAACCGGCATATGTTTGCCCTATGGATGCCCTAAGCTCGGTGCCGCCTTGAGATCCTGGTGAAAGTTGGTAATAGCTGTCATTTTGAGGTAAGTCCTCCCGAGGCCTGACCTCAAATGCCCGAATGCTTGCGGAGGCTGCATCCTGTAACCCCCGGTTCTCAGTGGGTTCGCCGGTCTCACAACCAAAGGGTTCAAGAGCGCACGCCTTCCCTCTGGCACCCACCTGGGCCAGGCCCGTTCCCCCATCACTCGGGTGGAAACTGACTGGGAACATAGGTCATTTCACTCACCCCATCCATGATGTTAGTACTGGGGTTGAAGCTCCCTCGCCACGTGGCCGTTGGGGGTCTGCTCATGTTTAATCTCCTTATTTCTCCTTTCCTCTGTGGCCCTGTCTCAGTTCCGTCACTGTTGCCCAGGCACCATCTTGACTGCCAGCCAGTCATGATGAAACTAGGAGCAGTGCGAGTGCTCACAATCAGCTCCTCACTCGTTCCGCTTCATCATGCTCGCCCGATGGGGCATCACTTCCCCGGGAACCACCTGAATTCTATAGCGGTGCGTGGGAGCTCTGCATTTGCACTACCACACTGGCACCATCTTGGCACTTGTCAATTGTCATTTACATGGTTGACAATTGGCTTCAGGGTATTGATTCCAATTGTGTCCACTCTTTACTTCTTAGCCATATTTGGCTATGCCTTAAGTTTTGACTTATGATGGGAAAAATAGAACTTCCAAATCCTACAAGCAATATATTATAATGTAACATAGCATAAAGGAATTCTGGCTGTCCTTATGTTTAGCAAAGTGACCTGGCTAAATTTGATCTCATTGTCAATTACCACAAAAACATACACGAGAATAGCTCCATAAACAGAATCAGTTTGGCTTCCCTCCAAGATTCTCTGACACTAATAAATCCTTCTAAATTGACCCATACAACAGTTTAAGTTTCTGGACGCACATCATCCACAAAATGAGTTCCACTTGGCACCACCTAACTCTCCTCCACATAGTTATGCCCTTCCTACAGGAGTGGATTTCAGAAGGTTCCATGTGGAAGATACACTGCTGGACAGTGTTGTCAAGACCTACTTGCCACAACATCTTACATGCAGGAGCCCTACTTATCAATGATCTTTGAAAGTAAAGCACATTGAGAAATGATGAGACGACTGGCTCCCACTATCCACCCAACATCACATTCAAGACCGTATACTTTATTTAGAAGGCAGTCAGAAATGCAGTAGTCCAAAGAAGCCAGTGATACTTTTCAACACCTGTGGAAAACATTTCCAAAGTGCAAACACTTCTGGAGAGAGTTGATTGATTGATTGATAGGCTTTATTTTGGTATACAAATACCATAAAAGCAGTAAAAACATACAATTTGTAAAAATATCATACAATCTATGACATGGATCAGTGCAATAGTCGATATAAAGGTTAAAACCAGGATTAAATTGGGACACAATAATATGTTTAACAAGTTAAAACAAGGATTAAATTGAGACTGAAAGCCTTCTGCTGCGAATCAACCAAACCCATTTCAAAAATTTTGACACAGCACATACAATCACGGGGGATGTGTCAGTCATTAAAATGCGCATTGCTACTATATCTACAAAGAGGTTTGAGCCAACGGATTTGCGGGGCACGATAGTCCGGGCATTCAAAGAAAATATGAACAACTGATTCTACGCAGTTTGGGCATGATGCACAAAAAGGTGAAAATTGTTGAGGCCCCTTCCAACATGCTACTACCTCCCCTAATGGTAAGGTCCCCACACAAAACTTAACATACAGAGTGCGATCAAACGGGATAGTAATAATGTCTAGATAGGGTTCATATGCCACCACGTCCTTGATTCTCAAAAAGGCTGCTGTTGTTTTTGGATGGAGTGAGTCTTGGTGTAATTTCGCAGTAACCCAATTCCAATGCAACTTTTAATGGTGGCCCTAGATCGGGCAGATTTTGTAGACCAAGTGCCAGGTAACCCTATCTCCATTAATAATCTTTTAACATCCTTCAACCATTTGATCCTAGACCACCCTGCCGTATCCATAACCTCAGACAAGGCTCCCGCATAGGAGGCCAATTCTGGCACCCTCCACAACCTTGTCCAGAGAAGCAGTGGGCGAAGTTTGGCTTGGTCCCCAATAGATCTACAGCCTAGATCCAATAGCACTGGCACAGTTGGAGTGCTTTGTGGCACAGCCATTAGATCTTTCAAAAACTTGTTCTCTGATTTGACTATTGAATCCAAGTTGCAGGTGCCCCACAACTCTGCCCCATATAAAGCTGCACTGACCCCTCTCGCTTTATATATATCCACTACTGGGGCAATGGGTTTACAAGTTGAGGAGCGTTCTTTCTTTAAAAGTGCTCTTCCCACCCTTTTGTGTCCCAATAGCATTTTACTCAAAACGTGGAGTAGGAGGGGGACTCCCTCCTACAACTGAGCGCGCTGTTTTGCAACGAAACTCATAGGTTTCTTCTCTGTATTTTACATAATTTCATACATAAACTGTTCCATGTATCGTAAATCAATAGTCCATAGTTAATCTCCGTAGTATAGTGCTTTTATTTCCAATTTCAAGCAGATAATTATACCAGGTTTAGAAATACATCTTGCAAACCCAATGCATTTCGGGTCTTTCCAACAGACCCTTCATCAGGGGACTATGGATTGAAAAGAAACAGGACCTGTTAATTCACCTTGCCAATAGACACGAAAATATAAACGTATAAACCAAAACATACATTAGTTTCATGATTGAATTCAACTCGTTTACATGATACCACTCTAACATAAAAACTGTCTCCTGAATTATACACAACAAGTACAGCGCAAATGTCATGACAATCATTCATTCCTATAAACGCAATGCTAAATAGCGGTATATAATTATACACTCTCGTTTCTGGGTTACTTACATAAGACCGTCCGGTCTGGTGCCTAAATTCGGCGTCTCAGTGTTTCGCGCCAAAGCTAAGCATCTATTACGGAATGCAGTTCCGTGCACGTGATCGGAAAGCCTTCCAATCACGGCAGAGTGACACTCGTCATGTGACCTGTTCCATTACGGCTTCAAGGAAGTGTAGGGATTAATTACGCTAAGGCAAATCTTAATGTAAATGCGGTAACCAGGAAGTATAAGTGGTATCTGTACATAAAATGGTGAAAATAACAATGATGTGACGGTATTCATATCAACTAATAAACTAAATTGCAAATGATATGAAAAAACGATACATTCATACAAATGGATTGTAGAACCTTAATGAACACATCAAGGGTCTCGGATATAGTTCAAACCCATAGTTGTGGTGCTTATAAAAAACATGAATGTTCAATTCTATCATTGAGCCCAATCGGGTGGCTTGAATTAAGTTTTTTAATCCAATAGTATTCACATCTAAGTCTTTGCTTAGACGGATCCATGTCGTTGCGTGGAAGGATTCTCTCCAAGACCGTATATCTTAACTGGGAAATTTGATGACGTGCTTCAAGCCAGTGACATGCCACTGTGGATTTTGAGTTCATGAGTCTGATATTACTCTTATGTTCAGTTATGCGTTTTTTCACTTTCCTTTCAGTCTGTCCTACATAGGTTTTTCCACACGGACATTTAATGGCGTACACACAATTCATCGTATCACATGTACTGTTATGTTTCAATTCAATTTGGTGTCCTTTGGTAGGGTGAGTGAATTGATTTCCAATGATTACATTGCCGCAGTGGGTGCAATTTTGACATTTTTGCATGCCTCGATAGGTCATAGTTAGTTTCTTTGGTGTATTCAACATTTCTTTAATGTTCTTTGATCTTTGAAAAGCAAAAGTTATGTTTTCTTGATACAGACCTTTTAGATCGGGTTCTTGTTGAATAAGTCCCCAGTGTTTATTCACTATTCTTTTGATTTTGGTTGCATCCGTAGAAAATTTCAATACACAAACTGTTTTGGTTTCTTGTGTTTTTGCCACTTCTTTCAGCATGCTGACTCGAGATTGTTTAGCCACTTTGTTTAACGATGTTTGCAGTACATCATTCGGATATCCTCTTGCTTGATACTTTTTAGTTTGTTCTTGGAAACTTTGTAACAACTCTACTTCATTGGAAGTGATTCTTTTTATTCTTATGAATTGCGAAGTAGGCAAATGCTTTTTCAGTGTCATAGGATGGAAACTTTGAAACAATAGTGAAGAATTTTTGTCAGTTTTCTTGATATGAACATTAGTAGTGATGATATTCTTTGTTATGGACACTTTCACATCGAGGAATGCTATGTTTTGCTCTTCTATAGTATGGGTGAATTTTATCCTTTCATTACAAGCGTTGAGAGCAATGATGTTGTTTTCCAAATCTACTCTAGCTCCTCTCCATATTATAAATAGGTCATCTATGTACCTTTTGTACATAATCAAGTGATCTGTCCATGATGGATTCTCAAGAATGTGATCAGTTTCAAATTTGCTCATGAAAATATTAGCGTATGAGGGCGCCCCCCCAAAGCCCATAGATGTTCCACTGCTTTGGTTGTAGTATTTTCCATTCCATTCAAAGTAGCTGCAAAATAATGCAAATTGCATGAGTTGTATGATTAGCAATTTTTGTTCTTCCTGTAGATTGCTTTTAGCAAGGCTCCATTCTAATGCCTCTATGCCCTCGTTGTGGGGAATAGAGGTATATAGGGCGGTTACATCTATAGTGCATAGTAGATATGTTTCATCAATCTTCAGCACTAGCTTATCCAACATGTTCAAGAAAGCTGTTGTGTCTTTAATGTACGTGGCTGAGTTTTGTACAATAGGTTGTAAAAACCTGTCAATGAATTTCCCTATGGGCTCAGAGATAGACCCACACGCAGAGACGATGGGTCTAAATGGCGGATTTGTCAAATTTTTGTGTATCTTGGGTGTCATATACAGCTTTGGTCTTCTAGGGTGTCTCATTTCTAGAAACTGTTTGGTTTTGTCGTTTATCCACTTCATATCATGGGCATCATTAATGATCTTTTTAAGAATTTGTTGGTATTCTTGAGTGGGATCCGATTCCAGTGGAAGATATATATCCGGGTTCTTCACATGATCATTCACATTTTTAGTATAAAAATCCGTGTCCATGACCACAAGGGCTCCTCCCTTGTCTGCCTTTTGGAATGTCAGCTGTTTGTTATTGGTTAAATTTTTTAACGTGTTCCATTCTCTAGATGTGAGGTTACTTCTTTTAGGTTTACTGTACGTTATCTGTTGTATCTCTGTGAGAACTGATCTCTCGAAAGCTTCAATGGTTTTGTGGGTAAATGGAGCACAAAATGAACTTTTGGGGCGAAATTCTTTTTCCCAATTTGTTTCAGCTTGAGCATCAATCGAATCTTTAAAGAAATATCTTAATTTCAGTGATCTGAAAAATTTGAACAGTGCTATATCTGTTTCGGCTGCATTTGAACGATATGTAGGTACAAATGTCATCCCTTTATTGAGAAGATCAGTTTCAGCTTGTGTGAGTTGTTTTGATGAAATATTCACTATTAATTGATTTTCGTTTTCTGGCTCCTTGTTCTCTCTGCTATGCTTTTTTCTGTTTCTGCTTCCTCGTCTTGTTGGTTTGTACTTATTGGTGGAGCGTTTGCCGCTGGGCTGATCTCTAAAAAACTCACTTGGGGAGTGACATTGCTGGTGGAAGGTTTTTCTCCTGTGTTGTCTATGAGGCTTGTAGTTTTTGCAATAGGTCTCCTTGTGGATGCTATATCTGAATCCGATACTATGCTCTCTTGAGAAGATGTTGTAGTGGTTTTTTTTGGTTGTTGCTGTTGGGATTGCCATTTTTTTTGGTTGTAAATGTCGGCCCAGGTATAAACCTCATCTAGTTTATAGTCCAGAGTGTCTCTGCGGTATTTTCGAATCTTTCTCTCATTCACTTCTTTAGCGTACTTGTCTAATTTACTATTCACATCTTCTAGAGTTTTTTCCAAGTCTTCAATTGTACTAATTTGAGATTTTATCGCTTTGATTTCTTCCTCAATTTCTATTAATGCTTTAGACAGTTCTTCCACTATAAGCAGAATCAAATCCAGCGAGCATTTATTTAAAATTTGATACCAACGTTCAATGAATTTTTTACTATTTTTGCACAACATGGGCTTGAGGGCAATCCGGAGGCCTCTGGGTATTCGTTGGTTTCTGTGGTAATGGATGAGCGTGGTGGCGTGCATCCTCTGATTTATTTCTTTTTTACTCAAATACTCAAATTGACGTATTAACTGTGCCGTGGTGGTTTTCTGTGGAGTGAATTGCCTGGTCTCCTGAATCAAATCGTAGATTTCTTTTGCTGCTTCAGCAGTGAAAGCTAAGGTTTCCGCTTTATTGGTGGTAATCAATGCAATGTCGTCTAATTGCATGTTTATTTGTTGGTGCTACCAAGGATTGGTAGGGCTGAGGATAGTAACTTGAAACGTGTTATCCTGGTGCACACAAGGTTAATCAAATTTTCTTAAAGTCAAATTTATCTATTTAGATTAGCGCTACTCGGGTCACAAGGCGTCCTGCCCTTGTCTTCAAGTAACTCAAAACGTGGAGTAGGAGGGGGACTCCCTCCTACAACTGAGCGCGCTGTTTTGCAACGAAACTCATAGGTTTCTTCTCTGTATTTTACATAATTTCATACATAAACTGTTCCATGTATCGTAAATCAATAGTCCATAGTTAATCTCCATAGTATAGTGCTTTTATTTCCAATTTCAAGCAGATAAATAATAATAAAGCGGAAACCTTAGCTTTCACTGCTGAAGCAGCAAAAGAAATCTACGATTTGATTCAGGAGACCAGGCAATTCACTCCACAGAAAACCACCACAGCACAGTTAATACGTCAATTTGAGTATTTGAGTAAAAAAGAAATAAATCAGAGGATGCACGCCACCACGCTCATCCATTACCACAGAAACCAACGAATACCCAGAGGCCTCCGGATTGCCCTCAAGCCCATGTTGTGCAAAAATAGTAAAAAATTCATTGAACGTTGGTATCAAATTTTAAATAAATGCTCGCTGGATTTGATTCTGCTTATAGTGGAAGAACTGTCTAAAGCATTAATAGAAATTGAGGAAGAAATCAAAGCGATAAAATCTCAAATTAGTACAATTGAAGACTTGGAAAAAACTCTAGAAGATGTGAATAGTAAATTAGACAAGTACGCTAAAGAAGTGAATGAGAGAAAGATTCGAAAATACCGCAGAGACACTCTGGACTATAAACTAGATGAGGTTTATACCTGGGCCGACATTTACAACCAAAAAAAATGGCAATCCCAACAGCAACAACCAAAAAAAACCACTACAACATCTTCTCAAGAGAGCATAGTATCGGATTCAGATATAGCATCCACAAGGAGACCTATTGCAAAAACTACAAGCCTCATAGACAACACAGGAGAAAAACCTTCCACCAGCAATGTCACTCCCCAAGTGAGTTTTTTAGAGATCAGCCCAGCGGCAAACGCTCCACCAATAAGTACAAACCAACAAGACGAGGAAGCAGAAACAGAAAAAAGCATAGCAGAGAGAACAAGGAGCCAGAAAACGAAAATCAATTAATAGTGAATATTTCATCAAAACAACTCACACAAGCTGAAACTGATCTTCTCAATAAAGGGATGACATTTGTACCTACATATCGTTCAAATGCAGCCGAAACAGATATAGCACTGTTCAAATTTTTCAGATCACTGAAATTAAGATATTTCTTTAAAGATTCGATTGATGCTCAAGCTGAAACAAATTGGGAAAAAGAATTTCGCCCCAAAAGTTCATTTTGTGCTCCATTTACCCACAAAACCATTGAAGCTTTCGAGAGATCAGTTCTCACAGAGATACAACAGATAACGTACAGTAAACCTAAAAGAAGTAACCTCACATCTAGAGAATGGAACACGTTAAAAAATTTAACCAATAACAAACAGCTGACATTCCAAAAGGCAGACAAGGGAGGAGCCCTTGTGGTCATGGACACGGATTTTTATACTAAAAATGTGAATGATCATGTGAAGAACCCGGATATATATCTTCCACTGGAATCGGATCCCACTCAAGAATACCAACAAATTCTTAAAAAGATCATTAATGATGCCCATGATATGAAGTGGATAAACGACAAAACCAAACAGTTTCTAGAAATGAGACACCCTAGAAGACCAAAGCTGTATATGACACCCAAGATACACAAAAATTTGACTAATCCGCCATTTAGACCCATCGTCTCTGCGTGTGGGTCTATCTCTGAGCCCATAGGGAAATTCATTGACAGGTTTTTACAACCTATTGTACAAAACTCAGCCACGTACATTAAAGACACAACAGCTTTCTTGAACATGTTGGATAAGCTAGTGCTGAAGATTGATGAAACATATCTACTATGCACTATAGATGTAACCGCCCTATATACCTCTATTCCCCACAACGAGGGCATAGAGGCATTAGAATGGAGCCTTGCTAAAAGCAATCTACAGGAAGAACAAAAATTGCTAATCATACAACTCATGCAATTTGCATTATTTTGCAGCTACTTTGAATGGAATGGAAAATACTACAACCAAAGCAGTGGAACATCTATGGGCTTTGGGGGGGCGCCCTCATACGCTAATATTTTCATGAGCAAATTTGAAACTGATCACATTCTTGAGAATCCATCATGGACAGATCACTTGATTATGTACAAAAGGTACATAGATGACCTATTTATAATATGGAGAGGAGCTAGAGTAGATTTGGAAAACAACATCATTGCTCTCAACGCTTGTAATGAAAGGATAAAATTCACCCATACTATAGAAGAGCAAAACATAGCATTCCTCGATGTGAAAGTGTCCATAACAAAGAATATCATCACTACTAATGTTCATATCAAGAAAACTGACAAAAATTCTTCACTATTGTTTCAAAGTTTCCATCCTATGACACTGAAAAAGCATTTGCCTACTTCGCAATTCATAAGAATAAAAAGAATCACTTCCAATGAAGTAGAGTTGTTACAAAGTTTCCAAGAACAAACTAAAAAGTATCAAGCAAGAGGATATCCGAATGATGTACTGCAAACATCGTTAAACAAAGTGGCTAAACAATCTCGAGTCAGCATGCTGAAAGAAGTGGCAAAAACACAAGAAACCAAAACAGTTTGTGTATTGAAATTTTCTACGGATGCAACCAAAATCAAAAGAATAGTGAATAAACACTGGGGACTTATTCAACAAGAACCCGATCTAAAAGGTCTGTATCAAGAAAACATAACTTTTGCTTTTCAAAGATCAAAGAACATTAAAGAAATGTTGAATACACCAAAGAAACTAACTATGACCTATCGAGGCATGCAAAAATGTCAAAATTGCACCCACTGCGGCAATGTAATCATTGGAAATCAATTCACTCACCCTACCAAAGGACACCAAATTGAATTGAAACATAACAGTACATGTGATACGATGAATTGTGTGTACGCCATTAAATGTCCGTGTGGAAAAACCTATGTAGGACAGACTGAAAGGAAAGTGAAAAAACGCATAACTGAACATAAGAGTAATATCAGACTCATGAACTCAAAATCCACAGTGGCATGTCACTGGCTTGAAGCACGTCATCAAATTTCCCAGTTAAGATATACGGTCTTGGAGAGAATCCTTCCACGCAACGACATGGATCCGTCTAAGCAAAGACTTAGATGTGAATACTATTGGATTAAAAAACTTAATTCAAGCCACCCGATTGGGCTCAATGATAGAATTGAACATTCATGTTTTTTATAAGCACCACAACTATGGGTTTGAACTATATCCGAGACCCTTGATGTGTTCATTAAGGTTCTACAATCCATTTGTATGAATGTATCGTTTTTTCATATCATTTGCAATTTAGTTTATTAGTTGATATGAATACCGTCACATCATTGTTATTTTCACCATTTTATGTACAGATACCACTTATACTTCCTGGTTACCGCATTTACATTAAGATTTGCCTTAGCGTAATTAATCCCTACACTTCCTTGAAGCCGTAATGGAACAGGTCACATGACGAGTGTCACTCTGCCGTGATTGGAAGGCTTTCCGATCACGTGCACGGAACTGCATTCCATAATAGATGCTTAGCTTTGGCGCGAAACACTGAGATGCCGAATTTAGGCACCAGACCGGACGGTCTTATGTAAGTAACCCAGAAACGAGAGTGTATAATTATATACCGCTATTTAGCATTGCGTTTATAGGAGTGAATGATTGTCATGACATTTGCGCTGTACTTGTTGTGTATAATTCAGGAGACAGTTTTTATGTTAGAGTGGTATCATGTAAACGAGTTGAATTCAATCATGAAACTAATGTATGTTTTGGTTTATACGTTTATATTTTCGTGTCTATTGGCAAGGTGAATTAACAGGTCCTGTTTCTTTTCAATCCATAGTCCCCTGATGAAGGATCTGTTGGAAAGACCCGAAATGCATTGGGTTTGCAAGATGTATTTCTAAACCTGGTATAATTATCTGCTTGAAATTGGAAATAAAAGCACTATACTACGGAGATTAACTATGGACTATTGATTTACGATACATGGAACAGTTTATGTATGAAATTATGTAAAATACAGAGAAGAAACCTATGAGTTTCGTTGCAAAACAGCGCGCTCAGTTGTAGGAGGGAGTCCCCCTCCTACTCCACGTTTTGAGTTACTTGAAGACAAGGGCAGGACGCCTTGTGACCCGAGTAGCGCTAATCTAAATAGATAAATTTGACTTTAAGAAAATTTGATTAACCTTGTGTGCACCAGGATAACACGTTTCAAGTTACTATCCTCAGCCCTACCAATCCTTGGTAGCACCAACAAATAAACATGCAATTAGACGACATTGCATTGATTACCACCAATAAAGCGGAAACCTTAGCTTTCACTGCTGAAGCAGCAAAAGAAATCTACGATTTGATTCAGGAGACCAGGCAATTCACTCCACAGAAAACCACCACGGCACAGTTAATACGTCAATTTGAGTATTTGAGTAAAAAAGAAATAAATCAGAGGATGCACGCCACCACGCTCATCCATTACCACAGAAACCAACGAATACCCAGAGGCCTCCGGATTGCCCTCAAGCCCATGTTGTGCAAAAATAGTAAAAAATTCATTGAACGTTGGTATCAAATTTTAAATAAATGCTCGCTGGATTTGATTCTGCTTATAGTGGAAGAACTGTCTAAAGCATTAATAGAAATTGAGGAAGAAATCAAAGCGATAAAATCTCAAATTAGTACAATTGAAGACTTGGAAAAAACTCTAGAAGATGTGAATAGTAAATTAGACAAGTACGCTAAAGAAGTGAATGAGAGAAAGATTCGAAAATACCGCAGAGACACTCTGGACTATAAACTAGATGAGGTTTATACCTGGGCCGACATTTACAACCAAAAAAAATGGCAATCCCAACAGCAACAACCAAAAAAAACCACTACAACATCTTCTCAAGAGAGCATAGTATCGGATTCAGATATAGCATCCACAAGGAGACCTATTGCAAAAACTACAAGCCTCATAGACAACACAGGAGAAAAACCTTCCACCAGCAATGTCACTCCCCAAGTGAGTTTTTTAGAGATCAGCCCAGCGGCAAACGCTCCACCAATAAGTACAAACCAACAAGACGAGGAAGCAGAAACAGAAAAAAGCATAGCAGAGAGAACAAGGAGCCAGAAAACGAAAATCAATTAATAGTGAATATTTCATCAAAACAACTCACACAAGCTGAAACTGATCTTCTCAATAAAGGGATGACATTTGTACCTACATATCGTTCAAATGCAGCCGAAACAGATATAGCACTGTTCAAATTTTTCAGATCACTGAAATTAAGATATTTCTTTAAAGATTCGATTGATGCTCAAGCTGAAACAAATTGGGAAAAAGAATTTCGCCCCAAAAGTTCATTTTGTGCTCCATTTACCCACAAAACCATTGAAGCTTTCGAGAGATCAGTTCTCACAGAGATACAACAGATAACGTACAGTAAACCTAAAAGAAGTAACCTCACATCTAGAGAATGGAACACGTTAAAAAATTTAACCAATAACAAACAGCTGACATTCCAAAAGGCAGACAAGGGAGGAGCCCTTGTGGTCATGGACACGGATTTTTATACTAAAAATGTGAATGATCATGTGAAGAACCCGGATATATATCTTCCACTGGAATCGGATCCCACTCAAGAATACCAACAAATTCTTAAAAAGATCATTAATGATGCCCATGATATGAAGTGGATAAACGACAAAACCAAACAGTTTCTAGAAATGAGACACCCTAGAAGACCAAAGCTGTATATGACACCCAAGATACACAAAAATTTGACTAATCCGCCATTTAGACCCATCGTCTCTGCGTGTGGGTCTATCTCTGAGCCCATAGGGAAATTCATTGACAGGTTTTTACAACCTATTGTACAAAACTCAGCCACGTACATTAAAGACACAACAGCTTTCTTGAACATGTTGGATAAGCTAGTGCTGAAGATTGATGAAACATATCTACTATGCACTATAGATGTAACCGCCCTATATACCTCTATTCCCCACAACGAGGGCATAGAGGCATTAGAATGGAGCCTTGCTAAAAGCAATCTACAGGAAGAACAAAAATTGCTAATCATACAACTCATGCAATTTGCATTATTTTGCAGCTACTTTGAATGGAATGGAAAATACTACAACCAAAGCAGTGGAACATCTATGGGCTTTGGGGGGGCGCCCTCATACGCTAATATTTTCATGAGCAAATTTGAAACTGATCACATTCTTGAGAATCCATCATGGACAGATCACTTGATTATGTACAAAAGGTACATAGATGACCTATTTATAATATGGAGAGGAGCTAGAGTAGATTTGGAAAACAACATCATTGCTCTCAACGCTTGTAATGAAAGGATAAAATTCACCCATACTATAGAAGAGCAAAACATAGCATTCCTCGATGTGAAAGTGTCCATAACAAAGAATATCATCACTACTAATGTTCATATCAAGAAAACTGACAAAAATTCTTCACTATTGTTTCAAAGTTTCCATCCTATGACACTGAAAAAGCATTTGCCTACTTCGCAATTCATAAGAATAAAAAGAATCACTTCCAATGAAGTAGAGTTGTTACAAAGTTTCCAAGAACAAACTAAAAAGTATCAAGCAAGAGGATATCCGAATGATGTACTGCAAACATCGTTAAACAAAGTGGCTAAACAATCTCGAGTCAGCATGCTGAAAGAAGTGGCAAAAACACAAGAAACCAAAACAGTTTGTGTATTGAAATTTTCTACGGATGCAACCAAAATCAAAAGAATAGTGAATAAACACTGGGGACTTATTCAACAAGAACCCGATCTAAAAGGTCTGTATCAAGAAAACATAACTTTTGCTTTTCAAAGATCAAAGAACATTAAAGAAATGTTGAATACACCAAAGAAACTAACTATGACCTATCGAGGCATGCAAAAATGTCAAAATTGCACCCACTGCGGCAATGTAATCATTGGAAATCAATTCACTCACCCTACCAAAGGACACCAAATTGAATTGAAACATAACAGTACATGTGATACGATGAATTGTGTGTACGCCATTAAATGTCCGTGTGGAAAAACCTATGTAGGACAGACTGAAAGGAAAGTGAAAAAACGCATAACTGAACATAAGAGTAATATCAGACTCATGAACTCAAAATCCACAGTGGCATGTCACTGGCTTGAAGCACGTCATCAAATTTCCCAGTTAAGATATACGGTCTTGGAGAGAATCCTTCCACGCAACGACATGGATCCGTCTAAGCAAAGACTTAGATGTGAATACTATTGGATTAAAAAACTTAATTCAAGCCACCCGATTGGGCTCAATGATAGAATTGAACATTCATGTTTTTTATAAGCACCACAACTATGGGTTTGAACTATATCCGAGACCCTTGATGTGTTCATTAAGGTTCTACAATCCATTTGTATGAATGTATCGTTTTTTCATATCATTTGCAATTTAGTTTATTAGTTGATATGAATACCGTCACATCATTGTTATTTTCACCATTTTATGTACAGATACCACTTATACTTCCTGGTTACCGCATTTACATTAAGATTTGCCTTAGCGTAATTAATCCCTACACTTCCTTGAAGCCGTAATGGAACAGGTCACATGACGAGTGTCACTCTGCCGTGATTGGAAGGCTTTCCGATCACGTGCACGGAACTGCATTCCATAATAGATGCTTAGCTTTGGCGCGAAACACTGAGACGCCGAATTTAGGCACCAGACCGGACGGTCTTATGTAAGTAACCCAGAAACGAGAGTGTATAATTATATACCGCTATTTAGCATTGCGTTTATAGGAATGAATGATTGTCATGACATTTGCGCTGTACTTGTTGTGTATAATTCAGGAGACAGTTTTTATGTTAGAGTGGTATCATGTAAACGAGTTGAATTCAATCATGAAACTAATGTATGTTTTGGTTTATACGTTTATATTTTCGTGTCTATTGGCAAGGTGAATTAACAGGTCCTGTTTCTTTTCAATCCATAGTCCCCTGATGAAGGGTCTGTTGGAAAGACCCGAAATGCATTGGGTTTGCAAGATGTATTTCTAAACCTGGTATAATTATCTGCTTGAAATTGGAAATAAAAGCACTATACTACGGAGATTAACTATGGACTATTGATTTACGATACATGGAACAGTTTATGTATGAAATTATGTAAAATACAGAGAAGAAACCTATGAGTTTCGTTGCAAAACAGCGCGCTCAGTTGTAGGAGGGAGTCCCCCTCCTACTCCACGTTTTGAGTTACTTGAAGACAAGGGCAGGACGCCTTGTGACCCGAGTAGCGCTAATCTAAATAGATAAATTTGACTTTAAGAAAATTTGATTAACCTTGTGTGCACCAGGATAACACGTTTCAAGCCAATAGCATTTTAGAAATGTGAGTTTTCCAGGAGAGAGAGTCGTTAAGGCGAATACCCAAATAGTCAAACTCAGACACTCTCTCTAGTGGCTCTGAATTCAGGGTCGGGGGGGTCTACCAAGTTTTCTGGGAGGGTTCATAACCAGGAATTTAGTTTTGTTGGTATTAATTACCAACCATCTCGATAGACAAAACTCATGGAAGCTATTTAAAAGGTTTTGCAGACCCATAGGGGACTTTGAAATGAGGAGAGTGTTGTCCGCAAAAAGCAGGGTGGGGATCCGTTTGCCCGCCAAGGAGGGAGCGTCAGAGGGAGTGCCTAGCAGATGTTCTACCACTCCATTTACATAAAGCGAAAACAGAGTGGGCGCCAGGACACATCCTTGTCGGACTCCCCTACCTACTGGAATTCGTTCCGTTTTTTCGCCTTTCGTGCCCCAACGCACCTGTGCAAAATTGCCATCGTGAAGTTTTAACAGCAAGGAGAGAATATAAGAGGGCATCCCTAAGTCCATCAAAACCTTCCATAACTTCTCTCTGGGAACCAAATCGAAAGCAGTTTTTAAGTCAATGAAGGCCAAGTATAGGCTGCCCCCTCCCAGCACCACCACCTTCCAGTGGAGAAGAGTTAATCTGAAGGCCTGCTCGATGGTCCCGATACCAGAGCGAAACCCAGCTTGGAGGTCCGACAGAATGCTATTGTCGTCCATCCATTCGAGCATCCTTCGCAATATCACCTTCCCCGCCAGTTTTTGAGAGAAATCAATTAGACTTATTGGTCGGTAATTGGCAGGGTTGTCCCGACACCCCTTCTTGTATATCGGGGCAACCTCTGCCCCCTTCCAGGATTCAGGTATGGACGCGCCCTCGGCGATGGCATTTAACAGAGAGGATATAAGAGTCCCCCACTCCTTGGGGTTTGCCCGTATTATGTCACCCGGCAACCCGTCTGGACCCGCTGCTTTCAGCGGGACCAGGGTTTTAATTGCGTCCAACACCTCTCTTTCTGTAAAAAGATCGGTCTCTAATCTCATTCTAATAGTTCCTGTGGGGGGTGCTTTGTTATTAGGTGGATCGCTTTCAGTGGAGAGAGTTGAAAAGAGGTTGAGCCAGCTCTGCGGGGGAATATTGCACGTCATCAGTGTGCTGTCTGGCCTGAGCCTAGATCTTAAAAGGATCCAGAAACCTCTTGTATCCCTATTCAAACTTGCTTTCCTCAGATCTTCCCAGAAACAGTCCTCCCATTCCTTCTTTGCTGCAATCACAGTCTGCGAGTAATTTTTCCTGGCCAAGCGTATGTCGTCCAGTGACCTGTTCTTTACAGCGCAAATCAAGGAACTTTTCATCTCCCTGCATTTTTTTGTGTACCAGGCATAGGGGTTCTGTCTGGGTTTGGGCTTTCTAGCACGGGAACCCGTATTAGGGAGATAGAAGAAATCGCTCAAGGCCTCAGTGGTAGCACAGAAGAGAGACGTTACTTCCTCTGCATAGTTATGCCCTTTTGACCTCAAATGCCCGAATGCTTGCGGAGGCTGCATCCTGTAACCCCCGGTTCTCAGTGGGTTCGCCGGTCTCACAACCAAAGGGTTCAAGAGTGCACGCCTTCACTCTGGCACCCACCTGGGCCAGGCCCGCTCCCCCATCACTCCGGTGGAAACTGACCGGGGGAACATAGGTCATTTCACTCACCCCATCCATGATGTTAGTACTGGGGTTGAAGCTCCCTCGCCACGTGGCCGTTGGGGGTCTGCTCATGTTTAATCTCCTCATTTCTCCTTTCCTCTGTGGCCCTGTCTCAGTTCCGTCACTGTTGTCCAGGCACCATCTTGACTGCCAGCCAGTCATGATGAAACTAGGAGCAGTGCGAGTGCTGACAATCAGCTCCTCACTCGTTCCGCTTCATCATGCTCGCCCGATGAGGCGTCACTCCCCCGGGAACCACCTGAATTCTACAGCGGTGCGTGGGAGCTCTGCATTTGCACTACCACACTGGCACCATCTTGGCACTTGTCAATTGTCATTTACATGGTTGACAATTGGCTTCAGGGTATTGATTCCAATTGTGTCTACTCTTTAATTCTTAGCCATATTTGGCTATGCCTTAAGTTTTGACTTATGATGGGAAAAATAGAACTTCCAAATCCTACAAGTAATATATTATAATGTAACATAACATAAAGGAATTCTGGCTGTCCTTAGGTTTAGCAAAGTGACCTGGCTAAATTTGTTCTCATTGTCAATTACCACAAAAAACTACACAAGAATAGCTCCATAAACAGAATCAGTTTGGCTTCCCTCCAAGATTCTCTGACACTAATAAATCCTTGTGAATGGACCCATACAACAGTTTAAGCTTCTGGACGCACATCATCCACAAAATGAGTTCCACTTGGCACCACCTAACTCACCTCCACATAGTTTTGCCCTTCCTACAGGAGTGGATTCAGAAGGTTCCATGGGGAAGATACACTGCTGGACAGTGTTGTCAAGACCTACTTGCCACAACATCTTACATGCAGGAGCCCTACTTATCAATGATCTTTGAAAGTAAAGCACATTGAGAAATGATGAGACGACTGGCTCCCACTATCCACCCAACATCACATTCATGACCTTATGCTTTATTTAGAAGGCAGTCAGAAATGTAGTAGTCCAAAGAAGCCAGTGATACTTTTCAACACCTGTGGAAATCTTTTCCAAAGTGCAAACACTTCTGGAGAGAGTTGAAGACTTATTTCTTCAAGCATCAGTTTGTTATTCCTTTACCCAATCCACTGAACTCCTCCTCACATTATATTTACTAAACATCTTTTGTGCTCAGTCCCAAAACCTGGATCCTCTCTCATTTAGAGGAAGATTATGATGGCGGTACACCCGCCACCGGCAACCTGCCGGTGGCGGGTTCAGCGCCATCGAGCGGCCAATAACTGCCCGCCAGATCAGGATGGCAGGCGCTATGCCTGACAGGCATAATGCCGTCCGCCACGGGTCCAACAGAGGTAATCTTTACGATTGCCTGTCGGACCACCCCGCATCCACAAAATGGTGGCGTGCTTAGCAGGCGCCGCCCGCCAGATTTGGATGCTGAATCCCCACTAGCCTATGTTCTTTCAACTGCCATTGAAAGGCTGGGGGGGAGTACTTTTGGGGCCCGTTATGGGCCCCCCTTGTGCAGGGGCATGTGAATGTTGCCCTTTGGGGGCACCTACAGCTCCCTGCATTAGGTGGCAGGCACCGCATGGTGCCTGCCACATAGTGCCGGGAAATGCACAACATGCATTTTTACAATTGCGGCGGGTGCTGTAGCCAGCAGCACCCACCAAAATGGTAAACATGCACAATGCGACTGCCACAGCGGTGGTCACATTGTCATGTCATGTCCGGGATCGCCGCCACATAGATGGCCAGTCCAAACCCCGGATGATGTCAGACGGACTTAGGACGGTCCGCCATTGTAATCAGGACCTTAGTATTCCTTCTCACTGCCAGAAACTCCTTCTACCCTTTTCTAATCCCTCCTCTGTAAACCCCTGGCTTCTTCGGTGCCCCATTGGTTTGTAAACAGGCTTGCACAATACAGCTCCTGCATTTACAAAAGCCATTAATCAAATATTTATTTTTATTTGTGAAAAGATGTATTATGTTTCTTTTTATACATACATACATACAAATATAAAATGTAATTAAAATGTTTAATCAAATATGTATTCTGTTATTTTATTTACATATGCACATTAAGGAGATAGTGACGATTCAATTCATAAAAAAGGTTTAAAACTTCGACATACAGAGAATTTGGTACTTAGTAATTGCATTTTCTACCATAAGAACAGAGGTTGATAAAATATACGTTTTAAGTTGGCTATGTCATTGAAGAGCCACAATCTTATGTTCAGCCTCACGATTCAATTAATTGTTATTCACGCATTTGTGATTTATGCCTCTCTCCTATGTGCACATGGTTTGCATCTCTTCTTAGAAAGTACCGAAATCTGGACTACATTTTCAAAATGTGATTGATGCAAAAGGTCCAATATCGCTGTATACGATTTCGAAAAAGTTGTTTTTTCTGACTTCATTTATTTTGCACAGCGAAAATCATTGATTATGCACTGTAGTGCAAAGCATTGCTAATAGTGACTGCTTACTCGCAAAAACTCAGTACACTGCTTGGTCCTTATGTAAATATGTATTAATGCAAGAAATATTTTTTTACATTTGCAAAAGCTAGATGTACTTGCCCCTCTCTATTCAATTTGGGGTATGAAAAACATTTGAAGTATAAAGATGAATACAGAAACAATAACAAATCAGATGATCAAAAGTACTCTGTGTGTCAAATATATTATCTGAATATTTCGGGAATTCCTCCCACATACAATTTGCATTATTTGCTTCTAAAATATACCTCATATTCTCCGAAAATCTCTATGCCAAGGCTCAAAATGTGGTGTTTGAAAGTTATTTATTTTAAAAAACGCAAAGAGAAATTCAAGCAATTATTTGTGACATGACACAAGGTAAGAAGTCCAAAAAACTGTAACTGTCTAAAGATGTTCGCTAACATCAACGTTATCACTCATCTGTTTGGTGTTATCGTTATCACAGGTTGGATAGATGTTAATGGGAGTCCCACTGGTGCCTAGTGCTAACAGTACATCAGAAATCTGACACAAAGATGTTATATCAAAGAACTATCATGCATTTCCCCAGCTCATTGTCCCGTGACTAAGCAAATTCTTAATGTGTGTGCATTTTTTTTAAAAAAGACAACCATGCATTACTTTAAATTATTTATTTTTCCATCTATTGCCCTGTTTATGTTTTTTTTCAGTAGTGTGTTTATTTTATTTAATACATACTTCAATTAACTTTAACAGTAATAATAAAACCTGGTGGTGCTTAAAGAACACATTTTAACATACAATAATATCCAAATTGTTAAAATCCACCAGGTTTAGTCATCATCTGGAATACATATTGTGTCCTAAACATTGTTTACAAAAACATGACCCAAGCAGAGTTAATAATAGAATATCTACACCCAATGGCACAGTATTTAGTGAAATATATGAGGCCGACATTTCTGCCAGACAATATTTGTGTATTAGATATTATTACATACTACCTCATCTACGGGATAGCATCCTCCTCCTTCAGTAAATTATCACAAAGGGATAGGTTAAGAATTGGGTGGTAATTAAGAAGTTTTTGATTTCTGTAAATAGTCATACATTTTATTAGAAGCCACTTGCCAAATATCCTCTACAATGCTTTCATGGAGTAACTCTCTGCCCCAGATGGATGTGCATTTGAATTTACTACAAACATCTGAAATCAGAGGATTTCCCATTACCACCAAACTGAAAGTCAGTCCCAAAAAACGTGTTGTTGTCCTTCTCAATCACAAGCATCTTGTCCATTTGAAGGTATCCACACCTGCACCTCTTCTGTGTGCCTCTTGCGCTGTCCAGGAGGTTTACTCTGTCATATGTGTTATTCAGGACCTGATTTAGAACTGGTTGTAAAGGGAAGTCTTAAACCCGAAGGTGAATTTCCTGGTTGAACTTTCTTCGCCACACTATCCTGATTCAGCACTTCCTTGAGAAACTAGTGGATTTTCATCACCTCCTACTTTAAATCAGGTCCTCGTTCTCAAAAGAAAACTGCAGAAGATGCCACTTTATGGAATCATTGAAAACAATGGGGTAAACCCAATAAATCAATAGGACCTGGGTAATTGTGTATATATAGAAAAAGTGGTCCTAGACACAATTTTTTAAACAATGCAAATGATATGAGTATTAATTATTCACAATCCACAAAAAGTCAGACTTAATCTGAACAAACAAACACATGGAGATGTATGATTAGCTAATTCAGCTATAAATGCAATGAACCCAACACAACAGTATCAAGACAAGTTATACTGCAGTTTATTTACATATTCATAAAATTTGAACGAAAGGAAAAGAGGAAAGTTGGTGCTCAGGTGATGAGAAGAAAAAGCTGTAAGCAAAGATTTAGGATGGTTCAGTGCAACAAAGAAAATATTTTTACATTGCACATATAAAGCCTACCCATACACAATATATATACACTATTATACAGGGGGACAGGGAGGGACTGGTATAGGCTTTAGAAAATTAAAAAATGGGGGATCGTCGACGTTTCGACCCTGGCGCAATACGGGAAAATCACGACCTCTGCTGCGGGTCTTCTTCAGGACAGTTGGGGGACGGGGGACGGGGAAGCACCACAAAAAACTGTGAAGGTGTAGCAAGGCCAGATCAGTTGGGCGGTACACCTCTAACTCAGAAGATCAGTTGAGAAACGGTTGGTACAAAACGAGCAGACGATATCAATCGTGCCTAGTCCGGTAAAGCAGTGAACATTTAACCGGTTACTGAAGGGAAATATATACACTTTATGGAATCAGCATGAATCTATATCCTACTTATGCAAATTACGAGCAACTATATATAAAAGCTGATAAACATCCAAACATATATTATCTATAATCCAGTCTTGCCGTTCTGAAATGGAAAGCTTGAATCACCAACAATCCAGCCTCTCCGAATTCCTTTCAATTACCTTAAAAACTGAAACAAACCAAGCCCTGTGAGCTTTCCATGAAAAACATTGCCTAACCTTACTTCTCATCCTATAAGAAAAGTTCGAGACATAAACACATCTTTCACCCCACGTGGAAAATGTTATTGTCAAATATATACCTGCTCCATATGCTCAAGAGAGTCAAACTGTTTGCCTTAACCCTGGTTTCTTAGCTCTTCTCCATGCTCAGCAACACTGGAGGTTTCAAAGGCGGGATACTCACCAAATGGGGTTTTTAGATTCTGTTATGAGGCTAGATAGAGTGAAAACTCATATAGAAAGGTTGTGTACATTTTAGCTGGCATGATGTATTTATTCATGGGAGATTGATGCAACCTTTTTGGACTCTCCATTAACTTTGTACCCTATATTTAGTATTGTGTGTTCCTAAGTGTCAGCTAATGTGTAATATTGAATCAACCAAATTTCGGTTTCCTTCTAATTTCTGCATTGGAAGGGGGTTAGAAGCTGGCAGCTAGATTCATGAAAGAGCCGTTTTACGAGTCCTTAATAGCGATTATTAAGGAATCGCTATTAAGGACTTGCAAAACGGGATTCATGTAGGAATCGCTAAATAAATTGCGATTCTACACATTCCTTATTTGCGATTAGCAAATAGCTAATCGCAAATAAGGAATAACTCCCCATTCATTTGAATGGGGATTATTCCTTATTTGCGATTAGAAATTTGCTAATCGCAAATAAGATCGCGATTTCAAGGGTGCCAGGGGTGTCCAAAGGACACCCTGTAGCACCCCTGAAAAGCAAATTTACATAGGTGTTGCGCACACACATGTCCAAAGGACATGTGTGTGTGTACCATGCAACAGATAAAAATGCACTAAAGTGCATTTTTCTATTTTTTCGCTATTTACCACGAAGTCAGACTTCGTGGTAAATAGCAGCCAAATATTGCGAATTCGCAATTTAAAATTGGTTAATGAATTGTGTTTAAGGAATCTCTAATAGAGATTCCTTAAATGCTATTCCTCGCAAATATGCGATTTCACAAATAGCGATTTTTGCATTCGGGATGATGAATCCCAAATGCAAAAATTGCGCTCGCAAATGGCCAGATTCGCAGAATCTTGCCCTTTGCGAGCGCAATTTCCTTTCATGAATCTGGCTGTAAGTCTTTGAGGTCTGAATTGGGGTTGTGAACAGTTGTGAGGCTTTTCTCTTCCAAACGAATGGAATTTCTTTACAAATACCACAATTAATACAAAGGGGTGACTCAGCTCTCTGTGATTAATACCAGTGGTTCTTAAAGGTACTTGTTTGCGTGCTTTTTTGCATTAACACTGGGGGCCTCATTTATGAAAAGTGACGCATCGCTGCGTGAAAACAGCGATGCGTCACTTTTCACTGCGCACTCCTTGCGACACCAATGATGCGTCATATTTAATGTATGACGCATCATGTCGCAAGGACTTACAGATACGTCAGTATTTCTGACGTATCTGTAAGCGCAAAAGTGACGCATTGCTGGAGTGTGTCACAAAAGTGACGCAACTCCAGCAATGCGTCCTTTCACATGGGGAAAGCCCCATGTGAAAGGGCTTGCGTCAGTCTTACGCCTGCTGTGAGGCAGGCGCAAGATTTTGACGCAACAGCATCCTAAAAGTGACGCAGTGAAATCTCATAGATTTCACTGCATCACTATTACGAGGCTTTTTGCGGGGGAACGCCCCCTCTGCATACATTATACCTGACGCAGGTATAATGTGGCGCAGGGGTTTAAAAAGTGACGCATCTACCTAGATGCGTCACTTTTTAAATATGGCGCAACAAGGCGCATATTTTACGCCGCTGGTGCGTCACAAAAAGTGACGCATCGGCGGCGCAAAACTGATGCAAGGCCTCATAAATAAGGGCCTGGGAGTCCTGCGCCCATTTTAAGTTGGAAAAAGAACAAATAGGATAGCCAAGATCAACCGAGTTTCAAAGTCACGCAGAAAACAGTTTTAATGGTAAAAAATTGCACTTCCATGTTAATGCAGATTATGACTAACAAGAACCTATTGCCTCCTTCTGTAGAATTACCTCACCAACACGTTGAGGAAAAAACTGTGAAAACTGAATTATGGGTTGGCCAAAAATAATCAAGAATTCGCTTACATAGTGAAAACTGCATACACACCTCGTTTCAATCACCTGCTAAAAATGTAACTCTTACTTTTCCCACCTACAATGATGTGACCTTAGGCAAATCTCTCCAGTGGGCCAATAAAATAGAAATGGCAAGAAGCGACCTTACTCTTATGCAGGGCCACTGGAATTATGTGGCCAGGGAGGGGCACACATGTGCATGGTTTAGTATATTATGTGTTCCAAGAAAAGCCAAATTGTGCGGCATAATGCAGCACATCTAATGAATTATTTTGTCATTTTTACACTTGTTGACAGTGTATGGGCATTGGTTACACCTCATTAGTTCCAGTTCAAACCTCAAATATAGCAATAAATAACAAAAAGGTGATTAGTCAACATTTGCAAAGGGTCTGCCTTCCAATTGCTCAGTAACATGTGTCGCTGCACTTTTACTAACTTTTGAATCGTTTAAGCTAGAAACTGTTTTTTTAATTAAAGTTTGCAGATTATGCAGCAAATTATGACGAATGTGGCAAGTACAGAAAATCTATAAGTATGAGAAAAATGTCCCTACCACATAATCACATTAATCCAGTGGCCCTGCTGTTATATAAACATGTTCGAATTTCTTTTGTAGCAAACTGGTCGAAATTGTCAACTGCAGTCAATAATGTTATTGAAACTCTTTTCAATGGTATTTAGATGTACCTTAATGATCAATAAGGTTGGCGCCCTATGACAAGATTCTGTTTCCTGACTTCTGCTGCAAATTAACCCCTTCCATTATGATGACGAACTCCAGCCGTCATGCACTACGGTGTTCGTGTGCTGATGACGGCTGGGTTTGTCACGGCCCGCCCCTGTTCGTGCTGTTTACAGCACACCAGGGCAATCCCGGCCGCATCGAAGGGGTTAAAAAGCGTAAGTGAATGCAGGCACATAACAGATAGCGAGCTCCCTCCCTCTGTGTTGCCAGCGGCAAGCAAAACACCGATATCTTAGTATCAGGTGCCAGTAACTACTACATGACTTTAACATGTAGTGGATCACATGATGGATCATAGTAGGGCCTGCCAGCTCCGAGCTGGGGGTAGTCCCCTTCCATTCCCTCTCTGGAATTAACACAACCCTCAAGCATTGCCTCCAAGCTGTTTCACGTGTACTTGATGTCTGTGAAGGTATCCCTGGGTTTCTTCTTTTGCAGGAGTGGGCTTGCACACCCCAGGGAGGGAAGTACAAATGATTACCACACTTCCTGGCCCTACTAAATATTCTGGATTTCCACCAGCACTCCTGTACATACATGGCAGCATGAGGAGGAATCCAGGACCCAGTGAGTGTCAACATGTGGATCTTCCATCAGGCAGCCATAGAAGGATGCTATGCAGATCAAACAAATCAGCAAGCCAATGCTAGCACCGTCATGCTGTGGGTATCTTTCGCCTAGCACCGCAATCAGTCCCTGTGGCACCTTGACCAACTGAGCAAATTCTTCCGCTGCCACAACATAGCCACTCCTTAAATTAAGGGGCAATGCCACCAGTGAAATTGCAGACAAAATGACTCACTGGTGGCGGGCATTATGGCTGACTGAGGTAGTGCCTCCTCCCAGGTATAAAGAGACTTCTTAGTGCTGCTCTGTTTTGTTCTTTTTAACTCAGCTCTTTGCCCTGATCTCTTTTTTATCTCTTGCTTTTCTCTAATTCTATTTATCTCTCTTCTTCATTCTCTGTTGTTTTATTTCTTTTTCTATTTATTTCTATAGCTCTTACTCTCTCTCTTCCTCCATTGCTCCAGGTGCTGTTGAATAAGCCAACACTTTAAAAGTCCTACAAACCTGGATATTTCTTCTTCAACATAAACTGAATCGGATGAAAACAGAGTTTCTCCTCATTTCACGGCGAAACATCCCAAGCTAATTCAGACATGGCCTATAAAACAAACATGTTGGACGGTAAACCTACAATTGTCAATATGCTTCAACCTCAACTAAAATGTAAATATGGCATCACACTTTAACACCTTAGCTGCTATGGAACGTCCAGCTCCAGTTCTGAACGTTCCATTGCGCAGGTGCAGCTGGAACGTCCAACGGCCGACGGCAGCACTCCCGAGGTAGTGGTGCCGTCGGCCGTTGGACTGGGCGCAGCACTTATGAGGTTAATGCCTTAGACAAAAGTATGCGCTACCAAATCAAAATATCAACAGTGATGAAATCCATCATTCTTTCTTAAAACTCAAATGATAGGTTCAAGCCTAATGCTCTCAAGAACTGACTATGGTTTCCCTGTTAACTGCAATCTCAAGCATTCACCTTCGTTTCGCTGAAAGCAGCCCTCAATGAGGAAGCTCTCCAGGCATCACACTCCAAGGATCAGAACATTCAAATCCAGCTATGAATTCTCTCAAGTGGTTTCCCCTAGACCTGAGACGCCAGTTTGAACCAATGAGCATCATCCACAAGGCAATCTATGGAACTTTTCCCTCCTAGCAAGCCAAGAAAGAGTTTGTTTCAGGTCGATCACCTACACTCAGGAGTGCAGACCATCTCCAGGTGGAAAAAACAAATCTTCAAGAAAGCAAGAACATGCAACCAAACTTTTTCAGGTACCGGACCCATAGTGTGGAATCCATTCCATACTCAATTTGGATCATTAGGACCATTGCTTCTTTCAACACGTTCAAAAGAGAACTCAAAATTATAGTCTTCCAACACCACTCGAATTTGAAACATCACCCTGATCATCTGACAAATGACCACTAATAGACCTGTGGATATCTCATTTCCAGAGAGTTCATGTCCTGTCTGTAATATTTTCCTTTTTCGTGGACCCCTGCTATGCCAAGGAAGAAGCTGAGTTTGTACTTTATGAACAACATGGTTTGGGCTTTGCAATTTCTGTCTTATGTGATCCTTAATAACCTCTTGTAAAGATATCGGCTACTGTGGGGTTCCCTGATTCACGCCATGCAACACTGACAATTCAATAAATAAATCAATGCCTCTCTTTTGCCCCTCTTTGCAATTTGTCTTTACACTAATAAAGACAGAAACTAAAGACGGGCATATTAAATGTTATAGTACAATAAAATACCACTTAGGCCAGGCGGCATTGATCGAGAACTAAAAGAGGTTCGAACTACAAATTATGAAATAAATTACATTTTACATTTGTTAATATTTTGCATTGGGTGTTTACAGGTTAAAACGTGTTAATGGCCAGGAAGCTCGCAAAGATAACCAAAAGAAAAGCAACTGTGACATTTCAAGGCATGTGGGGAAAGAGTAATACATGCTAGCAATTCATACTCATATTACATGTCTGAGACACGATTGGGTCCACGTTATTTGCTCTGTACATGTTAGGGTCCCTCAATAAAAGTGTAAAGCAAGCAACAACAAAAAATCCCAAAAAAATGACTGAAAATGTGAAGAGCCAAGCGAAGGGCGTTGTTGAAGCCCTGTCTCATTGATGGCTTGGAACCTCGGCGTCAATGAACGATAATTAATTGAGAAGGTGTTAATTGTCATTGTTGCCACATAGGCGCAGCGTTACTAGAAGCATTCTCACTTCGGCAGGGCGATCAGTTGAGCACATGTAATAGAACAAGACACGCCAAGGGTGCAAGATAGATAGACAATACTCTCTATGCAAATGAGGGCTTGGAGGAGACAGCAATGACACAAGTTGAGCTGAGGCCCTGTGTTCAGGATTCTCAAAATTTTCAAATTATCTCATGTTATTGCTATATAAACATTATAGAGCAGTCCTATTTCAGGATCTCACCTCATAAGTAGCTCCTGGAATCATGGAGCGCGTTATCAGCTGTTGGATAACACTATTGCACAGTTCATATCAAGGCTGACATGGTCTATAGTAAAGTCTTTACCGAGATGACAATATCTAGATTACTTTTGTTCTGTGATCTCGATTAATGGAAAGCACTATTCTTCCATATGCTTCCCGGAAACAAAAGGGTCTGTGAGGGTGGAGCCAGAGCAGGTAGGGTTGAGCTTGAACTGGAAACATCCTTTACAACGCAGTGTTTACACCGCAGGACCTTTACGACGCAGCCATTACAACGCAAATCATTACTACGACTTGCGCAAGAGGGCGCTCTTGCTTAGGTTATAGTTTGATTTTCTATTCCAACACCTTCCCTACTGATACGTGGGCTCGAGTTGGAATAGAAAATCGATCTCATTATTTGGTATGTACATGCCACAAATATTATGAGCAGGCTATAATCCAGAGTCCTTAACCGCATGCGCGCTAGCGGAATTCCGCTCGCACGCTGGGTTTTTTAAAAACGCACTTTACATGACGAGCTGGGCTCGTCATCAGCGTGCGAGGAGGCTACGCCATGACGAGCCCAGCTCGTCATCAGCGTCGAAGGGGTTAACAAGAAAGATCCTTTCACAAATCTTTACAAGTCTAAGATGCAAATTTTGCACTTTGCAGGCTTATGCAAGCATTATATTATACAGTTCCTATGATTCACAAAGGTTGGTGCTTAATTTCTAAACTCATTTTGGGGACCCGGGCTAATATTTCATTATCAGATTTAAGCCTAGAGCTTGAGAAATAGAGCCCGAAAAGGAAGAAAGAAGGAGGCAGATAAATAAGGTAAAATACTGATTAAAGAAGAAAGCAGGGATGAAGAGGAATCCACAAGAATGTTATAAAGAGAAAGAAAGTATATGGTGGTGGAAGAAACAAGCATGGGGTGACATTTGGCAACCCTGGCAAGCATCAGAGCCAGTGCTGGACTCCTAAAAAGAACTTTGAGCCCTTGCTCTATTTTTTTTTTAAATAACGCCTTAACAGATATGATCTGTGTGCTGTGGTAGAAGGCCTCCTGGAATGACACTGTGTCCAGCATGTAAACCCACCCGACATGTGATCCTTTATAATTTTCCATCACTTATATTGGAGAAAGGACACTTTCAGCTGGAAGCATCAGGCCCCACACCCTTCTCTTATGTGGAGGATGGAAGTGTGGATTAAACAATGGACATTATTAGTAGGCTCTTCGGCTGAACCCTGAGACAGTAAACATGCCTATCTAGGCTCATGCAATGCGCATGTGCTCAAGTGGCACAGGAAGTCACAAGTCGGATATGGCCCATTTGCCTTGTGAATCCTGTGACTGGCCTGCACCTGGTCAAACAAGAACAGTAGAAATAGCTTGAAGGGAAGTACTTGTGCGAGTACATTCATTTTCAAATTAACCATGTGCCTACAAATGTGCTGGCCAGACTCGCTGCCCTTTTCCGCCTCATTATCTACTGCACAGACCATCAGTAGTAGTTTGTGCACAATGTCATCAAAATAAATTCACGCGACCCTTCGGCACTGGAATTGGGCAATCTGCACAGTTTTTTATTCATGTACACTTAGATTAGCACCCATAATTCAAATATATTTTGGAATCAGCAACAAATGGCACTTTCATTTATTTGCACTGGAAACTTACAGCCAGATTCATCAAAGGAAATTCGGCTGGCAAAGGGCCAGATTCTGAGAATCTGGCCCTTTGCGAGCGCTATTTTTGCATTTGGGATTCATCATCCCAAATGCAAAAATCGCAATTATAGAAATCGCTAAATAGCAATGAATTGCATTTAACGAATCTCAATTTGAGATTCCTTAAATGCAATTCATAAACCATTTAAAAATTGCGAAATCGCAATCTGGGGCCGCTATTAACCGCGAAGTCTAACTACGTGGTAAATAGCTGTTACACACACACATGTCCTTTGGACATGTGTGTGCGCAACACCAGTGTACATTACCATTTCAGGGGTGCTACAGGGTGTCCTTTGGACACCCTGGCACCCTTAAAATCGCTTCCTTATTTGCGATTTATTTGCTAATCGCAAATACGGAATGACTCCCCATTCATTCCTATGGGCCTCTAGGCCCATAGGAATGCGAATCGCAAATAAGGAAGCTGTAGGAATCGCAATAAATATTGCGATTTCTACATGAATCCCGTTTTGCGAGTCTTTAATAGCGATTCCTTAATAATCGCTATTAAGGATTCGCAAAACATGACAATGATGAATCTGGGGGTTAGAGGGTTCGCCATGTTAACATCTTACAACCTGACCTCTTCATCTTGTACTACTTCCTGGCATCCATAGACATGTGGTGCCCACAAAGTTACACCGACTGTACCCTCGTTTTAATGTTCAAATGAAATTTCCAGCATAATTGGTGGAGATCCCCAGAGGTATTCTGACGTCATCTAGGTGGCTGTGCAGTTGGAGAAAAAGGCTTAATTTTCATCGGAGAGCTCTCAATGCTACCTGCTGGTAGGAGGCAGTTGGATGTACTTGAATAGGCTCTAGTTAAGATGTAGCAAACAATAACACCCTATCGCTCTATATTGAGTTTCAAAATTGCCTGAACAAACCAATAGCCCGTGATTCACCAGTACTCAGACAGACGTTCTCCACGTTCTTAAGAACATAGGGTATTTTTGGTTGATTTTACACTTGCGTAAAATCACCGATCGAAGCAACTGGTAAGGTCTACATCTTTCTACTGTGAGTCCTGAAGAACCTCTTGTAGTCAATGCATGATTACAACACTGTGATGCCGATTTATAGTTTTCCATAAGGAGTTTATTTTTTCTTTAGGTAGTCCTAGGTTATTATTATTTGTTTAAGTTCATTTAACATTTTTATTTTGCAATAAATTATTTTTTGTTTAATAAAATCATATTAAACTATATTTAATATCCCTATGTTTCCCTGGAGCGAGATGTCTGTGGTGGCAGAATCTCCACAAACAGTTGGAAAGTTACTAATAGTAACTTTACACTCATAAATTCAGTCTAAAGAGTCTCCAGCCCTCCACCTCCAACCCAATATAAATGTAAAGCTCCATTAAAAATGGTGAATAGCAAATTAGTGGAGATTTTCACCTAGGTGTAAGAGTAGATCTACATGTGAGTAAATCTGATCATGCAAACGTATTTTTGTGAATCATGCCACAGACTCGATGAAAAAACTCCTGGTCAAAACATGCCTGGGAGGCAAAACGCCCAAACTCACACATAATTTAGCAGAGGCACAAGAACTTGTTTTGACATTTTAGGCTCTGGTCGATATGACTATATATATATCAAATATAAATTGCATAATTGTAAAAGTATTCCTGAGTATAAGAACTAGTTTTGCAGGAGTATTCTTAAAACATTCTTACATGCCCTTGTGAATCAGACCCAAATATCCAACTCCTCATGAGAAAAAGTACTAATTGTATATGAATAATCCATGAACATTCCCGTTTTATTACTATTTTAGATGTTTCAGGGCCAATGCACAAAGAGATGTAAGAGTACATTAAAGAGCTCTGCAGGAGTACTGCTTGACATAATCATAAATGCTTTCGTGTATGGGCCACCAAGGTTTTTACATGAAGTGTCATTAGTGTTACAGGACAACTGAACTCAAAATAGTTTCTGTGAAAATACAAACATGTTTCTGTAAAAACAAGGCTCACCAGTTGACAAACTATTGTCACACCTTGGAGATTTCACAATATATGGGGACATTTTGGTGAAGTTAAATAAGACATAAAAGAAACAATGTGACAACAGTACAGAAAGACAGGTGAATGGTGAATGGTGAATGCCCAAAAGCGAGGTATTTTTGCTCGTAGGGATAGCTTTGTTTTCTCCATTGTATTGATAAATCCATAGTTAGACACTGTGGTGAAGATATTTCTGCAAAATGATATTTTAGTTCCCTGTAATTTTAGAGCCATCTAGAACTTCAACATTATGTAAATTTCCTTCGGCCCTTTGGAGAGCGATGACTGGGCGGAGACGCTGGCCTCCCCTCGGAGGCGGAGATCGCAATGCGCCTCCGGATAATCCACTTTAACTATTTACATTGAGTATATTATACTAGAGTCAGGTTGTGGAAGGCGGGCCTAGTGGCGTCCCAGATTTGCCTAAGATGTGGTCGGGAGGAGGGCACTCTATTTCATACGGTCTGGCAGTGTAAAGTGATTGTGAAGTTCTGGGGGAGGGGGGTTGGCCTGTCAGGCTGTGGTTCTGGTGTGGGAGCGCCCCTTCTTGCTTAAATTAGCACTGGTACATGTCATGGAGTGTGTGGGGGGAATATCTAAATGCATAACCTAATGCTATTGGGATTTACATTAGCCAAACAGGATATTGAACAAAGTGGAAGGTGGAGGCCCGCCTTCCTTGTTAGCATGGAAGACTGGCCTTAATTTCATCATGGGTCTGGAGACTCCTAGCTTTAAAGCACGTGGGTGCCCGCAAAGCATTTTAGGATCTGGAAGCGTTGGGCGGACTATAGAGGCCTTTATCTGGAGCCCACTTCTGGTACAGATGCTACTGGACTGTGAAAAACGTGCAGGCGGGTGGTGCTGGGGACCAGTATCTCAGTGAGAATCAGCCACTGCCCATAGAGGGAGTTACGGTGGGGCAAGAAGGCGTGGCAGGAGAGGGGCAGGGTAGGGGGTGCTTAAAACCGGAATATGGATAATTGAAGGTAAGTAAACAATTTAATTAATAAAACGAATTTCGTAGCACGCCCTGCATCGCAAAATGTGATACAGTGCATGGTACGAAATTTGTTTTATTAATTAAATAGTTTACTTACCTCCAATTATCCATATTCCGGTTTTTAGCACCCCCAACCCTGCCCCTCCACCGCCGCACCTTCCTGCCCCACCGTAACTCCCTCCATGGGCCGCAGCTGGTGAGAATTGTCATTGATGTGGTGGGATTTGAAGTGATGTTTGAGATGCAGTATACAACAGTGCTGGGGGGGGGGGGTTATGGGTTCTGTATTCTTTCATTCTTAAAAAAAAAAAAAGAATTATATTAAAGGTCAATGCATAATTTTTTGTATTTCAATTGTAGCAGATGGTTTCTGGGTTACTGAGCCCTGCACTGTATTTGCCATTTGAAGCAATAAAATATGTTAAAAAAAAAAGCAGGGACAAGCTTTATTGAGGAGGTGGGAAATGCATTGGCCAACAAGGCAGAGGTTCCGTGGGCACTAATATATAAATTATCAACACTGCAGACACTGACAAAGGTACCTTTCTTTTTTAAGAAGTAATTTCAAATTGTTTGAAGGCAGGGATGTTCAGCCTGCATCTACATAGTAAGGTCCTGATTCACAAAGCTAAACTTAGAGCTGAAGACTAAGTTCAGACCTGAAGTCTGAGTTCAGCCTTGAAGTCTAAGTTTACCTTTGTCAATTAGGCCCGTAGGCTTCAGGTCTAAACTTGGACTTCAGCTTTAGACTTTGACTTGAGGTCTCACTTTACCTTTGTGAATTGGGCCCTTAGACTTCAGGTCTAAACTTAGACTTCAGGTTTAAACTTGGACTTCAGGTCTAAACTTAGACTTCAGGTCTAAACTTAGACTTCAGGTTTAAACTTGGACTTCAGGTCTAAACTTAGACTTCAGGTCTAAGTTTACTTTTGTGAATCGGTCCCTCAGTGTTTGCAGGGCAGCTGCTTAGGCCAAGTCACTCAGCCACCCAATCATTCCTAAACTCCATAACAGTGTACAGCAAGCACCTGTACACTGTTGCATGTCCAAGCATGCAAAGAGGGGCCTGTGAAAAGGTTTAAGAGAGCACAGATACCCTGGAAATAGGACTCAGAAAGGCCGCTGAGCGATATGCATGGGGAAGCACTATGGAGATACAGACATGTTGACACCAGGTCTAACAAAGGACAGCCAGAGAGAGATATGCGCGAGAGTGGACAGAAACCTTCCCTATTTCCATTTCCTTGCTTCCAAAACTTACAGAATACAGAGAAAATGACAGCGGGGTCAGTTTGATGCACTTTTCTCAGGATTTTTTTATATTGATCTAATAAACATTAATATGAATGCTCGACTTTGTTCCTGCAGACAGTTTAGGTTTGTCAATACATTTTTTATATGACCTAAATTATATGTTCTAATTGGGCTGAGGCAAACTGACATGCACCATGCATCAGGACACTTGTATGCGTTTATTTAAAAGGCAACTTCTGTATTTTTGTGTGCTTACATTTTCGTGCATCAGAACAATGTTAACGCAGTTGTAGTTCCCGTCCCAATCTTTACGGCATATATATATATATATATATATATATATATATATATATATATATATATATATATATATATATATATATATATATATATATATATATATATATATATATATATATATATATATATATATATATATATATATATATATATATATATATATATATATATATATATATATATATAAAACTGTTTGTGATGTTAGCTGCTAACCTGGACTATTATACCGTTGCTTCTAAGATGGCGGTAGTTGTGCGCCGAATCTATCGGCATTACCGCCAATCAGAAGCCAATTCACGTGATCACAGTCAGTCTGTGGCGTGTTGGTCTTCCTGCGTCCAACAATGAACATTCACTTGATACTGTATGCGAAATTAGCATTTGCATACATTCAATCTTCTTCTTGTTCAACCCACCCCTCTGTTTCTTCGTTTAAATTCCTCTTCCTTGTATTGCTGCTCACAGCGAGAACACAGCAACACAGCACATATGTATTTCTGCAATCCTTTTAGCGAATTTCGCATATGCACTTCAGTATTTCACCTTAAAATTGGAATTTGCCTTAAATTGCATTCAAGGCAGAAGTGATGCTGCCTGCATTCGAGCCACAGTGCAACAATGAGTTGTGCCTGCTATCCGCCATTTTTTTTAAAACAGCATCAGGCACCGTAGAAAATCAAATCCCCTTCAAGGCTCCTAACAACAGAACTAAATAGTTAGGCTGCGACGCGGATACATTTCCTTGCATCCTCTGAAGTACCAGTTAGCTGATATTCACTGGAGATGTATTAAACAGCTGGTAACAAATGAGGGAGTAGTAATTTGAAAAGTAGCAATTATAGATAAGAAATGCCTGTAAGACTGGGGGATCTCTGCATGGAGTCCCAAGAATGATGTTTAACAAGCTCGGCGAAGGAAAATAATGGAAGAATTTACTGTTAAATGTTGAACTGTTATTGCAGCCAAGCCCAGGTTATTTAGAAGTGTCCCGGAGGCATTTTTATTCAGACTGCTGAATTATAAAAAAGTGCAGTAGATTTAAATTAATGAATCGCCCATAAATGAGACGAATTTTATATATCCGGTGTTTTAATGATTATTAATGTCTTGGTGCGTGGTTGCTACACGTTAAGCTAGCTCGGTGAATTATTCGTTTTGGATGGAACAACATTAAAAAATCACTGGCACTATCCGAGGTAGGTGGCAGTCTTTGATTGCCAGTTCCAGTTACCGTCTTCCGAAAAAAATATTTTCCTTCCACAAATATCTTTACTCAAAAATAAGTACTTTGGGATGCATGAAATATTCTAACTTATCATCTCATTTCTGAATTAGATATGCATTTTAGTACTCAGCAAAAATGATTTTCTTATTTTCTTGCGCTATTCGACTACTATAAATTGATTTTTGTTGGTGGTAGAAAAATACTTGGCTATGAAATATGGCGTCAGTGAAAGCTTCCAGATTCTGAGGCCAGCTCCCTGAAGAGGGAGGCATGTCACTTCAGCACTGTTTAGAGCCCCCCCCCCCCCTCCCCCGTCTTTTTCTCCGGTTATCTTCTATTCCCCTCAAGTCGTGTGTGTGTCTGTATGATGTGATTTATTTAGCTCATAACTATCTATAAAGCAACAGAGTGATGTATATGACATGAGGTTGAGACCAGAGTAAGGAAATAGTGTGATAGGGTTGGTACAGTCCATAAGGCACACCCCTTCCTCGTCAGGAAGCAGACTTCAGGATCTGATTAGATACATTGACTCGAAATTTGTTGTGCTAGGAATTTACTAATATATGGAGCCATCAAAATGTAGCAGTATTAGATAAGAAATTTCTATAAGGTTGGTGTTAGATTTGGGGGTCTCTAATTGGCAAAGGTAGGTACTTGTGACTAATAGGGACCCTTGCTTCTAGTCAGGATAAGGGGATTAAACTCCTAAAATAACCACTGCTCACCCCCTTGGTAGCTTAGCACGAGCAGACAGGCTTATCTCAGAGGCAGTGTGTAAAGCATTTGTGACAACATACAGTAACCCAGTGACAACACTACAGATGGACACCACACAAGATTTTATATGAAAAATAAGTATACTTTATATAGAATTACCACAAGACCATAAACAACAAAATTACACAATGCTGTTACTTTAAGGTGGTAGATTTAGCTTAGTTTAGTTCAGTTCTTAAGATACAACACTTTGTGTCAATGTACCTTACAATGCGTTGCGCTTCCATGACAAGCAATGTCGCAGCGAGGGAAATGCAGCAAAGTTCAAGTGCAAAGAAATAAAGACTTGAAGATCTTCCAGATGCAGCATGATTCTCCGGGGATGCGAGAAGTTCTCCGTTTGATGCGTGGACTGCAGCGGCAACATCCTTGTTCAGTAGTTCGACGGCAACAGCTCCAACTGCGACACTCTTCTCCCACGATGCATGAAACTTCCGCACAGTGCGACAACTACAGCGGCGACATCCTTGTTCAGAAATGCGATAGCAGCAGCTCCGACGGCGGCGCGCTTCTTGGGGATGCGAGGCGCTTTCCTCGATGTGGTGCAATACAACAGTTCCAGCGGTGACACCCTTGTTTAGAAGTGCGACGGCAGGCACAGCGATGGCGACATTCTTTACCTCGTTGCAAGTCTCTTCTCTCGATGCGGTGCAGTGCGACAACTCCAGCGGCGACACCCTTGTTAAAAAGTGTGACGGCAGAAAGCAACGACGCGCTTCCTGTTCGTTGAGGCACGCTTCTCTCGATGCGGTGCAGTGCGACAACTCCAGCAGCGACACTCTTGTTCAGAAGTGCGACGGCAGCAGCAGCGACGGCGTCAAGCTTCGTTCTCGTTGAGTCACGCTTCTAGCTCCTTGCAACGCGCTGTCCCTCAGAAGGCCAAAAACGGCAGCAGGCACTTCCAAAAGAACTCTTCGGAGCTGGGGGTTGAAGTCTGTTGTCCCTAAGACTTCAGCAGGAGGAAAGCTCTTTTCCAAGCCCTTGGAGATCCTTCACAAGTTGAAAGCAAAGTACACAAAGTTCCTTTCTCCTTCCTTTGGCAGAAAGGCAACCACTGCAGGCCAATCCCCCAAGCAGCACTTCAACTTGGGATTAGTCTCTCCTCAGTTTCTTCTGGTTCCTCTCCTCAGTAAAGGTTTCTTCTTGTAGTCCAAAAGGGATCTAATTTCCTGGGATCAGGGTTCAGGGGCGGCCTTAGGCATATGCAAGCTGTGCACCTGCACAGGGCCACCAAACCCCAGGGACCACCACGCCAATATTTATCCTTAATATAATAATCCTCTGAGGATGGATACATATTTGCATGGAGGCCCCTGGCAGGGATTTGGCGGCCTTCGGCTCTGTTCCACTTCCAAACACCTTCCTGAGCTCTGGGGGTCTCCGCCCCAACCGAACCCCCTCTTCCAAGCCCCCTACCTACACTCCCTGCCCAGGGCCGTCATGAGCCTAGAGCCGCCCCTGTAGGGTCCCAATATTTATACCCCAAAATCCTTTGTTCTCTGTGGGGAGACGGGCCTTTGCCCAGTCCAAACCAGTTCTGAAGCCCTCCGTTTACCAGACTTCTCCTTTCCTTTCACAGTCCAGGGCAGAAATATCAGACGCCCCACATGAGGTGGAGCCAGCATTGTGGAAGGCAAGTACAGTCCTAGAGCACTTTGTTGACAGGACTCCTTCTCTTCTTTCAGTGTGCAAGGCAGAGACATCAGCCGCTCCCCAGAGGTGGAGCCAGCATTGTGAAAGGCAGGCACAGCCCCATTCAAGGTTCAGGTGCAACTCCTCCCTCCCTTCTGGATGCAGATCCCTTTATTCACCACTGGGCTGACTCATCCTGTCTCTTGGAATCCCCCAGCCCTGTCACTCACAAAACCAGACAAAGGAATACACAACCTAGCAGAGGCAGGCTTAAAAGGTTAGACAAGCAAATACCTCGTTTCTAAAAGTGGTATTTGCAAATACAGAATGTTAAAACCAACTTCACTAAAAGATGCATTTCATCATTCTGAGTCCAGGCATACTAAACTCGAATTTCTACCATGTTCTCCGAGTCAGTTAGGATTATAAAATGTAATAATTCTAATAGCCCATTCTAGCCTATGGAGAACAGGTAGCCTTGCAATAGTGAAAAACAAAAATGGCTGTAATTCACAATTAGGACATGCCACACACATACCAGGGCTTGTACTATCTTATACTTACAATGCACCCTGCCCATGGGCCTACCATAGGGGTGACTGATATGAAGAAAAGGGAAGGTTTAGGGACTGGCAAGTGGGTGAGCTTGCCCAGTCAGCATGACAGTACCAGACTGCACGCAGGCTCTGCAATGGCAGACCTTAGACACATTTTACAAGGCTGCTTCTGTGGGTGGCACAACCAGTGCTGGAGGCCCCCAGCAGCATTTGGGTTTACACGCCCTGGGCACAGTCAGTGCACTAGACTAGGGTCTGACAAGCAAACCAAATAGCCAAACATGGAACCACTGATTAAAGCATCAATTTACAATAGGGAGCACTTGCACTGTGGCACTGGATAGCAGTGGCACAGTGCCCAAAGCATCTAACACCAGAAAAATACAGGAGGCAACAGCAGAAATGGAAGGGAGTTCAAGTTCGGGCATTTATATAGCGCACTACTCACCCAGAGGGTCTCAAGGCGCTTGGGGAAGGGGTTCATTATTTGTCGAATAGCCAGGTTTTAAGTTCTTTTCTGAAGGAGATGTGGTTTTGTATCACAGGGTAAAGCAGCGAGTTCATCAACGATACCACTGGAGCAGGGAGCAGGGAGCGACCGCTTCTGAGAGCGTCAGAACGGTCCTTAGACACATTTTACAAGGCTGCTTCTGTGGGTGGTACAACCAGTGCTGCAGGCCCACCAGCAGCATTTGGATTTACATGCCCTGTTCACACTCAGTGCACTAGACTAGGGTCTGACAAGTAAACCAAAGAGACAAACATGGAACCACTGATTAATACATCAATTTACAATAGGGAGCACTTGCACTGTGGCACTGGATAGCAGTGGCACAGTGCCCAAAGCATCTAACACCAGCAAAAATACATGAGGCAACAGCAAAAATGGAAGTGAGACCCATGCCAATGGTGCCACGTCTAACACATGTCCCCTCTAGCTGAAATGTGGGGAGAACTACCCTAACTCCTGGGAGTTCTCATCACTAAGGTGAAAAAATCTGGACAGACCATCAGCATTTGCGTGTTCTGTACCAGGGCGGTGTTCCACCCTAAAGTCCATACCCTGTAGGCAAATGGACCACCTCAACAGCTTTGGATTTTCACCCCTCATCTGCATTAACCATCCGAGGGGCCTGTGGTCTGTCTGAACCCGGAAGTGAGTCCCAAACAGGTATGGTCTCAGCTTCTTCAGTGGTAAAACCACAGCAAATGCCTCACGCTCAATAGCACTCCAGCTCTGTTCCCGTGAAAGTAACCTCCTACTAATGAAGGCTACAGGTTGATCTAGACCCTCCTTATCCATCTGTGACAGACCAGCCCCCACACCATGCTCTGAAGCGTCTGTCTGAAAGATAAACTCACTTGAAAAGTTGGGTGCCCGGAGCATGGGAGCCGTGCACATGGCAGCTTTCAGGGCCTCAAAAGCTTTCTGACAGGTGTCAGTCCAAATAACCTTCTTGGGCCACTTCCTGAAAGACAGCTCTGTCAATGGTGCAATAATGTTGCCATACCCCTTGACAAACCTCCTGTAATACCATCAATGTCCTAAAAAGCCCCTCACCTCTGTCTGGGTTTTGGGTGGCTCCAAAGCCAGGATGGTTTTAATCTTGGGTTGTAGGGACGCCACCTGGCCGCTCCCAACTTGGTGGCCCAAGTACACCATGGAAACCTGCCTGATCTGGCACTTACTCACCTTAATCTTGAGGCCTGCCTTCTGCAGTGCCATCAACACTTCCCAGAGGTGGTGCAGATGTTCCTCCCAACTAGCACTGAACACTGCGATGTCATCTAGGTAGGCGGCACTGAACTCATCCAGTCCAACCAACACCTGGTTGACCAACCTCTGAAAGGTGGCAGGGGCATTCTTCATCCCAAAGGGCATAACCCGGAACTGGAAATTCTCCTACCTCGCCGCCAAGACATGGAACTCCCTCCCCACCCACCTCCGCCTGACCCAGGACCACCTCGCCTTCAGGAAGCAACTCAAGACCTGGTTGTTCGAGCAGTAGCAGATCCCCCCCCCCCCCCCCCAGCGCCTTGAGACCCTCTGGGTAAGTAGTGCGCTATATAAATGCAATGATTGATTGATTGATTGAAATGCCCATCGGGTGTGGAGAATGCTGACCTCTCCTTTGCCCCATCAGTCAAGGCGATCTGCCAGTACCCAGACATTAAGACAAGCGTGCTGAGGAACCTTGCAGCCCCTAGCCGATCAATGAGCTCATCAGCTCTGGGGATGGGGTGCGCGTCACTCTTCGTGACTAAATTGAGCCCTCTATAATCCACACAGAACTGGAGTTCGGGTGTGGCACCCGGCGCTGCAGCCTTCGGGACTAAGACCACTGGGCTAGCCCAAGGACTGCTACAGGACTCAATCACCCCTAGCGCAAGCATCTTTGAGACCTCCTCTTTGATGCAGGCCCTCACCCTGTCAGTTACCCTGTAAGTTTTATGCTTCACAGGTAAGCTGTCTCCTGTGTCCACATCATGGACACACCAATCTGTGACACCAGGAACCAGAGAGACCAGATCATAAAACTGTTCCAGCAACTGGCGGCAGTCATTCAAATGCTCATGGGTCAGGGTAGAAGAGAGGTTAACACATCCACTGACCCATCTTCAATCAATCAATCAGAGTACTTGTAGAGCATGCTACTTACCCGTGAGGGTCTCAAGGCGCTGAGGGGAGGGGGGGCGCTGCTACTGCTCAAAGAGCCAGGTCTTGAGGAGTCTTCTGAAGGCGAGTAGGTCTTGGGTCTGCCGTATTTGGGTAGGGAGAGTGTTCCAGGTCTTGGAGGTGAGGTAGGAGAAGGATCTGCCGCTGGAGGTCGTTTGTTGGATGCGGGGGACAGCGGCACTGGTGAGGCTGGCGGAGCGGAGCTGGCGGGTGGGGGTCTAGAAGCTGAGTCTGCTGTTGAGCTAGGCTGGTCCGTCGTTGTGGAGTGGTTTGTGTGTAGGTGAGGAGCTTGAAGGTGATCCTCTTGTCGACGGGGAGCCAGTGTAGGTCTCTCAGGTGGGGGGTGATGTGGCTGCAGCGGGGGACATTGACAATCAGTCGGGCTGAGGTGTTTTGGATGCGTTGTAGTCGTCATAGGTGTTTGGCTGGGATTCCTGCATAGAGTGTGTTGCCGTAGTCCAGTCTGCTGCTGACGAGGGCCAGAGTCACCATTCTTCTTGTTTCGGTCGGGATCCACTTGTAGATCCTACGGAGCATGCAGAGGGTGTTGTAGCAGGAGGAGGAGACGGCGTTGACCTACTTAGCCATGGAGAGGGAGGAGTCGACGATGAATCCTAGGTTGCGTGAATGGTCGGTGGGTGTTGGTGCTGGTCCCAGTGTGGTAGGGCACCAGGAGTCGTCCCAGGCTGAGGGGGTGGGTCCGAGGATGAGTACCTCCGTCTTGTCTGAGTTCAGCTTCAGACGGTTGCTCCTGATCCAGTCGGCAAAGGCCTTCATTCCCTCGTGGAGGTTGGTTTTGGGAGTGTGTGGGTCCTTGGTGAGGGAGAGGATGAGCTGGGTGTCGTCGGCGTAGGAGATGATATTAAGGTCATGATGGTGGGCCACATGTGCGAGGGGGGCCACGTAGATGTTGAACAGCGTCGGGCTGAGGGATGAGCCCTGGGGTATGTCGCAGATGATGTTGATGGCTTCGGATCGGAAGGGTGGGAGGCGGATGCTCTGGATTCTGCCAGAGAGGAAGGACGTGATGCAGTCAAGGGCCTTCTCTTGGATGCCGGCTTCTAGGAGGCATGTCTTTAGAGTGCGATGGCAGACCATGTCGAAGGCGGCCGACAGGTCCAGGAGGATGAGGGCTGATGTTTCGAAGTTGTCTAGTTGGCGCCTGATGTCGTCTGTGGCGGCGATGAGGGCTGTCTCAGTGCTGTGGTTTCGTCTGAATCCGGACTGGGACGGGTCCAAGCACCCTGAAGTGCCATACTTTCAGTCTTACCCATCTTAAATGTGCCGAAAGTATGTGTTTCTCTATTAGGATTAACGCCTCTTTGTCTTACACAGGAGGTCTAATATACCGTCCTCCAGGCAGTCCGACCGTTTTCCTCGAATCTCTGGGTGAAGCTATGGGACAGCTGCTTGTGAGTTATCCCTATTTCACACTCCTCGGAGATTTTAATTTACAATTAGAATCCAAATCAAATCCACAGATTTCCAACTTCCTCCAGACACTCGAAATATTTGGCCTGTCTCAAAAAGTAACTAATGTGACCCATCAACCTGGTCATACGCTTGACGGGATATGCTCTAACTTTCCGCATTTAGTTCCTCATTCACCAATCCCTCAAATCTGGACTGATCACTGTTTTATTCCATTTGAAGTAAACACGGGTTACGCTCAGAAAATGGTAAAAAACATTCCCCCTGCCTCCACCAGCCAAAACTGGGCCCTGATTGCGAAAAAGAGTCAGTTTAAGGCTTCAACCAAGTCACAGGTCCCTAGCCTCTCCGGTAATGTGGTGCAAGATTCCAAAATTTTCCATACTTGGATGCAGTTGGCAACCAAGAATCTGGCCCCACTTAAACCTTCTGCTAAAAATAAGGAGAAATCGAATAAGATGAGTACCCCGTGGTATACGAAGTCCCTAGCTGAAGCGCATCTCCAGTGCAAAAAAGGGGAAAGAAACTGGAGGAAAAATTATGAGCCAACTACAAAAAGCCTCTACATAAAATACAGGAACATTTATTTTGCAAACATTAAAATTGCCAAAAGGGATTATTACTCAAAACTCATTCAGGAAGCCCACCAAAGACAGAAAACGGTCTTTTCTATAGTAAAATCTTTCACCCATCCGACAATTTTGAAACAAGAAATCCCTCCATCTCAAATTCTCTGTGATCAGATCGCCAATTACTTTGATGACAAAATAAAACAATTACAGGAAGATTTTCCATCCACTGCGCACTCCAGAAGAGCGAGTATAAGGGGTCCAGTTCCTTTCTTGCCGTATACCATCAGCATGTTTAAGCCTGTTACCCTCGCACAAACACATGAAGTCATCATGTCCTGTAAATCAGGATCTCCATCTGATGCCTGCCCGCCCTTCATTCTTCTCCAGATAGTTGAGGTAGTGAACCCCATAATAAATCAAATAGTGAATGAACCACTTAGCTCCGGGATCGTTCCTCTGGATTGAAAAAAGCCATAGTCAAACCCCTGATGTAAAAAGCAAAATAAAAAACATTCAGATCTTTCTAACCTTCGTCCCATATCTCTGCTCCCAGTTCTTGGTAAAATTACCGAGTACATGGGCCACCAAGAACTGTCAAACTTTGTGGAAACTCACAATATCTTCCACTCTCATCAATCAGGCTTTCGTCCAAAGCACTCCACGGAGACGGCCCTTATGGAACGAACGGATGCCATTAAAAATGTACATGATGAAGTGAAGAACGCCGTCCTGATTCATCTTGATTTATCGGCGGCGTTCGATACCATCTCCCATGAAATCCTCCTCGATAGGCTGAGACTAAGTGGAATAACAGATGGGGCTCTAAACTGAATAAGATCTTTCCTGTCAGAGAGAACCCAAACTATTGCCTTGGGGCCTTTCTGCTCGAAGGAGAAGAGTGTCACCTCAGGAGTTCCTCAGGGCTCCATCCTGAGTCCCCTACTCTTTAATATTTATATGGCACCCCTCATCTATTTAATTGAATCCTATGGGATAATGGTAACATCATATGCTGATGATACCCAACTGATTGTATCCCTGGACAAAAATTCCATATTGGCCAAACAAAATTTCCAGAATTGTCTTACGGATATCTTCCAATGGATGAATGACAATTGCCATAAATGCAACTCTGGAAAAACAGAAATATTGCCCATTGGGAAAAACATCAACTTCAGCCCCAACGAATGGTGGCCAATGGGAGCCACCCCGCCTCCAAGTTCGGTTGAAACGGCCAGGAATCTGGGCATTCTTTTTGATTCGTCGCTATCTTTTGACCACCAAGTAAGGAGTTTAGCAGGTAGTTGTTTTAATATCATCAAATCATTGAAAATTCTTTGATTTTCTGCCCATTGGGCAAGAATGTCTGTGGCTGTGGCCCTTATACTTTCCCGCCTTGACTATTGTAATGGTTCAATGGCGGGAGCAAAAAAACTGACATTAAAAAAACTACAAAGTTTCCAACATGCAGCGGCCCGCCTGGTACTGAAACTGCCCAGAAAATCCTCGGCTTCTGCGGCCCTCAGGAAACTACACTGGCTCCCCCTCCATAAAAGGATTCTTTTCAAAATCTTGTTGACCTCTTTCAGAGCATTAAACAACATCAGCCCTAAGTATCTCTCAAAAAGATTCTCACGCTACTGTCCCACCAGAGTTCTGAGATCAGCAGGCTGTAACCTAGCAAACATCCCCACCTTTCACTACAGAACTAAAGGGGATAAAACCCTTACCGTCCTGGCTTCCAATGCTTGGAATGGGATGCCAAGGGAGTTAAGGCTACTTGATCGAGAAGTTTTTTTCCCTAATCAACTTAAAACCTGGCTTTTTAATCTGTCAGATGCTTATATATTGGCTGCCATCTAGCTCTCACTTCTGTTGAATTCCTCTCCCCATAGCGCCAGGATGCTCCTTTCGGAGCGGCAGTTCGCGCTCTACAAATTCCAAAATAACATTAACATTGTTGTCTTCCAGGTGGCGGGTCAATTGCCTGTTGATGATTTTCTCGATGACCTTTGCCGGGAACGGGAGCAGGGAGATGGGCCGAAAGTTCTTGAGGTCCTTTGGGTCCGGCTTTGGCTTCTTGAGGAGGGCGCTGATTTTGGCGTACTTCCAGCTTTCCAGGAAAATTGCTGTTTCGAAGGAGATGTTGATGACCTTCCGTAGTTGGGGTGCGATGGCTGCATCTGCTTTGTTGAATACGTGGTGTGGGCACGGGTCTGACGGAGATCCTGAGTGGATGGAGTTCATGACCATGGGTGTCTCGTCGTCGTTGACGTTGGACCAGGAGGTCAGGCGAATGGCGCTGGTGGTGTTCACAGGGGAGGTGGAGTCTGGTGTAGTCGGGCGGTTGTGGTGTTGAAGCTGTCGTGGATGTCAGCGATCTTGCGGTGGCAGAAGATGGCTAGTGAGTCACACAGTTCTTGTGAGGGCGGGATGTTGTTGGCGTTGGCGCTGGGGTTGGAGAGTTCCTTTACGATGCTGAAGAGTTCTTTGATGTTGTGTGTGTTGTTGTCCAAGCGGTCTTTGAAGGAGGATCTCTCGGCTAATTTGATGAGGTCTGCGGGTGGCGTCCTTGTGGGCTGCGTGGTTGTCCGGTGTGCGTTCGTGGAGCCATATTTTCTCCAGTTTCCGGCATACGCGTTTAGAGGACTGGAGCACTGGCGTGGCTGTTGGTGGGTTTCTTGAGCGGGGCGAGGTTGTTGACGCAGTCGTCAATCCACTGTCTGAGGTTGCAGGCTGTGGCATCTGGGTTGGTGGGGTCGGAGGGTGGGTTCTGAGCAAGGGTGGTGATCAGCCGGTCTTCGGTGACTTTTTTCCAGCAGCGGTGAGGCAGCTGTTGGGTGTAGTAGTACGTGGTTGGTTTCTTGAAGGTGAAATGAATGCAGCGGTGGTTGGTCCAGTAGAGTTCGGTGGTGTGGGCGAAGGCGATGTGGGTGCCTGTGGAGAAGACGGGGTCCATCGTGTGGCCAGCGGCGTGGGTGGGTGTGGTGATGAGTTGTTTGAGGCCAAGGTTGGCGAGGTTGTCGATAAGCGTGGTGGAGTTGGCGTTGTTGTTCTTGAGGTGGAAGTTCAGGTCCCCGAGGAGGATGTAGTCCATGGAGGTGTGTGCGTGGGTGCTGGCGAGGTCGACGATAGAGTCGCTGAACTGAGCCCGGGGTCGGGGGGGTCTGTAGATGAGTGTTCCTCTGAGGGTGGTGTTGGGGTTGGTGTGGATCCGGAAGTGCAGGTGTTCGGCAGTGTTAAGGGTGTCGACTGCGTGAGTGGCGACCTTGAGGGTGTACTTGTTGACGATGGCTATTCCTCCTCCGATTCCATTGGTGCGATCCCTGCGGGTGATCTTGTAGCCATCTGGGATGGCTTTGGCGATGTCGGGCATCGCAGTGGAGGCTAGTGTCGTGGCGTTTGCGGGGTCCAGGGGTTCTGGTGCTGGGCGCGGTCCAGGCGCGGATGGGCGCAAATGGGCTTGCCTTAGGCACGCCTTTGGCGCACCTTTGGCGCAGCCGCGCAGCTGCCGCCATTGTAAAGGGAGCTGGGAGGGAGGAGCAACTGGGAGGAGGGAGGCGGGAGGCAGGGGATAGCAAATGGGCATGGGGCGTTGCTGCAGGGGCAGCAGTGGCAGGAAAGTGAGCAGTGGGCACGGGGTGAGGAAAAATAGCGCCCAGGAATGGGCAGCAAAAAAACCAGAGATGCAGGGCACAAGCGTTGGTGGAGCTGCAGCGGGGGGAGCGACTTACCTGGAAGGTAGGTCGCTCTCCCCCTCTCCTCCCCCTCTCTGGTGCTCTGTTGCAGACAGGAGGTCAGGAAGAGGCTCAGTCTCCTTCTCTATTCCAGCATCTGTTGCTAGGAGCATGCTCACTTCAGACCACTTTAAGGGGGAGTAAGGCGGTTGGCATGTAGGACCCTCAAGGGGTTCCTGGGAGACCGCAAGTCCACCAAGTAGGTAACTGGACTCTTGCGCTTCACAACCTCAAATGGTCCAGTCCACTTATCCTGGAGCACGTAAGGCTCCACTGGGACCATGACCCGCACTTTTTGGCCAGGTTGAAGCTCTACCAGCGTGCCATTCTGGTCAAACCATCGCTTCATCTCCTCCTGGCTGGCTTCCAGATTCGCCTCAGCAAGTTGCCTGAAACACCTAGTCTGGTTCCTGAAGGCCAGCATGTAGCTATATACATCCTGGGGAGGTTTCCTGGGAGATTTCTCCCAGAATTCTTTGACCAGACTCAGAGGTCCTCTGATTGGGTGTCTATAGAGAAGCTCAAAGGGACTAAACCCTAGAGATTTCTGTGGCACCTCACGGTATGCAAAGAGTAGGCATGGTAAGAGGATATCCCACTTATGCCTCATGGGTTCCTCAAGACCCATTATCATGCCTTTCAGGGTCCGGTTGAACCTTTCAACCAACCCGTTTCCTTGGGTGTGGTAAGGAGTGGTGAACTTGTAAGTCACACCACACTCCTGCCACAGGGACTTCATATACTTAGCAATGAAGTTGGTACCCCAGTCAGACACTATCTCGCGAGGGAATCTCACTCTGGAGAAAATTCCCATTAGTGCTCATCCCACCATGGGGGCCGTCACTGTCCTCAGAGGTATTGCTTCCAGGTACCGGGAGGCATGGTCTCCCAAGACCAGGATGAACCTGTTGTGCATGGTGGTCTTGGGGTACAGTGGCCCCACAATGTCAATCCCCACCCGCTCAAAGGGGGTACGGGCCACAGGGAATGGCTGGAGAGGAGCCTTGTGCTTCCTCCCACTCTTTCCACTTGTCTGGCAAGTCTGACAAGTCCTGCAATGAGTGTCTGAACTCCTGCGCATTTGGGGCCAATGAAAGTGGGTGACAAGCCTCTCAAAGGTCTTGTTCTGCCCCAAATGTCCTGCTAATGGCACATCATGAGCCAGACCCAGTAGGAAGGCTCTGAACTTCTGGGGTACCACCAGCACACGGGCTGACCCAGGTTCAGCAACCTTAGGCTCACTATACTGGAGACCATTGTCCCAGTAAATCCAATGTGATCCTGACTGATCACCTGCTGTCTGGCGTGCAGCCTGTTGCCGCAAGTCCTCAAGAGAAGGGCATTCTCTCTCCTCCTGGCAGAATTCTTCCCTGGAGGGGCCTCCTTCTTGCTGCCAATGGGTCAGCTCAGGCAGGTCCCCCAGTTCAGCTACTTGTTCTCTGGTAGGCTCCAGGGCATCCGCCTCAGGGTCTTCCTCGTTCTGGGTTGTGGGAACTTCTGAGCTGGTTTCCAGCACACCCCCTGCCACTTCTCTCTAAGGCAGTTTCCTGGGCCTCCATCTCAGGTTCCAGGTCCTCTTGAGCACCCCTACTGGCTGCCATTGACTGGGTGGTCAAGCACGCCCAGTCAGGCAGACACACCATCTTCAAATGAGTACTCTTTTCCACCTTCTCCCAAGGTGAGCTCTCTAAATCATTCCCCAACAAACAGTCAACAGGCATGGTGGGCCTCACAGCTACCTGAAGAGTATCAGAGACCCCCCCACCCCCACTGAAAGGGAATCTGAGCCATTGGATAATGACTATCTGTGTTGTCGGCGGCAACAACTCGGCAATATACATGTGGGATAATCTGCTCTTGAGATACCAGGTGACACCTGACAGCTGTCACACTGGCTCCTGTCTCTCTCAGAGCCTCCACCTTTTGGCCATTGATGGTCACCCACTGCCCATATTTCTTAGTGTGCCTGGGTAGCTGAGCTTCTGAGACCATCTCACAGTCTCCTAAAGAGACACGGGTCATCTGTGCGGGACCCACCCACCTTGGGCATCAATCTCCTCCCCCACGGCTACACTAGCCATCTGCAGGGCGGAGCACTAGTGGGTGCAGGTTTTCCAAACAGGCGGCACCTGGTATCATTCGCCTTATGACCCAGGTCGCCACACTTGCAGCATTTCAGGGGTCCCTGTGGAACAGGACTATCTGTCGGGACCCCTTGCTTTCTCTCAGGGGGAGGTTAGGAACCTTTCACTTTGTTCCCTTGGGGACTACTTTGGGGCCCTTTGCAGAACTCTACTCTTTTTGTTTACCCTTGTCCCCCCACTCTTCTACTTGGGACTCTGCCCACCTTTACCTGAGTCTCCCATGTGACCATTGTGGACCCGGGTGCTCACCCAGCGGTCCGCCTCCTCAGCAAGCTTCCTAGGGTTAGTCAGCTTGCTATCTATCAATTGCTGGCACAGCCCTGGAAAACAATTATCAGACAAGTGCTCCCATGCAATCAAATCAAAGAGACCTTGAAAATCATTAACCTTGCTCCCCTTCACCCAACCATCCAATGCTCTGCAAAAGAAAGTGACATATTCCACCCAGGTAATATTTCTAACTTCTTGCATTTCCTGAACCTCTGTCTATAGAGTTCAGGGGTCAAACCATGTCTAGACATTAATGCATCTTTCATGTGACTGTATGAACTGTGGACTTCAGAAGGCAAATCTAACAGTGTGTCCCGCCCCTCACTAAGAAACCTTCCCCACAACCCCGCTCCCCAATCTCTCTTAGGGAGCCGGTGGGAAGACATGGCTACCTCATAGGCTCTGAACCACTGACCAATATCATAATTTTTATAAAACTCTTTCACCACATCTTTGGGAATATAACCTCTAAACTTTTGGTTTTAAACTACAACTCCCTTAAAACCTTCTCATGCTCAAACTGTATTTTCTTTTCCTCTATATCTAATCTCCTATTTTCTATTTCCATTTGCCTATTCACCTTGAACTTGGTCATCTCCATTTCATGCCTCCTAGATCTCTCTCTGTCCTCCAACTCTTCTGGAGACAGACTCTTGCCAGAAGTAATGCTACCTGCGGGGGAAGGTATCTTCCTTCCTCCTGAGCCCAATGCCTCTTCCTGATGTACATCTACATGGTCATCCCCCTCTTCAATTTCAGGGGTTTCCTTGCTTCTACCCAGACCCCCAGCGCCTTGTAGAACTCTTTCTTCTTGGTGCACCCAACAGTGGAAACCTTGAAATTCTTGCAGAAGTACTTCAGGTGCCTTACTTTGTAGCTTTCCAGACTTTCCTCTTCCCATTCACAATCAATAGAGGCTATGGATTCTGCTCTTATTATATGAACTGAACCAGGCATCTTTCAAAAATAGAAAAAAATCCAAAAAGAAATCTACCAACAAGTGTGTGGTTGCGTTATGGTCTGCACTCACTAAGCAGTGTTCCCCAATCACTATACATGAGTCACAAATGCAAGTCCAGAATCCCACCGCTGCCGCCAATGTTAGATTTGGGGGTCTCTAGTTGGCACAGGTAGGTACTTGTGACAAATAGGGACCATTGCCTCTAGTCAGGATAAGGGGTTACACTCCTAAAATAACCCCTGCTGACCCCCTTGGTAGCTTGGCACGAGCAGACAAGCTTATCTCAGAGGCAGTGTGTAAAGCATTTGTGACCACATACAGTAACGCAGTGATAACACTACAGATGGACACCACACAAGGTTTTATATAAAAAATAAGTATACTTTATATAGAATTACCACAAGACCATAAACGACAAAAATACACAATACTGTTACTTTAAGATGGTAGATTTAGCTTAGTTTAGTTCAGTTCTTAAGATGCAACACTTTGTGTCAATGTACCTTACGATGCGTTGCACTTCCATGACAAGCAATGTCGCAGTGAGAGAAATGCAGAAAAGTTCAGGTGCAAAAAAATAAAGACGTGAAGATCTTCCAGATGCGGCACGCTTCTCCGGGGATGCAAGAAGTTCTTGGTTCGATGCATGGACTGCAGTGGCAACACCCTTGTTCAGTAGTGCGACGGCAACAGCTCCAACTGTGACAATCTTCTCCCACGATGTGTGAAGCTTCCGCACAATGCGACAACTACATCGGCGACATCCTTGTTCAGAAATGCGATGGCAGCATCTCTGATGGTGGCGCGCTTCTAGGGGATGCCAAGCGCTTTTCTCGATGCGGTGCAATGCGACAGTTCCACCAGCGACACCCTTGTTCAGAAGTGCGACGGCAGGCACAGCGGCGGCGACACGCTTCTACCTCGTTGTAAGACTCTTCTCTCGATGCGGTGCAGTGCGACAACTCCAGCAGTGACACCCTTTTTCAGAAGTGCGACAGCAGGCAGCAGCGACCGCGACACGCTTTCTCTTCGTTGCGGCATGCTCTCTTGATGCGGTGCAGTGCGACAACTTCAGCGGCGACGCCCTTGTTCAGAAGTGCGACAGCAGCAGCAGCGACGGCGATACGATTTGTTCTAGTTGAGACGCGCCTACAGCTCCTTGCGACACGCAGTCCCTCAGAAGGCACAAAACAGCAGCAGGCACTTCCAAAAGAACTCTGGGGAGCTGGGGGTTGAAGTCTGTTGTCCCTGAGACTTCAGCAGGAGGCAAGCTCTTTTCCAAGCCCTTGTAGATCCTTCACAAGTTGAAAGCAAAATACACAAAGTTCCTTTCTCCTTCTTTTGGCAGTAAGGCAACCACTGCAGGCCAATCCCCCAAGCAGCTTCAGCTTGGGAATAGTCTCTCCTCAGTTTCTTCGGGTTCCTCTCCTCAGTAAAGTTTTCTTCTTGTAGTCCAAAAGTAATCTAATTTCCTGGGATCAGTGTCCCAAAATTTATACCCCAAAATCCTTTGTTCTCTGAGGGGAGAGGGGCCTTGGCCCAGTCCAAACCAGTTCTGAAGCACTCTGTTTACCAGACTTCTCCTTTCCCTTCACAGTGCAGGGCAGAAACATCAGACGCCCCACAGGAGGTGGAGCCAGCATTGTGCAAGGCAAGTACAGCCCTGGAGAACTTTGTTGACAGGACTCCTTCTCTTCTTTCAGTGTGCAGGGCAGAAACATCAGCCACTCCCCAGGAGATTGAGTCAGCATTGTGAAAGGCAGGCGCAGCCCTATTCAAGGTTCAGGTGCAACTCCTCCCTCCCATCTGGATGCAGATCTCTCTATTCACCACTGGGCTGACTCATCCTATCCCTTGGAATCCCCCAGCCCTGTCACTCACAAAACCAGACAAAGAAATACACAACCTAGCAGAAGCAGGCTTGAAAGGTTAGACAAACTAATACCTACTTTCTAAAAGTGGTATTTGCAAACACAGAATGTTAAAACCAACTTCACTAAAAGATGCATTTTATCATTCCGAGTCCAGGCATACTAAACTCGAATTTCTACCATGTTCTCTGAGTCAGTTAGGATTATACAATGTAATAATTTTAACAGCCCATTCTGGCATATGGGGAACAGGGAGCCATGCTATAGTGAAAAACGAAAATGGCGGTAATTCATTATTAGGACATGCCATACACATCAGGGCTTGTCCTACCTTATACTTACAATGCACCCTGCCCCTGGGCCTACCATAGGGGTGACTGATATGAAGAAAAGGGAAGGTTTAGGGACTGGCAAGTGGGTGAGCTTGCCCAGTCAGCATGACAGTACCAGACTGCACGCAGGCTCTGCAATGGCAGACCTTAGACACATTTTACAAGGCTGCTTCTGTGGGTGGCACAACCAGTGCTGCAGGCCCCCAGCAGCATTTGGGTGTACACGCCCTGGGCACACTCAGTGCACTAGACTAGGGTCTGACAAGCAAACCAAATAGCCAAACATGGAACCACTGATTAAAGCATCAATTTACAATAGGGAGCACTTGCACTGTGGCACTGGATAGCAGTGGCACAGTGCCCAAAGCATCTAACACCAGACAAATACATGAGGCAACAGCAAAAATGGAAGGGAGTTCAAGTTTGGGCATTTATATAGCGCACTACTCACCCAGAGGGTCTCAAGGCGCTTGGGGAAGGGGTTCATTATTTGTCGAATAGCCAGGTTTTAAGTTCTCTTCTGAAGGAGATGTGGTTTTGTATCACAGGGTAAAGCAGCGAGTTCATCAACGATACCACTGGAGCAGGGAGCGACCGCTTCTGAGAGCGTCGGGACGGTCCTTAGACACATTTTACAAGGCTGCTTCTGTGGGTGGTACAACCAGTGCTGCAGGCCCACCAGCAGCATTTGGATTTACATGCCCTGTTCACACTCAGTGCACTAGACTAGGGTCTGACAAGTAAACCAAATAGACAAACATGGAACCACTGATTAATACATCAATTTACAATAGGGAGCAATGCACTGTGGCACTGGATAGCAGTGGCACAGTGCCCAAAGCATCTAACACCAAAAAAATACATGAGGCAACAACAGAAATGTAAGGGAGACCCACGCCAATGGTGCCAGGTCTAACAGCTGGGGTATTACTGCATGGTTTCTCAAGACTGACGTTTAAAAGTGTATGGATAAATACTTTTGAGAATAAAGCCAAGCCATTGTTTCAAAATCATTGTTTAAAACACACAACCTACTCCATTCATGTCTCTTTCGCCTCACTTTTCTAATGATGCACAGCCTGTTGTGTGGTTTTTTAAACTTTTGTTTTTAGAAATTGCTGCCTTCCTTTTGGAAGCTGTTCTCTTCACTGTCTTATGTTCTACAAAATTCATCACATCACCATCTTCAAATTTTAACCATATATCCTTAGGTTCACACTTGTGCTCTAAAAAGAGTTTGCAAAATTTAACAGATACTGAAACATTTGACTGAAGAGATGCTAAAAGCTGTTTTGGTGTATACTGTGGGGTTTCCTGATAAATGTATGGACCCATCATCCCCTTTCCAGTCACAGTATATAATGCAGATTAACTGTTTCTCCAGTCATCTCCCTTCATAACAGAAGAGTCTCATTTAATGACTAAGTGTTGTAAAATATTGCTGCAAGCCCACTTGAAGTCTAAAACATGCAAAGCCAAGCCTTAAACTCCCCTTTTATTACACATAGGTCTCCATTTGATAGCCCTATGGGCAGGGTGATGTGTAAGTAAAAGGGAGGACATGTACTGTTACGTTTTACATGTCCTGGTAGTGATCAACAGCTAAATTCCTTTTTCACTGCTGTGAGGCCTACTCCTCTCATAGGCTAGCATTGGAATTACACTTTTAATCTGCAATTCCTGATTAAAAAGAAGTAGCTAAATCATGTTTCATATCTTAGGAATGGTAATGATAAATCCTCTTTAGTGGTAAAGTTGGATTTGACATTACTATTTTAGAAATACTACTTTTAGAAAGTGGACATTTCTTTACTGTTAACTTTGCTCTGTGTGCCTGCAGCCTGTCTCCAATACATGTCTGGGTTGGATGACAGCTGCACTTTGTGTATTCCCTCTATGCAGCCTCAAACACAGGAAGTCTGAGACTCATCTGCATTCTGATAACCTTCCTGGGAAGGAAGGGGAGATGGAGCTCACACTTACATTTGAATAGGCTGTGTCCTGTCCCTACACAAAATACTAATTACCCCCCACAGATAGCCTGGCAAACAGGCCTTGAATGAGGACCTGTGCACTCCAAGAGCTGCTTTGATGACGTCCCCAATTCAAAGGCACATTTGGGTTTAAGTACCAGGGTTCTGACCCTACCAAATTACTACACTACTGGACCCTGGAAGAACTCTGCTGGAGTAAAGACTACCATGCTGTTAGGATTGCCACTTTGCCTTGACTAACTGTTCCGAGGAACTGCTTCTCTGCTTTGCTGAGCTGCCCTGGTGCCTGCTGACCTCTTCTGCTATGCTGAGAACAAGGACTGGACCTATCTCACTTGAACCTAGAGTGACTTCAAGAACTTGCTGGCTTGGCTCCTGGTTTCTGTAGTCTCACAGACATACAAGACTACCTGCAATCCTGCTAGACTCTGCCATCTGTGAGTCCTACACTTGCCTGAGGTGCCCCTTTGAAGGAAAGTATCTTTCTTGACATGGTCACTGCCACTTTTTGCCTGGTATTTGATGTAATTTTGTCTGCAAGTGCACAGGGTTCATGCTAACCAGGTCTACAGTGCTAGGGGCCATATGTATCAAGGCTTTTGTGATTCGCAAAGGCCGAAATTCGCAGAATTTCGGCCTTAGCGAATCGCAAAAGGCCTTTTTAGCATTTTTGCAATGTATCAAAAAATAGCTTCATAAGGAATCGCAAAAATGTGCGATTCCTTATTTTGCTATAGCATTTAAGGAATCGCAATTTTGCGATTCCTTAAATGCTATGTAAGAAGCATTTTAAAAATGCAAATTCAGGTTTAGGAATCGCAAATTACCACCAACCTGTAGTTGGTGGTAATTTGCGATTTCTTGTAAATATGCACAATTGTGCATTTGTGAGGGTGGCATATGACGCACATACATGCCCTTAGGGCATGTATGTGCGCCATATGCGCACACATGTCATTTTCAGGGGTGCAGCAGGGTGTTCTTGAGACACCCCCTGCACCCTTGAAAATTTGCACAATTTGCGATTAGCAAATTGCAATTAGCAAATTTCCCCTTCATTCCTAAGGGTCTCCTGGCCCATAGAAATGAATGGGAAGTATTCCTTATTTGCGAATTCGCAATTTGCGAATTCGCAAATATGGAATAATAAGGAATCTCTAAAATTCCTAGATTACCTACATACATACCGTTTTGCGAATTCCAAATAGCGATTCCTTAAAATTCGCTATTTGGAATTCGCGAAACGGAACTATGATACATATGGCCCTTGATCTCTTCCCCAAAACTGTGCAATTGTTTTCCCAATTTGTGATACCTTTAGTGCTCTCTGTAAGTCCTTAGTAAATGGTAATCCTGGTTCCTAGGGCCTGAGATACTAAAGAGGGACCCCAAGGGCTGCAGCACAAATTGTGTCACCCTTAGGTACCCTGCACCAAGCTTATGTAAACTGCTACTGCAGGCTGCGTGTCTTGGTGCAGACAAAAGTGAAGACACGAAATGGCACATAGCCTGTGTGCCCTGCCTGCCAACACTGCATGCAGTATAAGTAAGTCACCCTACAGCCATCCTTACCACGCTAAGGCAGGGTGCAATGTACTTTATGTGAGGGCATAACTGCATGAGCAAATATGCCCCCATACTGGTTCGTTCAAATACTGCCAGTACAAATGATCATGGAAGCCATCTTAAAAGCATGTCCTAGACACTGGTGAAAATGAGTTCCCCAGCAATATGTTAGCTTCACCAAAAAGATTTTTGGTATCAAACATCTCAGATTAATAAACTCACACTGATACCAGTATAGGTGGCCTCTGAAACTCTACCAGCCACTGGTATGCTGACTGACTGGTTTTCGCCAGCCTGCCACCAGAGAAGAGTTGCTGACCCCCAAGGTTGAGGGCCTTTTCTCTCTGAGGCCCGCCACTTTTGGTATGCAAATCTGGATTCTCTTACAGGAGAGGAGACCAATATCTTTTGTCCTGAGCCCGTTGGGATAGTCTGAAACCTAGCTAGACAAGACAGACGTATACACCCTCAGGCGAGCACCACCTCTGAACTGGGCTACCTGAAATGGAGGCAACTTTTCAGAAGGGACCATCTTGGTGATGGCAAATTTAGGACCACTGGGACATGGCTATGCCCACTTCAAGCAGAAGGTGGTCATATAGAGGGCGCAGAGACCCTAGGGCACAGCTTTCCAAACTTTTTATATTGGGGACACACTTTTTGGAGATGCATCATTTTGGGACACAGTAATGCAGTGTAGCGAGCGAACGTAGCGTAATGAGCCCAAACTACCTAAGGATGGTTCGGGGGGGTCTCACTCACTCTGTCTGTCTCCCTCCCTCTCTCTCCCTATATCTCCCTCCCCCTATCTCTTCCTCTGTCTCCATCCCCTCTCTCTCCCTATGTCTCCCTCCCCCTCTCTTCCTCTGTATCGGTCTGTCTGTCTCGGTCTGTCTGTCTCGGTCTGTCTGTCTCCCTCTGTCTGTCTCCCTCTGTTCGTCTCCCTCTGTCTCCCTCTGTCTGTCTCCCTCTGTCTCCCTCTGTCTGTCTCTGTCTGTCGGTCTCCCTCTGTCTGTCTACCTCCCTCTGTCTCCTTGTCTAAATCACTTCCTCTGTCTCCTTCGCTCTGTCTGTCTCCCTCCCTCTGTCTCCCTCTGTCTCCCTCCCTCTCCCTCCCTATGTCTCCCTCCCTCTGTCTCCCTCCCACTCTCTCCCTCCCTCTCTCCCTCTGTCTCCCTCCCTCTCTCTGTCTCCCTCTCCTTCCCTCTGTCTCCCTCTCTTTCTCTCCCTCTCTTTGTCTCCTTCTCTGTCTCCCTCCCTCTCCCTCCCTCTCTCTGTCTCCCTCTCTCTGTCTCCCTCCCTCTCCCTCCCTCTGTCACCCTCTCCCTCTGTCTCCCTCTCTCTCACTCCCTCTGTCTCCCTCTGCCTCGCTGTCTGTCTGTCCCTGATCTCCCTCCCTCTGTCTCCCTCTCCGTCTCTGCCTCTGTCTGACTGCCCCTGTCTCTGCCTCTATTTGTCTCTGTCTGTCCCCGTCTCTGTCTGTATCTCTGTCTGTCTGTGCCTCCCTCCTTCTCTATGTCTCCCTACTTCTCTCGCAGTCTCCCTCCCTCTGTATCTCTCTCCCTTTTTCTCTACCTCTCTCTCCCTTCCTCTGTCTCACTCACTCTGCCTGTCTCCCTCTCTCTCTTTCTCCCTCTGTCTCCCTCCCTCTCTCTCCCTCTGTCTCCTTCCCTCCCTCTGTCTGTCTCCCTCTCTCTCTATCTCCCTCCCTCTGTCTGTCTCCCTCCCTCTGTCTGTCTCCCTCCCTCTGTCTGTCTCCCTCCCTCTGTCTGTCTCCCCCTCTGTGTCCTTACCTCTGTCTCAATCCCTCTGTATCCGTCCCTCTGTCTCCCTCCCACTGTTGCCCTCTCTCTCCCTGTCTTCTTCCCTCTATCTTACTGTCTCCCTCCTTCTGCCTGTCACCCTCTGGCACCTCACCCCAGCTTCCCGGGCACACACAGCTGCACCTCGAGTACTACGCAGGTCTTTAAAGGACCATTTACTTGTTAATGGGGCTTTGTTGTGACTCTCCCCCCCCCCCCCCCCCCAGAGCAGAGTGTCTCGGAGTCTGCGCTGCTGTGGCTGACTTCGAGACACTCTTTCAAAGGAATGTCTCCTAATTAGCAGTTATGTACTGAGTGCCTCATCCTGTGGCACACCCACCACTTGCAGGCGACACAGTTCTGTGTCGGGACACACAGTTTGGAAAGCTCTGCCCTAGGGGTATGTAGCCCATTGGCTACTATCTTATACTCCCCTGATGCTCCTTAATTCAGTAATTAGGGGAACCGTGTCTCCAGGAAATCAGATCCTACCAAGAAGAAGAAGGGACAAAGAACCATGAAAGCAAGAACCACAGAAGAAGCAACTGACTTGGCACCAGCCCTGCCAGCCTGTTCACCTATTCTCGACAATAGCACCAAAGTAGTCTTGTCCTGCAAGATGATGATCCTCCAAAGGCTGGGAGGACTGCCAGCACTTCTTCAAAGACTCAGGAACTCCTGTGGAGCAATGGAGCTGCTTCCCTGCAACCTGGAGGCACCCCAAGGAAGACTGTGATACTCCGGAACCACAAAAACCTGACAACGCAAGTCGCCACTGGACCTGGGCGCCCAAGCTGAAGTGGGCCAATAGTGCCCAAGTGATCACCGACACTACAGAGACAAAACCCACCTAGGATTTGCCCACTGTGGACTTCCCGCCATCACCTGCAACCTCTGTTTGGGGGCCCCCTCTACTGGGACTGCTCCCTGTGCTGAAAATCAGATTCCTATGGACACTTCTGCACCTATCACCCCAGGCCCATGGAGAATAGGACCAAAGGTGTCCCCATGTCCCCAAGCATCACAGGGTCTGAGCTCCCTTGTTCGTTTGCCCGGCTGGTCCCCCAGTCTGAGCCTGCAGCCTCTTTTCCGATGGCCCGATCTCCATAGACTTGAATCGGGCACCCGACGCTGTAAGGTATCTCTGTACCTGGCCACCCCAGTGCTGCCTAAGTGAACTGTTGGTGTGGTCTAGGACCTTGCCCCGTACTCACCTTAAGTCCAGAAGAATTGGACCAGTAAGTTTCTGTTGAGTGCCCGAATGCAATATATGTTTTTCGTGCAGAGATTAACATTACCGCAAAGTGCTTCAATTACGTTTTAAAGAATCAAAGTCACCCGACGACAAAAAACACACCTCTGCACCCGGATGCCCCAGTGCTTTTAAAGGTGGCCTGTTGATGATGACTGGGACCTCGCCCCATACTCAACTTAAGACCTGGGAAAGGTTCTCGTAAGTCGTTGTTAAGTGACCGTATGCAGAGCATGTTTTCATCCTAAGTTAGCATTGCCGAGAAGTGCTTCAATTACGATTTAAAGTATCAAAAACCTGTTTTCTTCACACCTGATATTTTAAAAAGTACTTACCTGATCGTGATAATCTTGCTGCCTAAAGTTAAATAAAGATAAGTGTTATTTTTACAAATTTGCATGGATCATCTTATTGAGTTGTGAATTACATTCATTAACTGTGTGTGTATTGCAGGTGTCTAACACTCCCCTCTGATAAGCCTCAGGCTGCTCGACCACACTGCCTCCTAGAAGAGCACCTTGTGATTGCTAAAGCAAGCCCCTGTTCACTAGTAAGGGAATACGCCGTCACATTGCATGGTATACTTCTTTTTGGTATACCATATACAGAGCCAGCGTCCTACATCCCTCCAGTCCTTGGTCTCAGAAGGGGGTTCTGCAGCTGTTTTGCTACAAAACCAATCCATCGTGATCACTGCTCTGGTCATATCTGACGCATCATGCTTTGACACTGACGGAGAGGCTGTTTGATGACAGCGGTTCTACAGCCTTCACCGCTCAACATTGACGCATTGTCCGCATCATATTGGAGCTCGACAACGACACAACGGCCCGACTATAGCAAAGATCGATCCATCGTGCCCTCATAATCAATGCTTTGCTCCATGAAAGGTACTTTTTCAGCAGGGCCAGCGTGAGTCTAGCAGCCAGCTTGCCCTCCATCGTGGTTGTCCTGTACTATGGATTTACCCGAGTCCCTTGCACCCTCAAGTAACTTTTTAGCGCTGTTGACTTCTAAGCACTGTTTTTGCATTTATCTCGCATATCTCGCATATCTCGACTTCTGCTAATTGTAATTTTGTTGTTTTCGTCTTGGTTTGCTCAGATAAATATTCTCTATTTCACAAACCTGTGTGGAGTCTTTTTGTGGTGTATTAATGGTGTTACTCTGTGTGTGTGTCTGTTAGTGTTGCATAAATAATTTACACATTGCCTCTTTAGTTAAGCATGCCTGCTCTGTGCCGAGCTACCAGAGGGTGAACACATGTTAATTTAAAGTGTGTATCTAGCTTATCCTGAATAGGATTGTGGATCCTACTTGGACAGGGTGCCACTCTTTGCTAACTAGAAACCCAATTTCGAACAGTGATGTAGTGGAAGATATAATAATCACGTTTGCTGAGGATGAAGCAAGTACTTATATAGGCCTTATGAATTTTTAAATGAAAAGTTTGACCCTCACGAAATATAGAATTTGAAAGATATTCTTTTAATGCAGCATGTCAAACAGAAGACAAATCTATTGAAAATGTTGTCACATGGTTACAAAAAGGAGTTACATTTTGTGAATTTGACAAGTTTAATAAGGAAGAAGTTATTAGATTAAGGGCCTGATTTAGATATTGGTGGGCAGGTTGCTCCGTCATAACAGTCACGGAGTAACCCGTCCACCGATATTTAAATCAGGCCCTAAGACTAATTGAAGGATGTAATTCGAAAGAATTCATTAAAAAACTGCTGGAAAAAACATATGACCTAAAAACTATATTAAAGATTGCTCATGCAGAAGCAAGAGCTAAGGCTCATGCCGTGAACATGGAAGAAGGACATTTAACAACAAGAGAGCAATTGAGATAAATTTCAACTAGATGTGGAAAGAAAGGGAAAAATTGAACTATGGTAAAGAAGAAAAAAAGCAATGCTACACATGTGGTCAACAGTTTCCGCATACAGCAAATTGTCCAGCTATGGAACAAACATGTCAAGAATGTGGAAAAAATAATAATTTTGCTAGTGTCTGTAGAGTTAGAACAGAAACTTTGACAACAAAAGATACAAAAGGAGGGAAGAAACAAGATTAAAAAGTAATGAAAAGTACATAAGGTAATTGGAAGTGCAGGATAAAGAGTCAGCGCACTGCTTTTCAGACAAAGATAATTCCTTTGAAAGACCATATAAGATGTAGGATACACCTGTGCACTATTAACAAATATGTTTAATACAGAGATATCATATAAGAAAGCGTACTGCTTTTCAGACAAAGATAATTCCTTTGAAAACCCATATAAGATGTAGGATACACCTGTGCACTAATAACAAATATGTTTAATACAGAGATATCATATAAGAAAAATGTCCACAGTTGGTAGTATAGTAGGTGATCTCAAAACGCCCTTTAGTTTGGACAGTGGAGCAACGTGCAATAAAACATATGCTTTGGAGAATAAACATTTTTTTTTTAAAAACCTGTACTGACTCCTTCAAATGAGAACATATTTCAATGGGGAGCCCATTGCCCTGTTGATAATAAAGGAACATTTACAGACATACTCACTTATGGATACATTTCAAGTGAAGAAGAAATTTGTGACCTGCAAGGAGAAGTTCCAGGTCCCTGTTTTTTGAGTAATGTAGCAATGCAACTCATGAGTTTAATTGTAACGACATTCACATAATAATGAAACATACAATTAAAAAAAAAATCCAAATTTATTTCAGAATCTAGATAAGCAGAAATTTAAGGTTGTTACTTTACATAGTGATGAGTCAAAAAACTAGTAGCACAGATGCATAGGAGAGTACCAATTAATGTACAAGCTCAAGTAGAAGAGAAGATAAGTTATTTATTAAGTCAAGATATTATTTAGCCAACGGTTGTCCCCACTCCCTGGGTTACACTGAGAATTGTGGTACCAAGGAAGAATACAGACAAAATTGGGATATGTGTCGACATGAGAGTTCCTAACACCGTGATTGAAAGGGTAAGATAGCTGGGACCACAGTTGGATATCATGATAAGTAATCCTAATAGTGCTGCAGGGTTTTCAAGGTTAGACTTAAACAAAGGTTGCCATCAGTTGGAACTTGCTGAACAATTACAATACATAACTTCATTTTCTACTCTACTCACTTAGGGTTATTTCGGTATAAAAGGTAGAATTTTGGAATTTGTTTCACTGCCAAAATATTCCAGGAAACAATGAAGAAGATTATTAGACCAGTTAAAAATTGCACAATTTACAGTCAAGAAGGTTGGTCTTACTTTAAATGCAGAGAAATGTAAAGTAGATAAACCGGAATTTGCATTTTATGGTCATATTTTTTTCAAAAGAAGGAATATGTCCAGATCTCGCTAAAGTAGCCTCTTTAGTGAACATATCTTATCAAAAGAACTGTCAGAGTTGCGTTCGTTTATGGGTATGACCAGTTATCATTCATAGTATATTGATAATTTTTGCAGTATAAGTGCACCATTATGAATGGTAACAAACAAAGAAAACACATTTAAGTGGAATGAAGAGCGTGAGATGTCATTTACAAAAGTTAAAAAATACATTTATTCTGCAGTTCACTTGTACTTTGACTCTACGCTTTCTGCAGAATTGCTGATGAATGCAAGTTCTGTAGTATTAGGGTAAATACTAGTGCAACAAAAACCCGAAGAGAAAGTCCCAGATATATAATATCTAATGCTAGCCGAATTTTATCTGAAATTGACAGGAAATATTTTCAGCCAGAGAAAGGAAGCTTGGCAGTTATTTGGGCTTGAGAAAATGACCATACCTTTTTATATGGAAACCATTTGCAGTACCTACTGATCATCAAGCATAGTTAAGAATATTTGGTAATCGGAAAACAAAAATGCCACTAAACATTGAAAGATGGGGTATGAGAATAATGGATTATTTTAAAATTATACGTAAAACAGGAAAAGATTCCAATCCTGCTAACTACTTATCAAGACATCATAATTCAATTTGTGAAAAACAGACAGCATTAGCAGAACAATACATTTGCTTTTTAATTAAGACTATAACTCATGTAAGAATAGAAGCTTCATTGATGGATCCAACAATAGAAGAAGTTCAAAAGATAATTGCTATGAACCAATGGAGACATACAGATGATCTGACATATATATCTTCAGAAATTGACAAGAAAAGCTTGTTAGCTTTTAAAAATATATAATGAACTTGCAGTTGCTTTCTCTGGCATATTGTTATAGGGGACAAAAATAGTGACACCTCGTGCATTACAAAGATGTGTAATTGACATTGCTCATGAAAATAACCACTACAAAGAATTTCTTGAGAGGAAAAGTGTGGTTTTCTGGATTGAATATTTGTGCTAAAGAAATTGTTTGAACCTGTCATCTGTGTTAATGTGCCACAAAAAACATGGAAGGAAGAACTTAGAATTTTCAAACAGTCAGAGGTAGTCAGTAAAAATGTATCATCAGATTTTTATGGGCACTTGGATTTGGGACACTATTGGAAAGGGGCGACCATTCGGTCCCCCCGAACGTATGGCCGAGTACCACGATCCCCCCGGGAAGCCATCTTGGGCGGGAGGCGAGTCTCGGCTGGTATGCCCGAAGCGGCGTAGCCGGGGCGCGCCTTTTTCCCGCCCTGGAGTGGGCTGGCCTAGACACTGACGCGGCCGGGCCACGCCCTCGGGGCAGGCCGGGGCGGGTTTACGCCCGCCCTGAAGACGGATAAAAGGAGCAACAAGCCAAGGAAGCATCCTCTTGTTCCTGTGTTCTGAAGCTGCACCACCTCGCTGCACGTGAGCTCGAGACGGAACGAAGAGCCAATTTTGAGCGTTGTAATCTTTCTTGTTTGTTTTTCAGATACTCTATCGTGAGAATGCCTAAGAAGGTGGGAAAGCGAATGACTACCGACCAGATGCTGCGTGTTCTCATGAAGGAGGTGACCGACTTAAAGAAGCGAATGGCGGAGAAAGACGAGGAAGGGGGGCCGAAACGTCCTCTGGCAGGAGCAGCTCCAGGAGGAAAAGGCAAGAGGCCCAGAAGGGGAGCAGCTGGGGGGGACAACCCAGTTCCCTGTACCCCACTCGAAGCACCCACTCCTGTGCCGGAGGAAGGGAATCCGATTCCCGTAGTGGTTACCCCTGTGTCCGGGGAAGATATGCCGCCCGAGCTGGCAGCTCAATTAGCAGCGTGGTTGGGAAAAGGTAGCAAGGGCGCCACGGCTGACGACGCGCAGGTGTTGATGAGGCAGCTGCGGGAAACAAGGGAAGCGACGACGGCACCATCGCCATCAGTTCCAGTCGCAGATACAGCTTCCGGTTCAGGTAAGCGGCCATTGCCGATTGCGAGGGATGAGTCAGCACCCTCTCGGCGGGAAAAATTGGGTCAACATGTCCCTCTGGCGATTAAAGAGAAGATATGGGCAGGGGAATATATAAACATCTTCTCGTTGCTTACCGATCATTATGAAATGGAGCATGTTAAGAGCCAGAAAGAGCTCATGCATCCAAGTGTTTGGCGCGCAAAGATGGCCGCCTTTAAGGTAAATGAAAACATTGGTAATTGGGGCAAGGCATGGGGGGTTTTTACATCCATCTTGGGTGAACGTAGGCCCGAATTGCTGCCCGAATTGCCGATTTATCAGGCACGGATCATGGGCTACTCCGTATCTCACGAGGGCAATCATTGGTTTTGTTACGACAATGTTTTCAGAAAAGCGAAAGAGCATGATAAAAACTTAACTTGGGATTGTTATGATTCTGTGTCTTGGTCCAAAATGGAGGACTCTGGTATGTTGAAGGTGCCATTGATAGGAAGTAACGTTGGTGAATCCTCCCGCCAATATGCGGGGACGTCTTTTCGATCAGGTACAAGTAACGACAATCACTCGAGGCCAGCCGGCAACACAAATAAAAGGGGAGTTTGTTGGAACTTTAACAGGGGGAAATGTACTAGGCCTCAGGGGTCATGCAAATTTAGGCACGAATGTGGGGGGTGTGGGCAATCTTCCCATCCTGAGTCCATGTGCAGAGCCAAAACGGCTGATAACGGGGGTAGAGGAGGCGCCAAACAGGTCTGACATAGTCCGAGGGGCACCTTTACCTACCCCGATTGATACCATGGCAATGATTCCCTGGCTCAGCGAATACCCGGATCACGCTTCCGCTGGGGTGTTGCGCAACGGATTTTCATATGGTTTCCGCATCCCAGTGGGAGAGTTTCAGGGTATGCCGCGATGTAAAAATCAGATATCGGTTTTACAGCATACGACCGTGGTACAGGAAAAGATCAGGAAGGAGGTGGCTCGAGGTCGAGTCGCCGGTCCATTTAATGTGCCACCAGTTGCTAACTTTGTTTGTTCCCCTTTAGGGGTGGTCCCCAAGAAGGACCCGGGTGAGTTTCGGCTGATACATAATTTATCAGCCCCACGTGGTCTTTCAGTGAACGATGCGATAGACCCGGAAGTGTGTTCGGTACGGTACGCATCCTTCGATGAGGCCGTAGCCACTTTGAATCGCCTGGGGCCCGGTGCGCTAATGGCAAAATCTGATATCGAGTCAGCGTTCCGGTTGCTCCCGGTACATCCAGACGATCAGCGTCTCCTTGGTTTCACGTTTCAGGGTCAGTATTACATGGATAGGTGTATGCCGATGGGGTGCTCTATATCTTGTGCCTATTTTGAAAAGTTCAGTTGCTTCCTGCAATGGGTCTTCATGAGGAAAACGGGGTTTCAGAATGTGATGCATTATCTCAATGATTTTTTGTTTCTGGGGGCAGCCGGGGATCCCGAATGTGGACAGGCCTTGGCTGCATTTTGTGGTCTGATGAATCATTTTGGCGTGCCATTGGCACCAGGTAAGACTGTAGGTCCCTCGACTTGCCTCGAGTTTCTGGGGATCGAGCTGGATTCCGAGGAAGGTTGTTTTCGTTTACCAGGGGACAAAGTGTTAAAATTCAGGGCATCCCTGCAAATGTGTTTAAGTGAGTCTAAGGTTAGGCTACATCAATTGCAGCAATTGGTGGGACAGTTGAATTTTGCCCTAAGAGTTATACCGATGGCCCGCCCCTTTTCTCGCTCGATCGCTCAAACCATGGTCGGCCTGAAGGAGGGTCATCATCGCACACGGCTCTCGGCAGAGGTTCGCCAGGACATGCGCATTTGGTTGGCATTTCTGGCGGATTTCAATGGCCGAATTGTCTGGAACAAACCGGCCGTGTCCTCCGAGGAGCTGGGGCTGTGGACGGATTCAGCAGGGAGCATTGGTTTTGGCGCCATATTCGGCACTCAGTGGTCAGCACAAAAATGGCCGTCATGGTGGCATTAGAGTGATCTGACAAGTAACATTGCTTTCCTTGAACTTTTTCCCATTCTGGTGGCCCTGAGAACTTGGCCAGAGGGGTTCAGAGATCACTCTGTGGTATTCTGGTCTGATAACATGACCGTTGTTGAGTGTATCAATAGCCAGGCAGCACGCTGCAAGTGGATCCTGAGATTACTCAAGGAAATTGTGTTATTATGTATGCAGTTGAATGTAGTATTTAAGGCAAGACATGTCCCGGGGGTGATGAACCAGGCGGCTGATGCGCTTTCTCGTTTTCGTATGCAGGCCTTCTGGGGTTTTCTGCCCACAGCGGACCCGGTGGCCGCACCCTTTCCCGAAGCTCTCTGGTCTCTCGGTGCCCCGAACTACAGAACCTCGTGGGAGAGAGTTTAGCACCCAGGACGAGGAAGGCATATGAAGGGGCGTTCCGTTCCTATTGGGCCTTTTTGGGGGCAGCTAGGGGGGAGCTTTGGGGCCAGGAGGAGTTGGTAGTGAAATTCCTGCTATCTTTACGTCATGCAGGCAAATCAGTGGCTACGGCCCAGAGGCATCGGGCCGCCATTTCCTTCGTGGCTAGGGCTCATGGGATCCAGGACCCGACAGCGTCTTTCGTTGTGCAAAAAGCGCTACGTGGGTGGCAACGCCTTGAGGGTCGCAGAGTAGATGATAGGCGCCCGATAGGTCTGGATAGGTTGGCTTTGTTGTTATCTGTACTTCCTGCAACATGTTCATCCCAGTATGAAGCAGTGTTATTCCGAGCCGCTTTTGTGCTAGCATTCCATGGGGCTATGCGAGTAAGCGAATTAGTGGCAAGGAACAAGCTGGATACCAGGGGGGGACTGTGCCGAGAGCATGTCCGAATCAGGGGGGAGACAATGACTGTCTCATTTGTCAAGTCCAAAACCGATCAGGGTTCAATGGGGGACTGCATAATGATACGAAGGATCCCCGGGTCATCCATGTGCCCGGTGAGTTGTGTAGAGGGGTATTTAGCACAGAGGGTGGCATCATGGGGGGGGACATTGTTGAGACACGCTGACGCCACCCCACTGACGAGGTTTCAGTTTCAGCGGGTGCTTGCGATGTCGATTACGGCTGCGGGCTTGAACCCGAGCGAGTTTGGGACCCATTCCTTTCGGATAGGGGCCGCTACAGAGGCTACGGCCAGGGGTCTGAATGTTGAACAAATTAAACGTGTGGGGCGTTGGTCCTCCAATTGTTATAAGAGGTATGTGCGGTTGCACATGTTGTGAAGCTGTAACGATGTACTCACGCTTCTTGTTTTTGTTTGGTTTCAGTTGCGCAAGCTTACGAGGCGGGGCGGACTATGCAGTCGACCCAACACCGGGCCAGCGGTCATACTTCACCGGCTGTGAAAAAGGAGGTGTGGGTCGTGGGCCACTCATACGTGAGGCGAGCCGCGGACGTATTCAGAGCAGGTGACATGTATCACGTGGCTGGGGAATACGGGTACAGTGTGTCCTTCTACGGAAAGGGCGGACTCTGTATTGACCAGTTTCAATCATTTTTTGAGGGTTTGCTAGGGCGGACGAGGTCACCGCCGTCTATAGTCATAGTACATCTTGGGGGCAATGATTTGGTCACCACTGGTAGACGACTTCTTCTTGAGGCGATGCTTTCCACTGTAAGTTGGTTGGCGAGGAGAGTTCCAGGGTGCACGATTGCATGGTCCCATATGATCCCGCGAAAAGTATGGCGGGGGGCTGTTTCCGTTTCTGCTTTAAACCATTCAGTAAGGAAAATTAATAACAAAGTGAGTAGATTATTCCGTTCCAAGACACTGCATTCTATTTCGCATGGTTGTATTACGGGTGACAGTATGTATTTGGGGGATGGTGTTCATTTGTCCCGGGTGGGGAACGAGTTACTCATAGGAGACTGTATAGCTTGGCTAAAGACTTTAAGTCATGACCTTTAGGTAGGAGTGTTGTGGGGGGTCCGGATAGCCGGTCAACTATCCGGCCTGTGGCGGCAAGGTCATGATCGGTGAGCACTAATTGGAAGATCCCTATGAGTGGGCGTCACCCATTACGGATGGGAGCGCTCGAAGGAGGTGGCCATTGGCCCCTCAACGGGGAAGGCGGTCCCTTCTAAGGATGGGACGCCGAAAGGAAAGGAAAGGCGGTCAAGGCCCCTTCCTGGGTAGGGGGGGCTACAGCCCCCTCCCGGAGAATTTCCCGGGGCCAAGACATCTGCGACGGCAGATGTGGTAAGATGTGTGGGGTTTGGGGGGGGGGTCTACGCTACCTTCTAGATTCCTCACACGAGTCCTCGGACGACCTTTAAGTGGCGTCGAGTTTATTGGGGCCCCCGTCAAGTCAAGGGAAATTGGTAGTTGCACTCGAGGTACGCCTCTGTGCGGTCGCCCCTCACAAGTGAGGGGGATATTTCTGGTTAGGGATCTTGACACCGGTTACGACCTTGCCGTTGGCCCTTAAACGTTAGGATGTACAATTTCAAAATTTCAAGTTAGATGTTTTTGTAGGATGTTAGTTCGGCTAGGAGAACCTTTGTATTAGAGAATATGTTAAGGTTAGCCAAACATCGCAATGTGGTAATGAAATTGTACATAATATGAAACTGTTATTTTAATGTTTTAATTTTGTTTCATATTTTAATAAATACGGCCGGGAGGGTCACTCCCTCCCGTCTTCCAAAAGTTCAGAACTGTTTCCGGTTTCCCATCCTTGGGGATTGTGTTGAGAGGGGGTGGCGGGTATCTCGGCCATATGGAAAGGGGCGACCATTCGGTCCCCCCGAACGTATGGCCGAGTACCACGATCCCCCCGGGAAGCCATCTTGGGCGGGAGGCGAGTCTCGGCTGGTATGCCCGAAGCGGCGTAGCCGGGGCGCGCCTTTTTCCCGCCCTGGAGTGGGCTGGCCTAGACACTGACGCGGCCGGGCCACGCCCTCGGGGCAGGCCGGGGCGGGTTTACGCCCGCCCTGAAGACGGATAAAAGGAGCAACAAGCCAAGGAAGCATCCTCTTGTTCCTGTGTTCTGAAGCTGCACCACCTCGCTGCACGTGAGCTCGAGACGGAACGAAGAGCCAATTTTGACCCACCCACCAGCCCCTGAAGACAGCGAGTTGTTTTGAATAAAGTTTGATGTGGTAACTCTTTTATTTGCAGGTCGGATTATTATCGTGATAACCTTGAATATGCAATAAAGAAATGGTCAATTTATGGTATGTTTTGCAAATAAAGTGATCTTGCTCTAGTGTTGATCAGTAGCATGTTTTAATAAATTGTTGCTTTTAACTGTCTTTTAAGTAATTTGGTCATTTAGTTTAGAATTCATTTAGCTTAGAACTGTCGTATTTATTTTGGTCGGGCGGTAAGGTCATGATCGGTGAGCACTAATTGGAAGATCCCTATGAGTGGGCGTCACCCATTACGGATGGGAGCGCTCGAAGGAGGTGGCCATTGGCCCCTCAACGGGGAAGGCGGTCCCTTCTAAGGATGGGACGCCGAAAGGAAAGGAAAGGCGGTCAAGGCCCCTTCCTGGGTAGGGGGGGCTACAGCCCCCTCCCGGAGAATTTCCCGGGGCCAAGACATCTGCGACGGCAGATGTGGTAAGATGTGTGGGGTTTGGGGGGGGGTCTACGCTACCTTCTAGATTCCTCACACGAGTCCTCGGACGACCTTTAAGTGGCGTCGAGTTTATTGGGGCCCCCGTCAAGTCAAGGGAAATTGGTAGTTGCACTCGAGGTACGCCTCTGTGCGGTCGCCCCTCACAAGTGAGGGGGATATTTCTGGTTAGGGATCTTGACACCGGTTACGACCTTGCCGTTGGCCCTTAAACGTTAGGATGTACAATTTCAAAATTTCAAGTTAGATGTTTTTGTAGGATGTTAGTTCGGCTAGGAGAACCTTTGTATTAGAGAATATGTTAAGGTTAGCCAAACATCGCAATGTGGTAATGAAATTGTACATAATATGAATTTTAATAAATACGGCCGGGAGGGTCACTCCCTCCCGTCTTCCAAAAGTTCAGAACTGTTTCCGGTTTCCCATCCTTGGGGATTGTGTTGAGAGGGGGTGGTGGGTATCTCGGCCATATTATTTGTTCTTATGCCATGAATATTCAAGATTCCCGCTAGTGAAACAGGCTGTGTCAACTTCCGTATCTTCTATGCTTCCAATTCTAGATGAAAAATGTTCAACTTAGGCATCCCAGGTGTGCTTATGACTGATAATTGTCCACCATTTAATAGTGAGGTGTTTGAAAGATTTTTTTATCAAATGGGTCTGATTCATAGGAAAATAATTGGCCCCAAGCCAATGGTATGATTAAACGCTTTATGAGTACTATAAAAAAAACTGCTCCGAGAGTAAAATTGACACAAGTGACGTTGAATCAAGCTTTATATCACATATTAAGAGAAAACAGAAACACTACCCATGACTCAATTGGGAAATGTCCAAAGGAATTGATGTTAGGGCAAAGAAGGAAAAGTCGGTTACCACGTTTGCCCTTCAAGGCTTCCCGACTGTCATGAAGAAGTTGTAAAACAAGATACATTAGCAAAGGAATAAGTGAAAGCATATGCTGATAAACGAAGACATACTAGACCACAAAATAATCACATATGAGATTTGATCTTAGTCAAGCACATGCAAACAAATAAAACAAAAGAGTTTTTTTTCTTTTATCCAAACCATTTGACTGTGACAAAAATAAAGGGGTCAGTGATTTCTGCACACAATAAAGAAAGAATTGTAACGAGAAATTATTCATATTTATAAAATGTACACAGCCAATGGAATATTCAAATTGTGCTCATCGTGAAGTTAATGATGCAAGAGTATGTGGAAACAATTCTGACTCAAATGCCATAAGTGGCAAACTGATGCAGAATTAAAATTTAAAAAATTGTCTATCTCATAAGACAGAACTATTTTTGCAATCACATGTACGAGAAAGAAGTGATATTGTTGGTGTCAGTAGGAAATCAGTAAAGACCATTGATAAATCTCAATTACTGAGTGAACAATGCTAATTATTTGATAATGTTTGATTTTTCTTTCGTTAATTTTATTTGTAACATGTATTCTGTTGTGTAAAAATAGGGGGGCTGACTTCTGTATTTCTTGTAGAGGCTTCCCCGGTCCGTCACGGTTTGTACCGTTTGTGCGGAGGTAGGTCCCTCTTTAGTTTCACTGTGAGGCTCCCTTTGCCTGCAACTACTTCCGGTGGTGTGTGGTTGTCACAAAGCCAGCGGGGGAACAGTAGGTCAATGGGCTGACTGGTGGGAAAACTTATACCCTATGTTTTCTTCTCGCCAGGAGGACTCGTGGCAGACATCACAAATGGACCCCTCCGATTCCAAGGTAGGTCCCTTTAACTGGGACACGCTAAGAGAAGGCCCGCACCCTCTGATCATGTTGTGGATTGGCGTCCAATAAGGAGCCTCGAAAAGCGGAGCGAGGTGTGCATGGACACCGGAGAGAGACTCGAGTGGAAGGAGACCGAAGGAGCAAGGAACCGAGACAATGCAGACCTACTCAGACGCCCAGAGAAGACATCTAGCCCAGAGGGAATGAACGAGAGCGGAGACTGGAAGGTGAAGCCAGGAGACCTACAGGAACACGCTTCGCCGAGAAATGGCAACCACCTTTTTGCGAGCACAGCCGAAGATGGGAGGTTGGGAGGCAGAGAAACTGCGCAAACAAAACATACGGGTGGACAAGAAACCCAAGAACACAGAGCGGACAAAGCCAAGACAAACAAAGTATGAATTATCCACTATAAAAGGACCCCAGTGCTTTGAGTGTGGGGAGTGGGGCCATATAGCCTGTGCATGCCCTCGGAGGAGGCCAACGGAAGAACCTATGGAAGTGGGTTACATTCCCAAGTCCATCATTTAGACCGCTGAGATGGGGGCCGCGTTTCATGTAAGTGTACAGGTGAATGGTAAAACTATCCGAGCCCTCCTTGACTCTGGCTGCAAACAATCCGTAATTCAAAGCATGTGGGTTAACCGTGAGCAAGTACTACCTGAGTCCACCGTACACATTCGGTGTGTACATGGTGATTTAAAACCCTACCCTCTAGCAGTTATACCACTCATCCACTCCGCAGGGGTTAGGAGTCACATAAAAGTTGGGGTCCTGGATAGCCTTCCCGAGGATCTCATTATAAGGACAGACAACCCAGATTTCCTTGACTTATTCAGACATGTACTAAAAACCACAGAAGGTAAAAGCTCACAACAGGCTGACAACACCCATGCCGCCCCAGCACTGATAACACTGGAGCCATGGCAACTTGACCGTAGTGTTAGGTACGCACGGGCCAATGATGCTTCCCTATATGACACGTGGGAACAGGCACATAGCACCACGGACAATGTTACCCCCACATATCCCCGATTCCTCATCAAAGTTGCATTGTTATACCGACAGGCTTCCCCATCGGACTCCCAGCAGTTACTGGTTCCCATATCCTTTAGGGGCCAAATCATGTTTTATCACATTCGCATCTCACGGCTGGACATACAGGGACAGAGAAGACCACAGAGAATGTGTTGAGACATTTTTATTGGGCGGGGGTTTATAAAGATATCAAAGTACACTGCCAGACCTGTACTATTTGTCAAAAAAGGAACACACATAGGCCCCCAGCAGTTCAGCTACAACCCCTGCCTGTGATAGGGGTCCCACTTGAGCGGGTCGGAATGGATCTGCTAGGGCCTTTGCCCCGCACAAAAAAGGGAATGTATATGCGCTTGTGATTGTGGACAATGCACCCGTTTTCCTGAGGCCTACCCACTTCGTACACCGACCACTCGCAACATAGCCGAACGATTCTTGGAGTTGTTCTCGAGAGTAGGATTCCCTAAAGAAATTCTGACAGACCAGGGAGCGCCATTTGTATCCCGTCTAATGAAAGAAGAATGTCAGATACTTGACTTGGGTCACATCAGAACTTCCATATTCCACCCACAAACAGACAGAATAGTGGAACCGTATAACGGAACGTTGAAGACAACTTTAAAGAAAATGTTAGAAGTTAACGGCAAGGAATGGGATCAACTTCTACCCTTAGCTCTGTACGTAATAAGGAGCCAAGAACAAAGCAGCTTAGGTTGCTCTGCCTTTGAAATGCTGTATGGTCAACAACCGCAGAGCCTCCTGGAGATGACTAAAGAAGCCCGGGAGAAGGAAGAAATGCTGGAAACCAGAGGGATGCTGGAGTACACCTAGGGGTTGAGGGCAAAGATTGGAAAACTGTGTGACCTAGCTTCTCCAAGCCTCACCAAGAAACAAGAGAAACAGATCCACTATTACAATCGGGGAAAAAAATGTAGAACTCTAAAGGTAAATGAGTGGGCCCTGGTGCTGCTACCGACGTCTACCCACAAGTTCAAGACTGAGTGGAAGGGACATTACAAAATAGTCTCCACCATAGGGAACACTAACTACAAACTGCAGATGACTCCACACCATACCCAGGTCTTCCACATAAACATGTTGAAGAAGTGGATAGGTCCACCTCCAAAGGCTGCCACCTTCAAAGTACCTACCCTGGCAAGCAACACCAATACCTTGAAGCATTTAGTCATCAATTCCGAACTTCCCACAAAGGAAAATGAGGAGTTGATGGAAGCCTTGAACCCTTATTTGTCAATGTTTTCTGACCTCCCTGGGAAAACCCACCTCGCTGAACACAAGATAGAAACCTTCCCAGGTAAAGTAACCAAACAACGACCCTATACAATACCAGCTGCCAGAAGGAAAGCAGTCCAGCAAGACGTAGAGGACATGTTATACCTAGGGGTAATATGGCCTTTAAGCAGTGAATGGTCGTCTCCCATTGTGATGGTGCCAAAGCCAGACGGGAGCACACATTTTTGTATGGACTTTCGGGCGCTTAATGAAATATCATGCTTCGATGCCTACTGAATCCCCCGTATAGACGAACTGATAGAAAAGTTGGGGGAAGCCAGTTACATCACGACGTTGGATTTAATGAAAGGATACTGGCAAGTGGCCTTGCGAGAGGAGGAAAGGAAGAAGATCTCATTCTCAACTCCAGATGGTCTCCTTGAAATTACAGTGTTACCGTTCGGACTGCACTGAGCACCAGCGACGTTTCAGCGACTCATGAATAGGATCCTATGAGACTACCACGCCTTTTCATCAGCATACCTGGATGATATAGTGGTCTTTAGTCCCGAATGGGAAACGCACATACATCATCTTCATTCCATCCTACAAGCACTACAAGCAGCAGGATTGCATATTAACGCCAAGAAATCACGGGGAGCATTCCAAAAAGTGAAATATCTGGGATATGTACTTGGTCACGGCCTCATATCTCCCCAGGAGGAAAAAGTTAGAGCCATCACACACACCCCCTTTCCTTCCACAAAACGAGACATGAGAGCTTTTTTGGGCCTGATCGGCTATTATCGGCTATTATCGTCGATTTATACCCAGATTCTCTGAGGTGGCTTCTCCATTAACCAACACCCTCCAGAAAGATGTAAAACCCCAGATCCTCCTATACCCCACAAAACAGATGTTAGACGCCTTCCTTGAAACACGTCATCACCACTAGCCCAGTCTTATCCTCACCTGATTTTTCAAGCCCCTTCATCCTACACACCAAAGCCTCCAACCATGGCCTAGGCGCCGTACTGTCACAAAGGTCCCCAGACGGCATAGAGCACCCGATAGTCTACGTCAGTAGAAAACTTTTTCCAAGGGAGATGAAGTACCCCACTATTGAGCGTGAGCGTCTTGCAGTCAGATTGGCTATAGACAAGCTACGATATTATCTCGAAGGTCATTATTTCACCTTGTACACTGACCATGCCCCCCTCCAGTGGATGAGCCGTAACATCGCTCATAATCCATGGGTACTCCGTTGGTTCCTTTCTCTCCAACCTTTTTCATTCACGGTCAAACATCGTAAAGGGTTGGAAAAAGGTAGCACAGATTATATGTCCAGAATATTCCCTCTCCCCAATTGGGAGAATCCAAGAGTGGAGGAGTGTCACAAATCCAGCGGGCGAACAGCAGGTCAATGGGGTGACTGGTGGGAAGCCTGTGAAAACTCAAACCCTATGCTTTCTTCTCGCCAGGAGGACTCGTGGTAGACATCCCAAACGGACCTCTCCCATTCCGATTCCGATGTAGGTCCCTTTAACTGGGACATGCTAAGGGAAGGCCCCGGCCCCTTTGATGACGTTGTGAATTGGCGTCCAATAAGGAGCCTTGAAAAGAGGAGCGAGGTGTGCATGGACACCGGAGAGAGGCTCGAGTGGAAGGAGACCGAAGGAGCAAGGAACCGAGACGCTGCAGACCTACTCAGACGCCCGGAGAAGACATCTAGCCCAGAGGCATAGAACGAAAGTGGAGACTGGAAGGTGAAGCCAGGAGGCCAACGGGAACACGCTTCGCCGAGCCACGCCCCCGGAGGAGCGTGGCTGACTCAGGTACGGGAGAGGTTCTCGGGCTGGGTCGGGAGGCGGGAGAATCTGGAGGGTTAACATCACTACTGCTCACCGCCTCCACGTTGCTTAGTGTAAATAACCCTTCCCCTCACTGACACTCCTCACCGCCACCCATTTTCTTCTCATTGCAATCACCTGTGCACCAGAGTGTTTTTCGTCCTCACTCCCTTCCCTCGTGGGATTGGATCGTCGGGACATGATATTGACCCCTGCCTTTTGCTGTTGTTTTCTTTTGGGGACTCCAGAGCGCCTTTTCTACACCTCTGCCTGACGAACAAGGGAGGACAGAGAAACTAACCTAGAGGACAGCGCCAAGTCACAAAAGAAGAAGAGGACTCTTCATTTCTTTCCTGTTTGGTTTATTATTTTACCCAAGTCTCTTATTCCCTGTTGTATGTTGCTCAAACTAGCAACTCACAGGCGACGTGACTATCTAAAAATAAACCCTTCTTTATCACGACGCAACCTTTTGCACATTCCTTCTGACCCCACGACAGCGGTCTAGTGGCTGATTATTTCCTTATTTAAGGCCACGCTGGCTCGACCGTGCTACAACTTTACATTATTGCTGTTTGTTTCCCAAGCTGCACGGGGTAATTTGTTTGTTTGCTCGCAGCTACATTATTTTTAACTTCTGCTCACAGTTACAGTGTTTTAACTTCTGTCTCTGTATGACGCTTTGGCTTTTAATATTTAGAGTGCTCTTACCGCTTGGTGGCTGACTTCTGCATTTCTTGTGGAGGCTTCCCCGGTCCGTCATGGTTTGTATCGTTTGTGCGGAGGGAAGTACCTCTTTTGTTTCACTGTGAGACTCCCTTCACGTGCAACTACTTCCCGTGGTGCGCGGTCTAGTGGCTGATTATTTCCCTATTTAAGGCCACGTTGGATTGACCGCAGAGTGGACGCACTCAGCGGGCACGCCTTTGGCGCGCCTAAGGCAAGCCCGTCTGCGCCCATCCGCACCAGGACAACGCCAGCCGCCAGCCACTCTGCCAGTTTTGTGGAAATTGCATATTCTTACTTGCGTGACAACCTCCTGGCGATTAGATCTTCAATGGGTACGGTTTGTCCTCTCTTTCCTATTACCCCTATGGGTCCTTTTTGTTGTAGGACTTGTGGCTATAATTCTGAAGCTATCTTGCGATTCCCGCCCACATAAGTGCAGGGCTCAGGACAAAGTATTAAAATGCTTAGCCTTAACTGTCGATCTCTGGTCAAACACTATTTAGATGTGTTTGAGCTACTTCAATACGAGTCCCTGGATGTCCTTTTCTAGACAGAAACCTGGTTGTCAGCCAACACGCTGTCTGAACCGGATCTGGCGCTCACCTCAGGCTATAGCATTTGCACCATCAATCAAGAGTCAAGGGGGGGAGGGGTGGCAGTTGTTTTTAAATCTCATCTCTCTTGTTCATTGGTCAAGGAAGATGTGGCGGGCTGTGAATGTGGCCATTTTGGGATTACTTTTAACCCTAATTTCACTTTGTCTGGGCTAATAGTCTATCGTCCGCCGGGTCCTTCCAAGGAGGGAAGGACTGCGTTGGCAGATTTAGTAGGTACCTTGAATCTGAGATAGGCCAACTTTTTGGTCATTGGTGATTTAAAAATTCATCCTTGACAATCCACACGATCCTGAGGCGGCTAACTTCACCACGGGATCTTGCAGCCTGCCAACTGCTTCATCTGGCCTCTGGTCCTACTCACTCTGTGGGCCATTTGTTGGACCCTGTTTTCTGTAACCTCCCGGGTCTTTCTGTTTCAACCCCCACTCCTTTAGATTGGAGAGATCATTATCTGATCACCATGGAGCTTTCAGGGGTGTCATCCTGTTTGCCCCATCAGTATTGTACTCTTTGCCGTCCATGGCATGAACTGAATTTTAACCAGCTCTGCACCTGCCTTTCATCAAGCTTGCCTTGCTGGCCACACAAGCCTGATCTGGCCAGTGACGCCTTTACCAACTGGCTTAAACTCCCATGGGATGATATGGTTCCGGCCAAGTGGTCGAAGGGGCGAAGTACTAAGTCTAATCCTTGGTACAATGGTACCCTTTCTTCCATGCGTAAAGCATGTAAATGACTTGAACGGGAGTGGAGGCGTGATTTTGATATTATCTTGAACGGTAATTATCACTCAGCTATAAAGAAATATCACAGGGCTGTTCAGAAAGCATGGGCCTCTTATTTCTCGGAGGAGATTAGAAACAGTCAGAACCCCATCAAGAAGGTCTATTCCATCATTACCACTCTGACAAATGCAGGGGCACCCAAGACACCTATAGTTAAGTCTAGTGAGTACTGCGAGGACCTAGCCACTTTTTTTATAAATAAAGTGGAGAACATCTAAAAATCCTTCCCTTCGACGGTTTTAGCTGGCGACTGTGAGGATCTATCTCCTTCTGCTCAGGCATTAGTCACTTTCCCTCCTATTACTGAAGAAGGACTTGCCATACTGTGCAGGAAGATTAAATCTGGCTCTCCCACCGATCCCATGAAGCTGGAACATCTGAGGAGAATACTGCCTGTTCTTCTGACACCGCTGGGCCAGGCCATCAACCTGTCTCTGGCCAGGGCCATTGTCCCCAGGGCTTGGAAGCAGGCCATTGTTAGGCCACTACTAAAGAAGCCCACGCTTGACCCAACCAAGTTGAAGAATTTCAGCTCCATCTCTCTGTTACCTTGGATGTCTAAAATCAGAGAGGCACATGTTAATACGATTCTATCAAACTATCTAGAGGAAAATCACATCTTGGATTCCTCTCAGTGTGGCTTCCGTTGCAACCTCAGCACTGAATCAGCCTCTTAGCTGTATATGAACATCTGAGAGCTGCTCTGGTTGAGGGGCGGTCCTCAGCACTGATCCTATTGGATCTCAGTGCCGCTTTCGATACGGTCTCGCATCAGATCCTGATTCCAAGGCTGAAGGAGGCTGGCAAAGGCTGAAGGAGGCATTGCGGGCCCATTTGTTCTCGCAATAAGCTTTCCTTTTCTATTCTTTTGTCGTCCCTGCCCCCTGTTTCCCTTTTCTGTGAGGGATTCTCTTGCAGTATTTGTGTTATTGTTGCTCAGCGCCGGGACGCCCCGTTGCTGGGGCAGCTGTGCACTTTATAAACTATCTTAACATAACATAACATAACATAACATAACATAACATGTGATATTGTGCTGTGGTACTTTAAGTTTAAGGACATGGAATATTGAATGGTAGCTAGGTTAGGAACGTTTATGTTAGAAAGTTTGGCAGGTATAATTGAAGCTGTACTTATATGGGAGTATATGAAAGAAGCTGTTAAAATAAATATTTAGAGTATATTACAATCCTGTATTTTATTTCCTCCTGTTGTATTTACTTACAAATGTTCAATGACATTTAATCAAAAGAACAAGAGAGGCTCTGTGGAAAGTGCTGTGCAAAAGGAGACCTTTGTCATGCATCACCCAGCAAGATAGGTAGGTAGGCATGGTAAATGATATGTTAGTATGTTAACCTGGGATGGGTCCATTTGAGGCCTGTGGTCTGACTGAGGACACCAGTTCCAGCTCCAATTAGAGGAGTCATAGATGGGCAGGCAGCAGCACTGTCTCTAAGGATCTGAATTGTGGTATCACAGTGTGCATCTAGGATTCTGCTCTGTGATAATCTCTCTCTTTGATGCTGCTTGCGTGGCACCTCCCATTTCGATGCTATAGAGTCCTCCACTTCCGTAATTGTGGATGCTCTCCTCTTTTTCACATACAGTTGACTTCTTGCAGAAAATCCTCAAGGCTGTAGTCTCTATGTGCCTAACATTGCATGGGCGAAAATGCACTTTTATGAGTGTTGAATGTAAGAAGCATGGAAACATGCCATGTGTACTAGAAAGAGGGATTGTGTGTACTAGAAAGAGGGATTGTTTGGCATTACTACAAGTGCAGATAAAAGTCAAGCTTCGTGTTATAAAACTATTAAGATACTGCCTTATTTAAATGTACACTAGAATGCCAAATCACCTCTGTAATGGAACTTGGGCTTCACAGCCAGTAGGTTCTACTTTTCAACAACTATACCAGCAAATGTAGACATGGATGATTGTCATTAAAAGGGGTCACCAGCCCTTCTCTCTAGGAGCATGTATTAACAAGTAACAAGGGGTGCCTTTATTAGGCAATATGTAAAAAAAATAATCTGAATCGAGTAGGACTTCGAAGACCACTGCGCTAGGTGATTTCTGAATCTTACGCGAAGATCCTTTTTAGAAAATAAGTGCAACATTGTGCATTGAAATCAAGTTGGGCCAGCTAAATTGGAAAAAACATGATAAGCTACAAAATTCCACTTACAATCTCAATTGATCTTTTCCATGTGTATTTGGCTCTCATTTTTGCTCATTGAGGCAATATTTTACCTTTTCTCTTCTCTGCTCAATTCTTAATCTCTGTTCCCACTGCCCCTCTCACCCTTTCTCCAACTACACCTTTCTGATTTCCATTGCATCTGTCTATCTTCCCCTCCCTATCTCTCCTGGTCTCTCTGTTGCATTTTATTTTTCTTGTTCTCTACCTATTCTCCACACAGACCATGTATGGCAACAGAAACTTTTTCTTGGCTAGGCATGGCCATGAGCAGCAGCTGCCATCTTTCTTTGGTCACAGTGCTTTTTGCTGTTCCCAATCCGAAGCATACCATCCTGGGTATTCTTCTGTAACTAGAGACCACACTTCTCTTAATTAAAACGGTACTCCAAATATTCACCAAGTATTATGCATTTAGTATATTCATTACATAGTGTGAGAAATTGAACTGAGTGGGATGTTAACCCTGCTCAAGCACCATCCCTGTCATTCTGAACCATTAATATGATTAAATTAACCTGTGCTTAACCCTCTGGTAGCTTGGCCCAAACGTAGTCAGGCTTAACTTAGGGGCAATGTGCAAAGTATTTATGTAATACACAAACAGTAATAAAGTGAAAACACAATGCCAATAAATCCCACACGATTTTAAAAAACTAGAGTACATTTTTTTTAAGTTTAAAAAGCTTTATTGAATGAAATTAAACAACGTAAAACATAATTAAAAATGCGAATAATACCAAAAAAATATAAAACATCGAATAATAAAGAGCAAGAGCAAAACATACCCCAGTAGGGTAAAACAATCTATCAATAAACAGTGCTTTTATACATTTTTTCATAAAAGGGAAAAAGAGAGGAGAGAGAGGGGAGGGGAAAGGCAACAAATAATGCAGTATCACCAAAGATAAAATTGACAAATAACCATTGAGGAAAAAGATAAAAGAATCAAATAATCAGAGAGTATATCTAGAGAGATAATCAGTTTAGGGGGACCATAGTAAATCTCTTTTGATAAATAAAGGCACAGATGTAGCATGGGCACGATCAAGTCTGTGATGATGACATAATAAATTCCACCAGGCATTATAGACAATTTTTGTTGTATCTTTCCAATTTGTAGTAATAATTTGAAAAGAAATTGCTATGAAAAGATCAATAAATTTACGAACATGACAATGAACATTCCATATGGGCGCCAACCCACCCAGAAAAATATGAACAATATCAAAAGGAATATCAGTAGATAAAATAATATTAAGTGTAGACCAAATACGAGACCAAAATATTTTAACCCTAGGACAAAGGAAAAACATATGTAACAAATCACTGTTATCACATGAGCATGACCAGCACTTTTTAGAGTCCAACAGTCCAAATTTACACAAATCAGAGGGGGTATAATAAAGTCTATTATAGAAAAAATAAAAAGTCTGTGTAGTGATGACTGAGCGAGAGACAGTGTGTACTTTAGACCAAATGGATTCCCAGATTTGTGGAGAGAAATCTTGGCCTAAATCCAGTTCCCACAAAAGTTCCAATTTGGACTTGAGCTTATCATTGGGAGAAGGTGATAGTAGTTTGTAAATAGCTGAGGCTCTAAAGGGACTAGAAAAATCTGGCAGGGGAGAAAGGGGGGAAGTAGCAGAAGAAGAGGGAATGTCCTGTAAAATAATGGTAGACAAGGTATGAGTGAGCGAATGAAAGGGAGAAGAGTGCTTAGTAGTTATACCAAAGAAATCACATAGATCCTGGAAGGCTCTTAAGGAATCACCAATGAGCAATTGGTCATCATAAGTAATAATGCCGTTATCAATCCATTCCTTCCAAAAAAGTGCTTTGTTATTAATCTTGAGGAATTTGTTGTACCAAATCGGAGTGCACAAGTGGAGGTGAGATAGACAAGAGAAAGAAAAAAAAAGTAAAAGTATAAGGGCTTTGGAATGCTTAAAAATAGGGGATATAAATCTTGAAGGAGGTTGAGATAAGCAGATTGCTGTGAGGAAAGAGAAGGGAGCAAGTTGAGCCATTTCTAAAGAACTCCAGGCCGTTGAAGGAGAGGAGAAGGAGTAAGAAAAGGCCAGATTTGTTTAAGAGTAAATGCAGAATGAAAATGTGAAATATTAGGAAAATTGACGCCACCAAGGTTTTTAGGCTGTTGAAGACGGAAAAGTAAGACCATAGCTTTGCGATTGTTCCATAAGAATTTCACAAGAAGGCTATTAATGGATTAAAAAAAATAGTGGGGAAGAGAAATAGGGAGCATGGAGAGGTAGAAATTAACAATAGGAAGCAACATCATTTTAATAGTTGATAATCGGCCCCACCATGAAAGATAAAGGGGGAACCATCATTCTATGAGGGATGAGATTTTCTTAAGGATATCAGAATGATTAATTTTGAAGGTCTCTCTAATGGTATTAGCATAAAGGATGCCCAAACACTTGAAAAATCTAGGATTCCATTAGAATCCTGAGCCCACGAACATATGAGGAAGGCAAAACTTGTTAAGGGGAAGGACCTCCGACTTATCAATTTAGTTTATAGCCAGAGATCGAAGAGTAGTCATTAAGTAAGGAGAAAAGGGCAGGTAGAGAGGCAATAGGATTTGAAATGTAAAGTAAAATATCGTCGGCGTAAGCAGTAAATTTGATATCCACATCTTTGTAAACGAAACCGGAATAGGAGGGAGACCGTCTTATTTTTTCCAAAAAAGGTTCCAACGTGGGAATGAAGTGGAGAGGGGAGAGAGGGCAACCTTGTCTGGTACCTCTATGAAGGGAGAAGAAATCAGATTGAGTACCATTAATCCAAATAGAGGATTTAGGGTCAGAAGTAACTGAATATACCTCAGGATGGCGGTGCTAAAACCATGCCAACGAAGCGCACCAAACATAAAGTCCCAGTTGACACGATCAAAAGCTTTCTCAGCGTCCAGAGTGATTGCAGCAATAGGGTGAGTCCAACTTTGCAGCTAGATGGATGATATTTAAAAGGGTTCTCGAGTTGTCAGTTATTGACCTACCTTTAACAAAACCTGATTGATAAATGTTTACCAGATCAGGAATAACTGTATGAAGACGAATGGCCAAGATTTCTGCATACATTTTGTAAATGGTATTTATAAGTGAAATTGGCCTATAATTTTTACAAAGGGAAGGATCTTTGTCTTTTTTGGGAAGAAGACAGAGCATGGCCTGTGTAAAGGAACCTCTAGATTCGCCAGTGGCAAGGAAATGATTAATTAAATTAAGTAAGTGCTGTTTTAAAGTGAAGAAAAAATCGCGCTGAAAATCCATCCGGACCGGGAGTTTTCTCTTTGGGAAGAAGGGAAAGCGCTGAGAGAATTTCTTTACCTGAAATGGGAACATCGAGGGAAGAAAGGTCAACCAGAGTATCAGCAGGTTTAGGGATAGAGCAAAAGAAGGAATCTATTTGCTCAGAAGAAGGATTGGATTCTGGTGTGTAAAGGGAAGAGTAGTAATTAACAAAACAATCAAGAATCTTAGCATCCGAAGTTTGAGGAGAACCCTGAGAGTACTTAATAACCACAATCTTAGACTTCTCCTTCTTAATTTTGAGATAATTTGCAAGCGATTTACCAGCCTTATTATGTCCTCCAAAAATGTTTGCATTAAATTTGAGAAGCTGGTTAGATGCAGAATCCCAAGAAGGCTTGTTATACTGCATCTTAGCTTTGATAAGGGAGGATAGTGAATCCGGTGAATTAGTAGTGAAGTAAAGGTGTTCGAGGTCTTTAATTTGTTTGAGAAAATGAGATGCTTGAGAGAGGGCTTTCTTCTTTTTTCGTGAAACAAAATCAATAACACAACCAGAGCAGCGGCCTTGAAAGCGTCCCAAATAAAGTGGAAATAGGAAGCAGTGTCCAAATGATCATGAAAAAACTCATCCATGAAATGTGTGAAGTGGTCAGTAAATTGTGGATCTAGCAATAGTGAATTATTGAAGCGCCAGTGGCGAGATGCAGGAATGGGGGAGGGATAGTCCATATCTAAAATGACAGGTTCGTGATCTGAAATAGGAATAGAGTCTATTTCAGAGTTAGTCATAAATTGAAAAGCATGGTGAGAAAGAAAAATGTAATCAATTCGGGAGTGCAATGCATGCACTGGAGAAAAAAAAGAAAATTATAAGGAGTCAGGATGGGATATTCTCTAGGAATCAATTAGGCCTCTAGAGGAAATGGATTTATGAAATGATTTTTGCATTTTATTGGGGACATATCATACTTGAGATTTGCGATCCAAAAACGGATCCATTAATTGGTTGCTGTCACCCCCTACAATCAAGTCATCACTCACATTGGAAAAAAGAAGAGAAGAAAACTCATTCCAAAAGGATAGGTCAACACCATTAGGGCCATAAACATTGCAAAGGGAAAGATTAACATTGTTTACAACACTCTCTAAAAACAACCATCTACCATTAGAATTATGAATTTCATTTTGTATTTGAACGGATAACGATTTATGAAATAAAATAATAACACCATTTTTGTTATTAACAGCTGGAGAACAGTAAGCTTCTCCAACCCATTGCTTACGTATCGAGGATAAATCTTGTAAAGAAAGATGCGTTTCTTGCAATAAAGCAACTTGACATTTCAGATGAGCAAGATGAGATAAAATACTTTGTTTTTTAATAGGATTTCGAAGACCATTAATATTCCAGGAAATAATACGGAGACCATTCATATTAGGAAGGGATGAGAAAGTAAGAAAAAAAGCATAGAGCAATTAAGAGACAGGAAGGTGAAGGAGAAAGAAAAATTGAAGTAGGTAGTGAAGAAGAAAAAGAAGCGTACCATCTTAATGAGATGAATGGAGAATAAAGAGAGCCACCACAAATATGAGGACAAATAAACAAAAAAGAAGCAAAACGTTATACCAGTAAAGAGTGCCAATAAAAGAACAAAAGAGAAGGGAAGAAGAATTAAAAAATTATTGCCAGGGAGAGAGAGGTTGAGGGAGATAGACAAAAAGGACAAGAAAATAAGTGAATCAATGGGGAGGAAAGAGGAAAAAAAAGGAAGAGACAAGGAGAAGGGATAGGGGCGCGGGGGTGTCCCATTTGTGGGACACCCCCGCGCCGCACGGCCACCAGCTGCTGCATGTGCCCCATCGCCTTGCCCTCTGCCTCGCTGCCTGCCTCGTTGCCGGCTGACGCCGCTGCCGTCTGTTTTGTTCTGTTTTTGAAAATCATTTGTGCTTGTTCTCTCAGTATTTTCCTCCCGTGTTAGCGTCTTGTTTAGCATTTGAGCCGTCTGTTTTGTTCTGTTTTTGTAAATCATTTGTGCTTGTTTTCTCAGTATTTTCTCCCCGTGTCAGTGTCTTGTTTAGCATTTGTGCCTGTTGTATTTTGGTCACTTTTGCCCGTATTCTCGTTCTCCTTCCTGTCTGCCCGCCTACCTCGCCGCCCTCCGCCTTCCCTCCCCGCTCCCCGCTTCCCGCCACCACCGCTGACCACGCCCCTTTTTCCCTTCTGTTCCCTCCCCGCTCCCGCCTCCCAGCTGCCCCGCCCACCCGCGCACTTCGCCTTAAATGGCGACCGTGCGAACGTGCAGCGGTCACGCGCAGCGGGCGCGCCGATTGTGCGCCGAAGGCGCGCCAAAGGTAAGCCCGTCTACGCCCGTCCGCGCCTGGACCGCGCCCAGTGCCAGAACCCCTGGACCCCGAAGACCCCGACCGACCCGCAGGACGTACTCAGCCGCCACCCTCAGCGCACTCAACACCGGCCGACGCCCAGAGTGCCACCAAGCCACACCACCACGCACCCACGGACCCTTCAGCTGCCACGCCTGCAAGTTCACCTGCATCCGGACCTGCCTCGCACCAGCACCCGCCAAGTCGAACACCAGCAGCACCCACCTCAAGTGCATCCTGCTCAACACCCGCTCCGTCCACAGACACGCCATCGAACTCTGGAACCTCCTAGACACCACTGCCCCGGACGTTGCCTTCCTTACGGAGACCTGGATGAACGCCTCTTCAGCTCCCGACATCGCCATCGCTATCCCAGAGGGCTGCAAGATCGTTCGGAGGGACCGCAACGCCAACCAGATGGGAGGAGGCATCGCCATCATCCACAGGAACACCATCCGTCTCACGACCAGCACCGACAACACCCTGACCAGCGCCGAACACCTGCATTTCCAGATTCACACCGACCCGAACACCACCCTCAGAGGCACCCTGATCTACCGACCTCCGGGACCACGCACCCAATTCAGCGAGGACATCGCCGACTTCGTCAGCCCGCACGCCCTCCCCTCCGCTGACTACATCCTCCTGGGGGACCTCAACTTCCACCTGGAGAACAACAACGACCGCAACACCAGCACCCTGCTCGACAACCTCGCCAATCTTGGACTCAAGCAGCTGGTGTCCACCCCCACCCACCTCGCCGGACACACACTCGACGCAGTCTTCTCCTCCAGCACAGACATCGACTTCAGCCACGCCACAGAGCTTCAATGGACGGACCACAGCTGCGTCCACTTCACCTTCAAGAGAACGACGACCCACCACCACCAGCATCAGGCCGCCCGCAGAAGCTGGAACAAGATCACAGCAGACCAGCTCGCCGCTTCCCTGAGCCAGCACCCTCCCGCCAACTCAGGGAACCCCAGCCAGGCCGCCGACAACCTCACGAAGTGGATCAACAACTGCGCGGACGAACTCGCCCCGCTGAGAACCCCGCCCAGCAGATCCGGCAGCAAGAAAGCCCCGTGGTTCACCGACGAACTCAAGAGCTCCAAGAAGAACTGCCGAGCCCTCGAGAAAGTCTGGAGAAGGGAACCTACACCAGACAACAGGACCACCTTCAAGCTGGCCACCCGGAAGCACCACCAGCTGATCCGCGCCGCCAAGAAAACTGCTTTCAAGGACCGGCTGGACAACAACGCACACAACTGCAAAGAACTCTTCAACATCGTGAAAGAGCTATCCAACCCCAGCGCAGGAAACAACGACATCACCCCATCGCAAGACCTCTGCAACTCCCTCGCTTCATACTTCCACAACAAGATCGCGGACATACACAACAGCTTCAACAACCAACCAACGAACACCAAGACCGAACAGCCACCCCCCACCACCACCCTCCACGCCTGGACCCCGATCAGCACCGAAGACACCATCCGCACGATGAACTCCATCCACTCCGGATCACCGACTGACCCCTGCCCTCACCACATCTTCAACAAGGCTGACGCTGTCATCGCACCCCACCTGCGAGACATCATCAACACATCCTTCAACACCGCCACCTTCCCTGAGAGCTGGAAGCACGCCGAACTCAGCGCTCTTCTCAAGAAACCCACAGCGGACCCCACCGAACTCAAGAACTACCGCCCCATCTCGCTCCTCCCGTTTCCAGCCACAGTCATCGAGAAGACCGTCAACAAGCAGATGGCCGCCTTCCTCGAGACGAATGGATCCCTCGACCCCTCACAGTCCGGCTTCCGAGCCAATCACAGCACCGAGACCGCCCTCATTGCCGCCACCGATGACATCCGAGCCCTGATGGACAACGGAGAAACAGCGGCCCTCATCCTCCTAGACCTCTCTGCGGCATTCAACACTGTCTGCCACCGCACCCTAGTACAGCGCCTCAGCAACGTCGGAATCCAGGACAAGGCGCTGGAATGGATCATCTCCTTCCTCGACGGAAGAACACAGAGAGTCCGTCTATCACCGTACAAGTCAGAGGCCACCGAAGTCATCTGCGGCGTCCCTCAAGGATCCTCTCTGAGCCCCACCCTCTTCAACGTCTACATGAGCCCCCTCGCGGCCATCGCACGCCAGCACAACCTCAACATAATCTCCTACGCCGACGACACCCAGCTGATCCTCTCCCTGACCAACGACCCCGCCGCCACCAGAGCCAACCTGCACGAAGGGATGAAAGAGGTAGCCGAGTGGATGACGACCAGCCGCCTGAAACTGAACTCGGACAAGACGGAGGTCCTCATCCTGGGCTCCTCTCCCTCCGCCTGGGACGACTCCTGGTGGCCTCCCGCCCTGGGCACCGCACCGAAACCGACAGACCATGCGCGCAACCTGGGCTTCATCCTGGACTCCTCCCTCTCCATGACCAGGCAAGTCAACAACGTCTCATCGGCATGCTTCAACATCCTTCGCATGCTACGGAAGATCTTCTGGTGGATCCCCACCGAGACCAGGAAGACCGTCACCCAGGCCCTCGTCACCAGCCGACTGGACTACGGCAACGCCCTCTACGCCGGTACCACCGCCAAGCTCCAGAAGAGACTCCAGCGGATCCAGAACGCCTCAGCCAGACTCATCCTCGACATCCCACGAACCAGCCACATCTCCGGACATCTGAGAGACCTTCACTGGCTCCCCGTCAACAAAAGAATCACCTTCCGCCTCCTCACCCACGCACACAAAGCCCTACACGACCAAGGCCCGAGCTACCTCAACAGCCGAGTCAACTTCTACGCTCCCAAACGTCACCTCCGATCAGCCAACCACGCCCTCGCCGACGTCCCCCGCATCCGAAGAGCGACTACAGGAGGAAGGTCCTTCTCCTACCTGGCCGCCAAGACCTGGAACTCCCTCCCGACCGACCTGCGCCTGACCCAAGACCACCTCTCCTTCAGGAAGAAGCTGAAGACCTGGCTGTTCGAGCAGTAGTGGCACCCCCCCCCCCCCCAGCGCCTTGAGACCCTACGGGTATGTAGCGCGCTCTATAAATGCCTTTGATTGATTGATTGATTGATAGAGAGAGGAGGAGAGGAGTGGGAGGAAATAACTCCCGAAAAATTAAGTAAGAGAGAGAAGATGACAGAAAGCCAAAAGACTTTAGTCATGAAGGGCAGATGGATGAAGGACAATGAAGTGGAAGGGGGAGCAGCGAGAACAAAACAACTGCACGAGCAGAAGAGAACAGATAATAATTACAAAAATAAAAAAAACAGCAATAGATGAAGAAACAGAGAGGTCAAAAGACCACGAGTAACCAATTAAGACAAATGAAGGGGACTTACCAAACAGATGGGAGGGAAGGGCAGTGGAATGAAGGACATAGTACAAACATCGGAGCAGCACAAAAATGAGTTGATCAACAAAAACTACAGGGAGCGAACCTGTAAAACAAGAGAAAAACAAAAGGTGATAACGGCAACAGTACAACAGAGGATAAAATACCAAACAATATGAAACCAACAGACATGAGGACATAAAAGTTAGGGTTTGCTGAAGTCCATGGATTCCTCTTTATGAGTGTGGATACATTTCCGAAGGTCCGCCAGATCTTCGAAGCTGAAAGTTCTTTCTTTATAAGTCACTTTGAAGAAACAAGGATGGATGAGGCCATATCGAGCATTCATTGATCGAAGAGTAGGTCGCAAATCCAGAAACTCCTTCGTGCCGCCGTGGGTTTAGAAACATCTTGAGTGATGAACACCTTGTGACCAGACCAAAGCAACGGCTTATGCTGTTTAGCAGAGTGGAGATTAGTCATGAGGTCAGAATAAAGAAGGAAATAAGCAATAATGCCTCTAGGTTTTGAAGCAGAAGTAGAGTTCCTTGGACGAAGACGATGAGCCCTTTGGATATTTATGTCCAGATGTTTAGGGAAGCTTGTGATGGAAAGGACCTGGGTCTTCAAAGATTAGATGATATCAGACCCCTCTGAACCTTCCAGAATACCATAAATGCGCAGAATATTGCGTGGGTTTCGATTTTCTAAATCCTCAGAATTTTTTTTAAGCAGGTCAACTTCTTTGGTAAGGCTAGCTACCTTGGAGACAACATCCTGAGCGTCACTGATCTTTTGCTCTACATCAGTTAATCTCAAGTCTAGGCAAGACCATTTGTCGTCCAGTCTCTGAAGAGTAGAGTTAGTGTCAGTCATGAAAGGACGTATGAGACGCTATTCCTCCATAATGTCCTCCAGCGTAACAGGAAGTGGGGACTTAGATGGAGATGGTGGGTCTTTTTTCAGACATTTAGCGTTAGCTGCAGATTCCTTGCGTGTAGCAGAGGCGGTACCATGAGCCTTAGAGGCATGCACAGGCTCCATCTTACTCAGTCACGAAGATTCCAAAGAGACCAGGCAATAAAAGCAATGGAAATATATTAAAAACCACCAGCCTGTAGAACAATGGCTAGAAAGCAGAAGCAGCACCAATTATTTGATGAGGCAATCATGAAAAAAGTGGCAAAAAAGGCATAGAGAATCGATAAGGTACGATAAGGTACAAAGCCCTGCATAGTAAATTAATAAAAGCCTCAGTTTAGACCAAACATGCTACCGCTGCGCATAAGAAGCAAGTCTTAAGGTTGGAGGAGCCATTACGCAGGTTGGAGCATGAGGTGAGAGGAATGTCTGAGAAGAAAAAAAATAAAAAATAAGAGGTACCTGAATGTGTACAAGATAAACAGTTCTCCTGTGAATATGTGGCAAAAATTCCATCCAAACAGCAATAGATAAATATCCATGAAAGAACTGGGCAGCAGAAGGTTAGGTTTGAGGAGGAAAAAAAAAAAACGCTGCAGTAAATAGCAGAAAAAAAAATGGCGGCTGTTATCAGGCGGAAGACATTTCAGCCAAAATTGAGCCCAAAAATAACATTGCAGACTCTACAGGCATACCCTTGTGAGCGGGGCACTTCCGATGGCATAATCCGGCGTTTTAATGGCCAAACGCTGCCAAAAAGTGACACCTTCAGAAACGAGCGCGGAGCTCTTCAGCGTGCGGCCATCTTGAATCTGTGTCGCGCGCTCCAAAAAAAACTAGAGTACATTTGAATAAATTATTTGACATCAAAATTACAAAAATCCAATCAGTAGAACTGGAGTTATGAATTGTTAACGTCTAGGTAAAAAATAGCACCTAAAAGATCAAAGTGCCAACCATGGACATCTAGTCGTGCAAGACAAGGTCAAAGTTCAAATAAATAGCCAACTACGATGAATCGTGGTCACATACATAAAGTGGATTGGGCCCGATCAGTGCTTACCTTCAGACTTAGAAGGAATTTTGTGAAAAAGTGTCTGAGAAATTATAAGTTCAGCAGACGTGTCCGAGGAGGTGGCATCGTCGTCAGGGAGCCACTGGACCAAGTTGCTGTGAAGATTTCCATGTTTGAACTTATTCTCTTTTTTGAAAGCCGAAAATCTCCAGCGGGACGAGGCTGGAAACTATAGCTGATGAGGACTTAATGAGGCCGGATACCCCTTCTTGGAGGATTTTCTGCTGCAGAGAAGAACATAGCGGGAGCCAACTGAGGGTGCACTTTGAGTGGTTAGGCGAGCAGGTTGGTCCCGATCACCTCAGAGTAGATTTTAGCTAAATATTTTCTATGGCCCAGGTTTTCAATTTTGGCTATCTGGGCACCTTTAACATCACCACCAAGGGTCCAGGACTGGTAAAGTACCACTTTGGGGATTAGGGCTCACTCAGGCTGGGTCAAGGCGGGGGTTCAAGATGGTTGAAGCCTCCTCTTCCTGCGGCTCTGACCAGGAGGTCAGCCAGCTAGCCCTTGGAGTCACACTGGTATCCCTGGGTTCAAAAAGTGTAACAGGGCTCAAGCAGCATGGCAGGCCTCTGAGGGTTCAAGGCAGGCTTCGGGCAGTAGAGCAGTCCTTTCAGGTGCAGCAAAGCAGTCTTCTGAAGTACACACAGCCCACAGCAGCAGGCAGTCTTCTGAAAGTTCTTCCACAGGGGTACAGAAAGTGAACTTAAGAGTGGGTCTGAAGGTCCTATTCTTATAACAGATGCCTTCTTTGAAGTAGGAGAAGTTTCTAGAGAATTCCCTTAGAAGTGCTTCCTACCTTCCTTGCTTTGACTACAGCCTGGCTACCTGGACAATGCAGTGGTGCCATTTTTGTGAAGGAAAGGCACAGCCTATTGATTTCAGGTGGGGGTGTGCCCAGCTCCCCCCACACCACCATCCTGTCAGTGATGGCTGATCGAGGCACACCTAATCCCTCTATTGTGTGGCTGTCTGGGAGGAATCAACCAAGTCCAGCTGTCAACTACATCCATGTATGTGACCCAGAAACAGGCTGCAGGCACCAAAGAGTTAGGGCAGGAAAATGGCAGCATTCTAAACGTGGCATTTTTAAAATTAAACTTAAAATCCAACTTCACCATTAACAATGATTTTAAATTACAATTTCTCAGACACAAAACATAAAAGTCAACCTTGCTCTCAATCAAAAGTTAGCACTTATAAAATGTAATACGGCAACTCAATGTTATCCAATGGGAGAGGTAGGCCTCACAGTTTTAGAAAAATATATATATATTTTTTTTACTAACCGTTCAAAGAAGTATCCCACCCTGTAGAGATATTGGCTAGGCAGAGATCTCTAGTCAGGAAGTCTCATCAGATGTTGCTAATATAAAAGGGAGCAATTTCTTTTTGTATGGTATCCCTCACACACTCTAGTAGTGTCATGCTTCATTATCGGGTTCACCCTGGCTGCTAAAGGCCAGGGTGGGCTCTATGTATTCCAGGGAGAGCTTTAAAGAAAAGGCCAGGGTGGTTAAAGATTAAAAAACATCCCGGTACTCCAGGTATCCCTTTAATATGGAGTGACTGGGTATACTAAAACAAGAATGGTACGGTATCTCAAGGATATAATGGTCCTATGGCCCTACAAACATTGCCAACATGTTTCAGCCAGTGAAAGGCCCCTATGGGTCCATGGCTTTTGTCAGGGCAAACAAGAGAGAAAAAGTCCCTCCCTGGATGCAATATAAAACAACCAGTGGAGCAGAAAACTGATCCACCGCTTTCGCCTCTTGGATTTACTTATCCTAAATGTGGGCGTTCAGGCCTGATTCATCCAACCTGTAATGAAAGAGAAAACAATATGTGCATTGACTCTGAAACAGCCTAAGCGCCTAGCTCTTGCTGCGCTCGCTCATCCATTCAGTGTGTGTATAGTGAGCTATGCGCAATTAAAGCACAATCGAATATGTTAAAGTAACATATTTCAAATGCTACTCATAGATTGAGGAGGAGTATTAACCCACCAGAATCTTGCATGTGATCAGTTCTCGTGAATGTCGCGTATCTCCAGTAACACCCACAGTGAAAGCAATATCCCATTTGATTCATTAGCCCGCCTCATTATATAGAGGAATTATAACTGTCATCTGAACATATACACACATTTAAAAAACATGCAAAATCACACATGATTTAGTTCTCATCAGTAACCATGGGGCACCGCCGGAGTAGGTTAAAGCATAGATCTCATTGTGCATAGTAGGAAGTATTAGGTGACTGCCCATCGCACGGATTGGTGCTTGATTGAATATTTATCATCCACCCATACCCGATTAGGACCGGGTTGGAAATTGCTTCAGTAATTTTGTGCTACCCTGCTGCTTTATCAAGCTGAACCTCTGGGTAGTTTCCTCCGAATAGGGGATAGTGGTGACTCTGATTGTAACACCAGCCTTCCTGTGAAGGGGTCCTGGTGCAGATCGAACTGTGTGCTCTCCGAGACAATTCGGACTGGACGACTGCTGGTTCGCAAGGATGATGGTCAGATGGCAAGTTGCTGGGTGATCTAGTCTGTGCCTGGGCATGCCTTCTTTTGAACTGGTGATCACAGGACTCCACCAGTATCCTTACTCACAAGCCTCCTTTGTTCTGGAGCTGGACTGTGTACAGTAGTGGCACCTCCTCCTGGCTGATCTGCACTTGGAAGTCCTAGCTGCTCATGCTGCGCGAGGCAAATGGGCCGGCTGCACCACGTTTTTGCTCCCAACATCATCCACTACCTTACAACTAGAAATTGGGCATGATAAACCCCCGTATCGAAGCCAGCCTAGACCAAATTGGACCAATATACCACCTCCGTTCCAGAGAACGGAGGGGCTATGGAGGACCCATACCTGTCGTGAATAGAGTTCTCTGACCTCTTCCTCCTGTGTCAGGACCTGCGCAAGGTGGCCAAGAGGGAGACCAAAACTGAGACTCAGATTTCAACAACAGAAGATGACGTGGTGACCCTCAAGAGTCAAGTTTCCAAATCGAAGTCCACGTGGGTGCTCTGGAAGAATTCTTTAAACGGGACTGCACCCATTTGGTACCCTCTACAAGGAAGCATCAAAAGGCGACTCCTTTCCCCAGATCTTGACAATGCCACTATAGAGGTCATTCCAAAGAGGGACAAGTCCACAGAAGGTTGTTCCTCCTACAGGCTGATCTCACTCCTTAACACGGACATTAAGATCTTTGCGAAAGTCCTAGCGACTAGATTGAGCTGGATGATGTCTTACCTGATTTATCCAGAACAGTGCAGGCTTATGCCAAGTAAAAGCACCAGGCACTGCATCCGGAGGGTCCCACTGGCCCTCTCACAATCCGATAAACAAAGGAAGAGTGTCCCTCTGAGAAGCGTTGTAGCACGTAGGATTTGAGGCCAGTTGTAAGTGGTCAGAGAAACAGACCAATTTCAAGAAAAAATACAAGATTTTTTCAGGAAACCCTCACTCACCCTAGTGGTGACATGCTTCATCATCGGGTCCACCAGGAGAGATCGAATACCTCCCCGGTGTGCTGCGACGCCAGGAGACTGCGGAGCAGGTTTGTGTGAAGGAAGAATGTGAAAAAAGTGGGATTGAGTGAATTAAAAATGTCAAAAGTTGTACCAAAAAATCATTTATTAGCTGGTCAACTTGACATGATAAAAACTAGCTATGTGTAGGGAGAACTAACCAAATAAAATATACTGGTGTTTCCCTGTTAAAGAGAGGTTAACATGTTTCTGCCCGTGGTATGTGTGACTTTACAGGGCTTTCTTCAGGACCTGTTAGCGAGTGTTACCTTAACAGGTGTGGGCGCGCTAAGGCCCACCCTGCTAAAGGCAGTGAAAGTTAAAAATAGCACTATGTGTAAAAAGGTGCAATAAAAGAAACAAACTAATAAGTTGGGGATTTACCTCTATTACGAGGAACCTAGAAGTCTGTGGACAAAAAGTAAGACAGACAGACAAATAAACAAACAAACAACATGAAATCAATGAATATTGATCATTTAGCATTACTTTTAATGCTTATTCATGGCGTGATACGTGCTGGCATACTTATCAAAGGCCGTGGCCGAGATGCTTGGGAAGTAAAGAAAATAGTTGTGCTGCAAGCCGGGGTGGTGGGCCTCAACTAGTGCTGAGAAGTGTAGTCCAGCGCAAACTGTTGCACGTGTGATACAGCAACAGGTTAAAAAATGGAGACTTACAGTGTTAAGTCCAACCGTGCGGGAAACCAGAAACGGCTGCCCGTAATAAATGACTACCTATAACAGGGCGGCAGGGAAATTATCCCCGAAGTGTTAAGCGATAAAGCAGAGCTGCAGTGTGAATAGCAATACCTCTGCTGGCCGTGATTTATAGTTTTTGATCAGGCACACAAATTTGAGCGTGAAAAGTAAATACTCCTCACTTGTACAAAAAATGAACCACGCCCCATAGAACTCAGGAGGGGGGTGGGAGCGACAATGGCACACCCTATTTGGGAAGGAAACAACAAACAAACACAAAGGATTTAGAGAACTGGCAGAATCTCAAGGATTAGACTTATCTGGTTTAGAAGTGTCAAACGAAGAGTTCTTACGCCCGCAACGCTCTGCACCCTCTCGGTACCTAGCTGTTCCCTCGCTGGATCTCGTGGATCCTGAGCGAAGGGCGAGCACGGTATTATGAGGGAGGTGACTGAGCGCGGGCCAATGGGAGCTGCTTGTTCACAGCGAGGCTTGGAGCTGAAGTCCCGAGGTCCCGCGAGAAGTGGTGTCAACGCGGGACTTCGTTGAAAGACTCACACCGAGGCTTGGAAAGTGCAAGGCTTGGAACGCAAGCTGAGAGCGGCTTGCCAAAGACAATTAGGTGCAGTAGTAATCATAATCACAGCCAAACCAGCCTGAGGTTAAGCATGGGCGGAAAATCCGTTTCGCTCGCGGATTTTGCGGATTTTCGGTAAATTCGCAATCCGCGAGATTCGCGAATCTCCCGCAAAATCCGCAAATCCGCGAGCAGCGGATTTTGCTCGCACTGTTCCCGTGAGTTCGCGGCTTCCCAGTACAACTTCGCGCCCCGCGAATAAGTGCAAAATTGCAGAAATACGATCTTAGCAAAACTGAAACTACTTACCAGGTTCAAAAGTTCAGGCTCATCATTAGTAGCCATTTCCTGTAGTGCTTCCTGAGGGGCCCCTCCAGAGTTCAGTTGCCAGTTGCAACTATTATGTGACCCTGCTCTGAACCTCAGAATAGTTACACATATGCCACAAAGGTCCTGAATTACAGCTAAGGGAGACAAGCAGGAGCCAGGCTGGAAGTTCAAATCCATTAATCAGCCCCTAATTCATTATTGTCAGTTGGGGCAGGGCAGGTGTTGTAACTAATTTTGCAACAATGAAAGCACTTAGCAAGTGCAAAAGATCACTAATCAGGAAGCACTAAGGAAGCAGGTGCCAGCTAAAAAAATATTCTGTGACACATTAATCAGCCCCAAATTAATTCAGGTCACTTGAGGCAGGGAAGGTGTGCTTGCGTTGCCACAATAATGTACACTGACTGGACAACCAGAGGGTGCTGTGATGAAACAGAGGGTGGCATGGGTGGGCCAGAGGGTGGCATGAGTAGTCAGAGAGTGGCAGTGGTGACAGAGAGTGGCAGTGATGAAGAAGAGTGTCCCAAACAGGCTGGACACGTAGAAACAACAAGTTCGTGAAACTTGCGACCCGACAGGTAAGTTCGCAATTTGCGAAAGTGTACAAAACCCTCGCGAACTGGCAGAAACCCGCGCAAACACAAAAAAAAAATCCGCAAATTCGCGAGAATTCGCAGATTTTGCGGATTGCGAGTTCGCAAATCCGCAAAATTCGCGAACGCGTGATTCGCAAAATTCGCCCATGCTTACCTGAGGTGTTACAGAAGGTAGCGACCAACACCCGCTTATTACTGGTACAGAAAATTAAGTTGTTATGAGTTATTTACCAGAGTGTGTAACAAGAAGTTTAATCAAATATAAACTACATGTTCCGGTGCTGATTACGGCAGGGTTACTCAGGACAGGTATCAATAAAGGATTAGTATATATACCTGCATGGGTCTCAGAGCCCACTAGTTGCCAGATTATAAAAGCGTGGAGCTCATGGTATAAGGGGTCAACCTAGACTCAGGGCGATTAACAGAGGACAAAACACACAGCAAGACAAACTGCACCCAAATTGAAGGTGGTAAATCACAGACATGGGCATGGAAAGTCTAGTGTTTTAAGACATTAGTCCAGGGTATTTGGTCATTCAGCCCATGAATGTGGGTACTGAGTCTGTATACCCAGCGCTGTTCTTTCTCAAACAGGATGCTGTCTCTGTTTCTGGGGCTGCTGACCTGCTCAATGATTGTCCAGGTCATATCATTAGGAGTGTGATGTGCCTGCAAAAAATGTTCACTGAGTTTCGTTGTGACCTTTTTGCAACAAATGTTGCTGCGGTGTTCCCCAATGCATGTTTTTACTTTTCGTGTTGTCATTCCAACATAGCGTTTTGCACATGGGCAAGTAATCAAATAAACAACATTGGCAGAATTACAGTTGGTATGAGATTTTTGGATCCATACTTTGCCAGGTTCCAAATTGAGTTGTTTGGTGTGGGTGGTAAGGTGACAAACACTGCAGTCAGTACAGGGAAAATGACCAGTAATGGGTGGCAAGTGCCAAGGTTCTGTAACAGATCTGGTGAGTGTGGATGATGTGCCTGGTAGCGGTCTTGTATGTACCAAGGCGTCTTTGAGGCTCCTACCCTTTTTGAAGGAGAACAGGGGTTTCTCCCAATCACTCATGTTGCTTGTGATTATTCTCCAATTTTTATTGATGGATTTCTTTATGTTATCTGACAGGGTGCTGTAGGTGGTTACACATGTAAGGGGGGCCTCTGTGTTTGTCTTTTCAACTTCCTCAAGGAGGGCATCGCGGGGTTGGTTGCGTGCCCGGATCTGGCCTTTGTTGAGAATTCCTTGTGGATATCCTCTTTGTTTTAATTTTTCTGTCAATTCATTTGCCTGGATTTTGTAGTCAGAGGTGTTACTACAATTCCTTCTCAGGTGAAGAAATTGTCCGTAGGGCAGATTCTCTCGCAGAGGTCTTGGGTGGAAGCTGTTAAACTCCAAGAGATTATTTTTTGCAGTGGGCTTGTGGTGGGTCACAGTGGTAAGAGTTGTACCCTCTATCCTTATCACTACGTCAAGAAAGACAATCGATTCTTTACTGTGATTGTGGGTAAATCTCAAGTAGGGGTCAAGAGTGTTGACCCAACTCAGAAACTGAGTGAGATTGTCTTCATTCCCTGTCCATAGGAGGAGAATATCATCAATATACCTCCTCCATAAGCCTATAGAGGAGGCAAAAGGGTTTGTTGTGGGCAAGATATGTTTGGTTTCGAAGTCATACACATACAAACCCGCTACGCTAGGAGCGAAGGTACTGCTCATTGAGGTCCCTGTGCATTGAAGGTATAATTGTCCTTTAAATCCGAAGTAATTTTCTTTAAGTGCCATCCTTGCACATTGTAAAATAAATTCTTTTGGGGTGGTTTACTCCCAATTGACAGTGTCTAGTGCTTCAGCCCGTACCCGTAATGTTTCTTCCTGAGGGATACTGGTGTAAAGACTCTCTATGTCCATGGTGACCAATATGACAGAGTCTTGTGCAAAAGAGATGTCGTTAAGTAGTCTAAGTAGACTTTTTGTGTCCTTGAGGTAGGTGCTCGAGTTATGCACTATCGGTTTGAGATAGTGGTCACAAAAAGAAGATAGTGGCTCCAATACTGAACCGATTCCAGACACGATCGGCCGACCTGGGGGTGGTGTTATATTTTTATGTGTTTTCGGCACCGTGTAGAAGTAAGGGATCCTTGGACCTCCTGACATCAGATATGCAGCTTCATGTGGGGAGATATGTTCATTGGTCTCCGCCTCTCGTACAAAAGTTGCTATACGTGTTTTCATTTCTGCGGTCGGGTCTGTGGAGAGGGGCAAGTAGTTTGTCCTATCATTCAGGAGTGTCATGCACACCTTGTCATATTCAGAAGTATCCTGAATAACAATCCCGCCACCCTTGTCAGCTGGTTTGATGGTGATTTCCCTGTCATTTCTGAGACTCTCCAAAGCTTTGTGTTCCACAGCCGTGAAGTTGTTAAACCGCTTAGGATTTTCAGTGGTTTCAAGGTCTTTCACAACAGCTTGTTCAAAAGCAGTGATTGCTGCCGGTATTGTATGTGGGGGTGGCATGAAGGTGGATTTCAGTCTGAAATTGGTATCAAACCCCTGTTCATTAGTAATGGACTGGTCTTTTGATTCAAAGAATGCCTTTAATTTCAGTTTCCTGAAAAATTGTGCGAGTTCGCAGTGAAGCTTATGGAGGAGGTATATTGATGATATTCTCCTCCTATGGACAGGGAATGAAGACAGTCTCACTCAGTTTCTGAGTTGGGTCAACACTCTTGACCCCTACTTGAGATTTACCCACAATCACAGTAAAGAATCGATTGTCTTTCTTGACGTAGTGATAAGGATAGAGGGTACAACTCTTACCACTGTGACCCACCACAAGCCCACTGCAAAAAAAAATAATCTCTTGGAGTTTAACAGCTTCCACCCAAGACCTCTGCGAGAGAATCTGCCCTACGGACAATTTCTTCACCTGAGAAGGAATTGTAGTAACACCTCTGACTACAAAATCCAGGCAAATGAATTGACAGAAAAATTAAAACAAAGAGGATATCCACAAGGAATTCTCAACAAAGGCCAGATCCGGGCACGCAACCAACCCCGCTTGCCCTCTTTGAGGAAGTTGAAAAGACAAACACAGAGGCCCCCCTTACATGTGTAACCACCTACAGCACCCTGTCAGATAACATAAAGAAATCCATCAATAAAAATTGGAGAATAATCACAAGCAACATGAGTGATTGGGAGAAACCCCTGTTCTCCTTCAAAAAGGGTAGGAGCCTCAAAGACGCCTTGGTACATACAAGACCGCTACCAGGCACATCATCCACACTCACCAGATCTGTTACAGAACCTTGGCACTTGCCACCCATTACTGGTCATTTTCCCTGTACTGACTGCAGTGTTTGTCACCTTACCACCCACACCAAACAACTCAATTTGGAACCTGGCAAAGTATGGATCCAAAAATCTCATACCAACTGTAATTCTGCCAATGTTGTTTATTTGATTACTTGCCCATGTGCAAAACGCTATGTTGGAATGACAACACGAAAAGTAAAAACACGCATTGGGGAACACTGCAGCAACATTTGTTGCAAAAAGGTCACAACGAAACTCAGTGAACATTTTTTGCAGGCACATCACACTCCTAATGATATGACCTGGACAATCATTGAGCAGGTCAGCAGCCCCAGAAACAGAGACAGCATCCTGTTTGAGAAAGAACAGCGCTGGGTATACAGACTCAGTACCCACATTCATGGGCTGAATGACCAAATACCCTGGACTAATGTCTTAAAACACTAGACTTTTCATGCCCATGTCTGTGATTTTCCACCTTCAATTTGGGTGCAGTTTGTCTTGCTGTGTGTTTTGTCCTCTGTTAATCGCCCTGAGTCTAGGTTGACCCCTTATACCATGAGCTCCACGCTTTTATAATCTGGCAACTAGTGGGCTCTGAGACCCATGCAGGTATATATACTAATCCTTTATTGATACCTGTCCTGAGTAACCCTGCCGTAATCAGCACCGGAACATGTAGTTTATATTCGATTAAACTTCTTGTTACACACTCTGGTAAATAACTCATAACAACGTAATTTTCTGTACCAGTAATAAGCGGGTGTCGGTCGCTACCTTCTGTAACACCTCAGGCTGGTTTGGCTGTGATTATGATTACTACTGCACCTAATTGTCTTTGGCAAGCCGTTCTCAGCTTGCGTTCCAAGCCTCGCACTTTCCAAGCCTCGGTGTGAGTCTTTCAACGAAGTCCCGCGTTGACACCACTTCTCGCGGGACCTCGGGACTTCAGCTCCAAGCCTCGCTGTGAACAAGCAGCTCCCATTGGCCCGCGCTCAGTCACCTCCCTCATAATACCGGGCTCGCCCTTCGCTCAGGATCCACGAGATCCAGCGAGGGAACAGTTAGGTACCGAGAGGGTGCAGAGCGTTGCGGGAGTAAGAACTCTTCGTTTGACACTTCTAAACCAGATAAGTCTAATCCTTGAGATTCTGCCAGTTCTCTAAATCCTTTGTGTTTGTTTGTTGTTTCCTTCCCAAATAGGGTGTGCCATTGTCGCTCCCACCCCCCTCCTGAGTTCTATGGGGCGTGGTTCATTTTTTGTACAAGTGAGGAGTATTTACTTTTCACGCTCAAATTTGTGTGCCTGATCAAAAACTATAAATCACGGCCAGCAGAGGTATTGCTATTCACACTGCAGCTCTGCTTTATCGCTTAACACTTCGGGGATAATTTCCCCGCCGCCCTATTATAGGTAGTCATTTATTACGGGCAGCCGTTTCTGGTTTCCCGCACAGTTGGACTTAACACTGTAAGTCTCCATTTTTTAACCTGTTGCTGTATCACACGTGCAACAGTTCGCGCTGGACTACACTTCTCAGCGCTAGTTGAGGCCCACCACCCCGGCTTGCGGCACAACTATTTTCTTTACTTCCCAAGCATCTCGGCCACGGCCTTTGATAAGTATGCCAGCACGTATCACGCCACGAATAAGCATTAAAAGTAATGCTAAATGATCAATATTCATTGATTTCATGTTGTTTGTTTGTTTATTTGTCTGTCTGTCTTACTTTTTGTCCACAGACTTCTAGGTTCCTCATAATAGAGGTAAATCCCCAACTTATTAGTTTGTTTCTTTTATTGCACCTTTTTACACATAGTGCTATTTTTAACTTTCACTGCCTTTAGCAGGGTGGGCCTTAGCGCGCCCACACCTGTTAAGGTAACACTCGCTAACTGGTCCTGAAGAAAGTCCTGTAAAGTCACACATACCACGGGCAGAAACATGTTGACCTCTCTTTAACAGGGAAACACCAGTATATTTTATTTGGTTAGTTCTCCCTACACATAGCTAGTTTTTATCATGTCAAGTTGACCAGCTAATAAATGATTTTTCGGTACAACTTTTGACATTTTTAATTCACTCAACCCCACTTTTTTCACATTCTTCCTTCACACAAACCTGCTCCGCAGTCTCCTGGCGTCGCAGCACACCGGGGAGGTATTCGATCTCTCCCGGTGGACCCGATGATGAAGCATGTCACCACTAGGGTGAGTGAGGGTTTCCTGAAAAAATCTTGTATTTTTTCTTGAAATTGGTCCGTTTCTCTGACCACTTACAACTGGCCTCAAATCCTACGTGCTACAACGCTTCTCAGAGGGACACTCTTCCTTTGTTTATCTGATAACTGACTGGGGTCTAAGAGTGCCCTATAACCCTATCTCTCTCTTTGTTAATTGACCTCTCACAATCCGGCCATCTGACTTACCCTCCGGCCCTCCTTCTTGTTGATTTCCAGAAGGCATTCAACATGGTTTAATGGCTGTTTTTGACATCTGTGCACCAACAGGTTGGCTTCGGACTCTCATCACGCAATCCCCTGGTTCTCCTCTACAACACGCCTACCCCTCAAGTCTGAGTCAACGGTGTCCTTTCGCAACTCTCTTCGATCCGCAGAGGCATTTGTCAGATTTGTCCTCTATCCCCCCTATTGTTTGCCCTTGCATTTAAGCCATTGGCACACCTGATACGGTGTGATGCTGGGATCAGGGATGGCAGTGGGAGGATGGCATTAAGGACCTCATTGTCCTTTATGCAGATGATCTCCTGCTCTTCCTAGATGATCGACATTCCTCACTGCCTAGATGCCTTAAAAGTCTCCGTCTTTATGGCAAGGCCTCTGGTTTGTGAATTAACATACACAAATCACTTTTGGTGGTGGAGGCTGGGGATGCCACTGGGCAGTACGGGTGAACTGAGATAAATATATGATGTAACTCCTTTAAATATCTTTGTATTCATATTTCATGCCTCCTGGATCTGGCCTGGTCCCTCAATTTTCGTCCCCTTGCATTGGCCTTAGATAGGGTCTTGTGTAGGTGGGGTCACCTGCCGTTAAATCCAATGGGATGCATTGCTGTCTTCAACATGATACGTTTCCTATGATACCTCTATATTCGGACAAACTTTCCCAATCCGATCCCTTGAACGTGGTTTTGATCCCTGACTTTAATGATGACTACCTTTTTTGGGCTGGGTATGACATTGTGTGGTCCTTGATTCTGCATGAAAGTCCCCGTTCGATGGTGGCCTTCACATGTCTGAAGTTTATGGCTACTACCTCGTTGCAGATCTGGTCCCGATCAAAGAGTGGTTTATGGGGGGATGGGTTGATCCAGCATACTGGCTTGAGCTGCACCTCCTGGGTCTTGATGGTATTCTTGGCCCGCTCTATGGCAGCTCAATACCTCTATCAATTCCCTCATGTACCCGGGTGACACTGCTTTGTACTTTATCTGCTGGATTCGCTGCCTTACATACATGACATCGATGTGGCAGGGTACCTGGCTCAGAAAGGTGTCTGGTGTATTGGGGTTCACTCGATTGGGACCGAATAGAAATCCCGTACTATGGAGATATTATCTGAGTGGGGACATTAATGTCCTTTCGGGAAATGCGAGATCAGTGCAGTCGCTCCCACTCACAGCTCTTTCAGTATCTGCAGCTGTGACACACTTTGTTGGTCCACCTCCAAGTAGATGCCCAGCTCTCCAAATACAATACCCTTGAAGCCAAGCTGATGAGGGGAAGATTGGGTAAAGGAGCTATATCAACGCTCTATCGCTCCCTGTTGATCAAGGCAAAACATCACTTCCTACTTCTCTGGCAGAGATAGAACGGCTGGGAGGGTGAGCTCGATGACAATGACTCATGCGAGGCATGCTTGGCCCGAAAGAATTCACGATTTCCTCAAGGTTACGCATGATCCAACTTACTTATCTCCACGTGGCATATCTGACCCACAGAGGTTGCAGTGGACTCTTTCATGTCATGGCCTCCGGCTGGGTGCCGCTTCTCCTCTGTCCTCTTCTTCCTGACTCTGGTCCCGCAGCAGGATGCAGGAAGCAGCAGGGAGCACCCGGCTCCCAGCCTACAGATAACCAATCACAATGCTGCAATGCAGCATTGTGATTGGTCTGTGCACCTTGGATTGGCGCTCAGTCAGGGAATGGGGGCCTAGGCATGTTCTCCACTCAGGTTGTAATGCAGCCTGCATGGAAAAGATGCGAAATGCGCATGATAGTGTGGCCGGCCCCAGTCATGTGTACTTAGGATTAGGCAATCCACTCCTCCCGTGCTCCTCTGAGCATCCCCACCCAAACGCAAAGCTGCAGCTGAAGAAAATATAGAATGATAATATTGCGAGTTAGTATCATTTTATGTTTCCTTTACTTTACTGCTGCAAAGCAGTGGGGCGACGCTCGGAGGAGCCGCCACTGCTCCTACAGTGCATCACATGTTATGTGAAATCTGGGTTCAGTGTCTGCTTCCTCATGCCTTAATGAGGGCATTACACTACTACCAGTTCCTCGCCTCTGCTTTTTAGCCCAAGAACTTACGAGCAGCAACATTTGGCTTCATGTGTATTCAAATCCAGTTGCCCAATTCATACATCCAGGCATTTCAGGTTGCAAGCTTTTTACTGTGATCTGAGCACATGTATGAAATGAAGGATTCGCCAATGATCCGTTCTCAAGATGTTGCCTCTTTTTGGTCACTGTTAAGCATGCTTTCGTTCTCCACAGCTGCTGCTCGCCCATTTTGATCTTACGTGGGAGGTGGTAGGCATTTATACAAAAATTATATTTTTTTATTAACAAAAATACGACTGCAAAGCAAAAGATATATATAAAAAGACAAAATTGAGTTGAGTTGAAATGTCCATATAAAGACTGGTAATAGTTTGAAACAGGCTCTCCTTTAGCTCTCTGTGGCTTTCCTAAGCTTTTCACTTATAAAATTAGAGCCATTAAGAACAGCTGGGAAAAAGTGGCTGTTAATTTAAAATAACCGGTTTGCTAATTGTTTTGAACCTGGGTTAGTTTGTTTCTGCACTTTGAACTCTGAAGGCAGCTTGAAAGGAATGTGTCCTGGGAGTGAGAGGTAATTAATGCAAGCAGGCAGCAATAACTACAGGACAGAGGTTAAGAGGTAAGTAGGGAGAAACGTGAGACGGTATGTGCATTTTTGGGAATTAACCATGTAGTTTTTTGCAGCGTTCCTTTCGTCTTTGCTGCAATGCCATCAAAGGCTCTGCCAAAACCACGGGAGCCCTTATAACTAACACTGACACACTCTGCAGATCAGTAGCTACAACTTTCCAGTCAGCTGGGGCAGCCAAGGTACGCTTGCTGCTCAAGCTTGGCAACTAAACTGAGTTTACTAAATGCTTTTCCACCTGCAGTCTCCGGCGGAATGTCCCTGTAGGCCACCGTACTGCTGAGCGGTAACTGCGTCGGAATGACCCTGGGCGTCCTTGCTGAGCTGGTTCCAAAGGCTTGCCAGACACAAAGGTGCGCTAGGCCGCACAATTCTTTCGCTCTCTTTTGTCTGCAGTGAATGCGAAACTCTGCTATATTGCGAGTCCTAGTGTTCCTCTCTCTGGCAGGAATTAAGCATTTTTGCACTACAGCCACCTTCAGGCTGACTGGCACCACAAATGGTAACTATATGAGAGAAAAAAATGGAAATTAGTCACTCACTTCATAGACAGCCGTCAGCTTGCTTTGCTGCGCACTGGAAATAGAAAGCAACTGACCTGTGAGTTATTTAAACATTGAGTGTAACATTTGAGAACACAGGCAGCCGGTGCAAGTTCCACCTGATTGATGCTTCTGTAAACCCACGGAGTCCCCGGGCAATCTGAGCAGTTGTGCCGATGTGTTATTTCCCAGTCATTTTTTTTTCAGGGCTGCCAAATGAGGAACCCACATTCAGCAATGCTTCATGTATTGCCGCATGCGACTCTGATTCCGGTGACACATAGTAGCCCCAGAAGAAAAGACTTGGCTGCCAGAAAGCAAATATTGCCTCTTCCGATTATGGCTTCGTTGGCAACTTTGGTTTTTTGATTATGATCAAGCGTTTTCTAGGCATCCACCGTCTCTGTATGCGGAAGCAAGTCATGCTACAGTTGCTGCAGAGTATGAAACATAATGCAAAAGCATGAACAAGTAGCATGATTGCATTCCGGAGAGTGTGGTAGCTGTTTTCCTTTAGCTTTGAATGTGTTAGAACGTCAACCCAGCTTATGTTTTCTTCCTTCCTGGAATGATGTCATAGTATACCACGTGATCTTTTGTTTTGTTGTTTCCCCGCCTCTAAATAGAGAATTGAGGCTTCTCTCCACCATGTACCTAATCAAGGACACCCCAACCATCTCAGTCTATGGTTTATATAATGTGTCAGTTATGGTGCTCAAATAAGCTGTGAGAGCAACTGAATTCAATGTAATAGTATTATGAGAACATCTTCGAATGTATTCTGTAGTAAAATGTTTCTTCTTGCCTGTTCCTCATTGGTACATATCCTGAGAACCATGTACCTATGTCGAAATGTATGAAATTCTTTGTCAAAATTCTTATAAAAGTGTTATGCTTTTTCTGTGGAACAGGAACCGCAATTTCACCTTTTATAAGGTGAATCTATGTTGGATTTTCCGTTGAACTTTACTGAGTCTTTGTACTTATGATCTGTATTCTTTACTGCAAACCATATTAATGATACATTTCATGTATTTTGTTTAATAATTCTTTATATGAACTTAAAATTTTGACCAGTGTCTGTCATTCATTCTGAGAACGTCACAGTTCTTACTATTGATTTAAGATCACAAGAAATAGAGACAGGACCGCTCTGGGAGCGCAAAGCTATGTATAGGGACTACACTGCCCCCGGTCAACTCCGTTTGCGTGCTGTTGGTAAGGCTATGAAAAACTGCTTTGTGCGCCAACAAGAGAAACCTGGTGACTGCATTAACAGAAACAGACAGGCCAAGTGTTGCCAACATCTGCACAATAGGTGATTTTGAATATTGCAGCTTCCAGAGCTACTGTTATTATGATCTTTGTTTTTACTCACAAATATGTATTCCCCATTAGCGTATGAAGAAGAGGCCATTTTGGAGTGTGTATGGTATTTGACCTTTGGCTGTCAAAAGCATTCCATCTAACATTGAACTTGTGATGGTTTGTCATTCATGTGATTGTTGAGGTAATATATCACGTAACAGTGAAAGTCGAGTTTATGGTGGTCTTATGATGATGAAAGAACTAAAAAGTTTGGGTAAGAGAAAACCTGTATGCCATACAATTTCCAAGGGCAGAAGAAGTTGCTTTGAGTCATTAAAACGTAAAGTACAGGTGATAATTCTTCCGAATAATTCACCATTATTATGTCACACCATTAAAAATTAACAAAATATTCAAACACAACAATAATTATTGTGCCTGATGCAGCTTAATAATGGCTTACCATTTACGTATGTTTGTACGATGTTCAACAACTACATAGTATGAATTGGATTAAGGTTAATCTTGATAGGAATTTACCACTGGATAAGGAGGTATTGTTGTTTGGTTTAAATACCCACCTCTGGGACTTACCCATGAATGCAGAGTTGTTAATACTCCTAGTTGGGAAACATCAATTACAATGCAATCATTACATCGCACTGCTTTTACAATACAACAATTGTTACAACGCAACTGCCTTTACATCGCATTCCATTATAACGCATGCCTTTACAACGGATCACTGACAAAATATCGATTACAAAAATATATATATGAAAAAAATATCAAAGTACATATATCGAAAGACAAAATATCGAAATCCTATCTACAAACAGGTAAGTACAAAAATATTGAATCAAAAATATCGAATAAATATATATACTTAATAAAAATATCGAATTTATTAAAATAACTTAAAAATAATTAAAAATTAATGAAATAATAGCTATAATTCATTTAAACCTACTTAAAATACTTAAATAACTTAAACATTATTAAATAATTAATTAAGTTAAAAACAACTAAAATACATCTTGATTTTTTAACACATATATATATATTAACTTAATATTAATTGAGGCGCTAGGGGGCGCACAGCGGAATGGCTGGGTGACTACACAGCTCCGCCGGACGACTCGAAAAACTTGGCTTGAGCGGTCTATCCCGGCCCCCACTGATGTCGAAAATCACAGATTAGGGGTTATGAATGCCTCTGGCCCTGACAACGACGAATGCGGGAGTCCAAATAGCGCTCTGTCGCTATAAAACAGCGGCGAACACTTGAGTGACCAGCGCGGGGTGTCAAGATGGCGGCGGGCGCCGCGGTCATCTGCGGAGCCAAGAAACACGGAGAAACCTTTGGCCCCAGCGCCTAGGCTGAGGTGCGTTGCGACTGCCAATCGCTGAAACAAGGACCTCATGGGTGTACAATTGCTGGATGACCGTTGGATGTTGGGAGGCATTCGCGAGCGGCCCCTTTAAGGACTCCTGGCCGATGATCCACAAGATGGCGGCGCCCGCGATCGCAACGCGGACTGTGGCTGTTTCACCCGGCGGTAAGCAAGCACCGCGGCTGTAGTGGGACAGCGGTGAGGCGGAGCGCAGAGGGAGGAATGCCACTGTGACTTCATACACCGTCATCCCCTGAACGACGGAGTGCACTGTGCGTTACATTGAGGACATCGCTGGCTTCCGCCCACTATGCGTGCTCCTGAGCGCGAGTGATTGTGCCATATACCACTCGGCGGCGGGCATCGGCGCTCCGGCTGGGCTGGGGGGTGCGGGCAATTACAGCACCTTCCCACTGCGGCCCATCGATTCACGTGAGTACCCAGAGCCGCACAGCGCTACGTGGAGGTAGCGGAGCGCCGACGCCGCCGGGGGGGGGCAGCTACTGCTCGTCTGTTCCCGTGAGGCGCCGTTTTCTGGCTGGGCGGGAGCCGCGGCAGCGCAGCATAACAGGACTTGTGCCGAGACAGAGGAGGATTGCCAAAAAGCACGGAAGGTCTAGTGCAAGGAACGTTTTGGTGTCTCAAAGGCACTAAGCGGTCACAGGTCCTCAACTGCAATTACACAACGTGAAGGGCGTCAGCGCGACCCATCTGCTGGCGACCGGATGCACGAGGGTCGTAGGCGAACAGACAGAACTATCTTACACAGGCACCCACCGTTGGGGAGTGAATCACGCATGCACTCGTGCGTCCTCCCCTGTGGCTCTTACTAGATAGGAGGCGAGGTCATACATCAAAGGAAGCTGGGGGACTGCTGTACTGGGGTGCCCCCCGGGATCACGACCAGAGACACGACCACGGCGGCAGCGGCCAGGACCACTAGAACTACAAGACGTATAACGATCAGCGGGCCTCCTGGATCATCCGAGATGGGGAAGCCGGACAAACAACAACAAAAAATCTCCTTTGAGAGCAGGAAGGCGCCAAAAATCATAGAACAGGTGACGGAGGGGGAGGAAGCGCTGATTGTGGAGCCCACGTCCAATATGGAAAAGATATTGCTGTCCATACAAGCTAATGTACAGGATATCAACGGGAAACTAGATAACCTGACGTGTCGGATGGATGGGATGTCAGACAAACTTGAGAAACATGGCGAAAGGTTGGACACCGCCAAATCCAGAATATCGACAGTGGAAGATGAATCACGTGCTACGACTAGCAAGTGTACCGGGATGGAGCGAGTCCTGGAGGTCATCAAAGCAAGGGAGGAGGATTTGGAAGCGCGCTCCAGACGCAATAATGTACGCATAGCAGGCCTGCCGGAATCTACCAACACGGGAAAGATGGAGGTCTACATAGAACAACTATGCCGGGACATATTTGGGACTGAGGCACTGTCTCAAATTTTCATAGTGGAGAGAGCCCATAGGTCCTTAGCGCCGAAGCCGAAACCGGGAGCGACACCAAGGCCGATTGTTGCAAGGATCCTCAATTATCGCGACAGAGACACCATCCTACGACTGGCGCGCGAGAAGGGGAAGATCACACACCAAGGCAACACCTTGGAGTTCTACCCGGACCACACCATGGCGGTACAGCAGGCGAGGAAGGAATTCGCATCCGTCAAGGCCAAACTCAGAGACTTAAACGTAGGATATTCCATGCTATATCCAGCGCGGCTGCGAGTGACTTGGAATGACAAGGCAGTGGTGTTACCGACCCCAAGGGCAGCCCAAGAGTTCGTTAAAAAGGTGGTACAGCAACACAAGCAGCAAGCGCGAGACGCTAGGCACACGGACTCGGACGAAGCGGAGAAAGAATGAGGGTGGTAAGCTGCAAATTTATGGTAAGACTCCTTTTTACTATTCTCACAAGAGACCTCTTTGCATAGACACGGGAGTCCCAGATCCACGGGCTCGTTGCTCACAGGCATTGGCACTGGCCGGATTTTCAAATCTCAATTACATGGGGCTGTAAGCAAATCTGCATCAAGACATATATCAAAGTTCAGCATGCATGAATGACATAATGGCGCAGAATGCTTTGTCCATGGGCTCCTTTCGAAGTTCACTGAAGAGACGCTAACGATTTTGACTATGCATAGCGCCAGGCAATAACTGATAGTGGCCATGGAACGCACAGCCTGTTGCCAAAGTACTGACAAGAGCCACTTCCTGTTTTGAAATTGTGTTCTACAAGTACCATTAGGCTTACACTGGTGTCCTGGAAAGTATGACTAAGCACACGGTCGCTCTCCTGAGCGGATGGCCATGGATGGGGGAGTCCACATTGCGTACCTATAAAACACTGTGTTGCGCCTTCAATTTGGTACGTCGGGTCCAACCCACACATAGAGTGGTGCACTGTTACTACGATATTCATGTACATTAACCTACTACTGTGATCTATGCTCACTCACCAGAATACCGAGGTCTGAGGGTGGAGCCGGGAGGGACAGACTCAATACACATGTATGAATCGCGAAGGTATGAGTAGTCCGCACTCATTCAGTTGGGTGTAGAGTTGTGCCCCAGGCGGACCTCCGAAAGGGTGATCGCCAACAAAGTTGTTTATATATATTCGACTGTTTTTTAGGGATTGTTTACAATGGGGCATTGGCTTCGGCAGAATTGGGATGCTGGAGTGGGTGGGGATGGGGGGAAGGGGAGAACCGCTGGAGTGGGGAGGGGTAGGGAAAGTTGGGACATTGTTCATGTTATGAGACCAAAGCAGCTACTACATGTTTCTTTAATGGGGAATGTGGGGCGGTGGGCTGATCGGGAGCATATGCCGGCATCTGAGTTGACAATGTTTAGCACTGTTTCTGATTGTGATTGGTTGACACAGATAGTCCATTGGTTTACTGAATGGCCCGGGTAACTAGAGGCGCTGGAAGAGCACATGTCAATTTCCTCACGTGGAATGTTCGTGGCTTCACACAGCCGAAAAAAATACGACAAGTGTTTGCCTATTTGAATAGATGGGAAATTGATATTGCTATGCTACAGGAGACACACATCGCGCCCAACACACACAAACACATAGGTGGCCGCTGGTCCGAGTCATCATATATGGCCACCTACTCATCGTACTCCAGAGGGGTGATTACACTGGTTCGCAGGGGGTTGAATTTCACAGTACATCAAGTCATCAGCGACCCTGGGGGTAGATATGTGATAGTGACTGGCATCCTACGTGGACATAGACTGACACTTCTGAATGTTTATGGCCCAAACCTGGAGGCACCTGAATTTTTCCAGGAACTATGGGGTCATCTGAGATCACTCGCAAATTCGCATATTATATGTGGGGGGGACTGGAATGTGACCCTTGAGGAGGGGGTGGATCGATCCGCACATTCTTCAGAACCTCACAAACACTCTAGGGCGAAACTACTGCACATGCTAGCCGATTTGTCACTAACTGACATTTGGAGACACAGATTCCCCGATGCCCCGGGAGCCACGCACATTACGGCACTACACCACAGCTGGTCGCGTCTGGACTACTGGCTTGGTTCAGATAATATCACACTGTGGACACGGGAGTTACAGGTCCTGCCAAGGTCATTGTCGGATCATAACCCTGTATTGCTAACTCTCACGATCCCTAACTATACCCCGCCTCCTTTCCATTGGCGATTTAATTCTCGTGCTCTAACCGATGTGATTTATGCGGATACCATACACAAAGCCATCAAAGAATACTTCCAATTCAATGAACCTGTTGTTGAAGATCCGGGTATATTGTGGGAGGCATTCAAGGCCACATTGCGGGGTGTATGCATGACCACCACGATAGGCATCTTAAAGGACATACGCAGGCAAATCACACGCTGCGAGAAGCGCATGAGGGAACTGGAGACGGCCTACGAAACGACTCAGGATATCACACTGTTGGGTGAGCTACGTAACTTACACTCCGAACACCAAACGTTCATAGAAGACGAAATTAAATACCTGGACAAAAAACATGTAGCCAGATCTTATGGGGAAGGGGGCAGGCCAGGCAGTGTGCTGGCAGCCAAGATATGCGAGGGTAAAGGACACACAGCTATACTTCGCGTGAAATCCGAAGGGGGCACGATACACACACACGCCACAGAAATATTAAAATGCTTTGCGAACACGTATGAGGATCTATATAGATCACGTCCAGTAGCAGAGAAAGATGAGATTTTTCGATATCTGGAAAATGTGGCAATAGGTTGGCTATTGGATGGGCAGAGGGAATTCTTGGCGTCCCCCATCACGGTGGAGGAGGTAACTGAGGTGATTGGAACTCTTCCAAATGGGAAGGCACCGGGTCCCGATGGTTACACTAACGAATTTTACAAACAATATGTGGATATCCTTGCCCCCCACTTGGTGGGCATGTACGGCGCAGCTTTTGACAAAGCAGAACTACCCCCCACATTGCGTGAAGCGGTCATAATCGCTTTACTTAAACCTGCCAAAGATTCAGAATCGTGTGACTCTTATAGGCCGCTCTCTCTTATAAACACTGACTCCAAAATATTGGCAAAATTATTGGCGATACGGTTGAAGGCACTGATGACTAACCTGGTTCTACCGGATCAGGCCGGTTTTATTCCTACACGCTCCACTTCTCACAATACCAGATCGCTGTTTGCCCTGTCACACTACCTCCAACCATCTACTCGGGCGGTGGCAGTAATGCTGGATGTCGCCAAGGCTTTCGATTCTATTGAGTGGACCTACTTGATTGCTATTCTACAAAGAATGGGCTTCCCAAAACGCTTCGTCCAGTGGGTATCCCTAATTTACACCAATCCATGCGCACGGGTTCGTGTCAATGGGTACGTATCGGACCTATTCCACATACAGCGTGGTACCAGACAAGGGTGCCCGCTTTCACCTTTACTGTTCGCCTTGGCTCTCGAACCTCTAGCCTGTATCATTCGTCAAAATTATAAATCGTCGGCATTACAGTTTCCGTCCAGACCATTACATATCTCTTTGTACGCGGATGATATGCTGCTGTACGTCCGTGACCCAAACACACATTTGAACCACATTTTGCGCGAGTATATCAAGTTTGGCGGTCATTCAGGGTTGGCCATAAACTGGTCCAAATCTTCCATTATTCCTCTAACGGACGCGACAACTCCTCAGGAAACTAACTACCCATTAGAGTGGCAATCAGAGCCGATACGATATTTGGGTGTGCTGTACCATAGGGACCCAGAGGTGGTTATACGGTCCAACTATGGAACAACCATTTCTAAATTGGAAGAACAGATACACCGTTGGATACAACTACCACTATCCTTAGCGGATCGTATAGCGATAGTGAAAATGAACATACTGCCTAAACTATTGTATCTTTTTACTAACATACCGATCACACCGCCCGGAGAAGTCTTCCGCCGTATAAAATCTCTTGTGTTAAAACTTATCTGGGCCGGCAAGCAGGCACGGGTGGACCTCCAAACACTAACACTCCCATACATTAGAGGTGGGTTCGGGGTGCCGGACTTCCACCTATATTATCTATGCGCTCAGGCACAATATGCGGCATACTGGTACCACAACATACCGTACCTCACACACACTGCTATAGAGGAGGGGGATGCGGCACCGATACCGCTCACAGCGATCATCTCGCATACTCGGCAGCCACTACATGCTCAAGATATTAACACCATTGACACGACCGTTAAGGCTTGGGGGAAATTGAGCCAGCTGGCCCATAAGACACCTTTATATGCGCCGGCAATGCACTTACATTATCACCAGGCACTTTCGGTCACGGGTGAAAAAGTAGGCATGTCCCTCTTACAGCAAGTGGGCCTTGTGCGAATGGGTGATCTGTTTCAAGAGGGAAGGTTTGTAAACTTGGAGGACTTAACATATATCCACAACAAAACACCTATGTTTGCCTTCACACATTACAGACTGAAGAGGGCAATGCATGGACACTATCCAACATTCCCCACCGAACCTGATAGCCTAGAAACGCTGCAGATGCTCATTACCACCCAAGACTTAACACACCTGGTGTCAAGACTGTACACCACAGCACAAGCAGAGACAACACACACCACTGACAGGGCCAAAACTCGGTGGGACGCAGTGCTGGTGGAACCGCTCTCTGAGAAGGAATGGCAGCAGACTTGTGCACTGACGCAAATACTTACCCCTAATGGGAATCTAAGAATCATTCATTACAAATTTGTGCATCAGGCATACTACACACCAGCGCGTATGCACAGGTTTGGCCTGCAAGACAACGACAGATGCAAAAGATGTAATGGCGAGGGCGCAGGATTTATACATCTAGCGTGGTCCTGTCCCAAGATACGTGATTATTGGACGGCAGTGATAGCAAAGGTGTCCGTGATGACAGAAGCTGTGCTGGAATGTACTATACGCACATGCCTGCTTGGTATTGTGCCACTGCTTAAAGCTACCCGACGTAAGTTCTGTGTAATAGCTCTATTGCTGGCTAAGAGACTGATAGCTAAGTGCTGGCACAGCAAGCAAGTGCCCAAATTATCAGAGTGGATGCGTGATATCACTAGCTGCAGGGACAAACTACAAACTTATGAGGAAGAACTGCCTGCAAATACTAGGCCTAAAGACTTTTGGTGCTACTTCACTGACTATGTGCTAACACTAGATGAAGATGTGACTTAATGTTTCATTAATTCGTACTCATGTGCGGAACCGGTTCACCCCCTCAGCCCTGTATGCCCCTGGCATTCCTCGCTTAGCAATTTTCGTTATGGTATATTGTTAAGCATGTAATGGTCTCCTATTGTCTGTTCTACTGTTTGTTTTTCGTTTACAGTTATGCATCTACAAAATCAAAAAACTGTGAGACCTCAAACACTGCGTTGTTACGCCGGACCTATCGTTCATGCACTAAGAACTATATGTATACATCGATGACAGGTTTTGTGTTTTACTTTGCAGCCGGCCCCAGGGTTGTAGGCTCTTAGCTGTGTACAACTAACAAGTGCTAATAAAGGTCTTCAAAAAAAAGAAAAAAAAAAAAAACTTAATATTAATTAAAAATATACAATATTTTTACTGTAGCATAGCAAGAGGTTAAAATGTACTATTACCACTCCAGCAACTGCAACAGTAGGGTAAACATTGGATTACTATTCCCACTCCAGAGAGTGCAACAGTAGGGAAAGCATTGGATAGCGTAGGGGTAAAAATTACTATTCCCACTCCAGAGGGTGCAACAGTAGGGAAAGCGTTGGACAGCTTAGGGGTAAAAATTACTATTCCCACTCCAAAAGGTGCAACTGTAGGGAAAGCGTTGTATAGCGTAGGGGTAAAAATTACTATTCCCACTCCAGAGAGTGCAACAGTAGGGAAAGCGTTTGATAGCGTAGGGGTACAAATTACTATTCCCACTCTGGAGAGTGCAACAGTAGGGAAAGTGATGGATAGTGTAGGGGTAAAAATTACTACTCCCACTTTAATGAGCGCAACAGTAAGGAAAGCATTGGATAGCGTAGGGGTAAAAACTACTATTCCCACTCCAGTGACTGCAACAGTAGGGAAAGCGTTGGGTAGCGTAGGGGTAACATTTACTATTCCCACTCCAGAGAGTGCAACAGTAGGGAAAATGTTGGATAGCGTAGGGGTAAAAATTACTATTCCCCCTCCAGTGAGTTCAACAGTAGGGAAATCTTTGGATAGTGTAGGGGTAAAATTTACTATTCCCACTCCAGAGAGTGCAACAGAAGGGAAAGTGTTGGATAGCATAGGGGTAAAAATTACTATTCCCACTCTAGTGAGCTTAACAGTAGAGAAAGTAAATATTTAATATATTAATAAATATAAATTGAATATCAATTACAATAAACAATTAATTAAAAGTAAATACCAATTTAATACAATATAATAATTAATCAATTTAAAATAAATATTATTATTAAAATTCATTAACTATTAATACAAAATAATTACCAATTAAAAATGAATTAACAATTTATTCAAAATAAATACCAATAAATAAATTAACATATTCAATTAATTATATTTAAATTACTTCCCACCTTATTCCCCTATAAACCCACAACCTGCTACAGAAAATAAATTATTATAATTCACATAATTATTAATTATTAATCAATTAATAAAAAATAATTACCAATTAAAAATTCATTAATTTCCAATAAAAAATTAGATAACAATTTATTCAAAATAAATACCAATAAATAAATTAACATATTTAATTAATTATAATTAAATTACTTCCCACCCCTATAAACCCACAACCCGCTACAGAATTAAATTACGCAAAAATTAAATAACATAAAATTAATTACTTAAAATAAATGACAAAAAATATACACTTTTCACACATATACTAACATACAAAAAACTTTAAAAAAATTGATATTGTTAAACATTCGATAATTTTAATAACCTATATTATACACTTCGATATTTTGACTTTCTATATTTTTTAAATCGATATTACATTACTTACCTTAAGAACAATATTTTTGATGACTATACTCTGTCCATTCGATATTTTGTCCATTCTATATTTTGAAGTCGATATTTGTGTAATTCGATATTTTGAACTCGATATTTTGTCTGTATACCCTTTACAACACATATGACTACAACGCATGCCATTACAACGCATTATAAGTTAAGTAAAGTAGATTTTTTGTTTTAGGGTAGGTATGTGTTTTGGGGTAGATGGGAATAGTAATTTTTACCCCTACACTATCCAACACTTTCCCTACGTTTGCACTCACTAGAGTGGGATTAGTAATTTTTACCCCCACACTATCCAACACTTACCCTACTGTTGCATTCACTGGAGTGGAAATAGTAATTTTTACTTCTACTATCTAACACTTACCATACTGTTGCCCTAAAAGTATTATGCGTTGTAATGGAATGCATTGTAATGGTAGTTTTTAAAAATGTGTTGTAATGGCATGCCTTGTAAAATTATGCAATGTAATGGTAGCTGAGATGTAAAGACCGCGTTGAAAAAGAATGCGCTGCAATTGTTTGCATTGTAACCTCATATATTCCTCCTAGTTACAACAATATTTGAGCTCAGAATTGCTAGATATAGAAAATCTAATAATCCTCCTAGTACAGGACGCTGCATTAGTGAGATGAAATATGGAGTTTGGAGTGAGTTCTACAGTTCACAAATATCCAAGTAAGGTCACATTTTGGCATAAAAATAGGGGATAAACTTGATGTATGGTCAACCATGATAGACTGTGGTCTTTGTTGGGGAAAATTGGGATAGAGAAACCATTAGTTGCCCTATTACGCAGGTTGCACCATGATACCTCAGTTAAAATCCGTTATGGCCCCAATTGGGATAAATCAAGATCCATATTGTCACCTGAATTGGTTCATCAGGGTTGTATCCTGGCCCTATTTTTATTTCTTATGCACACTAATGGATTAAAGGCTCACCTGTTGGGGGAAAGCCTCAATTATCCTAAAATTGGCCCTGATTTTATCCCAGCACTTTTATACACTGATGATGCTGTCCTTACTGCAAGTACAGCAAATAGCCTACAGGAATCCCTTGACGCTTTTTTATTTTTTTGAAATCTCTTGACTGAAGGTTAATCATAATAAAATCCTATGTTATGATCCGTGGCCCTAAAAGAATGAAGTCCAGAACCTTCATGGTTCAGACAATATAATTACTAAGGTCTATAGCTTTTCTTACCTGTGACTAGTTTTTAATTCACAGCTATCATGAGCATCTCTATTTACCGTTAGATCTTTGCAATCATCTAAGTGATTGAAGCACTTTTTCGCTATGCTGCACAATTGGAACAGAAGCCAGTAAAAGAATTGTTGACCCTTGACAAAGCGAAATGTTTATCTATTGCTTCATATGGAGCCCGTGTTAGGGGCTATAGCAACTGTTCAAAGCTCCAGCTAGTAGAGAGTAATTTCATCAAAAGTATTTTTGATGGTCTCGAAAGGTATATAAACTATTTCTTGCCATTCAGAACTGGGTTTGGAAATAATGGAGGGCAGACTTACGCTTGCACCCTTGCTGTTATGGGTAAAAGTCTGGACTACTCCCGAATTAGAATTCACAAGAGCCATTATCTGAGACTGTCTCTCCATGTCTAATTCTGGTAGTATTCCACGGCTCAGGTATTTGAAACTAACCTTTCAAGATTTTGAATTAATTGATCTTTTTAAAAATCTAGTTGCAATGCCCCAGAAGTCAAATATATGATTAAAACCACTTATGCAGTAAGGGCTAGTGCATATTATACACAAGATTTTGAGTCATCAGCATGCTGTGGCTCAATTTTCTTTGGCTTTTACTAGGAATCGCAACATCGATTTTATTTGACTAGATTTCGTCTCACTTTGGTGCACTTCCTAGTAGCTTTTCCGCAGCAATGCAGTTAGTCTTCTAACCTTGTCATGTGCCCATGTAATAATTTGACAAAGCAAAGCACATTGCACTTTGTTATGTTTTGCTCTTTGTATAAGAATGTAAGAGCCACATTTTTGTTCTCACTATTGAGACCACTCCATCCATGTTCTTATAAAGATGGCTGTAGTTATTTCCTCTCTTTGCATTCTTCAGATATTTGATCCTAAAAGTTTTATGCATTGTAATGGAATGCATTGTAATGGTAGGTTTAAAAAACCTGTTGTAATGGCATGCATTGTAAAATTATGCGATGTAATGGTAGTTGAGATGTAAAGACGCGTTGTAAAAGCATGAGCTGTAATTGTTTGCATTGTAACGTCATATATTCCTCCTAGTTACAACAGTATTTGAGCTCAGAATTGCTAGATATAGAAAATCTAATAATCCTCCTAGTACAGGATGCTGCATTAGTGATTAAAATTTGCGCCTGGGAATTCCTATAAAGTTGCCTTAATAAAAATACAAATTCGTTTGGGAAACCGAACCTTTCCAAAATCGCAAAGAGACAATTCCATGAGACAAGATCAAATGCCTTTTCGGTGCCTAAAACCAGATCTGTGCCTCCAACTTATTAACATTAAAAAAATCAAAAACTTCCAATAAAAAATGTGTATTAGTATCGAGCTGTCTCCCTGCTACAAAACCGCACTGGTCTGTCCCAATCAGTGATCCTACCATCTTATTTAATCTATTTGCAAGCAGTTTAGTAAAAATTTTATAGTCAGTATTTAAGAGGCTTATTGACCTATAGGAGTTAAAGTTTTCACTATCCTTATCTTTTTTCAAAATACTGACCACTACTGCATTACGAAAGGATGCTGGAGGTCCCCCCCCCCCCCTTGTTGTAGGTAGTTGGCAAGTGTTAACAATTCAGGGTAGAGTGTTGTAGAAAATGCTTTAAAACATTCCGCTGGAATACCATCCTCCCCAGTGGCTTTACAGTCAGACAGGGAGCTGATAACCACATATAGCTCTTCTTTTGTGAATTCAGCTAGCAACAGCTCTTTATAATTACTTCCTAACTTTGGAATTTGCAATTCCTGTAAAAAGTCATTGATTGTTTCTAATGGGACCTGGTGAGATGTCTGATAGATATCTTTATAATGTTTAAGGAACACCTCACCTATTGATGATGTAGTCTTCATACAAATATTAGTTACTTTATCTTGTATGCAGTCAACTCTATTACTGACATGGTTCTCTTTTGCTTTCCAGGCTAGTAATCTCCCTGTATGCTCACTTTCTTCATAGCTTTTCTGAAGGTACAACCTGCTTGCCATATCCCCAATTCATAATAAAATTCCCTCATTTTTGTTTTAGCATTAAGTACTTCTTGCCTAGTGGCTGTGGTCCTATTTCTATAATATTCTTGATTTGCATAGACCAGTCTGGTTTCTAATGCCATTCTCTCCTCCCTTTTGGCCTTCTGTTTTGGTATCTCTTTGGAGGTTATTATACCTCTCAATGTGGCCTTAAAAACATCCCATACTATGTTAGTTGGGGCAGAGCCTTTGTTTATATTAAAAAGACCCATATCTCCTTCTCGATTTCTGCACACCATTGCTTCTCTGCTAGATTGAGTTTGTTGAAGTACCATCTTCTTGATACTTCTTTATCTATCTTTCCTATGAGTATTTCCGTCTTAATGAGTGCATGATCTGCGAATGCATTTGCTAAATGCTCGTATTTACTAATTTCGAGATTATGTGAAGTTAAAAAGAAGTCCAGCCTGGATGATGAATCATATTTCGCAGATTGACAAGAGTATTCACGTTTAAGCGGGTTTTTTAAAATGCCAATTGTCAAATATATCTAAATCTGTCTTACAACCCCGCAAAGCGATAGCGACTTGTGGTTTATTTTGTCTTCTAACTTTTTTGGTTGAGTCAAGCATGGGGTTTTGTAAAAAATGTAAATCACCTTCCCATATTATTTGACCAGGTATGCCTGTCATTGCTTGCTTTACTTGTACAATAGGGAGCGGGTCATCTATGACTGGTGCATCAATTATAGCAAGTATTATATTAGTCTGATTTATTTTCCCATGCAAGAATGCCCATCTACCACTCATATCTGAATGCAATGCTTCAACATGAAATGGAACGTGCTTACCTATAAAGATACTCACACCCCTCTGCGCTGCCCCTGATACAGATGAACAATAATATCCCGCCCAATTTTTAAACATTTAACTAGAATCTGATAGGGCTCGGTGACGTGTCTCTTGTATTAAGATCACATCAGGGTGGTGACCTTTTAGCCTTTCTGAGGGAGCTTCTCTTTAGCAAAGAATTTTGAGTGTTTTTCTTTTGTTTCATCATAATACATTTTAGCCAGTGCCTATTAGGTCCTGTTATTTCCACGTTAAAACATGCTTTTTTATAAGATACTTCTTAAACAGCACTTTGTTCAGTATGCCTCACACACTCAGAGAGACCCTGTAGAATGAGCTAGCACAGTTGATAGAGACAATATTAAGGAGTACTTTCATACATAGTTATCTCTTTAAAAATGTGATGGGGATTCTTACCTTTCAAATGAACAATACCATGTTTCTTGGTTAATACATTGGCTATCTTTTCACTTGGTGACGTTTACACATAGAGCATGCACAAGACTGCTATCATTAGAATGGGTTGTGCCTTTTCATGAATCTTATCTGCATTGTATCTGGTATGCTACCTACTAATTACACTGCTTAATGGATGTACACTGGTCTTACTTTTCACACATTAATGTTCTAATTCACTAGAATACACTTTAATATACGAAATTTGTCAACACGTGTTTCCTTGTAATTTTAAAAAGCTCAAATTTCAGTGTAAGATAAATGGAATTGCATATATTTTATTTCAATCATAGGACGATCTGTTCAATGAATCATGTTGCGGTATCGTTGCTGACATCTCATATTTTAGCACAGTTAAAGCTTATATGTGCTCTTTGGGCTATCATTTCTGTTCAACACCAAAAATATGCTTATGCTATTATCAATTTGCCTGGGATCTGTCACCTATATTTTATAACATGTTGGCAAGGTTGTAGAAAATTTTGCCCAAATGGGGAAGGAGTTTTGTCTTTAATTGAAGATCGTTTCTCATCTCATTGTTCTAAAACAGTGGAAGGTTCATACTGCAGATCTCTCAAGTTCAACATTTGCTGATTTACCTTTGTGAGGATTTACGAAATTATTTAAGGCAGCCACAAGTGTTCTCACAAAATGACTTTCTGCGGTGGGCCTCTTTAGTTTATGCATTAGTAGTCTTTAGCATCCCTTTGGCAATGTCCACTTTGTTTTAATGACTCTATTGGTGCTACTATATCTGCTTGGTATCTGACAACGGAAGAGTTCAGAGCAGTCATTGATCACTGGCTTGGAAAACCCATTCCGAAAGCTTTGCAATTCTATTGGCTCTCCTTTTGTAAATTTGGTCCTCCTCCCAATGTGTGATTTGCATTCATCTGTAAAATATGTAATAAGCAGACTCGTTCCTTCTGAATCAAATGTCTCGCACAACTCCTAGATCCGTGCTGACCTCACTGCTCATCAGAATATCCATGAAGCTGATTAACTTCCTACGATTATTGAAGTTGAATATTATATGTGTATGCCATTAAAAAGAAAGCGCAAAGGTACTGTTCGCAAGAATCACAAATCACCCACCTTGTTAATATTAATTGGGCTAAAGTCATGAAAATGTGAATACTGGAATAGAGTGTTGCTGTCCTGATCTGCCACTATCTAAGCATTTGCAACTTGTTATGATGATTCCCAAATCAATTCCCACCCCAGTAGTATTAATGAGGTGGGCAGTATATGACTTTTTGTGAATAGTTCCTTTGGTCTGTTATGGATTTGGGAATCCCTCACACAGCAAATATCTCTTATTGAGAATCCTTTCTTTGATGTCCGATGTATCCTCCCCCTGTGAATCATGTAGGCAAACCACAATAGCAACCCAAAATCAAAATATGAAATGTTCCATCAAAAATAATATTATGTTACTCCACTTCAGTAGCCACAATCTTCGGGACAGTAGCAGCAAACAGCATCATGTTTAAACAACAAAGGCATGCTTTGAAAGATATACTTTCTTTATTGCCTATAAAATATCAATAGTGACTCTACCTGGTTCTCTCCTTGCTAACACAGCAAAACATACATTAGACAAGAACTGAACCCTATCTGTAAGTTCTGAAGGCTGCAAAATGTAAACCCTAATTTTTTTAATAAAGTAGCAGAAGGGATGAAAGCATGATTCAATATAGCAAAGAAAAAAGGACCTAACTGTATTTGTTATTTATTTGCTCATTTAGTAGCCATAGCATTTGTACCCCAAGTATTTCCTCTATTTATTCTCCTGTTGGTCTCAAACAGGAAAAACATTACTTTGGAGAATGGCCTGGTTGGTACTACTGGCTTAGTTCAATCAATCAAATTTGCTCATTTTGGAGATGCTTCCCCTTAAAAACATACAAGCAAAAACGAAATAAAAGATAAAAATACATTACAGCGCAAATTATTTAAAAAGGCTGAATCGTTGTTATATATATATAAAATGCTATAGTTATTTACAATACACCAATTAAAAGAAAATACATCTGCCAATATTCAAATCCCCAACTAAAGTGCTAAAATTGCCTACAGTACCAATCCGAGCTGGTTCCTAATAATCCATGAATAATGCAGAAACCTACTTAAGGAAAAACAAGGAAGTATCATATTGAAAAATTCTTCAAGTAGGTAGATGCTGTTGTGAGCCCAGGCAAAGACAAATACTCCACTCCCTCCTAGCTGCACCGTAAGATTGACAGAAAAAAAATAGATGCTCTATATTTTGTGTTTCCTGAGGACCCCTTACAGAGCATGATATACTTGGAGATTGGACTGTAGACCACATGGATGTATCTTATAATTCAGAAGGCACCAAACCAGATTTTTAGGTAGAGAGTCTTCGCTAAAGGAGGATAATTGTAATCTACGAACGCTTCTAATGAAGGTGAAGATTTCAATTCCAGGTAATTCACTTTAAGACTTCCCCCTGGGGCACCCACTTCTACCTGGCTCCCTACGTAATCCTAGTATAATTTTTTAGAGTACCTTTAGAAACTGAGGTTAAAGAGGTAGTGTCTGTCCAGCAACTTTCCAGCCTGAAAGTGCTCAGTGAAGGTTTAACATGGCAAGTCATGCCGAGTCCAGGAATCAAGAAGCGAGCTCAACAGTTGTCCATAAGCGTACCCAGATAGGGATCAATTCTCCTCCTCATTATGCATCTGGGATCTCAGAGCCAAATATCATGATGTTGGAAATTAAATTAATATACTGGGTCCACAATTAGATATCATGACAGAACAGGTCCCCTGGGATCTTATTGGGGCCCGAACTTTGCCAACCTTCATTGTATTGATGGTGGCCTGAGTTTCTGCCAATGATAAGAACAAAGACACATCACAAGTCAATTTAGTGGGGGTCATGTAGGGAAATGTAGTGATTGACCCAGGAAGAATCAGATCTAAAAACAGGAGAGTAAAGATTTGCAACCCGGGAGACCCATATAAATGGCTGTATATAATGATCAGTGAGGGGACTTCCCACTGTGCTCCCATGGGCAATTTTGTGCCAAAAGGAAGTCATATCTTTAGTCTTAGAGGTCTGTACCAAGTTGGCCCAAAAGGTCTCATCCCATTCTATTTTACTTGCATAAAGAATGCTTCTTTAGCGTGATCTAGCTAGGATGGAACAGAAGATTGTATTGTTTGCAGAAGAAAGGATTTGCTTTACGACAATTATTATTATTACGGTTTACATGTTTTTCCTCAACTTTTGAAACAGTGTGAGAAATACAAAATGGCTGTTGGACACATTCCCTCAATTGATCAAACAATCATGTATGGATATCCATAATTGGGATTTCACATTGTGGTAAGTCAATGTAAGGTGCAAGAGACAAGGAGAAGGTCGCTAAGATCTTACTTAGGACTTACTTGCTAGCATCTTAGGCCACTTGATTGTCCTTCTATTATTGCTTATTAAAGGTTCCATTGGAATTGGTGGCCAAATCCCAGAAGAATCTGGAATAGGTGTTTGGCTTAAACTAAGCTGCAGCACACTATGGTCACTTTTCACTTTTGGTATCACTACAAATCAATAATTTTGTCCCACAAAGCTGTAACCAAAAGAAATTAGTCTATCCTACTTGTATGTTTCCACCACAAAATGTATGTTATCAGGTTTGGTTAGATTTTGATCGACTGTTACAACTACGTAAAATGTGTGGGCGGAGCTTGTCCGGCTGGAAGATGACCGCTTTGATCTAGTGCTCCGCCAACCTCTGCTGCTGTCAGGAATCTGTGCTCCATGAAGCTCAGTCCGTCGCAGCTGCAACGGATCTGCCTTCCTGAGACCTCGGTGCTTGCAAGACTGCGCCAGTCTGCAGCGGATTCCAGCTGGAGGACCTCAATCCGAGAGTGAGCGGTCGCAGCGTGGTGCAGCCTACTGCCCACCCGCCTGTGTGAGGTGCCTGCCGAGTTTCCTGCTCTCTGGGCCGAGATCGATGTGCCTGAAGCGGCGGGAGCCCCGAATGTGTCTGCTGCCGCTGCTGACGTCCTGGGCTACTGGCAATCCATGGGAGAAGCCCCGGCGGTTGCGGTGCCCCTGTTGCTGAGGCGCGGCCTTGATCCGCACGGGAGGCTGCCAGATCAGTGCCTGTGAGGTGGTGCGGCTGCGCAGGCATGGTGAGGCCGGTGGCGGCCCTGCGGGCCCTGGACCTGACCGCATTCACCTGTGGCTGCGGTCAACTGGAGCTGCTGCCTTGCGGGGATTCCTGAGGAGGTGAGGCAATCCTAGGCTGGGCTGCGGGGGGCGGCTCTGTGTTTGTTCCCCTGGGCACTGCCCATCCTCCCTTGAGGCCTAGTCTGACACCCAGCTCCTCACTCTGTGCCTGGCCCGTAGAGTTCCCTGAGGTGTTGTCTCTGACCCTCGTGAGCACTGTCTATCACCGTGCTGGAAACTACCCTGTGCCCAGTGGTGTATAACCTTGTGCACTGTAGGAGGCTCCTGATTTAGCCCTTGGACTTGCAACCCGAGCTACTGGTCCTGGCTTGGGGCTCACTGTTGTATGGCGCTGCCTACCCTATTTTAGTGGAAATTATCACCTTTGTTCTTGACAGCACTCGCCTGTCGATCTTGCTCGACAGACAGGTGCTTGGTGGCCATCTCCCACTTGCCACTGTGTCTGCCTCATCCTTTTTAGTTTGACTCTGTTGACTCAGCACCCCTTCATTCCCGGTGACAACCTTGCAGCCAGATCTGGCAAGTGTTCTTCTGGGCTGCCTGCTGTGTGTAGGATTTGGCAATAGGGAAGCTAGACAAGTCCCAACCCAAGCTCAACTTTGAGCAGCGCAAGTCTAGGCGCTGCGAATAGGTGGCAGATAATGCTCTCTCCAAGTCGGAGGCCCCTGCTAATGATCCAGTTGGCGACATCAAACAAATCATTGCATCCATGCAGAAGGACCTCACTGCCATTGACTCGAAAATGAACATGTTGGCCTACAGGATGGACAGGATGTCCGAGAGGGCGGATAAGCACTCAGAGCGCATAGACATGGCAGTGCGCCGCATCACGGAATTAGAGGAGGCCCAGTCTGATGCTGGTGGCACACAGAAGTGTGTTGAGCGCACATTGACCGCCTAGCACAGGGGTACTCATAGTACGGCCCGCGGGCCAGTGGCGGCCCGGCAAGCCTTCCCTGGCGGCCCGCGGACCCCCCGAGACATCATACCTGTGTTTCCCGAGTTTTTTTTTTTAAGTGTCTGCAGCAGCGAGAGAGACTCTTGCTGCTTTGTGGGGGCTGCCGGCCGGGCGATCCTAGGAATGGCCAGAGTAAAGCTGCAGGGGCCTAAGGAGAGGTGAAATACAAAGGCATCATTAACATGCAAATGGTCTTTTAATGACCTGTGAAGTGCTCGGGTGCGGCTGTGTGTGTGTGCCCCGGCTGGCGCACAGGCAGGGTGAGGTGACAGAGGGAGTGGGAGAGGGAGGGGGAGGGGGAGGGGGACGGAGAGGGAGAGAGAGAGTGAGAGGGAGTGAGTGAGTGAGAGGGAGGGAGGGAAGGAGTGAGAGGGAGAGAGTGAGTGAGTAAGAGGGAGTGAGAGTGAGAGGGAGTGAGGGAGAGGGAGTGAGTGACTGAGAGGGAGTGAGTGACTGAGAGGGAGTGAGTGACAGAAGGAGTGAGAGAGAATGAGTAAATGAGTGGGAGTGAGTGAGTGGGAGTGAGTGAGTGGGAGTGAGTGAGTGAGTGGGAGTGAGAGGGAGAGTGTGAGAGGGAGAGAGAGAGGGGTTGAGAGGGAGTGTGTGAGGGAGAGGGAGTTAGTGAGGGAGAGGGAGTGAGTGAGGGAGAGGGAGTGAGTGAGGGAGAGGGAGTGAGTGAGGGAGAGGGAGTGAGTGAGGGAGGGAGAGGGAGTTAGTGGGAGTGAGTGAGTAAATGAGTTGAGTGAGTGAGAGGGAGTGAGTGAGCGGGAGTGAGTGAGAGGGATGAAGTGAGTGAGAGGGATGGAGTGAGTGGGAGGGAGGGAGTGGGAGGGAGGGAGTGAGTGGGAGGGAGTGGGAGGGAGTGAGTGGGAGGGAGTGAGTGAGAGTGAGTGAGTGGGAGAGAGTGAGAGGGAGTGAGTGGGAGGGAGTGAGTGAGAGGGAGGGAGTGAATGAGAGAGAGTGAGTGAGTGAGAGGGAGGGAGTGAATGAGAGGGAGGGAGTGAATGAGAGGGAGGGAGTGAGTGAGAGGGAGGGAGTGAGTGAGTGAGAGGGAGGGAGTGGGAGGGAGGGAGAGAGAGAGAGAGGGAGGGAGGGAGGGAGGGAGGGAGGGAGGGAGGGAGGGAGGGAGAGGGAGGGAGTGAGAGAGTGACTGAGAGAGTGAGAGTGAGTGAGAATGAGTGAGAGGGAGTGAGTGAGAGTGAGAGGGAGTGAGTGAGAGGGAGTGAGTGAGAGGGAGGGAGTGAGTGAGAGGGAGGGAGTGAGAGGGATGGAGTGAGTGAGAGGGATGGAGTGAGTGAGAGGGATGGAGTGAGTGAGAGGGATGGAGTGAGTGAGAGGGAGGGAGTGAGTGAGAGGGATGGAGTGAGTGGGAGGGAGGGAGGGAGTGGGAGTGAGTGAGTGAGTGAGAGGGAGGGAGTGAGTGAGAGTGAGTGAGAGTGAGAGGGAGGGAGTGAATGGGAGGGAGTGAGAGGGAGGGAGTGAGCGAGTGAGAGAGAGGGAGAGAGTGAGAGTGAATGAGTGGGAGAGGGAGGGAGAGGGAGTGAGTGAGACGGAGAGGGAGTGAGACGGACAGGGAGGGAGAGGGAGTGAGATGGAGACAGAGAGGGAGGGAAAGGGAGGGAGTGAGAGGGAGGGAAAGGGAGGGAAAGGGGGTGAGACAGAGAGTGAGTGAGAGGGAGGGAAAGGGAGGGGGACGGAGAGGGAGTGAGAGAGAGGGAGTGAGAGAGAGGGAGTGAGACAGTCGGAGTGAGACAGAGGAGGACAGGAGAGAGGGAGGGTGAGAGGGAGAGAGAGCTAGAGAGAGGGAGGGAGACCGAGAGAGATGTGTGTATGCCGGGACGGCTCAGTGGACGAAGGCGTCCGCTGCAGGGACCTATGATCAACCTCATGGTCAGTTTTATGTTGTTGCTCTAGCCCCTCCCCCTCCCCCACTGACCCTGCCCCCCCACCGATGCGGCCCTCGGACACAAACCAAACTGTAAATTTGGCCCCCCAGAGAAAGTTTGTGAGTACCCATGGCCTAGCAGGACAGGCTGAGGATTTGGAGGCCAGGTCGCAATGCAGTAACCCCCGTATTACAGGCCTGGCGGAGTCTATAGCGACGGGCAATATGGGGTCATTTGTGGAAAAATTGCTGATTTCTCTTTTAGGTGCAGACACTTTTCACACTTATTTGTTGTGTAGAGGGTGCACCGCTCGCTTGGCCCTCGCCCCCAGCCTGGAGCTCCGCCTCGGCCTATAATAGCGAAACTCTTAAACTACCGGGACAAAGATGCTGTGCTGCGCAGGGCAAGAGAACTGGGAACTTTGCACTATGAAGGGGCTTCCATCTCTCTGTTCCCAGATTTCACCCTGAAGGTACAGGAGGCCAGGCAGCAGTTCATTACCCTGAAACGTAAACTGCGTGACCAACATATTGAGTACGCTATGCTATATCCAGCATGTCTCAAGGTCCTATTCGACGGTAAGCCCAGGATATACTCAGACCCCCAGTCCCTACAAAAAGCATTTCGGGATTGGGAGAAGGCTGGCAAGAGTGCAAAAGGTCAGAATGACGCTCCTGTTCTGAATGACGTTCCCGGAAGCCTCGATGACAATGACTGAGCATATGGGACATTACCATCAGTGTAGTGCTGCTTTGTTGTTATTTTTGTAATGATATTGCAAAGTTATAAAGTTATACATGCATTGCTAGCCGGCTCAGCGGGCCAGGCAACCTGTTTTGTTGGAATAAAGTATAGTGTGCTTGCACTAGGCCCGCTTCTCCTTCACTACACTACTCCCACCTCTAGTTTTTCTTTGGATTAGGGTGGCAAGGTTCTATATTACTTTTCATGGGGGTGACCCCTATTGACTTTACCTGTATCAACATGGCATATATTTACCTGCTGTTTGTCACTGTTTTATTGCTGCATGTGACTTTTTATGGAGCTTTATAATTAGTGTGCGGTGCTGTGGCGGTGGATCGGATACGTTTGTACTGCTGGGTAACATCCGCCCCACTGCGTTAACCCCTGTATCACTTTTTGTTTCTGTTTTTAATTTGAGTTATTCATGATGTGATTGCGTCATGGTTGTTATCTTATGTCATATGTGGGTGGGTTGATGCTTGCCTTTGCAAAGTAGGGGTGTGCAAAGCGTGAATGGGGGGAATGCTCAGTTGGGTTGTCTTTTTCTTTCTTTTTACTTTTATGGATCACATGTTCACCTTTTTTATTCATGATGGGGGTGTGGGTGGTGGGTCTTCAAGTGGGGATCGCATGTTGTGCATTTGTGGGCTCCAAGATAGAGTCTCAAGCTAGGGCTAGTCTGCTCAAACGAATTACCTTCATGACATGGAATGTCCGGGGTTTATAGGACCACCGCAAGGGTGCGGAAAATCATTGTCTACCTGAAATGTAAAGAGATTGACGTGGAATTGCTTCAGGAGATGCATCTGCACTCGGGGTGTGCGCTTCTTGCAGGTAGTATATTGGCGGATGCCTCTCATGCGGCTTGTTTCACCTCCCATTCTAATGGTGTGTTTACATGGCTTAACCCCAAGACAGGCCTCAAATTAGAACTATTGGTGACTGACCTGACAGGCAGATATGTTGAGTCTAGATGCTATAACCCGGAGTGGGAATTTTTGATTGTCAACTCCTATGGTCCGAACTATGATGATCCGGGGTTCTACCATTCCCTGTTTACATTACTCAAGGATCGCTGTTCCCTTCCATTATTCTGGGGGGGATTTTAATTGTATGATGGATACGACTCTTGATCGCTCAAAGGGTCCCGCACGTCTACTTTCTGCCTCAGCAAGGGCATTGGCGGATGTTGCTTTACATCTACAGCTGGCTGATGTATGGAGGTCTCGTTCAAGCGCCTGTGGGGGTCATACACATTATACAGCACAACATGATATCCATACGCGCATTGACTATTGGTTTATTCAACCCCTCTGCTGCATAAGGTAATGGACTGGTCTGTCCTGGCCCACTCCTTTTCGGATCATTCACCAGTCACGGTCACTATAGCAGTGCATGCTCGCACCCCCCCTTTTTTGTGGCATTTTCTTCCATATTCATTATTAGATTCCGTTTTCCACTCTGAGCTGAGCGACACGATCTCTGAATTCTTCTATATCAATGTGGGCTCGGTTGACTCCTTCACTACGGTTTGGAAGGCGTATAAGGTTTTAATTAGAGGTGTTGCCATTAGTAAGCATGCAGGCATTCTCCCGGCCATTCACAGTTGCCTTGCTTTGCTAGAGACCCGTCTGTCAGACCTTGAGGCACGTCTATCTCTCACTAATGATCCCGACCTGCGTGAACAACTTAAGGCCACATTGGCTGAATTCCATGAGGAGGCTGACAGTGAGGTCAAACATATGGGCAAGTATGCGTCTGCCAGAGCCTATGGTGAGTCTGACCGTCCGGGCTCAGTGCTGGCGGCAATGGTCCACCACCGTCTAGACTCTGGGGGGATTGTCGAACTGGAGGGGGATGATGGGTCGATCCTGACGGAACACACTAGAAACAATGCTCAGTTCTGCTCCTATTATCAGGAGCTCTATTGCTCTAAACGTACCCCTAGCGATGATGACATTTCTCACTATTTAGAATACATGCAGCTCCCCTGGTTACAGAACTGGCAGCGTGAGTTTTTGATGCTCCCATTGAGGCAGCGGAGGTACGGCTCAATCTTGGGGCGATGTGTGAGGGCAGTGCCCCCGGGCTGGAGGGCCTTACAGTCGCATTCTATAAGGGCTTCAGTGACCTGATTCCACATCTCATATCTTTATTTCATGAGATAGACGCAGACGGTATAATGCCCTCCTCTATGCGCGAGGTGCTGATCATTACTCTGTTATAGAAGGAAAGGCGGCTAACCAAGGTTATGCACAAGAAATTTCAAGGTATGATACGTAAGTCCATATGATGTGCACAGTACGTCCTGAGTATGCCGCACCAATACTCTCCTGCAAAGCTGGTCATTACTCTGTTGAAGCCGGATAAAGACCCACATGGGTGCCCCTCTTAACGTTCACTCTCACTACTCAACGTGGACACCAAACTGTATGTGAAAATTTTAGCTAATCGTCTGTCGCCGCTACTCACTCAGCTGATAGGCCCTGAACAGGCTGGGTTCGTCCCAGGTCGCATTCTATCATATAACCTTCGCACGATTTTTGGGGTCCTGCAGTATGTTTTTCCCGAGGTCAAGTCTGCTGTGCTTTTTTCAGATGCCGAAAAGGCTTTTGATTCGATTGAATGGAAGTTCATGCATGCTTTGGTGCGGTGAATGGGGGTCGGGGAGGTCTATTTGCAATTGGTCTTGGTACTATATAATTCCCCAGTTGCTCGAGTGCGCACAGGCGATGTGGTCTCTGCCTTGTTTAAAATTTTGCGGGGTACTCGCCAGAGGTGCCTACTGTCCCCGTTGTTGTATGCAGTGGCTGCTGAACCCCTGCTGCAGGCATTGCATAATTATCACGGGCACAGGGGGCTTCGCTTTCCTCATTATAATCTCATCACTTCTGCCTACTTCGATGATACACTTTTATATATCCGGGATCCTGAGATCCATCTATCTCCTGTGATATGCGAGGTGCTGCGCTTTGGTGGTCTCTCTGGCCTAAAGATTAATTGGAATAAATCCATATTGTTCCCACTGACGCCTTCCATGGTACAGTTTCCGCTCGATTTCCCACTACAATGGACCACTGCCCTGGGGCGCTGATGGGCATTGAAGTTCATTCTGATGCAGATGTGGTAATAAAAGCCAATTAAGGTAAAGTGGTTGATAAGCTCTGCATTGACATAGACATATAGATACGACTTCCACTGTCTTTGGCTGGCAAAGTATCTTTGATGTAGATGGTTGTGCTCCCTTGCCTTCTCTTTCTTTTTGTTAATATTCCAATAGTGTTGCCCCAGCATCTGTTTTGAGAACTTCGGTCCCTGGTGTGGGCTGGTAAGTCTCCTAGAGTCACCTTGGACACCCTCATGCTCCCATACACTGCAGGGGGACTGAGTGCTCTAAATTTTGAACTGTATTACATGGCCGCACAGGCCTCTCATACATACAGTTGGGTGCACAGGCCCCATGATTTACCTCACCTTCAGATCGAGAGGGTTGCCGCTGACCCGCACTCCCTGCCTCACTTCCTAATGCAGGCCCCAACGAGACGCTGCGGCATACTGGACTCGATCAATTCTGTTGTTCATGCGTGGTATGCTTTGCTAAAAATGTAAGATGGGGTGCAAATATATTCGCCACGAATGCATGTGAAGTGGTGCCAATGGTTTGCGCTCAGCTCGGAAAAGGGGACCCTGGACTCCCTCAACAAATTGCACATTCAGACCCTGGGTGATTTGTTTAAACATGGGCTGGTAGGTGCTTGGGAAGATGTAGCGGGCATTGATAATGCGCATTCGGTGCAGACGAGATTCCATTTTTTCAGAACCCGGCATGGTTTGCGGGCGATACTTGGGGAAGAGTTACTGGAGCCTTTGGACATTCCTTCTTTGACTGCACTCTTGAGCTCTCAGACCCTGTGCCTCGAAGACTTCCTCCCTCAGTAGGGTTAGACAGGCCTGGCAGTTGGATATGGGCGTTCCTATTATGGATGAAGTATGGTCCTACTGTTGTGAAGCCACCTGTAAGATTTCTATTAATGGTCATCATAGGCTTGCCCATTTAAAAATTTTAAATAGAGTCTATCACTCCCCTTTGTGCCTTTTTGGGTATGGCTTGCATGACACTGATAACTGTGAGCGCTGTCGTACGCCGCGTGCTGGGTTTTTTAATCTGGCCTGGCAGTGCCCACAGGTGGAACATTATTGGGGAACGATTTTTCAGAAGCTGAATGACATACTTGGGCACTCCCTTGCTCCAGATCCCTTGTTGGCGCTCCTAGGTTATACTAAACCCCTTAAGAAAAATTTGCTAAATTGGTTGCAATAGGTCTTCTCCTTACCAAGAGCAGGCTAGCGATGGATGAGGGGCCATGTTCCCTCTGTGACAGAGTGGGAACACGATATGGTTTCCTGCAGCACCCAATCTGAAGTCTATAACGAAATGCTCCCTCCTTGTAACCGCCCGAAGAGTTTTTGGGGTCTCTTTGCTCAATATCATGCTGCTCAGTGGGCCTCGGCAGATGCACCTGATGACTAGAATATGATTTTGGTAAATCTCTGTAAAAACAATGTCTTAGAGTATTATTGCAGTTGATTTCGTATTAACCTGTGATGTTTTAATGTCTATTTGCATTATTTATAACAGTATTATGCCCACCGTATAACTCAATTATGGGTTTATCTTATCTTACTGTGATGTCACCCACGCCTCATCTGCCCTCCTCCCTACTCGCCACAATGCTTTGTATTGACACTGTTAAGCCTCATATTTGATTTTGAGTTATGTGATCTACATTTGTATCATTTAATTTTCTTTTGTATTATTGTACGTAATTTGGTTTTTTTGTGCTTTAACAATGCAATAAAACACAATAATAAAAATAAAAAAAAGAGGGGAGGGCAGACCAGGAAATGTATAAGTAGAGCCAAGCCAGGATCTGGCGAGGCTCTTAGTGCCAAAGCATGGGCTGAGACATCAAAAGACTTACTATGTAAATACAGCAAATGGCATGTAAAAATAGGAGACTCAGATTAAAAATAGATTACTCCTTGAACGCTCCTCTCATACGCTAAACTATATCACTGCATTGCAACATTAAAGTCTATCAAACCATACGCAAGTAACGTTTTTATGTAGCACACAAAAAAAACTACGTAAAATGAACATCGATGTCAACAGGACAAGCTATACAGCCCTTACAGGACTGGAAATAAGATGTGCAATACCCTTTACTTCTTCCTCTTCTTCATTTATCAAGTGGATAATTTTGAGGAACTCAAAAATAACCTTACAATTTCCCTAAATCATGAGAAGTAGACCAGAAGTAAGATTGGCTAAATGAGTATCTAAAATAACAAGTGATAGAGATTTCTTATTTAGTGGAATTGGATGATTATTGACGGAGTATAGATTTACTCTCAGTCTACTTGCTCCTATTAGGCTCAAGCAAGAATATCTGGGAAACCTATATATAAATGTGTAATTTTACACTTCAGTGATATTGTTATTTGTGTAATCAATCCTCCAGATGCTCAGCCAGTTGCAGATGGCCGATCTGTTTTGAAATATGTAATAAAACTAGTCCTATGGACAGGGTTCGTCAGCCATGTTTCCTTGAACATTACAACATGGTGACTGTCCACAAGCTCAAGCCAATCAGGATTGTCTAATTTTAGGCATATGCCTCCAACGTTCCAAGGCAAAAACCTAAAAATGTGTATACCATCTAATTTTAACAAAGGGCTATCTGGTCTAAAATGATCACCTTTAATGGTGAACCCTCCGGTCTCATCTCAACCCTGCATATACCCAAAGGGCACTGGACCAAATCTTTTGCAACAGTTGAATAGGAAGTGTCTAAACCCAATTCAGCTGAATGTCATCAAAAGCAGAGGGCTTTAGATTAGCGCCAAGGAACTGTTCCGGTGAACGCGCGCTTTATAAATATTTTAAAACTCAAACTCAAACTCAAACTTAAAACTCAATTAGATGGATTAGAAGATAGTCACTCATTTCCCTTTAGTGCTGTAGCAATAGGACTTGGCCTTGGAGTTCTTTGCCTAAGTGGCTGTGGGGTTGCATTTGAATAAGACTACCTATGTCCAAGGGCAGGAGCAGAAGAGATAGGAAATGGGAGGAATTTAAATTCAATCCTAATAGCGACGTTGGGAAAAGAACGTGCCTCCAAGGATAAGAGCCCATCTACAAATGTATGATCTGATAAGATCAACTTGATCATGTCAGATGAATCCCGTTCCTAGAAATGTGATACACACCCACTTTATCAGAATAGACAAGTGAAAGAAAGCCACATTGTAATCTTATCCAATGGATTACCTTGTATTTAAAAGAATCAGTGTCTTTCTTTACAAACTTGCTTAACTTGAGGATGTTAATCATATAAACAGCATTATTCATAGTAAAATTGAAGCAAGGGGCGTGGTTGATGATAACCGGGGGATCCAAAAACCTAAAGGGATCCCACTCCATATAGAATCCAATAATAAGATCATGCCAAGCTGGAGGCAAGGTAGCAGTCTTTCGGTCATGACAAAGGACCTGATTTGATAGTAAGTCTCAAGGCCACAGCAATTAGATGCCATGCAATTGGCATTACATGGTGTACACCGATTTTGGGGGATGAGGGAAGGGGTCTGATGCCTGTTGTCTGTGGGTAAGCAGAGTTTGGAGTTGCCAATACATCTTGTGTTCTTGATAATAGCATCTGGACCAATTCCTTAAGTTGCTTTACATCATGAGATAAAAAGTCAAGTTTAAGATTCAGGGAATTTGAGGGACAAAGAATGCTCTCCCGTAATGTTTTTTTCTCCATCCTCTGTACAAGGCTGGTATTGATAGTCAAGTGCAAGTGTTGACCAAAGAGAATATCTATTTAAACAAGGAATCACTAGTTCCAAAGAAGAAACTGGATTTGGGTGACAAGCTACTTCCAAAGCCTAAACAGTTGAACCAAAGCCCTTCACCAAGGCATTGAGTGAAATTGTCTCCTTCAAACCACAAGCGCCTTTATTAGGTTTAAGCAGGCGACCATTTGAGTTTGTTTGAAAGAATCAAGTTATCTTATTCAGTGAGTTGTGTTCTTTCATTAAATTTCCATCCTGGTAAAATAGTTATTCAACCTCTTGGTTCAAATCAATAATTCCATTGAGTTTGTTCTTAGCTGCATGTCTTGGATTCTTGGGTAATCTAGTGATAAAGAATCAGACACTTTAATCTTTCCCATGTGTGATAAACAACAACAAACAAGCAACAAACCAATCAAGTTGTCACTGATGGGTGATAAGATGTGAGTAGCCAAAGAATTTAAAGAAGGTCACAGGTCAAAACAGTACGCCAATTGTTGCCTTGAGGGTAAGTGTATCATGGGGCATGCAGGTCCCCACAACCAGCGCTGTGACCCAAAATTGTCTGGCATTAGACTTGTGCTACCATTCCTGCCAACCTAATTAGATGATCCCAGACTGATTGTACTCAGATTTTTCTGTCATTTATTAAGCACATATCTGTTAATGTGGGGTTATGTTCAAATAAGTGTAGTTGTTCCATGGGGATATGGAAGAGTAACTCGCCTATCAGACATAGGTTGCACAGTCAGTCTATTGTGAGGCTGTGTAGTGGGGCAGAGAATGCTCAACAGGTTCAGTTCCCTGTTTGGATCTCTGGTGTGGCTGGGGTCTTCACCCACATATCAGGAATGGTTATGCATGGTCACACTCCTGTGGCGCTCTCTGAGTAGGCTGCAACAGAGCTGATCACATGGCTTACTTACACCAATAGCCCTGTGAGGGACAGAGAGCTGGCCATGGCTTTCCGAAAGAGGAGCCAGCTGAGGTACTACCATCGGACACCTGGTGGTCAGTCTTCGTTTAAGTGAGGTAGGTAAACCACGTGTTTGGTGGGCATGAATGCTGATGATTTATGGCTTAGATCCTGCTTTGCCCGAGCTCTAAATGAGGCCATACATAACATACTTGAACGCCGGGCAAAGACAACAGAGATTCATAAACCTCTCACTTGAATGGAAATACAATCAAGCAAGTCATAAAAAGGAACTGTGCTGCAAACATGAGAGAAAATCCAACCAAATACCATTTTTAAACAGTTAATGAAGAACACAGAAACAAGCTATGATGCACATGTATAATTTGAGGTGGCTTTTAAGCCATGGAAGAATACTTATACATAATATTGTTCTCCTAGTGTGTGACTGCAGATTGAATGGTTGTTATCAAAAAACAATTCAGTCAAAGGTTATTTCATTCTACGTTTAATTGAATCTGTATTAAAACTAACACATTATTCTTTAACTCAACATACAATTTATTATTTGCTACAGAACAATGGAGACTCCTATGTATACTATTCAGGAAGAGGGTCGGACTAGCCAATAGGGCAATCAGGCAGTGCCCGTTGGGTTGGAGCAGCTTTTTAGCAGCTTGTGGGTCTGTTATTTGGCCAAGTGGTCCGATTTTTACTGTAGATTTCTCTGATAATAAAGCAAACATTGCCTACAGCAAGCACAAAGGCATGCAGCCTCCCATACCTTGCAAAATACTCATAGAGTGCCTCTTTACAAGTTCGAAACTGGCCTGATTTGCAAATGTGGGCCACTTTTTTTAGCAATTTAGTTCGCAAAAGTGGGGCACTTTTATTTGAGTGCCAGGGTCTATTTTTTTTTCCATGTAATTCATTGAGTACAACAATATTACTGGCGAAAGACTCGATTCATATTTGAAGAAAAGTTTTCAAATAAAAGAAAGTCAATCAAAAGTACTAGGTAACATAAAGGGTATATTTTCTATCAAAACATTTGAATTGTAATGTTCCTATCATAACACATTTCAACCATTTCCTTTCACAAAAGCACCAATATCCGAGCAACAGTACACACAGAGTCAGATGTGGTCTATTCATATGGCTAACTTTCTCCTTTACAGTAGACATGGTTGAAGGTAAAGTTTAGCCTAGCTATAACTAATACCATAAAATTAAGGGGCCTAAAAGGTCAGTTCAGGGGAGATACTCATGCAAGTACATTAGTTCACGGGCCAGCTCAAGGTTTAAATAATTATACATTCACATCTACACAACATTCTGAGTTTGTTTATTTTATTTTTGTTTGATCTTATGGTAAATAAGCAACACAAACATTGAACACATCAATCACATATCACCCTATTCACAATTAGATTAATCACCAACATCATTAACCGTTAAAAACACTTTCTAAGCAAAATATACATTACAAGACAAATGCGAAAGTTTAACTCCTTAGTGATATATAAAGTGCACTAAATACTTACAGTGTTACTAGAATTTCTTCTCTTCATCAAAGGGAGCACATCTAGTACCTGGCCTAATAATTTGATACCCTCTCATGCCATTCCGCAAAACTTTCCTAAAATAATACCATACAAGAATCCATGTCAAATGCCAGGATATGCTTTTCCCACTAGCCACGAAGCGACACAAAAGCCAGCGTCCCAGGTCATTGTTCATTGTGATTCAGTCTGTTTTACATTCGACGTTGCATTTTTAACTGGTAGAAAAAAAACATGATCATATTAATCCAGCCTAGAGGCTTAAATTGCATTTAAAGGTAGATACACATGTTTTAAAGTACTTCATCTCGAACTACCAACTTATCACTAAGATAACTCAGCATTGTAGGTTGTGTTGTTTTCATTAAGTATACATGAATTGAGTAGGGGAACCCACGAGCTAAAAGGACCAGGCATTCTCCTGCATCAGGCGAAGATTTTTGGCCTCACTTTCAGGAAAGATTAAAAAAAGTTAACATTTTTTGTATTCAACAATGTCCTAAAACAGCTCTTTTTTAAGTCCGAAATTCCTGCCCCCCCACACTTTTTATTTTCTCTTCATCTCTGCCATGCTAAACACCTCATATGTATTAGGCCTGGGCGGTGAATTCCGTTCCATTCGTGGAATTTGGGTAATTTCGCGTTCGGCTGAGAACGCGAAATTGCCCAAAATTCTGCGTACCGCGACTTCGTGAAATATTTGCTTGTTTGTGTTCTCAAAATGTGTGTTCGTGAGATATTTCCCCCCCCCCCCCCGAGCACGCAAACAGTTATTATGAACAGTAAAAAAGCATCGCGAACAAGCAATTCCACGTGTTCGCGAAATTCCGCCCATCCCTATCTATTTGTTAGGAATCTGGTGCGGAAATGTTTTAAAGTTATCATATGATTTGTTCTTCTTTTCTGTAAAACTCTAACCAGCCCTTGTGTGAGGTCTGTGTATATAAACATGTTCAATAAAAAATTTAAGAAATAAAAAAGAAAGTCTGTCCGATCTTCGCACACAAAATACGTAGGGAAATGAGGAATTTTTTAACAATGTAACAAGAACAAGTTTCTCTGCTGCTCTGCTCCTTGGTTCAATGAGGAGTTTAAAAAGATTTAACAAAAATTGTTAAATTTAAAGAAAGCTTGTACAAAGGACAGACTCCAAAAATTAACATGGAGCCATGAAGCTAAAAAAAAAAACAAGAACTTTTATAACTGAAAAAGAAGTTGTAAATGAGAGGGGAAACTAAATTCCTTAAAATCAGTCATTCAGAGCTTCAAGCTGTTTTGAGAAGAACAGAATATTCACTGGTGGAGAGGTTACCTACATTTCCTAACTTAATCAACAATTGATAGAAGAGGATAAATGCAATGGTGGACATGTTACCTAAATGTCATCATTAAATCATTGATTTCTGAAATAAAATAAATGCAAATTGAAAAGGGCGAGCTGATTAATCATGCTTGGACTTTTCAAAATCAAGATGGATTTAACAGGTTTTTGACTCTTCAGCAGCCCACTTTACCAAGTGGAAATGGTAAAACATAGAAAATATTTCCCTTTGGATGCCCTCCAAAATATTCATTTGTCTAACATAAGTATTGCCTTGTCTCCAAGCTTGTATGTTGGTTGGGAAATTACCATATTTGCATCTAGGAATTCTGTGAGGCCCTACAAATTGATATTTGCATGCTTTGTGATCTTCTGGCCAGCATTTGGCTGCATTGATATAACCACAACAAGCCTGCATCAATTAATCAGAATATATTGAAAATGGCACAATTGGATATGAGAGGCCAGCAAACAAAACAGTTGAAATAGACACAGGTAAAAAACAAACAGCATGTGAACTAGCCATTAATTCGGGATGCTAAGCCTTTATTAAAAAAAGACAATCTTGATCCCACATACTTTAAAAATTATCGACCAATCTCCTTATTCCCAGTACCAGCTAAGATTTTGGAGATGCATCTTAACTCCCATCTAGGTGTATTCTTGGAACAACATCATCTTCTTGATCCTTCCCAGTATGGATTAAGATCTTGCAGTGGAGCGGAAACTGCTTTAATAACTCCAGTTACCAACATACGCATTCTGGTCGATGCTGGGCAATCCATGGTGCTGATCCTATTGGATTTGTCCTCAGCTTTTGAGACCATCTCCCCCAATAAGTTGATCAATCAGCTTCAACAAATAGGTGTCTCTGGATGTGCACTGAAGCTGCAGGCCTCCTTCTTGATTGACAGATCACAAAAGGTTAAGTTGGATCAATTCATTTCTGACTCTTTTCTAAACTGTTGTGGAGTTCCACAGGGGTCCTCCTTGTGTCCCACACTGTTCAATATCAATGTTTCCCCACTAGCACAATTAGTTAGATCTTTCGGGCTGGACGTAATATCTTAAATAGATGACACACAGCTAACAGTGTCAATCACTCAAGATGTAGACGTCTCAGCTGGCAATTTCAATAACCATATGAAGTAGGTGGCTCTCTGGATGAGAGACAACTATCTTCAATTAAACAGTAACAAAACAGAGGTTCTGATGTTTGGTAACCATCACCAGGAATGGATCCACTCATGGTGGCCAGAAACATTGGGATCATGCCCATCGATGGTTGAATCTGCGAGAAACATTGGTGTCATATTTGACACCAGTCTACTCCTGCTTTTGGATCATAAGGACCCTTCGAACAATATTTTTCCGGTCCCCGACATGAGTAAGGGTATCGGGGAAAAAAAGATGGCGTCCGTGAGGGACGAGTGAAAGGCTAGCTCCACAACGGCTCCTCTCTACTAAGCATATCAAAATCGAGAGAAAATGGAGAAACAGAGAAACCGGAGAAAAGAGAAGGATTTCCAACAACATGTGAACAAGAAGTGAAAGCGGCGGTTTATTTATAGTTTCGATGACACTCTCACCTTCAGTCGGGGAAGTACTGGAAAGCATCAGACATCAATGCACCCAGGAGCACTGGAGCGCGGAGTTAACTGCAACGGCACTGGCATCGGTAGGAATATCACGGATCCTGCGGGCACGTTGGTAGGCGCTGACTCCTCATTTCCTGGAGCGATGGACCCACGACGACCCGCTCGGAGAAGGTGAAACAAGAAAGCAGCGATGTACAAGCAGGGAGGCAATCAACAGTAAGAGGCTCTAGGACTGAGGCTCAGTGGATACAGCAGTGCACATAACAGCTTCACAGATGCGTTGTGGTCCCTGTGGTCCTAGGGGGGTTCTTTGGAGGCTGGACATGAGCGCTTGGCATCCCGCTGAAACTCAGTTCACAGACAATATGGCGGTGAGCGTATAAAAAGCTATAAAGTATCAATGTTTATAAGTGACTAAAGATATTAAATATCTTGGTTGGGAGTTTTTACAAAGGGCACTGCAAATTGAAGCAAGCTGAATACTTAAGTGTGTATGTGCAAGGACAGAACAATGTGAAATATCTAAGGATTGGAAGGGTAAACCCAGACGGATAATCATTAAAGATACTGGGCAAGTGAGCATAAGCCGGCAGTATATAAATTAATTATGCTGTAAAGAAAGTCCTACTCATAGATTCATAGACACATTGAGATGCCACCGAAAACAGCACGAGGCGGAAAGAGTAGAGGAATGACGGATACCCCACTGGGTAATCGGCTTCAGGACCCCCAAATAGGCGGTAGCTGCAGGAAAAGAGCCCTGGAAGAGAAATGAACTCCTTGATAACTAAAGTAGATTTGAATGTGGAGAAAAGCAAGAGTTCCTCAAATGTTTTCATCTAAGGAAGAATAAAACAGTGCAAGATGCAGAGAGCCAACGAAGTTGCATACCAGAAATTACAACCCAATTAAAAAATGTGAAATTAACAGAGAAACTACAAGCTGGGAGCCAAGTAGAAAAGGGGGGCCAGGTGACAAGGTCAATACTACAGTCTACGGACACACCGGATTCTTGCAGTACGGAGAAAACAAGCACTGGATTGACAGTAGAAAATGGTATGAAAATAATCTGTGAGAGTAACTCTAGTGAACCCTTCCTTTCACTCTCGGACGATACAGACACCTCGGAGGAGGAGTATGATGAAGCACAAAAGGTGGAGTCATTAGACGGTTCATTAAATAGTCTGGTAAGTGAGCAGAATGATTCAGCCATGGACTCAACGTCTGAAGAGAGGACCCCAAATGCTACTATGTTGCACAATAAAATGATGGCCCAAGAGACTCCGAGATTAGATATGTCACAAGCTGGAACAAGCAAAGGCTTAGCCTGGGAAATATCTCTCTCTCCAGAGGCTCGAAGTGATCCTGGAACCACCCCCGGGACAGTAGAGGGAGTAACAGAAGGAGCCTTGGCAGATACACAGACAGTATCTAGAAATCGTGACGAGATATCACTGAATACAATCTATCAACTAATAGTGGAACACAGAGCAGAAACTCGCTCCGAAACCCAGAAAACACAAACGGCTTGCCGCAAATTACAGAATGCAGTGAGGAGAGTTGCTAAGACTTGCAGTGAATTTTCAGAAAGGATAAATGCAGCAGAAGAGCGGATATCAGCAATAGATGATCAAATGACGACACAAAAAACTGATATAGATATGATCTCGTCTGACCATGAGGATATGCAACTAAAAATAGCTGACCTGGAAAATCGACCCCGGAGAAACAACCTCAGGGTATTGGGAATACCTGAGGGGGCGGAAGGGTCGGATTTTCATGAATTTGTGCAGGAACTCTTTCAGGAGGCATTTCCAGAGCTAACAATGTGGAAATGGGCCAGTGAGCTACAGAGAGCCCATAGATTTCCCTTCAAGCTCTCAGAGGGAAAAAAAGGCTCAAAATCAAAATATCCCAGAGCCATATTGATTAACCTGAATAACATTCTGGCACGGGAGGCATTATATGATCTTGCAAGGCCCGACAAGAAACGACAAGGGAAAGGATTCCAATTCTTCGTGAGGCTTGATTTCTGCCACCATACTGTCTAAAGGAGGTAGCACCTAAGGCGATTAATCACTCCTTTTCAAAATAAGGATGCACAGGCCTTTTTTGCTGAACCCAGCAACCCTAAAAGTACTCTGTAAAGGTCTACGCATTTTTTTGTATCAGAGATACAAGCCCAAGACTATTTGGATACACTTTGAGGCATGAAAACTAATGTGCTCAGGATAGGGGCATCTGAAAATAAGAACATTGAATAAATAGGCCGCCTATATATTTAATAGGGATAGGATAATGGGAAATGTATAGAATATGAATATGACTAGGAACATGAATAACAATGTTGTCAGTGACTAGGATTTAAAGAGCTAGAGTAGAGAGGGGACTGGAGTAAAGTCTCTTCCCCTCGATAAGGGCCATAAGCCCTTTTTTCCTTAGTTGTAGGGTGGAGGGTGGGTGGGGGAGGGGAGGGGAAGCACAGGTGTTGGTGGTGAGAAGGGGGGGAGGTGGGGTCACGGAAGGGGGGAGGCAGGGCGGGTAAAAGGGATAGTTGGGGTGGGGGCCGGATGGGTAGAAAGAAAGAAAAAAAGATGAAATTCAGATAGATGAAGATGGATGTACAAGGGGGTATGTTATACCGGACAAAAATGGTATAGGCAGTGGCAAAGGAATTACAAGGTATCCCAAATAGAGAAAAATGGCTAAATTCAGAATATGCTCATCAAATGTTGATGGTCTAAATGACAAAGCAAAATGCGCAAAGGTTTTTTTTAATAATTGCTTCACTGAACCCAGATGTCCTGTGCCTACAGGACATCTGGATTCTGGGTACATTCCATGGGGGAGCAAAATGTGCCTTGAAATCAGAGGGTATAATCTAGCAGTATGCTCCACCCAAACAACAACAACGAGGGGTGTGGCTACCTACATTAAACATCGGAGGGGTGCAGTTCATCAAACAAAAGCAGATAAATGGGGTCGCTGGGTCATAATGGAGGTATCATTGGGCTTTTCCGTTGCTAATATATATGGTTCAAACGTAGACGATCCTAGTATTTGGGAGGACCTAGAGCTGAAACTAGCACAATGGTCATTCTCTCTGATTATTTGTGGTGACTTTAACATACATATGGATGAAGTAGCATTAGTAATAGTTACACAGGGAGGAAACCTAAGGTATTCAAAGCACTCTCTGACCTCAAAAGTTCTCAGGGGGTTGCAGATATCTGGGTAGAAAAACAATAAAACGATCCAGGTTTTACATATTACTCACATCCCCATAAAAAGTTTGTTTGTTTTGGATTATTTTCTGGCCCCTACACAGTGGTTAGATAACCTGGATATAGTAAAACTCCCACAGGTATATTCAGATAACAATCCGCTAATTTTGGAAATCAGGGAAGTTCGGGGTCTGAGCAGACAAACCCCATGGACCTTCAATAGAAAGCTATTATGAGATGATAAATTTTGTGTATATATCAATCAGTGGTCGCAATCTTTCTTCGATTGTAATAGATTTAGCGCTTCCCGAGCACTGGTCTGGGATTCATACAAGGCTGCGCTGAGGGGGGAAATAATAGGGTTCGTTGCGCATATTCGGAGGGAACAGAAAAAACAGACAGATCAATTAGTCAATAAATTAGTCACGTTGGAATCATAGCATGTACAAATAATGTATAATAGAGCTTCGTAAGTTGTATTAATACAACATCTATCTAAGGTAGCATTGATTAAAGCTGAAATTAATCAATATTTTCACGAGAAAGTGGCCCAAAAGTTCCAGATATTTTGCAAGGAGCTATATGAATATGGAGAGACAATGGGGAAACTATTACCGTTAAGAACGAGACAAGAAAGTGTCAGAAATAATATATCAAAAATGCAAGATCTGAATGGGGTATTGACATTAAATTCTGAGAAGATTATCAAAATCTTTGAGGATTTCTACAGTAAATTATACCAAGCAGAACTCTCAGTAGGGGATCAAAGGGAGCAAGACGATCTAGAAGATATTGATAACTGTGGTATATCCCTCCCCAGGATAAGTAGTGAAACGATTCAGGAACTAGAGCACGAAATTACACTAGAGGAAGTACAGCTGGCATTATCGTCTCTCTCATCTAGTAAAGCAGCTGGGCCAGACAAAATTTGCAATTGAGCTGTATAAAATGCTATCAGCACAAATAGTACCTCTTATGCAAGACCTATTTTTGGATGTTCAAAATCGTGGAATACCCCCAAGCTCATGGCAGGATACAGATGTCGTGGTCTTCTTAAAGAAAGGCAAACCTCCAGAACTCCCCTCGTCATTTCGCCCAATCTCACTTATGAACACAGATTCAAACATATATTCGAAAGGTATGGCCATCCGATTACAGAAAAACATAGCTGCATTTATTTCACCATGCCAGCACAGCTTTATTCCCGGCTGGGGGACCACAGACTACACGCGGCGAGCAATAGCAATATTAAATATTGCTGCGGTAGAGGAAAGAGCGGTGGCCGTGGTCCTTCTAGACGCCGAGAAAGCCTTTGATCGGGTCGCCTGGAGCTACCTGTGGGATAAACTGGATGAGAGAGGCTTTGGGCCAGGATTCATGCGGGCAATACAGGCTTTGTATTATAATCCTTATGCCAAGATTCAGATAATGGGGTATACATCCAAAAGGCTGAAGATAGAAAGATGGACTCATCAGGGCTGCCCTTGCTCCCCAATCTTTTTTGCATTTCATTTGGATCCTTTTATTTCCCTGATTCTAAATAATCCTATAATCAAACCAGTAGTTTCTCACAGCTATGAGAAGAAAATATTGGCTTACGCCGATGATATTGCCCTGCTCACACCAGCCCCACAAGAAGCAATCGCAGAGGTAGAGAGGCTGGCTGAAAAATTTGGGAAGAGATCAGGATATCTGTTAAACAGCTCAAAGATGCAAATTATTTGCTCCCCCCACTGTATATTGGATGATTCTCGAGTAAAGGAGTCTGCAGTATATCTTGGAGTTAGATTAACAGCGAAAGTGGGCGATATCTGGACAATAAATATAGATCCAGTGATGGCCTCAATCAGTAGGGAACTGAAACGACTAGACCATCTGCACCTCACAATAATTGGTAGGATAAATGTAATTAAAATGAAAATCTTTGCAAAAATTGTATATCTAATGCGGGCCATCCCCCTAGAATTAATGGCTAAAACTATACGAAAAATTGAGGGGATGTTTACTAATTTTATTTGGAGCTATCAGAAAACTCGACGTGCCTATAAATATCTGAGTCAACCGATCAATCAGGGTGGGTAGAACACTCCTACTATACAGCTATACTACTGGGCTACGGCCCTGCAACATTTGGGTATTCTCTACTATCATAAGAAGATCCAAAATGATGTGATGGAAATACCAAGTATTTATGAATAGGCGACTGGGGAAGCCGTAGGCAGAATATTTCAGAGTCAAGATGACTTGAGAAAATATCAAAAGAAAGGTTATAAATGCATTGACTGTGCAATTAAAATCTGGAGAAAGATAGTGAAAACATGTGTGATAAACAGGTTCACCAACTATTCATCACTCTGGCATTCTGATCTCCTGCACACAAACATATATGATGATATGGCCAGATTATGGGAAGAAAAGGGGATTGTAATGCTGACAAATGTGTATGTAAATTTAGAAATGCTCAGGTTTATAGAAATTGCACAGAAATATGGTTTACAAAGTGATTCATGTTTCAAATATCTACAGGTTAGGAATTGCATAAGAGGTGTTTCAAAAGAGAGTATTAGCCCCGACTTCATACTAATACTTCAGCTTATGAGTAATCCTAAAAGTAGAATAAAAAAAATGTATGCCTAATGATCTAGAAAGAACAGAAGCAAATTGGTCAAGCAAACTAAGTGATGGGGAGGTTGATATAGATAAGGTGCTGGAAATAGGTAAAAATGTGTTTATGTCATCTAATCTTAAGGCTCAACAGTACAAAATGATCTATAGTTTATAGTACACACCGTTGAAGTTGTATAAATGGGGGAAAAGAGAGTCGGATGGTTGCCCAAGATGTCAAACTGGACCAGCTGACATGATACATATGTTTTATTCTTGTGTAAAACTAGATGAGTTAAAAATGGGAATTGAGTCATTTATGACACAGACACTTGGGAGGAATGTTAAGATCTCCTCTACGCTATTGGGATTTGATGTAACAATGCAATTTGATGTGCCACAAATGAAAAGGGGGGGCCCTTGGTCCTCCGCCCGCATGGCGGTGCGGTGATCCCCTCTCCCCTTGCCTCCCAGTGATGTGGGGGCGTGATCTCCCGGCACCCAATGGTTACGCGGGAGGTGTGCGCCACACCACCGGTCGGCCGATGCCCAATCCCTGACCCGGGAGCCATGGTGCAGTGCGGGCGTCGAGGGGTGAGGGGAGGGGGCGGCCCGCCCTCTCCCTGTGTCCCTGGGAATTTAGGAGGGGGGAGCACTCAGTTGGCCCTTCTTGTCGCAGACAGACGGAGAGTTGATCGTAAAGACCGAAGCGTTCACGCGGTATACCGGTGTACAGTGGATCTGTTGAGTACAGGACACGCAAGGCATGGACAGTAAGAGGTGAGCGGTGGGCTTGCATTTCATTGCTTCGTGTGGCCACCGGGTGGGTCTACGTTAGAGTTTGGCCAACCCTAACACTTGGAATAGCCGGTGTTGCAGTCTCAGTTGCGTGGTGCTCATAGCCCCCTGCGTATCCTCCGTCTCGTGAAGGTACAGGGCTCACGGGTTGCGAATCCAAGCAGTAAACGAATCGATCAATAGTCAAAATGCCGGGAGCCAAGGGCGCTAAGGGGTCTAAAATAGAGTTGATGTTGCAGGCCATGATGCATAAAATGAATGCCTTGGATAAGAGATTGAATAAGGTTGACGGCCTTGAGGCTCGTATGATGGAAAGGATGGATAATATCGCAGGCCAACGCGGTAGACCCAAGCGGCAGATTGAGGCGCCTGTGCCTGAGGGGGATTCCGACTCCTCGCCTAAAAGGGGCAAGTCCAAAAGACCAAGGCGCAGTGCACCCGCTCATGCTCCTGTGGCGGTGCCCACTACCCCGGAGCCGGTACTCCCGGCTCCCATCGCACCGGCTCCCGCCTTGCCAGCAGGGGCTACTCCTGTCAGGCCGGCGCCGCCTGCCCCAGTTGGCCCACTTCCGTTGCCTCCCGTACCAGCACTCATGGCGCCCCCCCCCGCGGATGGTGCCGGCAGCAGTTCCGGATTGTGAACCTCAGATCCCCCCCCAAGTTAACGGCGCAGATAGTGGCTATACTTCCTTGGCTGCAGAAGGGGGGTATGATGCCCTCAACACTAGACCATGCCGCTGAGACGGTCAAGATGGTGGAAAAGATTAGGGCGGGAACAGTTGCGAGTGCGGCTGCGGCCTCTGTTTCTCCTTCTTCTGTAGGTGTGGATGCCCCTCGACCGAATAGAAGTGACGCAGGATCGGCCCCGGTGTCCGGTAATGGTAAGGAGGTAGCACTGCCTCTTTTAGGGGACGGTACGATCCCGTCTAGGAGCGAAGATTTAGCGCAACATGTTTCTCGGGCGGTGAAAGAGATGATTTGGGCAGGAAAGTACATATATATTTTCTCTTTGCTATTAGACAATAGGGAAATGGAAAATGCCAAAATGCTAAAAGAATGGATGCATCCTAGTGAATGGAGAGTACAGTGTGCGAAGTTTAGGGTGGAGGAAACGCTGCGCAATTGGATCAGGGCCTTCTCCATCCTTACGGCCATCACTGTTGAACGCCCTCCAAATGTGCTTGCGGCAATGGCTTGCTATCAGAGCAGGATTGTAGGTTGGAGCGAGGAGTATCCTGGAGACGCATGGAAGGAATATGATGTTAATTTCAGGAAAGGGAAGGAATTCGACTTGTCGTTATCATGGGACAAGGTGGACTCGCTGTCGTGGCATAAACAGTTTGCAGGGAGCACGGCACCTGCCCAGCCCGCAAGCATAGTCAGTGTGTTCCCCGCTAGAACCCAGCAGCCCTTTCATGCGGCGCCGGAGAATGAGTTCCCAGGGAAGAATAGGGGAGGCGGCGGGGAAAGGAAGGGTGTGTGTTGGGACTTTAATAAGCGTTCCTGTACAAGGCCGGCCGGCCGGCACATGTCGATTCAGACATGCATGTGCAATCTGTGGTCACACCTCCCATCCCGAGACAGCATGCAGATCTAGAAATGGTAACCAGAGTCAGAGAGGGGGAAAGAAACCAGAGTAGCGCTGGATGCACGGTTAGCCCCTCCCCCGTTAATGTCCTAGCAATGATCCCATGGTTGAATAGATACCCAGACCACACTGCAGCTGCTTTACTACAGGAAGATTTCTCCCAAGGTTTCCGGATCCCGGCTGGGGATACACAGGCAGTGCACACTGTAGGAATCACTTATCAGTACAGCATAATCCTGCAGTAGTCATGGCTAAGATTCAAAAGGAACTGTCTTTGGGCAGGATAGCGGGGCCATTCCAGGATGTCCCAGTGCCCGATTTTGTGTGGTCACCATTGGGCGTAGTCCCCAAGAAAGAGAAGGGCGAGTTTAGACGGATCTACAATTTATCGGCACCGAGAGGGGCGTCCTTGAATGATGCGATAGACAAAGGAATTTGTAGTGTGAAGTATGCTTCCTTTGACCAAGCAGTTGAGCTATTGCGGGGGTTGGGGAGGGGCACTCTTATGGCCAAATTGGATATTGAATCCGCCTTTCGTCTGTTGCCGGTGCATCCTTTGGACCACCACTTACTAGGTTTCGCTTTTGAGGGGAAATTTTACGTGGATAAATGCATGCCTATGGGTTGCTCGATTTCTTGTGCATACTTTGAGACTTTTAGCTCTTTTTTGGAGTGGGTCATGAGACAGGCCACGGGCTACAAACAGGTCATGCATTATTTGGACGACTTCCTTTTCCTTGGAGCGGCGGGGACTCGGGAGTGTGCCTGGGCATTGCAGGAATTTTGCGTGCTCATGCGGGCTTTCGGGGTTCCGCTAGCGCCCGGGAAGACGGTTGGCTCGAACACCTGTTTAGAGTTCTTGGGTATCGAGATTGATTCATTGGAGGGGTGCTTCAGGTTACCCAAAGACAAAATATGGAAGTTCAGGGTGGCCTTGCGCCAGTGCCTCCTGAAGGAGAAGGTTACCTCTCAGCAGCTACAAGAGACGGTGGGTCAATTGAACTTTGCATTGCGAGTTATCCCAATGGCATGCCCCTTCTCTCGGTTGATTGCCCAAGCTATGAAGGGCTTGAGAGAGAAACATCATCGCACTAGACTGTCAGCGGAGGTTCGCTAGGATATGCGGATATGGACGGCATTCTTGGAGGATTTCAATGGCAGGGTAGTGTGCCCAGGCCCCCCCACGACATCAGCAGAGTTGGGTTTATGGACAGGCGCTGCTGGTAGCGTGTGCTTCGGCACCATCCTGGGAACCAAGTGGGTCGCCCAGAAGTGGCCGGAGGAATGGGGGTCATGGGGATTGACCGCCAACATCGGATTCCTGGAGTTATTCCCGATATGGGTAGCACTGATGGTCAGGCTGGAGCATCTTAGCAATCAGTCAGTGGTATTCTGGTCGGACAACATGAGCGTGGTAGAATGCATTAACCAGCAAGCGGCACGATGTCCATTCATACTACGCTTGGTAAAGGAGATTCTACTACAATGTTTACAATGGAATGTGACTTTCAGGGCCAAACATGTACCAGGCGTTCTCAATAATGCAGCTGGTGCCCTTTCTCGCTTTAAAATGCAGGTGTTCAGGAAACAGCTTCCAGCAGCAGACCCATCGCTAGCACCTTTCCCGGTTGCTCTCTGGCGGATTGGTGCCCCAGACTACCGTACCTCGTGGCATCTAGCTTAGCTCCCAGGACCAAGACAGCATACGAAGGGGCGTTCTTTCTTACTGTACTTTCTTAGGGCACAGTTGGGAGGCTAGCTGGGCACAGGAGGACAGTTTTGTTGCATACCTAGACTTGATGCATAAAGAAGGGCGCTCGGTGGCCGCCGCGAACAGGAGCAGTTTCCTTTTTCACACAAGCCAGGGGCGTAAGGGACCCCACGAACATGTTTGTAGTGCGCAAGGCATTGAGGGGCTGGCGTCGCATACAGGGACACTCGACGGATTCAAGAAAGACGATTGGGCTTGTAAGGCTCACAGCCCTGTTGTTAGCACTCCAGGGTGTCTGTAGTTCGTCATGGGAGGTGTTGCTTTTCAAAGCAGCATTCACACTAGCCTTTTACTGGGCCCTAAGAATAGGCGAGCTAGTAGGTGTGTCAAAAGCTGACAAAATAGGCGGCCTGCTAATGAGCTGTGTGGTGATCCATGATGATACCATGTGGGTAACGATTCAAAGATCGAAGACCGACCAGGAAGGAAGGGGGGAGACCATAGTGCTCCACCGGGCTCGGACCAACCCTTGGTGCCCAGTCTCGCATGTAGAGGCTTTTCGTAGGCAGCGGGACGGTACTCTGGGGGGGGGGGGGGGCACTATTGTGTCACACGGATGGTACTCCTTTGACTAGGTATCAGTTTAGGAAAGTCCTGGACCTAGCGGTGGCAAAAGCAGGTCTGGATCCCACGGAATTTGGATCCCACTCTTTCAGGATCGGGCGGCAACTGAGGCAGTTGTAAGGGGACTCCAAGCCGACAAGGTTAAAAGGATTGGGAGGTGGTCTTCTGAGTGTTACAAACGTTACGTACGTGTTGAAATGTTGTGACATAGCCAGATGACTCACGCTTTTTATCTCTTGCTTTTGCAGTTTCTCGAACCTGTCATGCGGGAGAGGAACTTGCCGAATGTCGGCAGAAAACATCAACAACGCAACACAAGTAACAAGAAGATCATCGGACAATGGTGACTTGGATCGTGGGCCATTCTTATGTTCGGCGCGTGAAAAATGTATTCCTTGCAGGTGACAGGATGAGAAGGGCTGAGGAAAAGGGGTTTTCCGTCTCCTTCTTCGGGAGGGGAGGCTTGGGCATTAGGCAGTTCAAGGACTACTTTATGGAAATATTATCTCAGCAACCCGCCCCGTCAGTGGTGATACTTCACCTGGGGGAGAATGATTTGACCAAACTGGGGAGACGCATCCTGATAGATGAAATCATATCCACTGCGGGCTGGGTGTCTAGAACATGCGCGGGTTGCACGGTAGTCTGGTCGCAACTTATTCCTCGTTGGCAGTGGCGAGGGGGGGACTCGGTTAAGGCGTTGAATCACTCGGTAAAAAGGATCAACACACAGTTGGAGAAGTTGTTTCGAGCCCCCCGGTTGCAGACGATTCCTCACGGGTGTATTTGGGGGGAGCATTTCTACCTGCGGGACGGGGTGCACTTGACTGAGGCTGGGAACGTTCTGTGATCAAACAACATATTAGCATGGCTGGAGGGATTTGCGAGGGGAGCATGACCTTTCTGAGGAGTAGGAAGGGGGGGAGGCCAGATCGTTGGGTAACAATGATGGCCTGTGGCGGTAGGGTCATGACCGGTGAGCAGCTATTTTAAGGTCTTAGGGGGCGGCATCATCCTTTGGAGGTGTCCGCCCAGGGGGAGGAGGGGTCACTGGCCCCTCCTAGAACTTCAGGGGCAGCTGGTAACGCAAGTTAGGGCCCTCCTTCACTGGTTAAATGAAGTTCACGGGGTGGACCGAGTAATTAACGGGCTCGGCTGCATGGGTGGACCGAGTAAATAACGGGCTCGGCTGCAAGGGTGGACCGAGTAATTAACAGGCTCGGCTGAAAGGGTGGACCGAGTAATTAACGGGCTCGGCTGCAGGGGTGGACCGGGAAATTGACGGACCCGGCTGCGCATGCGCACCTGTGTAAGGAAGCAGCTTGTAAGATCTGACACTGGTTAGCGACCTTGCCATATCGCCATAAATGTTAGTATGCAAAAATTTTCAGATGAGGATGTTAGATTCAGTTAGGAAACAAGCTGTGTTAGAATCTTGTTAAGGCTAGCCGATCACAATTGTCGATATGAATGTATCGAAATGTTTCTGAATATTTTTGCATAAAATAGTATATTTTGTTTAATAATTTTATTATTTTGTATCTTAATAAATACGGCCGGGGGTCTTGTTGCGACCCCCCGCCTTCCAAAGACAAATCCTGTTCCTTTTCGTTGTGTTCTGGGTTGATGTGGGCATACAGGGAGAGGGGCGGTAGCCGTCACTGACCATGGAGATTTTGTGTTCTTAAGTCTAGCAATAGCACATCTTCTGACTGCCACGGTATGGAAGGATTCTGAACCACCAACTTACTATCAGTGGCTAAATTGATACATTTTTATTGGGAAGCAGGAAATTGCTGTATACAAATGTAAAGGCTTAAAGACTAGAAAAAAGGTATGAAAGTCTGGAAGCCACTTTTTCTCTGGAAGGAGGAACGAAATAGACAAGGGGTTGGGTAAAGGAATAGATTCTATCATGCTTATAGTGAATCACAAGGAAATGATAATGCCAGAAAAATATGTTTTCTTGTTCTTCTTTTGTTTATTTTGCTCAACCTACCCACTGTATAATCTTGCATTACCAAGTTCCTCCAATGTATCATGTTTGATTTCAATATAAAAAAAAGAACAATATTTCAATTTCTTTCCCTTGGTGCATCAAAACTAGTTGTTGTATCACTACTTCTATGTAAGTTGGATTGTTGTAATGCACTCCTTTTGCAAACCAACAGGTCTTCCATCAATAAACTCCAGCTGGTACAGAATGCTACAGCAAGACTAGTACTGGACATTCCTAAATACCATTCAATCTCGGCTGCAATCAAGAATCTGCATTGGCTTTCAGCACAAAAAAGAATTGTATTTAAAAGCTTGTGTATTGTGCATAAGGCACTACACAATATAGGACCAGAGGGAATCAGGAATATTTTCCACCGGTATGTCCCTATCAGACAATTGCGATCAACCAATAAAAATCTGCTGGTTGTTCCAAGATACAGAAGAGCACAATAGGGAGGAAGAGCTTTCTCGGTCGCAGCAGCCAAGCTCCGGAATACTCTTCCTTTTTCCATATCCAGCCAGGAGTTACACCTTCCTTTTCATAAAGATTTGAAAACCTGGCTCTTTGCCTTGGAAATTTGATCTTCCATACTCTGCTCCTCCAGTCAGCTCCAACTGCATCAGCGCCTAGACGCCTTAGGGTATTTGTAAGCGCTATATAAATAGTTCATTCTTTCATTCATTCACTGGCTCTCACTTTTCCTTGACTATGCATGTGACTTGGTGTAGCTTTTTTACACAAAAATGTGTTGTCATGCCGAACAACCGACCCACAAAAACTCCAAGGATAATAACCAAACAAAATAGAAATCATTAGTGGCATAAATACATATGTAGTCCTTTGAGAGGAAAAGACGTTCTAGTTTCACATGTAAGTTCTATGGAAAATTGCTAAATTACTTATTTGCTTATGGGAAATAGTTTCATTTGTTGGTTTGTTTGTTGGAGTAGTATTTGGGCTCTGGTGCACTGCAGAAGAAACATTAAAACTCATCTGTATTATAAAACTATTTTCATTCCACTGTTTGGAGTAGTAGTGTGGTGCACAACACTTGCAGCAGAGCTGGGACAATGTAGAAAAGAAACTCGAGGCAGATTTACCTACACTTTATGCTGGTGCACAGTCAAAACAAGTGATGCAAACTGGCACAAACTGTTGATAAACTATTTACGTAGAAGTACACAACTTTATTTTTGCTGGAAGGTACCTGTAATGTAATACAATAGAGCTTTGCAGCACTTTCTGTCCATGGCCTTTGCCACAAAGCCCTAGCACCTAGCAATGGTAGACAAGGTTTTGTACTAAATAAACTGTCTCTCAAGGCAGGTGTTAAGCTGAAGAAATCATTTAATTTCACCTAACCTTTCAAACGTTACGATTCTTCTTCACTGTACAGCACACATCGGATATGCAAAATTAGATGTAACTTTGTCTAGCCATAGTGTTTTCTATTGGAAGGATATCCTCCAAGTGCAAAACCTATTCTAGGCATCACACACACACTCACCTTTGCAAAGGTGTGTGAGTGGCACTAGGTAGCCTAATTGTAGGCCAGTACTAGGGATGGGCGTGTGCAACTGTCAACAAGTACGTGGGAAGTAGCCATGATAATACAGTTTCTCTTCTTACAGCATATAATGTTAGCAAAGTGTAGTTTTGGGCTATACACTGAGTCAAACAGGATAATAACATGGAGAAACTGAATAGATACAAATAATTGCTAAATAAATATGACTGGTGTCCTCATTAGGTCTGAAATACAAATGAAAGTGTGTAAAATTAAAATTGGAAGAGAGGGTCTGCATTGCAGATATAGGTGCGGCAGCGACAGAAAACGTGAATTTAAGACTTTGAGCCTGAAGGCCAAAGGTATTTTTGTTTGCAAAATCAGTGTAAATGACATTGGGAATGCGATTCTCATGTCACAATGTACCTCGGAGTGCAAAGTCCGAAAAGCCACAGTGCAAAGTTAGCGAATGTATGCACTACACCTCCATTTGTTAAGAGAGCAAAGTCAATAGTGACCACAAACCCACTTTGCAAATCGGAATTTAAATGTTCAAAAAACATGCCAAGTTAGTGAAAAGTGCCAACAATAGAAGCACATCAGCACAATATTTTGCATTTAATTGCGACCAGGCTCCCACTTTTCTGTATGAGGGATGTCCAAATCCCTAACAGACTAAAGGAACTATTAACAAAAAGTCACATACTGCCTACCTCATTATAATTACGTGGTTAGGAATTTGGACTCATCATAAAAAGTTGCAGATGCCTTTATGGGACATCAAACCCCCATCCCAGTGTTGAGATTTGAGTATTTAGGCCCAATTAATATTACTGAGGTGGGTGATTTTTGATTCTTGAGAACAGTCCCTATGCTCTGTGAAGTAAATCTTATATATATAGAAAACTTCTGCAACTTTAAATGTGTTGATCTGTCCATGGCGAGGTTATATCTGACCCATGTAAATATATGACAAGTATATAAATGTTAAAGAAACTATGCTTAATTAAGGAACACACAGCGATAATTAATGTTTTCCTTAACGTCTTGGTCCCTTATCAAACGGAAAAGATAAAACATTTATCAAATCTGTTCTATCCGTATCCTGGTTACGGGAACTTCTCTAATGGAAAACATGCAATTTATGTCCCGTTGAAACAGATTGGGCACTGTGTGCAAATGTATTTAGTGGCATAACCACCTACAGCTGATACAGAAAGGTGTGCGACTGCTTTTATTGCTTTTTCAAACATATTTGTTAAATCTTTTATTAAAAATAACCCTCAACCGTCCTTGGCTTACAGGTCGGTTTTATCAATGTCTTTTTCAGGTACACAACACAGTTCTTCTGATAATGCAGATGGTGCTAGCGGAATAAAAGAGTTCTTTCATAATTACATAAAGACGGGCAATAAACTGAATCAAAATTCTGTATTTTTTGTGAAAAAAAGATTATTCGCAAACTGCAAATCATAAGAACTTACTAAATCAGTTTAGCTATGAGAAAAATGTATCTTTCACAAGAGCATGTGCAAGCTGCAATGAAATAAGGCAATGTGCATGTGGGAAAGCGTATTAAGTTCAGTCTGATTCAACTAGTTGTTCGGAATCAGTTACAGCTCCTACTGACAACTGGTAGGACACAGTGGTCTGTGGAAGTAAGGATGCTATGGTTTCAATAAATGGTATCATTGCATTTAATGTCCTTATTTTCCCATACCAATATCTCATTAACATCTTGAATGATCACCACATGGTTTTAAAAATTACCGGTCCTAGAGATTTCAGCTAGTGTGAGGTTCTAGGGATGTCAGTTTAACAGTCTCTTAAACCATTGCATACAGCTGATAGTCTTCAACTACTAAAGAAATCATCTTACAGAACTAACACAGGTTAGCCAATGACATACAAAATGTTTGTGATTCGCTAAAATAGCAAATATTTGTGAATCACAATGTAACGATGTGCAAAAATTATAGTGTAGTGAAATGCATTGATTCACTAATGTTCAAATTGTGTTGCAAAGGCAATGGGTTTCACTGAAACCTTCTAATTTAGTAACTTTGGAAAGTTCTTGCTACATCAGACCATCTTCTTTATATTGAACATGGAGAGGGAAATGTTTTTACTTGTATACTGCAAGAGATCATGCAATGTGGTTAGAAATATGGACTAATTCGCAATGAATGAGGAAAAGATCCGAAATCTGAGCATTCTAGTTTTACCCCTATTATTGACAAAAAAGCCAACTTTTAGGGGATAAATGCAAATTTGATGAAATTATAATCTACTTGCCTACGTGCATCGCCATGCAATTTCTTCAGAGCATTGTCCATTGGCACATACTCTACAGAAGTAAGAATGGCAATACTTAACTTTTTTTCTCTCTTTATATGGAAAAGTTTATATAACATAGATATATAAGGAAACTGTACCAACCCATTTGTGTACTTATACTGACCTTTTCAGGAGTAAATTTACAAATGCTAATGAGTTAAAAAATTGAAAGTTTTTTGAATACCCACTTTTAGGTTGTACACCGCTTTTCAACTAGCCACTGCCTTCCACCTGCACTACACTTATGACTGCAGACAATCTACAATGCCAGTGGATTTTAAGAAGTGGAATTTGTGGTCAGAAAAATCAGGACATTTTGGTTCTGCCAACTAGATTTTGTTATTTCAATGAGCAAATTCAACAAACGGTGTACATAATGAACACTTTATAGTGTGATCGTATTATTATCATTATTGTTATAGTTGTACAGGGTGTCCTGCGAGCCAGAGAAGAATGTCTGTAGATAGTCTCCCCATGAAAGAAGAACAGAAAGAAGTGTCTGTTGGGATAGTAGGTAATCACCAAGAAAAATCTAAGTTGAAGCGGGGGCATCTCTTACTTTCACCAAAAACTAGATAGGAAAAAAATAACCAATGCTTAGGAATTATTACTATATCAAAGTGGTACCCAGCATTTTTGCATGCTATTGACATTCAAAGAAAAGACCTTGGAGTCACATATTCACAATATGTGTGGGCCGAGTCTGACGTATTGTTCCCTAGTCTCTGTACTACAGCTGCTGAAGCACAATCCATAGGTTACTCATACATTTTCCTAGTTGTAAACCACAAGTTTTCAAAGTCAGTTAAGAGAGTGGTCAGTAGCTCAGAACCAGCCAAAAGTAGTATTCCTTTTACATTCCTTCTGGTAATAGCAGTAGAGAAGGAACGATCGGAAATCTTCGCATCCACTTTCATTAACGAGCCAAAAGGCCTGAAGAAGTGAGTGGACACCTTCATTTTGGAATTAAAACTTTGCAAGATGCTTTACAGGTCAGCTTATATGATTTTTTAAATGAAACAACCTGCCCCATAAACTCTCCCTGGGCAGAGCATTCTTGATGGCAATAATGAGGATACATTCTTGAGTGCAATAAAACACATCATGGAAATCTGGCCATGCAACAGAGAGACTGTGAGAAGTTGGCCCGATATGCAGCGTTCGCTATTCTAGCGACCACTATGCATCGGTCCAAACGACCCTTATGGTGATTGGTTGTAAGTCAACCTTAGACCAGCTATCCTAGTAGCGTGGATACGAGCAGTCTTCGGGCTAAACTCTAGAGGGCGTGTTAAGCCAGCTGTTATACCATCACATACCCTTTGAACACCAAGTGAAAGGACACCACACAAGTGTTATGAAAATAAACAGTATATTTATTAGAATCACAACAGCCCTGTACTCTTTATGAGGACAGGGTACTAAGCACAGAACAAAACTCTTAGGAAAATACTTCAAGTGCACCATTAAAACAAGTGCCCGAGGGCACGGAAAGTTCTAGTGGTCTCAGGCGGACCCGATAAGGCAAGTCGGAAGCGAGGGACTCAGGACCCTTAAGTAAGGAGGCTATGCAGGCACCGAAATGCCGAAGTTACCTAGCCACGCGGGCTGCGGCTGCACAAGTCTTACAGGCGTCGGGGGTCTTCGCTGACGAGCCAGGAGCCGGAAGAAAAGGAGTTGCTGGCCGGCGACCAGTGATGAATAGTTCGTAGTGATCCAAGCCTGAATCAGTGATCGATGATACCTGAAAGCAGAGGGGACCAAGTTTGTACTACTAGCCAGTAGTCAGAGGGTACCAGGAAGGCACCGGTTGGCCGTCACCTCGACTAGGTGAGTGGGCCACGCTAGGCTCTGCAGTCTCACGGACCAGGAGGCGTTGTCGGCGACCAGGATGGAGGTGCGAGCTGTCCCACGAAGGTTGATGCTGTCGGCGTCGCTGGGCCCAGGATTGGGGCAACAAGCCTTGGCAGATTTCAGGGCCACGTGGTGGGCCTAAAATGGCGTCTTGAGTGGACCAGGAGGGTCCGGGGTGCTCCTCTCGCAGAAGGGAGCAAAGGCCAGTCTGGAGCAACCAGACCAGCAGCGTTGGTTGTCGGGTGTCGTCAAGAAGGGCACAAGCCAGCGGCTAGTGACCAGACAACGTGCTGAACAGCAAAGAGCAGAAGGGCCCCACGCAGATCGTGGAGATGCTGGGAGGCTGCACTTCGGTGCTGGAGCTGCTCAGGGTCGGGGCTTCTCGGACCCCAGAGCACTCACCAGAGGATTCCTTCGGTGGTCGTGCTGGTTAAGAAAGCGTGCAGGTTTTGATGATGGCCGGTCCCTCGAGGTCTCGTCGCACCCACAGATCTCAGCTGAGCTGACGACGTGGGTAGAGGTCAGAGGTGCCAGGGAAGCCGGTTCTCGTCGAGCTGGGCAGTCGGATTCCTGAGGAAGGACTTGCAGCAAACCGCAGAGTTCTTAGATGGTGCCTGCGGATGCAGGGTGACTACTCCTTAGCCACAAGGGAGAAATCTTGAGAAGAGTCTCGAATGTCCTTTCGTAGAAAGTAGTTCTTGATTCAAAGATGATCTAATTTGGAAGGGTCCCCGCTCCGGCCTTTATCCTAAAGAAAGGGGTGGGTACATGACTAGGTCTTGCCCTAGGGGTGGGACCAGGAAGGGGGGTAGTTACACCCCTCTCCCCTGCCGGACTTTCCCCAGGTCAGGGGCTGGGCGCCCCTGGAACTGGTTCTAGCCGGCAGATGCGTAGTGAGCACCGGGGTGCCACTCCGCAGTCACCTTCTTGTAAAGCCCTGCCTACCCAGAATACACAAAACCCTGTCTGGGATGGTGCGAGCACCGCCCCGGACAGGAAACCCTTTGTCCAAGCTCTCCTCGCTGGAAGGACTCCCAGCAGCAGGAGGTCAGACTCGTGTCTGTGGTGGCAGCATCCATTTTGTGGAGCTGAGGCTTCAGTTAACTTTAACCGGGGTTCACAGTTACGTACATGTCATGTCCCTCTAGAAGGGCGGAATGCTAACCTCGTCGCCAGCATTGGTGAGGGGTCAGCATCCCGATTCGTATGACACCTTACTCGACATGTCTTGATAACGCGATACCAAAGTTACTAATATGGCACGCGTTATCATGGAACAGCCATTGGGTCTTGGTTCCGCAAGCTGCAACCGGGCTCGGCTCGTGCCAGAGCCCAATCCACGCGATTCCACGCACTCTGCCTTCAGGATTGTCAAGGCCTGCCATAGGAGTGACTGATAGGAACTCGGGTGTCCATTTTAGGGTTAGATATAGGGATACTATACCTAAAGCAACGGGCGAGTACGCCACGTTGCCCCAGCTGTCGCGCAGCCAGTTGTGTCAGATTTAGATGGCCATCCAAGGGTGGCATAATACCTGCTTCAGCCCCTGATAGGCCCTGGGTACACCTATGCCCTGAGTTACAGGGTCTGATAGGTGGCCCAGTACCAATTGGAAACGTACCTAAGGTACATGGAATCCATTTTAGAGAGAGAGCAGTAGGCCTGGGGTCCTGATTGGCAGGGCCCCAGGTCAACTAAGTCGGAAAACCAGCAAAACACCAGGCAAAAAGTCGGCGGTAACCATAGTCAGGTATCTACCTTCCTACAGAGACATCCATGATGCTTGCATTCATCCACTAAGAATTAAACCTGGAAGACAATTTTCTCCAAACAAATTCAAGATGAAATTAATTGCACTGCTCATGATATCAACATGCCAACTGGAATTTGTTGACAAGTGGTAGACCCGGTGCAGACGGGACAAAACGGGTTTGAAAGTACTGTTAGAACACCCATAGCATCCTAGGGGGTTTCTCTTTGCAGAATCTTGTACCCAACTCTCAATGTGATACTTTAGCAAGAGAAGGAATTTTCGAGTCATACCATTGCCCACCCCACGCTTTTCCTTCCACAGTGTTGATGCAATGTCCCTGGAGGCTTTGGCCAATCAAGCCCATTGTTACATAGGCACTCACAGGATGAAGACATTCATAACATTTAAAGCATGCTCCATTCCTCATGTATCAAAAACAAGATGATATTTGAAAAGTTAAAATTATTCTCAGCCACCGGCAATCACTCAGCGCCGCATCCCAATTCATCGTTTTTGTCCCCATGAAACCTCAGTTTAAACCCAGCCGTATGTAAATCAGTCTCAACCCTATTCCAAAGGGAGCAGTTCAGCCCGAGCTGCCAGGCCAGGTCCTCCCTGAAATAGAACACAAGCAACCCAGGCACGGTTTTGTACTTGTTAGGGCTCATCAGCCAGGTATGACTTGGTTTCAGTGGCACAGTGAGCACAGGACCCATGTTTGGGCATGCTTGTCACACTTCGAACATCAAAACAGGGTGATGGATGGATTGCTTGAATTAATCTCAGCCCCAGCAATACTTTGTCATATTGTTCCATATTTTACCCAAAAACCAATATGTCACCCTGAAAGTATATCACATACCTTTCTTTCCTGGACAGCTGGTGCATGGACCTCCGAAGCACCGCTGCTGCAGATGCCAACCCAAAAGGCATGCGCCCAAATAGGTAGGCGCCCTTGACTCGGGATGCAACGAGATTTGGTGATATGCTCACAACAAATCCAATGTAGAGAAAAATGTACCCCATTTCACCAATGTTGGAAAGGGGGTGAAGATCACCCCAGATGCCTTTGTTGAGGTCGTGAAGGTCAACACACACCTTCAAATCCCTGTTAACTTTGTTGGCCAACACACCCGGGGCCAACCATTCAGAGGCTCAATCTCTTCCATAATGCCATAACTTTGCAATTCCTTCCTCAACGTTTTTTTGTTTTATATATATCTTTTCTTGATTATACAGTATCATCAAGGATCATTTCGACACATCTTGTATTGTAGGGTCACTGAGTAATCATTAACATGTAATACAAACTTGTTCCCCTGTTCTCCCCCCGTACAGCTCAGGAGCTCAGCCATGGTTAGGTACAACACTTGTGTCTTAACTACAGCTGTATATGTGACAATTCAACATCTCATTATTCAATTAACTATCTTCAAAGCCTAAGAGTCTATGTCTTACGCCAGAAGGATAAATCCCAGTATGGACCTGGGCATCAGTGTAAACAATGTAGCTCCCTCCATTATTCATACATTCCCCTTTTCCCCATCTGACGCTGTCTTGCCTGCGCGTAGCTCTAGAAGCATCTGCCTCAAAGCTAGAAAGTCATCCTCCAGATGTTCATCTCGCCAAACATTTTTCAGCTGAACCTCTTCAGCCACTGCCTATTCATCCATTTGATAGCTAATCAATGTCTGGATAATACCATACCCAACATTAGGAATCTTTCCTTCCTCAAAGCTTCCCTCAATACCAAAGGCACACTATACGACTTATGTGCCTTTGGACATAACCCATCCTTTAATATGATTTTGTGCACAAATCCGTTTAATAGGCCTAGTTTTTTCTGGAAACCCCATGGAAATTCTACCTCCAACTTCACCTCGCCTTTGTGCTGCCAGCAGCCATTTCCTTCAATCCTTCTTCTGTGCTCTCAGTTTTTTTAGCCATATCAACAGCTTCTTGACAAGTTACCCCTTTCGCGTTCAACAGCTTTTCTTGAACTTTCCTGTCTCATAGGTTTTGCATCAACGGACCCCGCAGCATCTTATCCAGAAATCCTTTGTAATTATAGTTCAATGTTAACAGCTTAAGTACCACCACAAATGTGTCCACAGATTCACCTGGAAAGTGCGCTCTCTTCAAAAACTTATATTGCTCAACCACCTCCTTTCTCTTTTTTCCAATGTTCTGGTCTAACTTCATCAGTGCTATTTAATAAGCATCCCAGTCTGAATCATCCTAATCTTCTTTTAGTAAAGGCTGTATGTGTTTCAAAATATGTCTGCCTTCTTCCCCCAAACAGTGCTTCAGATTTTCCAGTTTATGCAAAGCAGTAAAAACTTCACCTCCTACATCTTCCATGTAATCCTGGAATTCTTCTTTCCATTTTTCCAATGGAATGTGAGGTTCACCAGGTAAATTTAAGAATGGTGTCGGTGCCAATAATCAACCGTTAAGAACAAAGAGTCAATAATCTGGGTTACCGTTATTATGATTTTCACTTTTGCACAAAATAATGTGATATTAACACTTTATTATTTTTCTCTGGCTGAGTTATCACTTTAAATTTTCATTGGGTTTGGCACTTTGCCCTTTCAAATTGTGGTATTAGAATAAATGCTTCCTTAAAATACAGTCTGCAGTCTCTAATTTCCTTTGGTTGTGGCCAGAAATTGTTGCTTAAAACACACGCTATCACTTTGAATGCAGAGTTTTCCTCGTTGACAGGCATTGCTGTAAAGCATGTACTCCTAGTGTAGCTGTTCCTGGGACGGGAAAGTGTCCCATGCTTCCTCATGCGCATGTGCCCTTTACATGTTGAGTGCAGCTTCTACTGGCTTGTACAGGCTTTACTGTGCACTGAGTTCAATGGGGAAGATAATTTGCTAGCGCAGCTCACAGGCAAATCCTTCAGGATTCCTCCAATTTCTGATTCTATCCTCATTGCTAGTAAAAACTGAGTACTCATAGGACACAAGTGAATAGATTTATCTTTATTTTCTTCAGAAATTGTAATATCAAGAGAGAGCTACCAGCCAGCTCAGTAACTGCCCCACCACTCCCAGCATTCCACACCTTATCACCAACCCTCTGCATTCCAATAGAACCCTCACATGTTGGTATACCATGATAAGAATGAATCAAATACAACAGGATACTAACATACCGTCTTACTTTTTAGATGTTTTATCTTAACTACATCACTCCTAAGAGACCTGTGAATCTATGTTTGTAAGCCTTACCATGTTTACAATGTTTGCTTTTGTCCTACAACACAGCTCAATTTGAACAAAAGACAATTTTCTGACCTCCAGGCAATGGATCACTGACATAATATCGATACATATACTATCAAAATCAGAAATTAAATATTGATATAAAAAATATCGACTTCATCTACTTAACAAGTAAACCACAAATACTGAGAACACAAATATTGTTGTTAAAAATATTGATTTTTACCTATATAGAAAACAGAAATATTGTAAACAAAAATATCACTACCTTTAAATAATCATATAATATGTCAAAAATATTGACTACAATATTATCACCAAAATAATTAATTAACCATGAATAAATATATTTTTAAATCACATTTTATATAACACTATTATTGGAAATAAATGTAAAATATTTTACACACATGTTGTTAAAACTTAGGCTGCAACGTCAACATTATCGGCGCCATCTTGCCCCCTTTCGAGCCCATTCGTGCGCGTAAGCGGCAGCCATTTTGAGTACCATGGCCTCTCTGCCCCTCGCTGATAGCCAGCGCGTCTCTCTCTCTCCCTCCTAACCTCGCAAGCTTTCCCCCGCACGCTGACAACCCCCACTCCCACATGCCTTGGGTCATAAACCCCTCTTCAGTGCAGCTCTGCCTCGGAACCCCATCCTGTTCCCAGCGCGACACCTCCCTTCATTCCTTTCATAGTCCCGGGTCCTTTGATACAACCCCCTTTTCCTGTGTGCCCGTTTGTCTTCCTCGTTCCCAGGCCGCCACCTGGCCCTGCGGATACTGTTTATTGCCCCCCTGTACAGTAGGAAGCTTCCCCCATCAAAGGACCCTCGAGTTGATCAAAGCCCCCACCCTATGAGATCCGATCAACCCCACACATTCCGTGAATCGGCGGAATATCCAGCTGCGCGATAATCATCACCTGTTGTGACCGGGGTGGGGACTTCAACTGTAAATGTTTGTGGGAACGGGCCTGAAGGGGGGATTCCGAGGATGTCTTTCCGTACATCAAAGTATTGACAGAGATGTGTTTCATACAATAAAGCAATAAACTCGTGTATAAGAGGCCAGGCCTCAGAGATGCGGTTAGAGCACCTCGAGAAGATACCCTGTTGTCTGATTTGATGTGTTCTGCTCCGTCGGAATAAAACTTCTGTTTCCTGCCTTCCAGTCTCCAGCGCCTGCCTCTTTGTTTGGTAACTTAAGTGGGTAAAGAGGCGGTTAACACCGGGCAACTTAGAAAAAGGTCATCGGCCCTACCTTTTTCCACAATTGGCGTCCCAAACGTGGGGCCCATCAGCGACTCGTGGATCCAGTGGGAGAGGTCCTGACGACAGAGTGAACGACTGCAACGATCGGGAGAGCTCCTGTCCGATAGACCCTCGTCTGACAGCCGATCATCCGAACTTCACTGGTTCCGAACAGACCTCTCTCGAGTGATCTACGGTCCTGACTGGGAACCATCAGGAGTGCCGCGAGGATCACGAAGAATAGAGGACGATCGGGCGCTGGATTCGGAAGACAAGAAACTGTCCATGCGGTCCGGGTAAGGTCGTGTAAACACGACGAATTGCGAAATGATTGTTTGGAAAATACTAGTATTACTCTTTTTGTTGATTTGTCTGGAGATTCGCTGTCTGCAAACGGAGAAACAACAGGCTCTCTCTTTGCAAGCAGTGAAGGATAGGTAACGCAGACTTTTGTCCCCGTTGTAATCCGTCGTGCCTATCTTCCTCCCCCACTGATTGATTGTTTTGCCCGAACTGCTGTTCGTGGATTGTTCTCTGGAGATTCTCTGTCTGCAAACAGGGAAGAACAGGTTCTCTCTTTGCAGGTAGTGAAAGGGTAGGTAACGCAGACTTTTGTCCCCGTTGTAACCCGTCGTGCCTACTTATTCTCCCCATTGATTGTTTGATTGACCGAACATTGACTGTTCGATATTGGTTCTCTTTGAGGTATTCACCGCCTGCAAACAACGAAGAATAGAAATATTCTGTCTAGTCTTTGCACGCAGTGATAAGATAGGTAGTGCAGACTTTTGTCCCCGTTGTAATCCGTCATGCCTGTCTTCTCCCCACTGATTGGTAGCCTGTTTAGCCCGGACCGCTTATTAGAGATGAACCATCCGGCTCCTCTGGAAGGCACCCCTAATAAGGACATGTTCATGAAGCATGGATTGATCGCTATAGCTTATAGCAAGCTGTGGCATAAATATACGAAAAAGGATCGAGAAAGTCAGTGGCCACTGATAGGATCCTTCTATGAGGATAAAATAAGCGCGCTAGAAACAGCCCTTGGTAAACACAAGACAACGCCTACTATGCTTGATAGTCTCGGCATGTGGCGCAAAGAAACCGAACAACGTAAAAAGAGAACTGAGAGTAGGTTGGGAAAAGAGCTGCGAAAGGCAGCCCACCTAGCTGCTCAGAAACTAGAAGAAGAGATTAAGGAAAGAGAGGAAGCCAAACAGAAACTAGAGGTGGAAACATCAAGCCAGTGTCCGGTTAGAACGCCCTCTACGCTCTATCCTGAATTGCCCGTGAAACAGCGAGCCAACGATGATCTGTTGTTAGGTCCTCCGATCATCTACATGCCCCCTCCATATGCCCCTTCTCAACCCTTAGCACAGCACCCACCACCCCCAAGCACAGACGAGAGTAGTACCAGAGCTTCGGCCCCCGTGGCCTCTGTGCCGGCCGAACCCCTTGTATTAGGTACAGCACAAGCGACAGTGTTAAATGACCCAGAGACCCGGAAGGCTGATTCTGCAAGAACGAACAGATTAAGCAAGGATGAGCGAGCAGGGATTGACAAGGTAGTGAGGACATTGGTAGAAAGAAAGGAAAGTGAAGAGCACGTCACGGACATGTTCAACACGTATACAGGGAGCCACAGACGACATTTTACCGTACGACTGTGTTACCACATCTTGAATGCGTACGAGGACCGATATCGAGAAAAGGGTCCCGAGAGCCTAACGACTCTGTACAGGAAGGTCGATATCGGGAATGAGGGTGAGTGTGATGTGACGGACCTCCTTACGCGTACGCTTGAGGTTTTCCGCCACCTCACTGAACAGGAATCGGAAGCTAAACCCCCGACACCTGTAACAACCGAACCCCAAACTGAGCGAGCTAGCACCATGATGCCAATAAGAGAGGCTGCCCCCTACTGGGTTCCTCCACGAGGTCTAGGAACTCACGATGATGTCAACCACAAAGATGCAAGAGGGAGGGTAGTGTACAACTGGGTCTACGAGCCATGGGATCGGCAGGATATTCTGACGTTCCGGAAATCTCTGCCTGATTTACGTAAAAACCCCACTGCCTTCTATACTGAATTAGGTACAGCCCTAGGTTCAACGATCATGACCCTGGCTGACATCGATTTGTTTTTCGGGTTATGTCTACCAGCTGATGTGTGGAAGCAAATCCGGAAAGTCGACCACCTTGAGCTGTTCGGACATACCTGGTCACAACTCGATGACATAGATAGGCAATGAGAGCCTGGACAGAAACCTTTCAAATCCATTTTAGACCTCCCAGATAAAATCGTACAGAAATTGAAAACCCTGATTCCAGAAAAGAAAGTGGACTGGTCGATAGTAACGGCTTGTCGTCAGAAACCCCAGGAGGATGTATCGGAATACTTCTCCCGGTTTGAAACGGTGTTCTCCGATTACAGCGGCCAGGACATGACCACTGCAACCGGACACCATCTGTTTGTCCAAAATTATGTTAAAGGTTTGTCACCGGAGGTCTCCCAGAAACTGCAGGCCAGCGAGAGTAGTTGGGCAGCCTCCAAACCTGCGGCTATCCTTCAGATGGCCCAATATTACGAACACCAGAAAAATGAAAACAATAGAGCGACAGAGAAAAAGAAGAAAGACTTAAAAGAGAGGGTGATGATTGCGCAATTGCAAGGGGTGACTATAGGACGTGAGCAATACAAAGGAAACTATCAGACGAATGTCCCTAAGAACGCACCTCCTAAAGACCGCACCTCGACACCCCACATTGGACGTACAGACATTAGAGAGGACCAGTGCGCCTTCTGTAAAGGATTCGGCCATTGGAAATCCCAGTGCCCGGTTCTTTCAGAGATGAACAGAAATAGGGACCCCAAGGACGTAGCGGGTGGACCAAGAAATAGAGAACAGCAACGGGGGCCCACAAATGACATGACTAACGATAGATCAAACAGACCGAATACATTTGACCGACCCAGACAGAATCAGTACCAACAGTCTGACTGCGACGATGCCCACGACTTTGCATAGGACTGCCAAGGGCAAGGGAGGGATCCAGTCGAGCTCTATGTTGACCAGCAAGGTCCTTATGTCACTGCTAAGGTCCTGGGTACGAAGTCTCCATTTCTGGTAGACACTGGCGCAACACGTAGTGCGTTATCTAAACGACTGATTCCAAGGGCACCCTTGTCTGGCTCACTTGTGACATCGATAGGTTTCGATGGAACGCCCTCCACTAACCCTTTGTCCGCTCTGATCCCCTTCGACTTAGAAAACAATACCACTGACACGACGTTTTTGCTTTCCTCCAATACTCCTGACGCCATTATGGGACTTGACTTACTGAAACACTTCCGAGCGACCATTAGATGTTCCCAAGACGGAGTTCGAGTTTTCCTGTACGACAACCCCATTCTGCTTAGACATTGCCCTTCCCGACGCATGTTTTCTATCAATGACGCTGACACATCCCTGCTTGACACTCTGCCTCCGTATCTGTGGGCCAAGACGGATTCGGACGTAGGGCGCATGATGATTGACCCAGTGCACATTACTGTCCGACCAGACGCAATACTCCCAAAACTTCCACAATATCGGATATCGCCCGAGGGCGAGAAGGCATTGGTAAATAAGCATGGGCGGAAAATCCATTTCGCTCGCGGATTTTGCGGATTTTCGGTAAATTCGCAATCCGCGAGATTCGCGAATCTCCCGCAAAATCCGCAAATCCGCGAGCAGCGGATTTTATGGCTTGCTCGCACTGTTCGCGTGAGTTCGCGGCTTCCCAGTACAACTTCGCGCCCCGCGAATAAGCGCTAAATTGCAGAAATACGATCTTAGCAAAACTGAAACTACTTACCAAGGTCAAAAGTTCAGGCTCATCATTAGTAGCCATTTCCTGTAGTGCTTCCTGAGGGGCCCCTCCAGAGTTCAGTTGCCTACTTGCAACTATTATGTGACCCTGCTCTGAACCTCAGAATAGTTACACATATGCCACAAAGGTCCTGAATTACAGCTAAGGGAGACAAGCAGGAGCCAGGCTGGAAGTTCAAATCCATTAATCAGCCCCTAATTCATTATTGTCAGTTGGGGCAGGGCAGGTGTTGTAACTAATTTTGCAACAATGAAAGCACTTAGCAAGTGCAAAAGATCACTAATCAGGAAGCACTAAGGAAGCAGGTGCCAGCTAAAAAAATATTCTGTGACACATTAATCAGCCCCAAATTAATTCAGGTCACTTGAGGCAGGGAAGGTGTGCTTTGCTTTGCCACAATAATGTACACTGACTGGACAACCAGAGGGTGCTGTGATGAAACAGAGGGTGGCATGGGTGGGCCAGAGGGTGGCATGAGTAGTCAGAGAGTGGCAGTGGTGACAGAGAGTGGCAGTGATGAAGAAGAGTGTCCCAAACAGGCTGGACACGTAGAAACAACAAGTTTGCAAAACTTGCGACCCGACAGGTAAGTTCGCGTTTGCGAAATTGTACAAAACCCTCGCGAACTGCCAGAAACCCGCGCAAACACAAAAAAAAAAAATCCGCAAATTCGCGAGAATTCGCGGATTTTGCGAATTGCGAGTTCGCAAATCCGCAAAATTCGCGAACGCGAGATTCGCAAAATTCGCCCATGCTTATTGGTAAAGATTATTCAGTCACTGATAGACGCAGGAGTGGTAGAGGAAGTGGATAGCAACGTTTGCAACAGTCCTATCTTGCCCATCATCAAGAAACAAGGAGAGGGGGATGAGAAAGCATACCGCTTCATCATCGACCTTCGAGAGATCAACAAAGTGGTTGTACCCCAGTACCCCGTGGTCTCAGACATCACCACTATCCTGACCTTGATTCCTTCTACTGCCACCACCTTCACTGTCATTGACCTCAAAAACGCATTTTTCTCTATCCCCATCCACCCAGACAGCCGATATCTCTTCGGCTTCACCCTAAAAGCCCGCTCATATAGGTTCTGCCGAGCACCCCAAGGCTACACTGAAAGCCCCAGTATCTACAGTCAGGCCCTCAAGAGACAACTGGATCAGGTCCAGTTACCCGATGGAGTGGTGTTAGTACAATACGTCGATGACATCCTTTTGGCGGCCGACACCACTCCACTGGCAGTCACAGCCACCATTCAACTCCTGCACTTCCTTGCGGAAAATGGCCACAAGGTCTCCAAAAAGAAGTTGCAATTCTGCCAACCCCAGGTCACTTACTTAGGCCACCTCCTGTCCAAAGACGGAAGGAAACTTACTCCCGACCGGATCCAAACCATTCTTGAAACCCCTGTCCCTAAGACTCAGAAATAGGTCCGCTCCCTACTAGGCCTCACCTCCTTCTGCCGACAGTGGTTACCAAACTTCAGCCTCATCGTGAAACCGCTGCTTTCTCTGCTAGCTAAAGATGCCCCCTTCCCACTCCCTTGGACCCCTGAGTGCCAAACCTCCTTCACGGAACTACGAGATGCCCTTTGTTCGGCCCCTGTCCTAGGTACCCCCGATTACACAAAGCCCTTCTCCCTCTTCACTCACGAAAGGGAGGGGTGCGCTTTATCTGTCCTGACCCAGTCCATTGGCCCAAAGCAACGACTGTGCGCTTACTTCTCTGCCACTCTTGACCCTGTAGCCAGAGCCTTACCTGCCTGCCTTCGAGCTGTAGCTGCCGCTGCCGCTGCTATCTCTATCCGACAGAGTGAGGGGATCGTGCTCTCGAATTCCCTCACGGTACTAGTACCCCATGCAGTTGACACCCTCCTGAACCAAACCAAGACGCAACACCTGACGAGTGCACAACTGACTGGATACGAGCTGACTTTGCTTGCACCCCATATCACCCTGAAAAGATGCACCACACTGAACCCGGCAACTTTGCTACCCCTACCAGAGAACGATCCCAATGTGCCCCCTGTACACGACTGTGTGACTCCCACGGACGAACAGACTAGAAGTAGGGTTGACCTCAGAGACACGGCTTTTCCTGACCCTGACGGAGAGCTGTGGGTGGACGGCTCTTGCATCAAACTCCCCGACGGCACCACTTCAGCTGCCTATGCAGTCACCACGGCCCAAACTGTAGTAGAGACAGCCCGCATTACACAACGATCTGCCCAGGCAGCGGAACTGATTGCCCTGACACGAGCATGCATCCTAGCAGCAGGAACCACAGCGAACATTTACACCGACAGCCAGTATGCCTTCGGGGTGGTTCACCATTTTGGGCTCCTTTGGAAGGAAAGGGTATTCTTGACCTCACACGGCACCCCTATCTTGCATGGAGATTTAGTCTCCGCCTTGATCGAAGCTGTCCTTCTCCCCAAAAGACTTGCGGTCATCAAATGCCAGGCACACAAGAAAGTGACAGACATTATCGGACAGGGAAATGCACTAGGGGACCTCACTGCTCGAACGACAGCTGAAAATAGGACGACAACACGCATGTACGTGACCAGGTCACAAGCAGAAAAATGGACCGACGCTACGGACACTGTTAGGGACATTCAAATGGCTAGCACACAACGCAAATTGACTGAATGGGCACGGGTGGGATTAAAGGACGATGAAGGCTGCTGGCGGACAAAAGACGCAAACAAATGGTTGTTACCTGACTCATACCTGATTCCCATACTGACTATGGCACACTCCCCTGCTCACATAGGATCAGCCCCCATGATTGAACTTGTCTCCAGAGTTTGGCACAACGATAAAATCACGGACTCCGCCAAACGTCTGGTCCAACAATGCCTGATATGCCTGCAACATAACCCTGGGAAAGGAACTGTGGTCACCCGGGGAGGGTTTGGGGTTCCCAATCACCCATTTGAAGTCCTACAGATGGACTACATCCAACTAGACAGATGCCAAGGCCTGAAATATGTGCTTGTAGTGGTGTGTGCATTTAGCAAGTGGGTGGAGGCATACCCAACCCGTGATAACACTGCTATGGCCACTGCAAAAGTACTGCTAAAAGAATTCTTCCCTCGCTACGGCCTTTGTCGAATTTTATGGAGCGACAATGGCCCCCACTTCATAGCCGAAGTCATCCAGCTCATCTTAAAGGGGCTGGGTATCACACAAAAGTTCCACGCAGTCTTCCACCCCCAGTCTGCTGGACTAGTCGAGCGACACAATGCCACACTGAAGTTAAAATTAGCCAAGATAGTGGCTACCACAGGACTGAAATGGCCAGACGCTCTCCCACTGGCATTGCTATCAATGCGTTCCACCCCCACCAAACACCACCTGACACCATACGAGGTCGTTTTGGGCCGGCCCATGAGTGTCTGGTCTGCACCTAAACCAACCTCCATTCATGACGTCCCGGACATCCTAATGTCTGATTATTTGTACAAGTTAACTGAAACTCTGTCTGTCATTCATCAGCAGGTGCAGCAGGCCATCCCCGATGCTTCCAGGGGTCCGGGCCACGACATCCAACCGGGGGACTATGTACTAGTCCGGAATTTTCAGCGGGCGAAGAGTTTGGAACCCCGGTGGACGGGCCCCTGGCAAGTACTGATCACCACCCGGACGGCGCTTCGAGTGGAGGGGAAACGGCACTGGCTGCACGCACACCACTGCAAGAAGGTCTCCTCGACCCTGGCCACGACAGAAAACATCGACAACCAAGAAGAGCTCCTGAGCAAGGATCGACCATCACTGAACTGCTATCCTGACACCGAGGCACTTGAACTTGCCAAATTCTCTGATCCCACTGTGCCAACCAGAGAAGGGTATTTCCTGCGTCGAAAGGAGGGAGCTTCGGCTAAGTAGACCACGGACTGAGTTAAATCTCAGAACGGTGACCTAAACACTACCAAGGGTTACCCGGAGAGAAGCTAAACAAAGTCTGTGGTTCTGCCCGCTACCGAGCACCTTGAAGATGATGGAAGCGCCAGATAAGAAGATGATGGAAGCGCCAGATAAGAAGATGATGGAAGCAACAGGAAATACCCACTACAGGAACCCAAAGACTGACAATATGCACAAATCAAAGACAATCGCCTTCTTCATTGTCTTCCTCTTTTGCCTCCTCCTCATGACTTCCTTCTGGATCTTGGAGGAAAGCACACCTGCTCATCAGATACTGCTAACCACTGCACAGCCTACCACCATGAAAGAACATTATCTGATCTCACTCTCTCCTCAACTCAGAGAAAGGCGAAAGGAGTTCTGGAACAACTCTTTTGTGCAGCTACTCCACCAGCACAATCTCGCCACCAATGCCACCAACTGCTGGATCTGTGGGTTGCTACCCCACGACACTGGACATTCGATACCTTTCATCCCTTCACCCTTCTCAATTCACGGCTCCTGCCTTGCTTGGCTGATCCTCCTGCAAGAAAGCTATAAGGACAATGCCACCTCCAGCAAAACCATGACGCACTTCTTTCATGAGGTCTGGCGAAACAAAACAAAGACACATTTCTGCCCGCAGACCTCCAACGACTCTATCCACATGGACATCCCTGCTAAAGAACGAATTGAAATGCAGGTGTTCAACAATCCAACCAGACCCACCTTCTCCTACCTGCGGAAACGAACGGCTGCCACTGTGACTGTGGCCCTGTCTGTCATCAACGTCGCAGGCCACATGTGCATAGAAGGGCTTGGGACACAGCTGGTAGGCCGCAGTGCTTGCCGTTTCACCAGAACTTTGGACTCTACCGATCCACCTTCCTTTGTATCCTCTCCAAATATGTACTTCGTTTGTGGCACAAAGGCTTACACCTGGCTCCCCAAAGGCTGGGGGGGCACTTGTTTCATCTCCTTCATCCTTCCTCCGACCTATGTGGCCCCAGCAAATCACCATAGACAAAAGCGAGCCAAGGACATTGAACAAGCCGACTCAACAGGAGCACAGTTCCTCGATGCCATGAAGGGACTTGTTCCACTCTGGGGCCCGATGGCAAACAGCCGTGCCATCCGACATCTGACTCAGGCAGTCGAGACAACAATGAACATCACAGCTGGTATCCTTGCTAACAACACAGCCGAGCTTCAAGCGGTCCGCCTGGCGGCTCTCCAGAACCGCCTGGTTTTAGATGTGGTTCTTGTGGACCGTGGTGGAGCATGCCGCATTATTGGGTCCAGCTGTTGTACATATATACCGGACAATTCACCCTCAGTATACAAGGCCATCGAACACCTCCACAGACTCTCTTCAGAAGTCCACCAGGAACAGGAAGAATGGTCGCTTGGTGGTTGGTTCTGGAACACCGTTAAGAACTGGGGCTGGAGACTGTTTACCATTATTCTGATTCCTGTAGTTGTTATATGTGGGTTGTGCTTAGGAATTCAATGCCTGCCGCCTTTGTGTTCCTTATGTGTGAATTGTATTTGCCCTAAGACTGTGGACTTTGGAAATGAACGCATGGGAGCATTATATGATGCCGAGGTTAGGAATTTGATGAAGATCGACATCGAGTAGGCAAGCTGGCTAGATATGTTGAAAAGGGAGGACTGTTAAAACTTAGGCTGCAACGTCAACATTATCGGCGCCATCTTGCCCCCTTTCGAGCCCTTTTGTGCGCGTAAGCGGCAGCCATTTTGAGTACCATGGCCTCTCTGCCCCTCGCTTATAGCCAGCGCGTCTCTCTCTCTCCCTCCTAACCTCGCAAGCTTTCCCCCGCACGCTGACAACCCCCACTCCCACATGCCTTGGGTCATAAACCCCTCTTCAGTGCAGCTCTGCCTCGGAACCCCATCCTGTTCCCAGTGCGACACCTCCCTTCATTCCTTTCATAGTCCCGGGTCCTTTGATACAACCCCCTTTTCCTGTGTGCCCATTTGTCTTCCTCGTTCCCAGGCCGCCACCTGGCCCTGCGGATACTGTTTATTGCCCCCCGTACAGTAGGAAGCTTCCCCCATCAAAGGACCCTCGAGTTGATCAAAGCCCCCACCCTATGAGATCCGATCAACCCCACACATTCCGTGAATCGGCAGAATATCCAGCTGCGCGATAATCATCACCTGTTGTGACCGGGGTGGGGACTTCAACTGTAAATGTTTGTGGGAACGGGCCTGAAGGGGGGATTCCGAGGATGTCTTTCCGTACATCAAAGTATTGACAGAGATGTGTTTCATACAATAAAGCAATAAACTCGTGTATAAGAGGCCAGGCCTCAGAGATGCGGTTAGAGCACCTCGAGAAGATACCCTGTTGTCTGATTTGATGTGTTCTGCTCCGTCGGAATAAAACTTCTGTTTCCTGCCTTCCAGTCTCCAGCGCCTGCCTCTTTGTTTGGTAACTTAAGTGGGTAAAGAGGCGGTTAACGCCGGGCAACTTAGAAAAAGGTCATCGGCCCTACCTTTTTCCACAATGTTTACATTAAATAAAAATATATTACATCAATCACCTCAATAAATGAAATGCTTAACCAATAAAATTAGACAAACAATGAAATCAACAACATAAAAAGGCACACTAATTTTAACAACTAAATACTTCAAAAATGACAAGCACCTACCCAAGTAAGTAAAACTTATATTTGACCTAAAAAATACTTGTTGACACTTAAAAATGTAAAATAACAAATAATTATTAAAACTCTTTCAATCTTCTGTCTCTTTACATAGAGTTGATAAAAGATAAATCTACAACTTGAAATAGATAAACAGACAGAAAAAACAACTACAACTAACCAGGAAAAAGATATACTAAAGTATATATACATTAATGATCAGCCATCTACAAACTCGCCCATATAGTGAGTACAAATAAACCTAATGACCTCAACCTCTACAAACTATCAACAAATTAACATTTTAAATGAAACTGATGTTTTTTCATCCAACATGAAACAAACTACATGCTGCACATTAGAACACCCCCAACAGAAAAGTTGCAAAACCGTGTGCAACATCTAAACTTAACATACATGTAAGTCTACAAGATAGAAGTGGTTGTATAATTTTACATGTAAATAACAAAACATACAAGCTTTAAAATATTAAACATATACTATTAGACAACATTTAGATACTATGACAGAGACAACAAACTACATAACTTGGCAGAAAGAAAACAGTTACTAAATCAGACTGACTACAACCTCAGCCAAGAAAGTGCATCAACAGAAAATACAAATTGGAAATGTGACAAATAGTATTCTAATGAATGCTATGAGATGGCAACTACAAAATATGATGTTGTATTTCATGTAAGAGAGCCCAACCACCCTCCCAATTCAACAGAAATAGAAGTAAGAGAGATATTGCAGGATATAACAGAGTCAAGCACTAGCTCCCAGTAATTCACAACAAAAATAATTAAAGATACACTGTCTAATGGCCCGAACACAAAACATGCCAACTACCACCTATACCCAATTTAAAATGTTTAAAAGCACAAACTTAAAAGGCCACCAGTGAAGATACCAAGACATATGAATACCTGAACAACAAATTAACATTTTTAATGAAACTGACGTTTTTTCATCCAACATAAAACAATCCACCTGCTTTCAATCAAAGCCTAATGAGACACCTCCTGTAATCTCTACTAAGGTCTCGATTATGGCTTTTGGCGAAGTGCGAGGGGGCGGTACACCACCGCCACGCTTCTGCTGCACCAAACCCGCCTGATTAGCAGTTTTCTCCTGTCTGGCGGGTAATTTTTTTTGCTGTTCCCTTGGCAATGCCTCTAAAAAATAGGCATCGCAAAGGGAATGGCAATAACAGTTCCTGCACAGCAAGGACTGTTTAGTCCATGCTGTGCAGGAACTGGTGTGCATGGACACAGGATAGCTGTGTGCATCCATATGATGTGAGGCACCAGGGGGCACTGTAGAGCCCCTTGTTTCCTCCCTACCACAGTTTTCATGGCAGTGGAACCACCATGAAAGCCGTGGCGGAGAGTAAACTCATAATATGCTTGGCGGGACCACAGGGGTCCCACCTAGCATATTGCGGCCTTAGGACCCTTTCTACCAATAAAATGAAGACATAATAAGCTTCCTAATGGATTATTTTGAAAACACTTGAGTTACTAATTCGCTCAGGACACAGATGTCAACTCAAATTCCAAACACCATGGTGCAACGTCTATGACAGCGCCTTGGCACAGGAAGCCAAAACAGACAACGTAGTGGAAGATGGCACAATGCCATCCAATTCACACTAGGCAGAACCCAACCTACACTCTATAAATTTATCAAAGCTTTCCCAAAGAGCAAATCTATTTACAACTATAATAGAGCAATCAGTTAGCCAAATTGCCCCTAAACTCAGCAAATAAAACAAAAGAATAAACAAAATGCTACAAATTACAGACAAATACATAATAAAAAACAAGGGAGTACATTACTTAGAAATTATATCAAAAGCATAATATAAAAAGGAACCTACCAAAGCCCAAAGCAATTGTTGCAAAATCTAAACTTACAAAGCGAAGCAATATGTTATTACATCAATCAGAAAATGAAATAAGATTCAAATAGTAATAAAGACTGAGATAATAAAATGATGTTTAAATAATTTCATAAAAAACTGTAACCGTCACCATCCAAAAAACTAAACACAAACTCAATCCATCCCATAAATTAATTACAAAACATAAACCATTCAATTCAAAATAACAATCAGATAATAGTTACACAGAAAATAAAATATCACATTTCCAATTCTGAGGGCCACAATATGCTGTCAGTGCCACCCCCTTTTCTGAATTGTCAGTGCCACTGTGGCACTGCCAAGCATAATATGAGTTTCCTCACGGCCACAGATTCATGGCGGTGAGCTCACCATGAAACCTGTGGCAGTGAGGAAACTGAGGTGGGGGGTCTACAGGGCCCCCTGTTCCTTCATGGAGTATGCATGCAAGGGAGCACATAGTGTGCTCCCCTGTCTCCATTGACCCCCTTTCCTGCACAGCATATACTGCACATTCCATATCGTGCAGGAACCTGCTTTGGCGTTTCCATTGGGGTGTCTTTTTTTATGAGCACTGCCGTGGGAACACCAAAAGTAGCCCACCAGACCACGAAAAATCTCGTAACCTGGAGGGCCGCTGGCGGTGAGGTTTGGTGGTGTGGGAGCAGGGCGGTGGCGTGCCTAAAAAAAGGGCATAGCTCTTCCGATGTACAGTAGCACATAACCGCGACCTGGTTCTAGGAAAATGGACTAAAAATAACACAAATAGATCACAAAATAGAAGGTAGCGGCAAAAAAAATAATGCCCCATAATTAACCCTGGGCGTAGTTCACGTAGTTGCGCTACGCGTAGCTACGCAAAGTGCACTTTGCACTACGTGAGATACATGCAGCACTACGCGAACTGAGTAGTGCGATGTTCACGATGATTGCACAGTGCCGGATGCTTGTCCGCACTGTGCAATCATTGAAAACGGCATCTCACACAGTGCGAGCTGTCATTTTCTGCCGCTCTAATAGAGTTTTACTCGAGCGGCAGCTTCCTCAACGCGGACTGGTAGTTTCTCATACACAACCATTTACAATGAGAAACCTGACCTCCCCATGTTGAGAATCTCACCGGGAGGTTTATTTTCCTCGTTCGCGATCACCAATTTGATGTTTCTGATCGCGAACGAGGGAAAAGTCTCGCTGGGATGTCATTTTGCTCGCTCGCGGTCGCCAACTTGACATTGAGGACCGCAAGCAAGCAAAAAATGCCAACTATGCTACGCGATTTTGCACTGTGCTACATGCAATTTGCGTAGCGCTAAGTAGCTCAAACTACACAAACTTTGCGAGCGTAGCGTAGTTGGCTGCCCAGGGTTACCCATATGAAACTAATAAAAAAGACTTTCTCAGTAAATGAGAAATAATGTAAAAATTTTATTTTAACGTACAAAATTATTAAACATGTAAAACATGTAAAAAAATATTGCTAACATTTTTCAACAATTGTAAAGTATAAATTAAATAATAGTATAAAGTACATACAATTATTTAATATGTACCGAAAAAACAAGTTAAAATGATGTTGACAATATGTATATAAAACAATGTACGAAAAGTTAGAAAGCTATTAAAAAATGGAAAATAAAAGTGGAGTATATAATAGTAAATAAAGATTGAAAATATACACTTTTAGAATTGTAAAATTATATAATAAATAAAGTTTGAAAACATAAATACAATGAGAAAAATGTGTAACACTTTAATCTATAAAAATGTAATTATTGCTATTAATACCTACAAACATTTCTAAACACCAACAATACTAATAAAAGAGAACAAAATATTTCTACTACATACAAATACAAATAAAATAAAGGGTTTCAGACTAAAATTATATTATTAAATAATCACTCTCCAACATAAACCATTTTCAACAAACATTTGTGACACTAAAATGTTGTCATTTACTATTCCCACTGAAATATAAAACAATTTGGTGAATGTCATTGGACACTAAAGGAGTGAAATGTACTATTCATCCAATGTAAACCAATTTGGGGCAGGCAATGGACACTGAGGGCTTTATTACGAGTTTGACAGTCTTCCTCTGGGACGGTCATCGCAGCAGTCCCAAAATGACCGCCAAGCCTGTGAGTTGAATCCAGGGTGGGTGGGTGGGTAGTGCAGCTGTGGTGTCACGATGGTGGGTATGTTAGACTCATACAAGAGCCTAAAAAGCATACCACTACCTTGAGAGAGCCTGCAGCGTGTACGTGCATGGTGTGGCATGCACCATGTTGTGCATCTACTGTGTAGCATGCACAACATGGTGCATGCCACACCATGAGCATGCAATTGTAGGGGGGCACAGGATGTGCCTCCCAGCATGTTCCTCCATGGCCTGATTCATCTAGGGGGCCTGTTAGGGCACCCTTACCTGCATTTCCACCACCCTTTCCATGACGGAGTCCCCGCCATGAAATGGGCAATGGAAATGCAGGTTGCAATATGCTGAGCGGTGCCGGCATTGGCACAGTCAGCATTTTCAGACCCTTTTCAGACCACCATCACAGCGGCATGCTGGATTCCAACTGAGGTGGTGGTCTTGTAGTGGTCTCACCGCCACCATCGCAATACGGCAGTCGGACTGCCCAGAGTGGTGGCGGACAGAGTCCCACCGCAAGTGCTGCAGTCCCGGGACTGCTGTACTCGCAATAAGGCCCTAAATTGCTGTCATTTACTATTCCCACTCCAATCTAGCCATATTATTGGAAATCGTTGAACACTAAAGGGCTAACATTTACTATTCCCATTCCAATCTAACCATATTGGAGGAAAGTGTTTTCCACAAAGGGCTCCAATATAAACTAATTTGGGGAAGGCATTAAACACTAAAGGAGTGACCTTGACTATTCCCACCCCAATCTAACAATATTAGGGGTAGGTACTGGACACTAAATGGGTGACATTTACTATTCTCACTCCAATCTAACCATATTGGTGGAAGGTGTTGGACACTAAAGGATAACACTTACTATTCCCACTCCAATCTAACCATATTGGGTAAATGTGTTTTTACACTAAATGGATCCAATGAAAACTTATTTGGGGAAGTCATTGGGCACTAGAGGGGTGACATTTACTATTCCCTCTCCAATCAAAACCAATTTGGGGAAGGCATTGGACACTACGGGCTTATTATGATGTCGGGGAGAGTTTCCTCCACCCAACATCATCTTGTGCATGGGACCGGCAGACACCTGGTCGGCGGTCCCGACTTACTAATTAGGATGCAACCAAACACTGTTCTGCCGCATTACTATACTTTACAATGGGAGCATGTATTCTGTCCGCAAAGCGGCAGGAATAGATGCTCCCATTGTAAAATAGGAGGTGCAGTTCATCCCTACACCCTGTGGCAGGCCCCTCAAGGAGCCTGCCTCAGGGTGCAGGGATCAAAAGTGGGGCACCATAGCTGCCCCCCTGGGGGCCCCTAAAGTCGAGGTCTGAAAGCCTTTCTGTGTCAGAAAGGCTAACACAGAAAGGTTGCTGAATCCTGACATTGTGATCCCAGGGGCGGAAAGAGCTGATCTTGGGATTACTGGCTGCATTCTGACTGGGGGATGGGCTCTCCAAGCCTGTCGGAAGACAGTCAGAATTACTGTTTGGATTCCTTTCTGACTGCATCGTAATCAGTCCCCAAAATGAGGTAATTTTCTATTCCCACTCCAATCTAACCATATTAGTGGAAGGTATAGAACACTAACGGGGTAACATTTACTATTCCCACTTCAATGGCACAAGATCAGAAACGCAGAGCCAGGCACCCTAAATTCCCACCTCTGGACTGAACTGCAAAGACGTGAACGATCACACGCTAGAGAGTATCTGACGGAATCTCTACAAAATCTCAAGCTGACTGGCCTTTGGAACAGCCCAGTAGACCACAAACACTTTAAAAAGCTTGTAACAAAAGTAACTAAAATAAGATCCCTGCTGGAAGACAAAGAAACTCTGGCAAAAAGGGCACATGGATGGATAGTCTTAAACGACTATAAAACTCTAAAGCCTCAAGTGTATTTAGATCAAGGATTTAAACAGAAGATTAAGGAAAAATTCCTAAAGCTGTGGTTAGGCATTCTTCCAATTCTCCCTCATCTGGCGCCATGGAAGAGGACTCAGGATGACCAAATTTGTCGACTCTGCAAAACAGGTCCTGAAGATCTAGTCCACACAATATGTATTTGTCCCAGTTTAACGGACCTAAGGAGAACACTATTACATGCAATATGGAATCAGAAGGGGATTAGATCCTGCCGACAGGCAGTCAAACTGTGTTTCAATCCGCAAGAGATCCAACTAAACTGCAGAATTACAAAATACCTTGACGCAGTGGCAAAAAGAATTAATGAAGCACAAAAAGATGTAAATGTGCAATAGCCAAACATTGCCCTGAGCATCTCTGAGCTCATGATCTAAACGAAGTACATTAACTGACTAATCGACAATACGTACTACACAAATTATTTTAAATGTTTGATACCAATTTTTATGTATTTTAAATTGTGAGTTTTAATTAACTGTGCAATAAATTTACTTACTTACTTACACTTCAATGTAACCATATTTGGGGAAAGTGTTGGGCACTAAAGTGGTAACATTTACTCTTCCTTCTCTAATCTAACCATATTGAGGGAAGAGTTTGAATACTAAAGGGGTGACATTTACTGTTCACATTAAAATCTAACCATATTGAGGGAAGGTGTTGGAAACTAAAAGGGCGACATTTACTATTTACACACCAATCTACCATTTTGGGAGAAGAGGTTGGACACCAAAAGGGTTGCATTTGCTATTCCCACTCCAATCTAAGGCTATTTGAAGTAGGTGTTAGACACTAAAGAGGTGAAACTTGCTGTATACACTTGAATCTAAAACATTTTATGGAAGATAATACAAACTAAACATGTCATGTACACAATCAATCCTTCATACTCACACATGATTTATTAACTATAAAATACAAATGGGTTTCATCTAAAAACACACTGTCAAAATCTACAAAACTATATGTACATATTTAAACATAAAAATATAAACAAATTATTACAAATAACATAAATATATAAAAAATATTTACTACCATTCCCAAAGTTTATACCATAAAGAATAACATCAAAATACAAAAGTAACAATCATGAACATGAAAATTAATTTAAACAATTTTTATTCTGAAAAATGAAAAATATATTTTAATATACAATTCTGAATTTAGAATTTTTTTTTAAATATTTCTATTTTTTAAATGTTGACAAAGTGTAAATGTTTAAATAGTTATGTAAAAATAATATCTAATTACAATATTTTTATCAAAATATTTTTTGATATTATTAATGTTGAAATTATTTTAATAATTTAAATTTTGTATATATTTATTTTCAGGTAATAATAATAATATATATGCTAGTAAATATTAAATTAACATTGATTGAAAAGGCTAAAATACCAAAATAAATATAAATTGTTTGTATTATTAAACATTAATTTCCAGAAAATGTATGAAATTTTAAAGTTTTATATAAAAGTAATTTCTAATTATTTCACTTTTAAAATATTTTTATTTTTAAAATAATTTATGTTTCTTATATTTAAGAAAATATTTTAACTTTACCATTTATATATATTTTAATAAATATTACCGAAAAAATGTATTAAAACCATTATTGTAACATAATAAATTAGGAAATTGTAAATTATTAATTTGCAGATCATTAAAACTATTAGCATAAAATGTACTTTAAAATATACACTTTAAAAAAATCTCACCACCCTTATGCCCTGAGAACCCAATATCCTGCTAATAAAAAAGGGTATAAAACCCATATTTATATACATTAAAATAACTAGAAATACAAATGTCAGCAATTTAATAGCTAATAAATGATCCTATTAAAAAGACAAATAAAAAATGTATAGACTTACACAAACAAACACTATACAATAAATTGCATACAAAATGAACACTTACAAACAATATTACATACAATTTTTTCTAATCAATATTTTTTACAAAATATTAAAAACAACACTAAAACCAAGTTTTTTACCCTCAAGCTTCCTATGTCGATATTAATTTTGACATCCCGATATGTTGGACACAATATTTTTGTATCACAGTACTTTTTCCCGATATTCTGTCCAAACACTGAATGAAACATGAAACGGATATACCCTACAATTGTTCATTACATTTCTATCAACAGCATCCAACACACAGAACTTCCACGTATTCACATTATATAGGCTTTATTATTTATTGCCAACACAATTCTACAGGTTGTGCAGATAATTATCAGTGAAATTCCAGTAGGATTTGTCATCCAACAATGTATCGTAGTCAGACCTAGTCATACACACACACAAACAGACACACACACACACACATATATATGTGTGTGTGTGCGTGTGTGTGCATTTGTGTGCGTGTGTGTGCGTGTGTTTGTGTGGCTAGGACTGACTACAGAACTCAAGAACATTCATCTGGACAGGCCACCACCGACCTTTTGTGCTGACCTTTTGCTGTCTGATTCCTCCTATCACAGCGCCACCCACACTGCAGCCACGGGCCATGCATGTGTTTGTGCCTGTGTTTGGGCCTCTTACCTTTCTTTGCTAACATACCCCGTTTACGTTTGATCCTGACTCACCTTGCTGATTATCCCATCAGCTCCCGCTCGAGATATTCCACTTCCCCGGGGACTCTTCACGTCGTTGTTCTGGCTATTTCTTCTCAGGACGGTTTGCCGAGTCAAACGACATGATCCCACATCCAGCCCATTCCATGGGATCCACCTATTACACAGACGTACACTAGGGGGCATCAGCGCACCACTATGGGGCGTACATATCTCAGACAATTCCAACACTAGGACACCTCCTTGCCTTTCATTTATATTTGTCACACGACATTAGTGACAATGCGATTCCTAGGGGTACTGACCTTTTAGGTTTTTACCCCTGTGGACATTGCAATGCATGTGCTAATAGCCACATGGTCAAGGAATGCTGAAATCCCAGTGTTAATAAGATGCAAACGATAAACCAATTTTTTACTTGCACCACCATGTTTGTGATATATGTGTTGGTCTGCCCATGCGATTTGAAATATGTGGGCAGTACCACACATATGGCTAGGAAACGCATTTTCAAACACACTCAAACAATCAGTAAAGTGGATAAACAGTATCAGATAGCTCGCCATTTTGAAGCATTTCACTTCTCTGACCCTAGGAAACTGTCTTATTTTATCATTGAACAAGTCAATCTCAATCAAAGAGGGGGCAACTGCACTTTGAAACTTAGGCAAAAGGAATCCAGGCACATAATTAGTCTGTGTACACGTTACCCGAAAGGGCATAATATGGATGAAGAACTTAATTTACACCTACAAGAAGAATAATTGTATGCTTAATCAGAATGTGAAAAATTAGTTCTTTCTTCTATTGACATGCACATTTTTCTTCTTTTCTTTTCTCTCTCACAGGAGGAAAGGGAGGGACACTGTCTCAAGATTGCGGCACCTGTACCCTAATCCTTTCTCTGTGGTCATCTTCTACTCTCACTCCATCCTTCTAATGTATTTGGATTTTTAATCACTTTTGTTATTGGGCAAGATCCGATCTTGGATATATGCACTGTTTTTTGTATTTCATACACTGTGTATATGGGAGTTTGAGGCCAATTTCCTATAACCTTTATATCACATATGAGGTTTGTCGTATAGCTTGGAAGGAACTTTGTTGAATTATCTCACTAACAAAAGTTTAGCACGGTTGTTCTTGCTAGTCTTTAGATGCCGATGCTTGTAAGTCTTCCACTAATAAGGAAAAATTGAGTCAACATAAATAACAGACTAAACTCCTCAGTTATTTCTTTTCCACAACATGGTCCAATGTGGTACCATGATGACTGGCATTATACTGTGCCTATACCCCTCCCTCTCAACAATGAGTGTGTCTGGTATTTTAGAATATAGCTTTGAGGGCCGTACATTATTATCGCCAACCAGTACAACATGGTTAAGACCCTAATCAGATTTGATTATGGTTGCTAATAAGTTGTGAGATTTAACATTACAGATATTTTGATAACATTGCAGGGATTTCATAAATGACTGTGTGTCCCTCTAATCAACTTAAATGTTGAGAGATATTTGTATATTGTATACACATTGGAACATGTTTGAATCACGAATACTGAAACACTTTGTATATATATATATATATATATATATGTTTTGTTTATCAAATGCAAGTTTGGACATGCTCACCACGCCAATATGGCGCCTACTATTTGGTTAACGCAGTCCTCTTTTGATTACTATTGACGTAGTTGACGACTTGAAATATACTGAACTTTATGCATACTTTTGTGTGATCAAGCGCTCCGTGAAGCGCGAAACGCGTCATGTTAGGTTTATGGCGTGAATAAACCTTGCTATTTGGATTGACCACTGTGACCTGTCGTTTTTCTGACCCGAGTGCCCATTTTGGAATGCCGTTTTGGGAGGATATTTATATATATATATATATATATATATATATATATATATATATATATATATATTTTATATATATATATATTTATATATATTCACTCCTAACTATAACTTACCTGCCTTCTTGAAGCCGCCCTGCAGGGACGGTGGCTCCCGTCACTAGGAGACTCTTCTGGATATCAAATTGGGGAGCATGTCCCGCTTACCTGCTGGTGTGACGCAAAAGGACTTCCGATGAATATTACCCAGTGAGGAGAGAAAGGGAAGGGAGAGGGCAAGTGTGTTTTTTCTCTCACGGTCAACTCCGACTGAACTCTGTGATTTGAAGCTTGATGTGTGAAATGCAACAGTTGGCAATGAGCTACGAAAATATGCATTTGTGACATTTATTTTAAACCCCAGGCACCCGAAAGAATAACAAGCAAGGAGACTGTCACTGAAATGCCATTAAGCTGGTTTGCACAAAGACAGAGTCTCAGCTATGACATTGACAGTATTGGTGCATTGTGGGAAATGGAGTATTCAATCCTGATCACATGCTGTTTTAATTAATTGCACTACAATTGCCTACCTGTGATCAAGGCTATTTAAAGCTGAAACGCGCAAGGTAAAAGTTTATGTTGCATTTACAAGCGAATGGATTTCTGAAATAAAATACCAGAATGCTGTGGAGTTGGGCTTCAAAATGCTTCTTTTTTTTCCATTGGCGATCTGCCAAAATAAGGGTGTCTCCTTGCCTGCCTTGAAGCCACCCTGTAGGGACGGTGGCTCCAGTCACTGGGAGACTGTTCTGGAAATATATAGGAAGGCAAGTGCCGAAAAGCGTTTTTCCTTTTGTGCAATAAACCTATTTGGTTTAACTTACTTTGTCGACTTTTGTCAGGCAGAGGAGCTGTGAATATATATATATATATATATATATATATATATATATATATATATATATATATATATATATATATATATATATATATTACCTACTGGCGGTCGCCAGTAGGTAGTTATAGTTAGGATTTTTTTCAATGTTAAATCTCAAAATTCTATTTGCAATAACTTTGGCACCGGTTGACGAATCTGCCTGAAAATTTCCTCAAATTTGCCTCGTGGAGCTCCGGTCCTTCCTCGAAAGTTTGGGGGGGATTCATCAAGCGGGGGCCGAGATAAAAGGGGGGTCCCAAAACGTGTTTTCCCCATGGTAATTTCCATAGGGCGGTCAATTTAACTTTTATCCCGAACGGCTGAATGGATTTCCACCAAACTTGGCAAAATTGTAGGGACTGGTAGCCCGATGTGCCTTTGCTATGTCTCAAGATATGTGCTCCAGTGGATTTTGAGTAATTTAGGTTCAAAAATATATATATATATCTAGAGCCGCGCACCGGGGAGCGCTCCAAGCGCGCCACGCGACTTGCATACGGAAAGCTGATTGGCTCTCGGGTGTCTGTAAACATTCTAAACAGTCCGGAGCGGCTGCCATCTTGGGCCTCGGTAGGATTGAGGTGGTAAAAATCAAAGGGGGAAATGAGCAAAAGGGGGCAGGGTACACCCCCCTCACCCCCTAGGTTTGTTGTGGGGGCCATAAAAGGGCCCCACGGGGCAAAAAAAAAATTTCTTTTTTGATTTGCGCGGGGGGAGCGCCCGGTACGCGCACCGGGGAGCGGACTGTGGAGCGTACCATGGAGAAAAAAGAATGACACTTTTTTTTAAAAAAAAATCGCATTTTTTAATAAATTGGAGGTAGTGCTGAAAAGAACTTTTTTTGTTTTTGTTGTTTTATATTTTTTTATACTTTTTAAAACGATTTTATATTTTTTTTGGATTTTTTACAGGGGAAAAACAAAAACAGGGATTCAAAAACTGCTCAACAGGAGCAAAAAAATGAGAAAATTTAGGGACGGGGAGAGCATTGGTGTTCCTGTCTCTTTATTGCAATGAGTTCAACGCTCTGCTCCCCATAACAGAGTAGTTTGTCACAGTCCACGCATAAAAATGTTATGCCTGCAAAGACCGGCAGCACGTTAGGGACCATTCTTGCACGTGTTGTTCCTGAAGGTGTTGCTCCACCAGTGGAGGTGCTGCCGCCATCTCTTGGTAAATTCCGTGCCAGCTCCCTGACACTCTCCCTGGAATAAATTTTTGGGTGTCTTCTTTTGACATGCCTAATTAAATTGGCATTTCCAAAGCTATATTTTTTTGAGGATTGCCTCTGGATAAAATACTGCCACATATTTTACAAGTTACTTTACTTGCATTAATTTTTTTTCGTCCTTCAGGGATGTCATAACATTTCCAGATGAAGTGGTTCTTTGTTTTCTGGTGAGGAGGGTCCTCTTGCAAAAAACCATCTGAATCACTGCTGGATGACTCCCTTGCAGCCATTGCTGTAGATCAGGAAAATTATGAGTAGATAATTCACAAAACACCTCTTGCTCTCTCCAAGTGCAAATCAATAGTGAGAGAAATGGGTGGGTTTCTCAAAATTTTGAAAACAAAAATTATTGAACCAATGTAAAGTGTTATTTTCAGGTCACATGACCAGGGGCTTCATCATTATGAAACCAAAACTGTTAGGAAACAATAAAAAGTGTTATTTTCAGGTCACATGACCCGACGCGCTTACGCCACGCGCCCCGGGTCGCGTCGCGTAAGCGTGTCGGATGTTTACGTTGCGCGATCGTATTCGCTTGAGTGCTTCCGGGTGCGCTTACGCCGTGCGTATCACGCGGACGCGGCTATGCGATACGTCACGATCATGTTTTCGTTCGCGATATTGGCGCTTACGGGACGCTCCCCGGGGCGCTTTATGAAAAAATGCTCTCGGGGCGCTCCCCTGAGCGCGCACCGGGAGCGCTCCATAGCAAAAAATAAAAATAAAAAACACACACTACCACCTTACTTCTAAGGAAACTTACACATACTTACTCTCTTAAACAATCACATATAGAAACACATACTTATTTAAAGAGGAACTCTTTCAATCTCTCACTCTCACATAAACTAGATTAAAACATATGTAGTTACTGATAAAGACACTAGTGAGGCAGTCATTCACTCAGTAACACACACATATACACACTCATCCACCCATACAGTCCTGCACATATGCTGTCTTCAAAACACATACAAAGAGAGAGTCAGTCATTCATGCATCTATGTGATAAGTAATACCCCCACCAAACCATACAAACACTCATACTGATACTAAAATAAACATCTAATAACCCATATACCTACACATGTAGCTACTCACCAACCCATGCAGCCACTTATACACAAAGTGAAACACTAATACATATATTTAAATAATTAAACATTAATCACCAATATATGTATTCACTAAGATACACTTAATAAGCCAGTTAACCAATCAATTTTTTTTTTAAAAAACATCCATTTAGACACTTATTTAAACATTTATTCTTCCATCAACTTTTACATATACATATATAAAACATATTTATTTTTCAGAAAGACACACATTCACTGGATGGTGTCATCAGTGATGTCATGAGTGATGTCACTGACCATGTCATGAGTGATGTAATATGTGACGTCATCAGCAGTGCATTGCACGCGTAAGTTATAGTGAGTCCATCTAACTATAACATGGGAATTTCAATGGTTTTATGCGAGTAAAACTTCCAGCAAACTATAACTGGTGTGAAACCTATGGCTTTTTCAGTGAAGATATACATATATATATATATATATATATATATATATATATATATATATATATATATATATATATATATATATATATATATTCACTGAAAAGAAACATTCATGCATCAATGCACTAAGTAATACCCCCACTGAACCATACAGACACTCAGACACTCATACTGATACTTAAAAAAAACAAGTAATAACCCATATAGACACTCATGTAGCTACTCCCCAACCCATGCAGTCACTTATACACAAAGTTAGAGACTGATACAGATATTTACATATTTAAACATTACTCACTAACCAATGTATTCACCAAGATACACTTAATCAGTCCATTATACAATCAATTTTACAAAAAGAATCATCCATTTAGACACTTATATACTCATTTATTCTTCAATCAACCTTGAGATATACATATATAAAACATATTTAATTTTCAGAAAAACACACATTCACTGGATGATGTCATCAGTGATGTCATTTGAGATGTCACTGACCATGTCATGAGTGATGTAATATGTGACGTCATCAGCAGTGCATTGCGGGAGTGCGAGTTATATATAGCAGAACTAACTGTAACGGAGGAATTTCAATGGTTTTGTACGAGTGAAATGTCCAGCTAACTATAACGCCCCTGAAACCTATGTTTTTTTTCAGTGAATTTCTAAGGTTTTTTAAAAGCTAATTCCTAACTATAACGTGCCTAAAAACTATGTTTTTTTCAGTCAATTTCAAAGGTTTTTAGATGCTAATTTCTAACTTTAACGTGACTGAAACCTATGGTTTTTAAGTGAATTTCAAAGGTTTTTTTATTTCTAGTTTCTAACTATGCCTACAGAGGTAGGACATGTGAAGAAAGAAGAAAAAACGCACAGAAAGAAAAAATAGAAATGCAGAAAGAAGTAACAGAGGTCCTCGAAGACGAAGAAAAGTGCAGGAAGAAGAAAAATGTGCAGAAAGAACAAACAGAGGAGCAGAAAGACGCCTTGTTGCAAAATCATCATGTGCCCTCAATTTTTTCAGACGGGTACTGGTGGTAACTGAGTCTGACTAATCAGTCCTAGAGCCAGTGCTATGTTAAAAGACACTTAGAATACAGTGAAAACACCTACATACGCTAGGGAACACTTTGGCCCTCATTAGGATGGCGGGCGGACTTTGCACGCACACCTCCTCACGGTACTTGGGACCGCCTGCCATAAGGGCAGGGGTCTCGTGTAGGTTATTAGGATGCGCCCGCCACAGTGGCGGGCGCATCCTGTATTTTTAACATTGTGGCGGGCGGTGCTCTCAGCACCGCCCACCACAATGCTAAAAATGCATGAATGCATTTGCATATACAAAGCGGCAGGCACCGCGCGATGCCTGCCGCATTGTGTATGCAAATGAATGGGGGTACCACAGGTACCCCCAATGTGCACCCCCCACCTCGCCTTCACCATGGGGGCCCGCAGGGGGCCCCCGAAGTGAAGACCACCTGCCTTTCCGTGGCGGCCTTGCTACCACGGAAAGGCACCCGTTTCAGCCCATTGTAATATGGCTGGCGGTGTCTGATAGACACCCCCACCATATTAAACCTTTTCCGCCCCGAAAAGCGTCGGACGGACTTTCAGTCCGCCGCGGTCCCCCCCGCCATGGTAATATGGCGGGGGAAATGGCTGGTGGGCGGACCAGAATGTCGGGCAGATCGCCACTGCCCGCATGGCAGTGGCGATCCGCCTGACATCCTAATGGGCCCCTATGCATTGCGGTACCCCTGTGATTACCATGGCTTCCTCTGTAAGACCCTAGTACATAATAGGGCAGTGGGATAAAAACTACCTCTTAAAACGCACCACAGGGCGCGTTTGCACACTGGTGAAGGGCGGGGGGGCCTGAGGTGACATGTGTGCAAACATGCCTGTGGCCATTTTAATTTGGGGGATAAAGTCCCCTTGAATCCTGAGAGTTCCTAGGGTCAAACTAGCCCACTAGGTACCTCCAGTAAGCACCGTTGCAGAGAGGTGTAAAAAGGGGCACAACCTGGACCACCTCTCTGCAACGCAGCGCAGTGGCGCTGACTGAAAGCACCTGGTGGGCCCTCAGGATTCAAGGGGAATTATTTTCCCAACTTAAAATGCGCCACTGGGTGTGTTTGCACACGTCACCTCATGCCCCGTCTCCTCCCTTCTCCACTGTGTAAACAAGCCTTGAGGCCGTTTTAAGTTGGGAGATTAAGTCCCCTTGAATCCTGAGAGTCCCTAGGGTCAAAATAGACCACTAGGTGCCTATAGTACGTGCTGTTGCAGAGAGGTGTAAAAAGTGGCACGGCCTGGACCACCTCTCTGTAACGCAGCGCAGTGTTGCTTACTGGAAGCACCTGGCGGGCTAGTTGGCCCCCAGGGAGCCTCAGGTTTGAAGGGGAATTATATGCCCAACTTAAAACACACCACAGGGCGTGTTTGCCCATGTCACCTCAGGCCCCGTCCCCTCCCTTCACCACTGTGTAAACACGCCCTGTGGCTCTTTTAAGTTGGGAAATTAAGTCCCCTTGAATCCTGAGGGTCCCAAGGGTCAAATTAGCCCACTATGTACCTCCAGTAAGCGCCACAGAGCTGCGTTACAGAGAGGTGTAAAAGGGGCGTGGCCTCTAAACACCTCTCTACAACGCAGCTCCCTGGCGTATACTGGAGGTACCTGGTGGGCTTTTTGGCCCTCAGGGACCCTCAGTATTGAAGGGAAATTAATCCCCCAACTTACAACTTGCCAGAAGGCGTGTTTGCACAATGGTGAAGAAAGCGGGTGGAAACTCAGATAACATCTCTGCAAACACGCCATGTGGCACGTTTTAAGTTGGGGAATTAATTCCTCTTTAATCCTGAGGGTCCCTGGGGGTCAACAAGCCCACCAGGTACCTCCAGAATGCGTATAGCAGAGTTTGCTATGTCAGGGCGGGAGCCGCAAGGCTCCCACCCTGCCATAGCAAACTGCAGTGTCCAGGGGGTGGGCAGCCTGGGACACTGTGGGGTGGCAGCCCCCAAGGCCATGACAGGGCTCCAGGAGGGGCGCCGCAGGCCCCCTCCTAACATTAGCAATGCCCCATGAAGGTGGTGGTCCCCGGGGCTGGGGGTTCCATAACAGACCCCCCAATTTGCAAACTTAGTGCCCCTGGGAGGTGGCGGTCCCCGGGGCATCTGGGGGGGGGCTCGAGCCCCCCCCACACAGGTTAGGTTTATTCGATTTCTTTGTAAAACATGCCCCGGGGTGGCGGTCCCCGGGGCTGTGGGGGGCCTTTAGCCCCCCGCAAATATTTTAGATAAGCCCCAGGGGTGGTGGTCTCAGGAGCTTGGGGGGCCTTTCAGCCCCCCACCTATTTAATTCAAAAGCCCCGGGGGTGGTGGTCCCTGGGGCTGGGTGGGCTGTGAGCCCCCCGCAAATATGTTTAAAAAGCCTCAGGGTGGTGGTCCCCGGGATTGGTAGACCCCTTTGGCCCCCATTACAATAAAAGATTGCCCCCGGGATTTGGCCCACCCGGGGGCTAAATATTAACAAAGCGCGGAAGCCCGTGCTTCTTTTTTTTTTTTTTCGTGGCCTGATCCGCGGATACTCTGTGCTTCCCGCGATTTTAAAAATAAAAGGCCTAGGGGGTCAGGGTGTTACTACCCTGCCCCCTTTTCGTCTTTTGCGCATTTCTTTTTTTTTTTGTGCCTCGGTTCTACTCTTTCGCCTAATGAATTCTGCCTTAATAAGGTTATGTGGCAGTGACTTGTGGTGCATTGAGTTAGTGGCACCTGAAGCACTCAGCGTGTACACAGCCAGCGATGATGCGTGGTCCGGGCGGGTCACACTGGAAGCAATGTCTGTTACCTACTGGACTGCGTCATCTGCAATTGCAACTCGATCTGAATTGTGAGCCCTGCTTACCGCAGTGTAGGCGGGAGGCAGCGGTCAGAAGGGCCCAGAGCCACGTGGTGTTGAGATGAGCTGCTGTCCGCAGTGTACATCGAAGGCAGTAGTCTGTATAGACATAACTCTGTGGTGATGTGTCGCTGGGTTCGCAGGGGGCCTGTGTCGAGGACGCCGGCAATCACAGCAGTGGCCTCGTGGCAGGGTGAGGGCCGCCCCTCTGGCAGACCTGTTGGCCTTCTTAGAAGTGAACCACACCCAGAACCCCAGCCTATTTATTCACACTCCTATGCTGGAGTGGCATATGTTGGACCAGCCCACTCAGCTTCTGCTTCTGCTTACGGGGGGGATGACACAGCTACATGACCGAGATCTTCCCCACTGCCTGAGGTAACATGGTTACGTTCATTGTCCACAATACTACAAGCACCAACAGTATATGTCCACATGAAGAGGTATGTGCTCTGCAGACTGAGGTATGTCAAGCATATCACCGCTACACTTGGCATTGTGTACATTCTTATTCATGGGTGACTTGCCTCCTTCAAACATACTTGATTCCCACCTCTCCCAACATTCAGCTATTTTGTGTCTGAGGGGCCATGCCATTTTCAGAAGGTCTTCTCTCCTGTTCTTTGCTGCCTCAGTGGTAGTAGGGGGGGAGGTTCGGGGGGAAGGTCCTGGGGGTAGTGGTGGTGGGTGTTGTGGCGTTCTTGGTTGTAGGAACTGTATGATCAGTAGCTCTATGACATGTGTTGGTCTTCAGATGAGGCTCTGGGCTGTGCACCCTTTCATACTGCAGGTAGTCATCCTGCTTTACACACCAGTAAAAAAGGGGGTGGTGATGGACGGGGCATCTGAATCAATCAAACACTCCCACCCAGTCAAAAGATCTGGGTTTAATCCATCACCGTTCTTATGCCCACTCTGCCACCCCAGTTCAGACATGGCTATATGCAAATCAGTCTGACCATGTGCCTCATGGGAACAGTCTAGCCAGAACTGCCAAGCCATGTCTTCCCTGGACCGGAAACAAGCTTCCGAGGACCGGTTTCTGGCTTTCCAGCCGTCTTCAGCCCGGCTTGCTTGAATCCAGTGGCAAAGTGAACAAGGGACTCATGTCTGAGCATACCCTGCCACACTTACGGCGGCCAAAAGCGGTACAAAAGGGGGTGGTGATGGACGGAGCATCTGAATTAATCAAACACTCACACCCACTCAAAAGATCTGGTCCATTCATCACCACTGATGGATTAAACCTGGATCTTTTGACTGGGTGTGAGTGTTTGATTGATTCAGATGCTCCGTCCATCACCACTGATGGATTAAACCCAGATCTTTTGACTGGGTGTGAGTGTTTGATTGATTCAGATGCTCCGTCCATCACCACTGATGGATTAAACCCAGATCTTTTGACTGGGTGTGAGTGTTTGATTGATTCAGATGCTCCGTCCATCACCACCCCCTTTTGTACCGCTTTTACACCAGTAAAAGGCAGATGTTAAATTCTTACTGCTAATTCGGTTTATCACCTGTTTTTGGATCCCATCGCAGATTTGGCTGGTTGTTGAAAATATCGGGAAGTGGTGTTTTCGTGTTTTTGTTGCATGGGAACGTCTACTCTGCATATCATTAGTGTTAGTTGTCACTCTCATTCGTGGCGATGTTTTTTGCAGAAGCTATCGCTGGAAAACGATATGGGCAGTATGCTCCAGGTTGAGAATGGGATGATAATTATTTCACCACTTTTGTTGTGCTAAAGTGCCGATAACTCTGCGATAAGTCCTTGAGAATATGCCCCATTGTTTTTTGTTTTTTTTTCATCTGGATTCGCGAACCCAGCCACTTTAAAAAAAATATTAATAATAATAATTTTTGGGCCCTGGGGGATTTTGTGGGATCTCCTGAGCAGGCCTAGGGGGTCAGGGTGTTTGTACCCTGCCCACTTTGCTTGTTTTTTCATCTTTTTTCTTGTGATTTCACATGTAGCTACAACAAAGTCCTACTCAACACAAGGGCTCATTTTAGAGTCACCCTATAACCCAACAGTGGGGACTGATTGCCGAGATATCGGCACTTTAGCGCAGCAAAAGTGGCAAAAGAATTATTTAACGCCCCATTCTCAGGTTGGTGCACACTGCCGCATTACCCACAGACTGACGGTACCAACACAGCGGACAATCAACTTCCTTCCGTAAACAAAGCTGCTGGCTGTGTTGCACCTGTTGGCCTCTGGTATTATTATTATTATTATTGTTAAATGTATGTGGCGCAACAGCTACCCGGAGGTTTCCCGGAGTCTACAGACCTGCGCTGGAAAGAGAAAGGGCAAAACTCTAGTGGATGAATAACCACGTTTTAAGGCCTTTACAGAATTTGTGGTAAAAGGTTTTGTGGCGTAGTTGTAGAGGGAGTGAATTCCATAGTGAGGGAGCCAAGTAAGCAAAGGACCGACCGCCCATACGTGCTCATTTCATCCTGGGGACTTGAAATTTTAACTGATTCGAGGATGGTAGGAGGTGCGTAGGGAGGTACAGGTGTACAAAGGCACTGAGATAATGTGGTGCTGCACCTGCTGTGATCCTATGCATGTAGCAAAGGGTTTTAAATTGAGGGTGATTTTCCATCCTGATACAGTGGAGGTCACGGAGTGGGCCTGTGATAGAGGCCATTCTAGGTAACTGACACAGAAGTCTGGCCACAGAATTCTTGACTACTTGCAGCTTCTGAATCACCTCCTTATTAGCACCCAAGTACAAGAAGTTGCCGTAGTCCAGTCTGGACACGATCAAGGCATGCATAACAGTTTTTGCGTGGAAGGTGGAAGCATCCATAGGATTTTTTGAGCCATTTTAGAATTGTCAAACAGGTTGAGGCGACCTTAACCACTTGCTGCCTCATACATAGTTGGTACTTTCTAACTAAAAACTGGCGGAGTCAGAGGAGTCTCATAGCCAGCCCTATTAAACTTCTTCACACGTCTTGGCTGCATGTCCACAAAAGCAACGTAGGTCTCTTGTATCTGCACCACCTACTTGTCCCAATTCGTAGTATTCCTGCACAACCAACCCAAACCCCACCCGTTGCTTGACGCCTCTGTGCTCCAGATACAAGATTGTAGTCACTCAAAAGGGGGTGCGCCAGGTCATGAAGTCTAGTAGTCAACAGTAGTGGAAAAACAGTTCTTTATTAGAAAAACATAAATCAAAAACATCAAACAACGAGTGACATTCCCAACGGGGAACATCGTCAGGGCAACTTGCGGATCGAAATAACTGTAGATCGTCCTGGAAATCCCGATACTCCGTATTCAAAAATCTGTTGGATAAATGAAGACAATGGTCAAGTGTTAGTATGGTCGCAAATGTAATATGGTACAATATATTGCACATGGACAAACCGGAATGCTTATAGGTATGTTCAAGCCTACACAAAATGACCGTAACAGAAGTTCGTGTGGTTGTAACCTTCGTAGGAAAGAAAATGAACGTTACAACCACATGAACTTCTGTTACGGTCTCATTATGCAGGATTTATAATACCTGTAAGCATCACAGTTCATTTCAGCTTGATACACCTGCATGTTCACTTCACCCACACTGCGCAGGAACAGCTGGAGACAAAGCAAGGTAACCACATCATAGCAGGCTTCCTGCACATGTTGGGGGCAATTAACTGCACACATGTACTACTTGTGCCCCTTGCCGACACTGCACACAATCACCGCATGAGAAACCACACGCATTCCAACAATATGCAGGTATAACAGGACCACCAGGGCTTGTAAGCTAATGTCGTCGCAAACTTCTCAGAGTGTGCATGATTCCTACATCTTTCGCAAGCATCCCAGCCCTGGTCCCCAGACCTCTCTGCCGCCCAGCAATGAGTGCCCGACCCTGCGCACCCAGACCTCAATGTTTATCTGCTGCGACCAGCGTGTCTCCAAGAGGGCCCACCATGTGCTGGAGCAACCTCCTCAGCTGTCGCTGGATCATGGCACAGGCTCCCAGCGTATACTGCTGCACTGCGCCGAGGAGTTATGTCTGTACAGCCATCTGCCTTTGGCGCACACACAGTCCAGCCGAGCTCACAATTCAAATTAGGTCTTGATTGCCTGGATTTGCTATTGAGGCCTCTTCATCATTGCAGGCTGCGGAACCACTCAGTTCTGGTGGCACTAACTCAGTGCAGCTCAAGTCAACCCCACGTTGCGGGCGGCCCGTGTCGGCCAAAGTGCTATGGCTGCCACCAACTCTGTGTACCTCAAGTCATTACCATGTTGCGTGAGGCCCATGTCGGCCAAAGTGCCTCAGCTGCCACCAAGCTTGCGCACCTCAAGTCAAGGGCCCTTCATGATTGAATATCATGGTGCGGATGCCATCATGTTTTGTTATGTTAGGTTATGTTATGTTAAAATGTATTTCTTGAGCACACGTTCACCAGGGGGTTTCTTGGCGCTATAAGCAGGACCGAACGCTGTGCCAAACAGAAAGTGAGTATCAATTGTAAGCATGGGAGAAAAGCCAGGTTTTGAGTAGTTTCCTAAATTGAGTATAGGAGTCTGTTGTGCGCAAACAGAGGGGAAGGGTGTTCCAAAATTGGGGTGCCAGGGTAGTGTATCTGAGGCCACCGTGTTTCTTCCGTTTAAAAGGGTGGGACACCAGCAAGTTCTTATTGGAAGAACGTAGGTCGCGAGAGGGAAGATACCGCTGGATGTTTAAGGCGATAAAAGCAGGGCCACGTCGTGACAAGGCTTTGTGGATGGTGCAGCCCATCTTGAACAGGCAGTGTTGGGGAATGGGTAGCCAAGGAAGGCTTTTCAACAATGGTTTCACGTGTGAGTGCTTAGGCTGTCCAAGAATGAGTCTAGCTGCCTGATTCTGAACCCGTTACAGGCGATGTGCTTGGTAGGCGGGAATACCCATGTAGAGGGAGTTGGCGGTGAGGAATGTGATATGGGAGGTCCCTAGGCCCTCATGCATAAACAATAACCATACGGACACACCTAGATAGAGAGTGGAAATGGCAGCGAGCATGTGCGCCCGGCCCTTTATAATGGCAGGGTCACATGTCCTGTGATGCCTGTACTGGATTGGTGTGGGTGTAAACCAGCCCTGAGAGACTGGCTGTGGCATGCTGACAGCTAGACCTGTGATCAGCAGATCATTACAGGAAAGAGCTGGGTCATGTAGCATTGTAGTTCTCTACCTGTAAGCGTAAGCGAAGTGGGCTGGCTGAAACGCGCATCCTTCATGACTTTACCAATATCGAGGTTTAAATCGACGCACCCACTGAGATAGGTACACGAGGGGCGTGGGACTCCACTTTTTTCTCCCCAAAAATTATATATATTAATATTTAAGAAAACAGAAGACATATTATTTTAATAACAAACAAAAAAATTACAAAACCTATTTTTAGGATATTAAAGTTACAAAACAAAATTTCAAAATTACTGAAAAAAACCATAGGTTTAATGAACATTATAACATGAAATTGGCATTTAAAAAAACCTTTGAAATTCAGAAAACAAAACATAGGTTTTGGGGACGTCATAGTTAGAAATTAGCATTTAAAAAACCATAGAAATTCAGGAAAAAAAAAGGTTTCAGGGACATTATAGTTAGAAATTAGCATTTAAAAAAAACATTGAAGTTCACTGAAAAAACCATAGGTTTCAGGCACATTATAGTTAGAAATTAGTATATAAAAAAACTTTGAAATTCACTGAAAAAAACATAGGTTTCAGGCACGTTATAGTTAGAAATTAGCATGTGCAAGACCTTAGGAATTCACTGAAAAAACATAGGTTTCAGGCAAGTTTTAGTTAGTTGGACATTTCACTCCGACTGATGATGTCACATATTACATCATTCATGACATGGTCAGTAACATCACTGATGACATCACTGATGACATCTCAAATGACATCACTGATTACATCATCCATGTGATAATCTGATGCACCTCCTCATACCCTAATATAACCTTTCATACACCCGCTCTAATAAACAGACTATCATTTTCGAAAATATAGACACACAAATACCAGTTACTACATACCTACTGACTGATTCCTAGGTCTACACACACGCACATCTTCTCATTCACCCATACAGTTACTCATACATGCAGTCACTCATCAATACAGCACTATCATATGCACTCATGCACCTATACAGACACTCACACATTGCCACTCACCAAATAGAGTTACTCACACACCTAGTCAGTCATGCAAAGAATCAATCACAGTCCTCACCTATACAGATATACACACACCACCTCACTTATTCAGACAGATCCTAACACATACTTACTCTCTTATACAATCACTGATACAAGCACACACTCATCCATACAGCCACTCTCACATATGGTCATTTATATACTCCAATACTCACATATACTACCTTTCACATACGTAGTTATTCACACTTGTACAACTGAGACATCCATTTGCTCACCAACCCACCCATACACACACTAACCCACCCATACAGCCTTTCACACAGGCAGTCTTGAACCAATACAACCAGTGAATCACCCACTCACACATCTCTGAACAGAGTCGCATACTCCCCACCCACCCACACAGACACCCAGGCACCCATATGGATACTCACACAATCAATAATACATATAGACACTCATGTGGCTACTGCCAGGCAGCCGCTTAGACACTAACTAACAGACTGATACAGACATTCACACAGGTTAGTCACTAACCCATGCATTCATAAGACACGTTTAATCACTCACTTATACAGTCAGTCATGAATCTACTAAATCATCCATTCAGACACTCATACACCCACTCATTCTTCAATACAATTTGGCATACATAAACCATATTTAAACTTTATAGAAACACACAGTCACTGGATGATGTCATCAATGATGTCATCAGTGATGTCTCTGACCATGTCATGAGTGATGCAATATGTGATGTCATTAGCAGTGCATTGTGGGGGCACGAGTTATAGTGAGCTCAGCTAACTATAACGGCAGAACTTCATTGGTTTTGTACGAGTGAAATGTCCAACTAACTATACCGTGCCTGAAACCTATGTTTTTGTTAGTGAATATATATATATTCACTGAAAAAACCATAGGTTTCACACCAGTTATAGTTGCCTGGAAATTTTACTGACATAAAACCATTGAAATTCCCACGTTATAGTTAGTTGGACTCACTATAACTTGCGCATGCAATGCACTGCTGATGACATCACATATTACATCACTCATGACATGGTCAGTGACATCACTCATGACATCACTGATGACACCATCCAGTGAATGTGTGTCTTTCTGAAAAAAAAATATGTTTTATATATGTATATGTAAAGGTCGATGGAAGAATAAATGTTTAAATTATTGTCTTAATTAATGTTTTTAAAAAAAAAATTGATTGGTTAACTGGCTTATTAAGTGTATCTTAGTGAATACGTATATTGGCGAGTAATATTTAAATATTTAAATATATGTATCAGTCTTTCACTTTGTGTATAAGTGGCTATATGGGTTGGTGAGTAGCTACATGTGTGTGTATATGGGTTATTATATGTTTTTTTAGTATCAGTATGAGTGTCTGTATGGTTTGGTGGGGTGTTACTTAGCACATAGATGTATCAATGACTGACTCACTGTTTGTATGTTTTTTGTATGTTTTTTGAAAACAGCATATGTGCAGGACTGTATGAGTGGATGAATGTGTATATGTGTGTGTTACTGATTGAATGCCTGTCTCACTAGTGTGTTTATCAGTAACAAGATATATTTTAATCTAGTATATGTGAGTATTGATGTATATAAGTCAGTATATGTGAGAGTGAGAGATTGTAAGAGTTCCTGTTTAAATAAGTATGTGTTTCTATAAGTGATTGTTTAAGAGAGTACATATGTGTAAGTTTCCTTAGAAGTAAGGTGGTAGTGTGTGTATATCTTTATATGCAAATAAATGGATGTTTATTAGTTTATTTGCATGTGTGAGTAACTTTTTGATGACTGTTGGTGTGTAACAGGATGAATAGGGGTATTACTACATATGATGAGTGAGTGTATGTATGAGTGACTATATAAAACTGTTGGTGAATGTGTGAATGTGTATATAGATGGTGAAATTACTGAATTGGTTGTTGTAACTGGTATGAGTATATCCACTTTTTTGAAAATGTTAGTTTCTTTTTTTGAATATGTGTTTCAAAGGTTACTTTACAGTGAAAGGAGGTCTGTCACTGTGTCACAAGGATGGTGTCATCAGTGATGTCATGGGTGATGTCACTGACCATGTCATGAGTGATGTAATATGTGATGTCATCAGCAGTGCATTGCATGCGCAAGTTATAGTGAGTCCGACTAACTATAACGTCGGAATTTCAATGGTTTTATGTCAGTAAAATTTCCAGCTAACTATAACTGGTGTGAAACCTCTGTTTTTTTCAGTGAATTTAATAGTTTTTTTAAATGCTAATTCCTAACTATAACTGGTGTGAAACCTTTGGTTTTTTCAGTGAATTTCAAAGGTTTTTTAAATGCTAATTCCTAACTATAACTGGTGTGAAACCTTTGGTTTTTTCTGTGAATTTCATAGGTTTTTTAACTGCTATTTTCTAACTTTATATAGGGCTTCATACCTATGTACTTTTTAGTGAATTTCTAAGCTTATTTTTTCGCAAATGTCTATAGCTGAGAAAGGTATGTTTTTCTAAAAATGAACCCTATATTGTATATTAAGATAATATTTTTGTTTTAAAATAATATTATCTTTTTTTTTCTTTTTTTTGTTGGTGCGCTCCCCGTGCGCGTACCGGTGAACGCCCCGGTGCGCGTACCGGTGCGCGTCCCGTCAGCGCACCAACAAAAAAAAAGAAAAAAAAAGTAAGAAGGAGTGACTATGAGGAATGGGGACAGAGAGAGTGGTGTTAAGAGAAAGAGAGCTAGAGGGAGGAACACAGAGGGACTGTGTAATAGATAGTAAGACAGAGAAAAAGTGTAAGAGGAAGTAACTGAGAAAAAGAAAAAGAATAAGGGAGCAAAAGAAGAGAAAAAATAGGAAGAAGACTAAAGCAGAGGTTCTGGGAGAATGTGAATGGATGATGAAAGTAAAAGGAAGGACAGTTAAGTATGGGGAATGACAGATAGTGACGGAACCAGAGAAAAGGAACAGCGGTGACGGGGGGAATGAAAATAGCAGTGAGTGTAAGTAAAGAGGAGTGAAAGAGGGTATATATAAGTGAATAAGGGTAAGACATGGAGAGTAACAGAGAGAAAGAAAAGAGAGAGTAAAAGAAGGAGTGTCACAAAGGAACTAAGTGAACCAGTAAAAAAGGTAAGTGAAGAAGTGTGGATAAGCAGAAGTACTGAAAGAAGTTGAATGTGGTAGGAAGTAAACATGGAGGATAAGAATAAGTGAGGGAAGCAAAGTAAAGAAACAGGGGTGAGGTAGGGTGAGAGAAAAATAGTGAAAATAAAACAAAAGGTGATAACAAAAAACATTTTTTAAACACACTTACCATATAATTAATGAAAACACGTTATAATTACTTAAAAATATATAATAAAATAGAAGAAACAGTGCATGAGGTTTAAAAATCTACAAAAGTTTACTAAGAAATGAAGCAATAGTGAAGGATACAAAAAAAGAAAGAAAGTAATGTAGTTTGAGAAAAAAGAAGGAAAAAGAAATAGAAAGAGAACAAATTCCTAAAGGTAAGTAAGATACTAAAAGAATGTAAGATATCAAAACAAAATCAGTAAAGATAAGAAAGTAAAAGGAAAATGAGTGAAAAGGAGAGGAGTCTGAATGAGAAACTATTAATAAAAAAGAGAAATAGAAGATGACTGAGAGTGAGTGAAGTGAAGTCACAGAGTGAAGGGATGAAAGGAATGAGGTTATTATAGAACGATGGATAAAACAGGAGTGAGAGAGTAAGTACACAGAAAAACAAAAGGACGGACTGAGTGAACTACAGTACAATGAGTGTGAAAAAAAAAGGAGAAAAAGAAAGAGAGGGTAAGAAAACTAAAGCAGTGGCACTGAGAGAATATGAAAAAGATAAAAAGTGGTGGAAGGAAGAGAGAAATGCAGACAGTTCCAATTAAATTGAGAAGTTGTGAATGAAGTGCAGTAAAGAAACAGCGATGAAAAAAGAGTGTAAATTAGTAAAGAGAGGTAAATAAGGGTGAAAATGGAAAATTAGTGTGAGACAATGTGAACACAAAATAAATTACACAATGCAAACTACACAATAACTTCTACAATATGTTACATTATTTATTTTTGCTGTTCTCAGAATATATTGAATTTCACTTAAATTAGTGAGTTCAAAGTCTTCATCATTTAACAGCGGGAAAAAAAAACACAATCTAAAAGATTGTGTTTAAAAAAAACCATTCAAACATACATCTCATATATGTACACTAATCTTTGATTCACTTGCTTTTCCGTGAGGCCAAATAGAAGATAGTGAAGGTCCTTTTGGTGGAAAAAAAGTCTGCTGTGCTCTATAACTTCCATTTCATCGACTTCCTATGAAAAAAGATCTAAGAACATCATACCTTACACTTTCCTCACGGCCAATTTGTGTCAGATATATCAGTATTTATTACTTTGAGATCCACTTAAAGTATGTACATGAGATAAGTAATTTAAAATATTAGATTAACTAACTAACTAACTAACTTTTAGTACGTATTCCCGACTTCAAAGGCCAATTCCCTTTACTAAAACTTTGGTTTTAAAAACACTAGAAAAGAATTTGTAGAGTCATAAGGCAAACGTTGTTTATAAGTTAAATGAGAATCATTGCAGTAACTCCATCCTTTTTCAGATTTTAAGTAGCATGTATAATTTCCTGAGGTTGTCGAAGAACCGTCATGATAAATAATAGCTTCAGTTGTAAAGGTTCTTCCTGAAATTGATAACTGAGAAGCCACAAACTTTTTAACAGAAGTTGTTAATTTAGTTCCATCAGGTCTACATCGTTGGAAAACTAAAATGATATACTGCCCATAACTTTGTATAAATAATGTGGACAGCATTGTACAGTTACATTGGGTACACACCACATTATGATCTGCTGCTTTAACTACATTTTTAAATGACACTGATTTACAGTCAGGTAAAGTCAAATATATAAATCTTTCAGTGTCTATTCTAGTAGTACTTGATAAACTACAATTGTGGCAGTCATGCTGCCATTGATAAGAAAGGCTGAAAAGATTTTCTACATCTACACCTTCATCTTCCAAAACACCAAACATATACATTAAAAATTCCTGACAATCCTGCTGAATGTTCTGTGAAAATTTATCTGAACCAGAACACATATCTAAAATATTTCGAATTTCTGTTACACTTTGTATTTCTGCTGTATCACTGCTACATTTCTCAAACACAGAATTCAATAAACCACACAATCTTTGATCCCGATTTTCAACAATCTGTTCTTGTAAACTTTTAAGGAAAAAAACAACATTAACCACTACATTAGCATAGCAGTTGACACCAGAACTATTTTCAAACTGAAATCCAACAACATTTTCTTCACAATTCTTTTTCTTCCTGTTTTCAATTACATTTTTCTCTACTTTTTGTCTTTTTGCAACTACCTCACTGCAATTATCCTCATTTCTTCTTTTTCGGCCTACCACACGTTTTTCAAACAGAGGATATTGAGGCGAATGTGGAGCATATTCTCTTCTTAACCTATTGTATTCTTTAACACAATCTAGATCTGCACATTTTTTTGGCTCATCACACTCAATCAAGTACAATCCTGATAAAGTTCTGACTCGGGATAATGCCACATATGCCACACCCTCTTTAAACACAGATCTTCCAATGTTCACTAAAGCATTATCTACACTTAAACCTTGAGATTTATGAATTGTTACTGCATATGCCAAACATACAGGAAACTGTATCTATCTATAATCTAGCAGAACCACAACTTATTTGTTGTACTTGTTAAATGCCATCAAATTTTATTTTTAAAAATTCAATTCCATCTCTATTTCTGTAATTCACAAAATCAACAACATAACCCATTGCTCCATTTACCAGACCTCTTTCAACATTTAAATTCCATCTCAAAATGATACGACAATTTAAACACACATTCAGAGTCTTTTCAAAACCAGCTGTTTTAGAAATGCTTTTCTCTAATGAATCCAATTTAGTTTTCAAATTTTCAGACAAAACAATTGTTGCACCCATGTGCTCTATTTTATCTATTGCTTCCAGTTTCACAATCTCTTCATTTTCTAACTCTAACATTTTGTTGTTGAAGATGGAACATTCTTGCAGAGTTGGCATCAAACATATCCCAGATTTCTTCTCAGTCATTTTTTTAAAAATATTCTCTGGAAGAATGTTTTCATTTGGATACAAATTTGAAATTAATCGATCTTGTAAAGCTTTTTTCCCAAGATTGCTTACTTTTCCAATTCTTACATCTTGTAGAATATTTTTATAATCTTCATCCTTTGCCTGTCGCATATTTTGAAGCAGTTCAGCATATTTAAAATTTAACCATATATTAACGTTTCCAATGCTTCCAAGGGACTTCCTGGTATCTTCATGTGTGAGCATTTTAAACACTGGTTGTCCTTTTACTGGAGTCAACTGCAATAGATCTCCAAAAACAATAATGTGTTTTCCTCCAAATAACACATCATACTCTGTTCTAAGAATTTCTTGCATTCTCAAATGCACAAAAGCAAGCATTAGATTTGAGATCATGCTTACTTCATCAATGATAAGAAGTTTCATTTTCTTCAAGACTCTTGAAACTTCAGAACAAGCATCTCCAGATAACTTGTTGTAATGCAATTTATTATCATGCTCAACTGGCAGCATCAGTAAACGATGTAGAGTAATCCCTTTAATATTATGTGGAGCCAAACCAGTTGGAGCAGTTACAACACAAGACAGCGGTGAATCAGTCTTTTTCTGTAGATAACTTGCAATGGCTTTAATTAGAAAACTTTTTCCTGTCCCTGCTTCTCCACTTACGTACAGTCGGACAGGGTCAAATGATGTGCATGAACACTCTTTTTTCTCATGTCTGAATCCATGTTCAATTTGCTCTGTGACTTCGTCATATATCTTTTTCTGCTCAACGTTTAGTTGCTTTACCAAATCTTCTAAGTTCACTCCATCCTCTTGAGCTTGTTCCATAGCTCTTTCCACCTCATCCATGGCAGTGGCAGCTTCATTTTGGATAATAGGTCCTCCTAGTGGATCCTGAGACAATGAAGTAGAACTCTGACTATCTTGAGAACTGTCTCTAGCTATCTCTTCAGCAATTGTGGTTTCTTGCTCCATTTCTTCATTCAACATTTGCAGATAATTTAGAAAAATAGGACATACTATGGTATCCTTAGTTGCATTAAAAGAGTCTTCATAACAGAGAAAATCTCCAAGTAGTTCCTCTTCTGTACGCCATGGCTTAAAGAGTTGCAAAAGAGCTAAATAGTAAAATTCTCTTTTGTCTGGAGCTTCACAACTCAATTTTCGATGATTAATCAAATGGCCTTTTTTCTGTTTCACTAGACATCCTTCATAGCCAATGACTGCATATTTTCCATTATTGATATTTTCTGTGATGTTCCTCTTATAACTGTAGTTTTGCAGAACTTCATACAAACAAGTGTTCTCAAGGTGAGTACTTCTATTTGGATAGTATGTATCCAACATATTTGTCTTCAAAATATCTGTACTGTTTGGTTCTTTTTCCGCCAAATATTCAATTTCTTGTACAGATTTCAAAACTCGGTTTCGTGTTGCAGCAAGACCTAGACTCACCCAAATGATTGTTCTTGTTTTGCGATAGAGACTTGCTGATGATAACCGATCAGAACATTCATATGCTCCAATTTCTCGATGCGACAACATCTTCAGACTGAAACTGTATAATTTCTTGCTTAGACTCTTTTCATGTGAAATGTCCTCCCACATTTCCTTCAGTTCTGTCTTTTCTTTTTTGGTGATGTAAGATGTCACATATCGAGCCACAGCAATAGAGTTGTCAGCAACGAACTGAATATCCATGTTAGCATTCCACATGGACAAAATCACTGGGTTGTAATCGTTGATGTACTTAGATTCTTCATTTCTTTTCAAATTGTATGTATTTTTGGGAGATTTCCTCGTCACAGTATGTCGTAGAGATGACATCAAATTATTTACTCTTCCCTTAGAAATCACTGGTCATGGAAATGCAAAACGACATTTCGTGTAGTACTTTTCCTTGTTTTTAAATTTTCGACAACAGTACTTTCCACAACGATGAGATTGAAAACGTAAAACTTGTTGCCTTAAACTATTTTCTACAGTAGATTTTGGAACAGCACATGTTGAATACTCTTCAATGAAACTCATCACTGTTTCATCTGAATCTGATCCAAATTTGGGTGCATCTTTAATCCACAACAACATATGTATATGAGGAGCACCTCTCGCTTGATATTCCTTCCTCCAAAAGAAATCCAAAACCTCTCCAAGGGGAGGATTTTTTTTGTTAGTAATAAAAGACATCATAGCTTCAAATCTATGATTAAATAATCTGCAAACATTCACTGGATCCAAAGAACACAGTTCTCCAGGTGTTTTTAATTCTATATTTGGTATGTTTCCATTTGCCTCTCGTAGAAATTCAAGTAAGTCGTCCCCTGCATACTCAGCACAGCTAAGAGTGAGGAACCATGTAGGAGTTCCTAAGTTACTTAGCATACATTTCAATTCTCCATGACGACGGAACCAATACTCATTGGTTCCACGTTGACATGCCATGAGATTGATTAGCTGAGATTCCAAAATACTATCTTGCAGATTAACTTTCTCCATAAAGTCCCTTGCAGAAACATTTTGCAAATGAGCTCCACTTTTTAGTATATGATTAACTGCATAAGAAAGCCCAGACAAATCACTTTCAAACAGTAGATGAAACAAATATGGAATGCATTGACGAAACCTTGGATCTTCAGCATATAATCTTAAAGTCCGGTATTCAGCTGCAGGAATTTGAACTGGTCGATCATCATATCGTCCACCACGACCTGTTGGAAATAATTGTGGAAAACAACGAGCTTCCAAACTTTCTTCCCATACACTAATGGGACTTCCTTTTGCTGCTTTCATTTGAAACAAGTCAATTGCATTTCCCATAACTTCTTTGGAATGCAAAGGATGAACAGTATAATGTTCATATATTTCTTCACTTCTAGACACATCAACTTTTTCAATTTGACCAACTGAACAATCACTGCCTTCTTCTGTAGCTGTTTCCTCTACTCCAACACTTACATCTTTGTAGTACTCATTGTTTTTGACCAAATACAACGTTGCCTTTTTGACTTTTCTAACATCCACTAAATCGTGCCAGATTTTCTTACTCTTTGTCGGAACCCCATTAACTAGAATAACTAGAGGATCCTCTTCTACTCTTTCTATACCAATTGTATCAATATTTTTCTTTACATCTAGAGGCAAATAAACAACTCTTCCCTTTAATCCTCTCTGTAAATCTGATGGAGGCAATTTCCCTGTCTTAGGTTCCATGCTTACAATAGCCTGAAAAGGATGGACACATTGAATCAAAATAGATTCATAAGTATTTAGATCCATCAATTCAGAAGGAATATCTATCAACTGAAGATTATTATGAACTGCTCTAGCAGGCATTCTATTTTCATTTAATTTTTTTGAACAATAATTACAAATACACTGATCAAAACTCAAATCAAAAGAATTCTCCACCAACAAATAACTTACAAAATCCTTCCATTCACTATTATTTTCCAATTCACTTTTTGCATATAAATCAACTAACCTAGTCTGAATCTTATAATGAGTCCGTCGACAACACACACAAGTTAAATTAGGCCTTTCACTTGATTTCACCTTAAACTTGGTAATTTCCTCGTCAAACTTTTCTATACTTGAAATCTGTCCATTGTCTTCCACATTATCATCCATTACTATATCTATTTCTACACTGTCCTCTTTGTTCCCAAAATAACAAAACTCAATTTCTTCACAAATAGTCTTCACATCCACTTCAGATCCATGCAAAAGAGCACTGTTTAACTGTTTAAGCTTAAGTGCTGGACTTTTTGCATAATTCAACTTTCTCACTAATTTCCTCACCTTATTATGATGCACTGCTAACATCCTAAAATGATGAAAAACACTCTGACATACTTTTCTAGAAAGACAAGCTAGTGATCTAACTCTTGCAAGATCTTCATTTTTTGTTTGAGACTTTTCTTACTATATGTACGTAAGAAATTTCAAAGCAAATCGATTGAATCCTGTCGCACACTACAAACACTACTACACTTCCATGTGTACACTGGACCCTTAGTACGTCTCCCTAAAACTTCATCAGCTAACACCTCTTCTGCATCTCTAGACACAAGTTTCTCTTTTTCCATCACACAACCATCTTTCACCTCATATGCTCGACCACTGGTGTCAACTGCATGCACCAAATCATTTTCCTGAAAGTAACTCTCCTCATTGAAAAAAGGCTCAGAACTTGAACTATGCATCCATTCACCAGAAAATACTTCACAAAAATTACTCCGATTAATAATTCTTTTCCATCTACTGTTCGATTTGAAAACATCAATTGCCTTATTAAGTATCCTAATTCTATTGATTATTAAAATAAATAATTTTTTCTTAACTTCAAAAGCCTGATCAACAATCTTTTCTACACTTTTCTTTTTCTTGTAAAAAGCAGCTCTCAGTTTACTTTTCTTATCATTTTTTAGCAAATTTAAAACTACCCTATTGCGAAACATTCGCCTACGAATGTCCCTAAAAAGATTTACCCTTCTATTGCTATCCATTCTCTTCTCTCCTGCTCCAATCGAGACATTTTTTGTAGGCCTCTCCTTCCTTTTAAGATTTGTTGACTTTTTCTGAATATTCACATTAGCAATATCATTTTTTTTTTCTACGACATATGTTGCAAAGAAAAGACTTAATTGGCTTACCAGAAGCTTTTCTGGTGTTTTTTGAAGTAGTTGTTGTAGAGGATTCCATAAACTCTGTTGTTGATGTTCTCCTTTTCCGTATGGTATTTTTGATAATTCTTTGCCTTGAAGGCATTTTTGCTTGCTTTTCAGAAGTTGATTTGAATCTGTTGTTCTGCTAAAAAAAACACATGAAAGACCACTATTAGCAAACAACAAAGTAATGTCAAAAAGCAAACAATATAAACAATAAATTGCAACATATTTAAGTTTATACAATAGCAACTCAGGGCTTTATTTATAAAGGCCTTGCGCCACCAGTGTGTCACTTATTACCCATGTTTAAAGTGATGCATCAGCTGCACAAGGCAATCATAAAAAAGGTCCAAATGCAAATACCAATCAATTGCACCCAAAAATCGTTTTTTGAATAACATATAAGAAACACTGTGCAGAACCTATGTACAACCACTCAATATCAGCAAACAAAGTCAGGGCCTTATTTATGAAGGTCTTGCGCCACAAGAGTATCACTTATTTCCCATGTATAAAGTGATGCACCAGTTGCATAAGGCAATCATAAATAAGGGCCAAATGAAAATACCATTCATTTGCACCCAAAATCGTTTTTTGAATAACATTTAAAATACACTGCGCAGAACCTATGTACAAGCACAGAATATCACTTTTGAAACGTCACTGTTTCCCCAAATACAAATCCTCTATCTTTCAAATATTGATATCAAGCATTATCAAAAATCCAAAAACAAATCAACAGCAAACAAAGTCAGGACCTTATTTATGAAGGCCTTGCGCCACCAGTGCGTCACTTATTTCCCATGTATAAAGTGATGCACCAGTTGCACAAGGCAATCATAAAAAGGTCCAAATGCAAATACCAATCAATTGCACCCAAAAATCGTTTTTTGAATAACATATAAGAAACACTGCGCAGAACCTATGTACAACCACTCAATATCAGCAAACAAAGTCAGGGCCTTATTTATGAAGGTCTTGCGCCACAAGAGTGTCACTTATTTCCCATGTATAAAGTGATGCACCAGTTGCATAAGGCAATCATAAATAAGGGCCAAATGAAAATACCATTCATTTGCACCCAAAATCGTTTTTTGAATAACATTTAAAAAACACTGCGCAGAACCTATGTACAAGCACAGAATATCACTTTTGAAACGTCACTGTTTCCCCAAATACAAATCCTCTATCTTTCAAATGTTGATATCAAGCATTATCAAAAATCCAAAAACAAATCAACAGCAAACAAAGTCAGAGCCTTATTTATGAAGGCCTTGCACCACCAGTGCGTCACTTATTACCCATGTTTAAAGTGATGCATCAGCTGCACAAGGCAATCATAAAAAAGGGCCAAATGCAAATACCAATCAATTGCACACAAAAATCGTTTTTTGAATAACATGTAAGAAACACTACGCAGAACCTATGTACAACCACTCAATATCAGCAAACAAAGTCAGGGCCTTATTTATGAAGGTCTTGGGCCACAAGAGTGTCACTTATTTCCCAATTATAAAGTGATGCACCAGTTGCATAAGGCAATCATAAATAAGGGTCAAATGAAAATACCATTCATTTGCACCCAAAATCGTTTTTTGAATAACATTTAAAAAACACAACACAGGACTTATATACTAGCATACAATTTGACTTCTGAAACATAACTATCTGCTTCCAAATATTCTCCATAGAGCAAACAAGTCTCTATCTAAATTAAATAAATCATTACTTACCTTTACAAAAGCTTTGGGAGATTGAAAACAGTGTCAGACACACACACCAATTTCTCTTTAGCAGAGCAAAAAGTGTGCACTCAATACACTGAAACCAAGACTGGCATAGAAAATCTCTAATTTTGTACACATATGCCTTAATTCAACCAATCAAAAGTCTTCCCTCACTATTTTCAAACCAACACCCTTCCCCCTCTCAGATCTTTCTATCTGTTACCATAGCAACTCCCTCCTAACTGAACTCTCAGGTTCAAAAGTTTATTCTACAATGTTGCAAATTAACTCAGCAAGGATGTTTGACCTCTCAATACACCAGCTTATCCAGGGTATTTTAGCTTTTAGTGACTTTTTTTAACCTTTCAAATTGCTTCTTTCACACAACACAACCATGCACCCTAACTTTCAGTTTTCAACTATCTGAATTCACCAATCATTGCTTGTGATTCAAGAGCAGTGAAACTCCACAATTATTTTTTTGTAAACTCCTACTGTTCCAAGTGCCATTTCATTCCTACACTTCATCTGACTGCACCAGAACCTTCTCACATCATGTATTCTGTATGGATTATAGGACATAGCTACATCCACTGGGCTCAAAGGTATGCAACAAGCAGAAATCATCACAACCTTGATTTATCAAATGTGGAAATCAAGTGGATTGGCCAGAGAGGATTAAAATGTCATCAATTGATACCATTAGTGAAAACCTTTTTGCATCTGCCAAGCCCAGACCTCTTAATAGTGCACTGTGGTGGAAATTATTTGGGCACTATGACTGGGGTTGGTCTGGAAATGCTCTTAAAGGACACCTTTCATCAATTGATGACACTTTTTCCACAAACTGCCTTGGTATATTCAAATATATGCCAAAGACAGAAATGGAACTGGTCCAACCAATTTTGTCCACAATTTGAGAAAGCACGGAAACATGTGAATAAATCTGTTTCTGCTTACATGAGAGACTATGGAATGGGTTCAATATACAATAATAACTTGCGTTACAACAAGCAAGACATCTACAGAGGAGATGGTGTGCACTTCTCAGATGAAGGAAATAGAATATTCCTCCTGAATTTAAGACTGTGCATTGGAACCTACTTGTAGGTACCTAAATCAGCCACAGAACCCAAAAGCTCTTTTCAGAGCTACCCTACCTCTGATCATTCAAAATGTTTATCTTTTTCTAACTTTTTTCACTATTTTTCACCAAAGTACGCTTTCCGGTACGCTTACCGGTGCGCGAACCAGGCGCTTCCACCGCGGAAAATTAAAGATTTTTTTTTTTTTTACGTTTATGAGCCTCCTAAGCCCCCCTCAGAAAACCTAGAGGGTCAAGAAGTCTCTACCGTGCCCCCTTCTAGCCATACCGAACATTGTTTGCTCTCCATCTTGTGTCTCGATTGTACCGAAACACAAAATGGAGGACTTCCGTTACGCTGCCGGTGCGCGTATCGGAGCGCGCACCGGTAAGCGCTCCATAAAAAAAGGTGGGAAAGTAATTTTCAGAAAAACCACTGGAGACACTTTCATCAAATATAGAATAAGCCTTACTACATAGCAGTCCCTACCATTTGCCCAAATTTGGTGGAATTCCATTGAGACATTTAGGCTACAGGCCTGTCTAAATATCCTGAGGTAAATTACATAACAAAAACACATATGAAATGTTAGAATTTACAACCAATTAAAAAGTTTCTTTCATTTTCTACGATTATTTCCTGACATTTGATTGGTTATGTACAAATATATATATAAAAGAAAAGAGGGAAACACAGCCATTTTGACTACTGCTTCCAGAAGTACATTGGAAAACAAATAACACTGACAACTTCAACTGATTTCTCCAAGGTAAGTTGTTATTTTGGAAGTATGTTGTACACTTTAAGATAATTTCTGAAAAAATATTCTGTTAGTTATATACTATCCCTCTGTAATAGTTATAGATAGAGATAGACTTCTCTGTAATAGTTATGGATTGAGTTACGCTTCTCTGGTATACAGTACCCTAACTCTACTAATATAGTTAATTTGTATGCAATTTTCAGAAAGAAAATGGAAGGAGAAAATAAAGCAAATATTACTTCTATCGAAGTAAAGGTGGAAAAACCAGAAGAGCAAAAAGATGAAGTTGATTTCATGGATGACTCTTTGGATCAACAGTTTATTGAATTTTTGGAACAAATGGAATCATGTACTTATAATTATGAGGAAATACCAGACAATATTATGTTACAAGTTTTATTAAATTATGAAAAAGAATCAGAGGAATAAATTTATATTTAATAATTTTAAATTGTTTGAGACAATATTCATTTTTAAATGTAATTCATAAAGTATTACAAAAATAATTACATTATGAAATGAGACTTATAGTATACTGTGCAACTTTTTTTCTGATACAAACTAAGTTTACTCATAGTTACTACCTTTCTCCCACTATATTATCACCTATGTATATTTTACACCTCTTTTTCATCATAAGGGATCAGGATAGACTACCCATGATCCCCTAGAAATTCTCAGGGAGTGCTTAAAAGATCTGTTTCTGCTTTCCTGACAGACTATGTTATGGATTCGATATACCACAATAACTTCTGTAACAACACGTAAGATATCTACAGTGGAGATGGTGTACATTAAATTTAAGTCTCTGCATTGGTACCTACATGTAGGTACTTTTATTAAAAAAAAAATAATAATAAAATATTGATGAACATTAAAAAATTTTAAGGTGATTATTTTTCCCATAGTACGCTCTCCGGTGCGCTCCCCGGTGCGCGTACCGGGCGCTCCCCCCGCGAAAATCCCCCCCCCAAAAAAAAAAACGAGACCCCGCGGGGCCCTTTAATAGCCCCCACATCAAACCTAGGGGGACAGGGGGTGTCTACTCTGCCCCCTTATGGTCTTTTACCCCTTTGTTTTGACCACCTCTCATGTCTCGATCCTACCGAGACACAAGATGGCGGCCGCTCCAGACTGTTTAGAATGTTTACAGACACCCAACAGCCAATAAGCTTTCTGCGCGCAAGCCGCGTGGCGCGCCCGGTGCGCGTACCGGAGCGCGTACCGGGGAGCACCTATAGATATATATATTTTTTTGAACCTAAATTACTCAAAATCCACTGGAGCACATATCTTGAGACATAGCAAAGGCACATCGGGCTACCAGTCCCTACAATTTTGCCAAGTTTGGTGGAAATCCATTCAGCCGTTCGGGCTAAAAGTGAAATCGACCGCCCTATGGAAATTAACATGGGGAAAACGCGTTTTGGGACCCGCCTTTTATCTCGGCCCCCGCTTTACGTATCCCCCCAAACTTTCAGGGAAGGACCGGAGCGCCGCAAGGCCATTTTCAGGAAATTTTCAGGCAGATTCGTCAACCGGCGCCAAAGTTATTCCAAATAGAATTTTGAGATTTAACATTGAAAAAAATCCTAACTATAACTACCTACTGGCGACCGCCAGTAGGTAATATATATATATATATATATATATATATATATATATATATATATATCTATATATATATATATATATATTGACCCTTATATATATATATATATATTACGAGCAGGTTTCTCCTTCCACTTCCACCAGGAAACCTCGGCGGCGAAAAAAGAGACACGAACCACTTCTGATCTCAGGCAAGATGTTTAATGTAACCAAACAGCAGTCGACAGATGACGCATTTCGGGCTCAGGCGCCCTTGTTCACATAAAGGCTGTGTGTGATTAAAGCCATTTTTAAATAAAATGCCCTTCCCACCAGGGTCACATGTTCAGAGAACAAAACGATGGACATAGCGAAAAGACTACATGATTTATGCTTAATCAATGTAATTTAGCTGTCCCATCAAGGCATAAATCATTTTTGCATAACCTTGACACTGTTATTCCAAATACATCGGTATATACATCGGAAATTTCATTAGCAGTATTGAAGCGTCATAGCAGTGTAAAATGAAATTATAATTTAAATAATTTCAAGAACGCAAATTGCATTTTTAGCATTTCGCCAAACATTCCTGGTTAAATCCACATACACTTACAAAAGTGCAATAATTCGATTTCAACTGCATGAATGCACATTGCTATACTCTGAATTGTGACTTCAGTGAAAAAAAGGGGGGATATACAAGAGAATAAGTGCATAAAGAAGCCACTTTCCAGATTTCTCCACAAAACAAAAATACCCTGTGCAGATGATGTGTTACGTGTTAAATGTATTATAAATAGTGGAAAGATGCAATTACATCTTTCAACCTGACCTCGACTAGAATGAGACATAATACAGTATCTCTACCATAGTGACAAAAAGTGAGGTGAATTATAAATAATAGTCATAATTCGTATATCTAAGGACATTCAACGTCTCTATATTGGTTACGAATATGACTATCTAAACACCATCAAGAAATCGGATAACATTATCACGATTTAGACAGAAAACAAATACAAATTCAAATGATGTACAGTATGTATCTTTTCATATAGGGCTGCATACAGAATACTTAATTATAGGCACGTGTACATGTCTTCGGTGTTATTCAGACCGTTAGGGCATTTGCTATCGAAGTTTAGGATGAATTTGGTCTCTAATCTCCTAAGCAATGCTTCTCTGTTGCCCCCTCTCCGTGGTTTGGGGACTGCTGATACCACATAATATTTCCAACAAGTTAAGTTGTTATTATGAACTTGCTTGAAGTGGCGTGCCACCGGATAATTGGGATCACTATGTAGGATAGCACGGAGATGTTGGAGTATTCTCTCATGTACCTGTAGCTTTGTGCTCCCGATGTAATTAAGCCCACAGGTACAGGTGAGAACGTATACTGCGAACTCAGTTTTGCAGTTATAGTTACCCATTATTTTATGTGGTATAGGACTGAATGGGGTGTTGTATTCTGTAGTGCTTATCCCAAACTTGCACGCCCGGCATGAGGAGCATTTGAAGAAACCGTCTTTGGGTTTTAACCAATTGGGGCTAGTTCTAATCTCAGGACTGGTAAGATCTAAGTCAGCTCCCATGTTTTTGCCTCTACTGAATGTTATAATAGGGCTGGATGGCAAACTCATTTTCAGAACTGGATCAGTGAGAACTATTTTCCAGTTCTTATTAATGATAGATCTGATTTTGCGCTCGTTCTCCCTGAAGGCTGTGATCAGTCTTGGACAATGGACCTTTTCAACTGCCCCAGAGGCTCTCGATGGCACAGTTTGGTCTTGCGGTTCTTCCCCAATGGGATCAGGTAACAGACTGGCTCTAGATCTAGCCGATGTCTTGGCTAAGGCAGATGTCACAATTTTATCTGAATAGCCCCTAGCCTGCATGCGACGCATGGATTCTGCTGCACAGATATTGAATTCAGCTTCCGTGCTGCATATCCGTTTTAAACGTAGCAATTCCCCGTAGGGGATGCTGGCTATCAAGTGCCTGGGATGGGCACTTGTGGCATGGAGTGTGACATTACCAGCCGTGGGCTTTCTGAATAATGTACTCTCTATTCTGCCATTGGCTATATACAGCTTAACATCAAGAAATTCCAGGTTGGAACTATCTATGTGGTGGGTGAAGTGGAGATTCAAACTATTCATGTTGATGTTATTGATGAATTCCACTGCTTTGTCTTTACTACCCCTCCACACGATGAAAATGTCATCGATGAACCTGTAATAGTGTACGATGTTTTCCTCATATATAGCAGAATAGTCTTTTTTGAGCACCTGCTCCTCCCACCAGCCAACGTGCAAGCACGCATAGCTGGGGGAGAAGCAAGCTCCCATGGCCACACCCCTTAGTTGTTTAAACAACTCCTTTCCAAAAAGAAAGAAGTTGTTATGGAGACACCACTGCATCATGCTTACTATAGCCTTATTGTGCTGATAAAATTTGCACGGTCTTTGGTCCAAAAAGAATTGAACAGCTGATAATCCTGCCTGGTGGTCTATACTGGTGTACAAAGATTCAATGTCTAAAGAAATTAAATACATCCCTTCCGACCATTGAATATTCCTTATTTTACCTAGGAAGTCACCAGTATCTTTGATATAACTAGGCAGTGTTGTTACATGGTTCTGCAAAAAGAAGTCTATGTATTGGCCCACCTGTTCCGCTGCGCTGCCAATAGCGGAAATGATAGGCCTGCCAGGAGTGGGGAGAACGCACTTATGCACTTTTGGTATTAAATAAAATACAGGTGTAATTGGAGTTTCATTGTGCATAAACTTGAACTCATCATTGGAGATAAGGCCATCGCTGCGCAATTGTATTAACAGTTTCTTCAGTGAATCTGTAGCCTGTTTGTATTTTTTGATGTTAGATGGCTCATAACAATCAGTATTGTCAAGCTGACGTTTTGCCTCCTTGATATAATCTTCCCGGGGCCAGATAACTAAATTGCCCCCCTTGTCCGATTTTTTTATGATGATTTCATTATTCTTCCCTAATTTCTTCATCAGATTGGCATAGTCCCTTTTCTTTTGCTCAACACGTTTTCTTTGTTTGAATTTCTCAGACTGTATTTGCTTATTCAATTTTTTAATGTCTTCGACCACACAGTCGTGGAACGTGTCTAATGCATCCCTCGGCATCATGGGGATATATTTGGATTTTTTCTTGAAAGGGCTGATCCCAGCACCTTTCTGTAGCAGATTGATGTTGTTCATTCTGGTTTGGGTAGATGGGTCACATTCATTTTCACTGTCTGCTGCCTCGCCAGTATCCAAATCATGGAGGTCCGGGTAAGTGGGGATGTCTGCTGCCCTTATCCCTAGGCTTTCCACATGAGTTGTCATTCCTTGTTGTGACTCCCCGTCTTTATCTTTGGCATTTTTATATATATATATATATATATATATATATATATATATATATATATATATATATATATATATATATATATATATATTTACTGAAAAAACCTGAGGTTTCACACCAGTTATAGTTAACTGGAAATTTTACTGACATAAAACCATTGACATTCCACGTTATAGTTAGTTGGACTCACTATAATTTGCGCGCCTGCAATGCACTGCTGATGATTTCACATATTACATCACTCATGACATGGTCAGTGACATCACTCATGACATCACTGATGTCACCATTCAGTGAATGTGTGTCTTTCTGAAAAATAAATATGTTTTATATATGTATATGAAAAAGGACAATGGAAGAATAAATGTTTAAGTAAGTGTCTAAATGTATGTTTTAAAAAAAAAATGATTGGTTAACTGGCTTATTAAGTGTATCTTAGTGAATACATATATTAGCGAGTGAAGTTTAAATATTTAAATATATATATCAGTGTTTCACTTTGTGTATAAGTGGCTGCATGGGTTGGTGACTCACTCACTGTTTGTATGTGTTTTGAAAACTACCAAGCCAATTCTTATACTGGGAAGGAAACACACTTCCCAGTATAAGAATTTGCTAGGTAGTTTGGTTTGCCCTGTTCCCATCATGCACTGGGACAGGAACAGACTAATTTGCATGTAGCCAGGTTCTGAGCTGGGATGGTGCAGTGAGCTAAAAAACGGTGATGGATCAAGCCCTGATCTCTTGACTAGGTAAGAGTATTCTGCATCATTCATAGACTCTGTCCATCACCACCCCCTTTTCCAAAATCGATTTTGTCCACACTATGTGTGGGAGGGTATACTCAGACGTGAGTCCCTTGCTCATTGCACCATCAGGATTCAAGCAAGCCGGGCCGACGACTGCTGAAATGCCAGAAACCGGTCCCCGGAAGATTGTTTCCTTCCCAGTATAAGAATTGGCTTGGTAGTTTAGTTTGCCCTGTTCCCATCATACACTGGGACAGGAACAGACTAATTTGCATGTAGCCAGGTTCTGAGCTGGGATAGTGCAGTGAGCTAAAAAACGGTGATGGATCAAGCCCTGATCTCTTGACTGGGTAAGAGTATTCTGCATCATTCAGAGACTCTGTCCATCACCACCCCCTTTTCCAAAATTGATTTTGCCCACACTATGTGTGGGAGGGTATACTCAGACGTGAGTCCCTTGCTCATTGCACCATCAGGATTCAAGCAATTCGGGCCGACGACGGCTGAAATGCCAGAAACCGGTCCCCGGAAGCTTGTTTCCTTCCCAGTATAAGAATTAGCTTGGTAGTTTGGTTTGCCCTGTTCCCATCATGCACTGGGACAGGAACATACTAATTGCATGTAGCCAGGTTCTGAGCTGGGATGGTGCAGTGAGCTAAAAAACGGTCATGGATCAAGCCATGATCTCTTGACTGGGTAAGAGTATTCTGTATCATTCAGAGACTCTGTCCATCACCACCCCCTTTTCCAAAATCGATTTTGTCCACACTATGTGTGGGAGGGTATACTCAGACGTGAGTCCCTTGCTCATTGCACCATCAGGATTCAAGCAAGCCGGGCCGACGACGGCTGAAATGCCAGGAACCGGTCCCCGGAAGCTTGTTTCCTTCTCAGTATAAGAATTGGCTTGGTAGTTTGCTTTGCCCTGTTCCCATCATGCACTGGGACAGGAACAGACTAATTTGCATGTAGCCAGGTTCTGAGCTGAGATGGTGCAGTGTGCTAAAAAACGGTGATGGATCAAGCCCTGATCTCTTGACTGGGTAAGAGTATTCTGCATCATTCAGAGACTCTGTCCATCACCACCCCCTTTTCCAAAATTGATTTTGTCCACACTATGTGTGGGAGGGTATACTCAGACGTGAGTCCCTTGCTCATTGCACCATCAGGATTCAAGCAAGCCGGGTCGACGACGGCTGAAATGCCAGAAAACGGTCCCCGGAAGCTTGTTTTCTTCCCAGTATAAGAATTGGCTTGGTAGTTTGGTTTGCCCTGTTCCCATCATGCACTGGGACAGGAACAGACTAATTTGCATGTAGCCAGGTTCTGAGCTGGGATGGTGCAGTGAGCTAAAAAACGGTGATGGATCAAGCCCTGATCTCTTGACTGAATAAGAGTATTCTGCATCATTCAGAGACTCTGTCCATCACCACCCCCTTTTCCAAAATCGATTTTGTCCACACTATTTGTGGGATGGTATACTCAGACGTGAGTCCCTTGCTCATTGCACCATCAGGATTCAAGCAAGCCGGGCCGACAACGGCTGAAATGCCAGAAACCGGTCCCCGGAAGCATGTCTCCTTCCCAGTATAAGAATTGGCTTGGTAGTTTGGTTTGCCCTGTTCCCATCATGCACTGGGACAGGAACAGACTAATTTGCATGTAGCCCGGTTCTGAGCTGGGATGGTGCAGTGAGCTAAAAAACGGTGATGGATCAAGCCCTGATCTCTTGACTGGGTAAGAGTATTCTGCATCATTCATAGACTCTGTCCATCACCACCCCCTTTTCCAAAATCGATTTTGTCCACACTATGTGTGGGAGGGTATACTCAGACGTGAGTCCCTTGCTCATTGCACCATCAGGATTCAAGCAAGCCGGGCCGACGACTGCTGAAATGCCAGAAACCGGTCCCCGGAAGCTTGTTTCCTTCCCAGTATAAGAATTAGCTTGGTAGTTTGGTTTGCCCTGTTCCCATCATGCACTGGGACAGGAACATACTAATTTGCATGTAGCCAGGTTCTGAGCTGGGATGGTGCAGTGAGCTAAAAAACGGTGATGGATCAAGCCATGATCTCTTGACTGGGTAAGAGTATTCTGTATCATTCAGAGACTCTGTCCATCACCACCCCCTTTTCCAAAATCGATTTTGTCCACACTATGTGTGGGAGGGTATACTCAGACGTGAGTCCCTTGCTCATTGCACCATCAGGATTCAAGCAAGCCGGGCCGACGACGGCTGAAATGCCAGAAACCGGTCCCCGGAAGCTTGTTTCCTTCTCAGTATAAGAATTGGCTTCGTAGTTTGGTTTGCCCTGCTCCCATCATGCACTGGGACAGGAACAGACTAATTTGCATGTAGCCAGGTTCTGAGCTGAGATGGTGCAGTGTGCTAAAAAACGGTGATGGATCAAGCCCTGATCTCTTGACTGGGTAAGAGTATTCTGCATCATTCAGAGACTCTGTCCATCACCACCCCCTTTTCCAAAATTGATTTTGTCCAAACTATGTGTGGGAGGGTATACTCAGACGTGAGTTCCTTGCTCATTGCACCATCAGGATTCAAGCAAGCCGGGCCGACGACGGCTGAAATGCCAGAAACCGGTCCCCGGAAGCTTGTTTCCTTCCCAGTATAAGAATTGGCTTGGTAGTTGGTTTGCCCTGTTCCCATCATGCACTGGGACAGGAACAGACTAATTTGCATGTAGCCAGGTTCTGAGCTGGGATGGTGCAGTGAGCTAAAAAACGGTGATGGATCAAGCCCTGATCTCTTGACTGGGTAAGAGTATTCTGCATCCTTCAGAGACTCTGTCCATCACCACCCCCTTTTCCAAAATCGATTTTGTCCACACTATGTGTGAGAGGGTATGCTCAGACGTGAGTCCCTTGCTCATTGCACCATCAGGATTCAAGCAAGCCGGGCCGACGACGGCTGAAATGCCAGAAACCGGTCCCTGGAAGCTTGTTTCCTTCCCAGTATAAGAATTGGCTTGGTAGTTTGGTTTGCCCTGTTCCCATCATGCACTGGGACAGGAACAGACTAATTTGCATGCAGCCAGGTTCTGAGCTGGGATGGTGCAGTGAGCTAAAAAACGGTGATGGATCAAGCCCTGATCTCTTGACTGGGTAAGAGTATTCTGCATCATTCAGAGACTCTGTCCATCACCACCCCCTTTTCCAAAATCGATTTTGTCCACACTATGTGTGGGAGGGTATACTCAGACGTGAGTCCCCTGCTCAATGCACCATCAGGATTCAAGCAAGCTGGGCCGACGACGGCTGAAATGCCAGAAACCGGTCCCCGGAAGCTTGTTTCCTTCCCAGTATAAGAATTGGCTTGGTAGTTGGTTTGCCCTGTTCCCATCATGCACTGGGACAGGAACAGACCAATTTGCATGTAGCCAGGTTCTGAGCTGGGATGGTGCAGTGAGCTAAAAAACGGTGATGGATCAAGCCCTGATCTCTTGACTGGGTAAGAGTATTCTGCATCATTCATAGACTCTGTCCATCACCACCCCCTTTTCCAAAATCGATTTTGTCCACACTATGTGTGGGAGGGTATACTCAGACGTGAGTCCCTTGCTCATTGCACCATCAGGATTCAAGCAAGCCGGGCCGACGACTGCTGAAATGCCAGAAACCGGTCCCCGGAAGCTTGTTTCCTTCCCAGTATAAGAATTAGCTTGGTAGTTTGGTTTGCCCTGTTCCCATCATACACTGGGACAGGAACATACTAATTTGCATGTAGCCAGGTTCTGAGCTGAGATGGTGCAGTGTGCCAAAAAAACGGTGATGGATCAAGCCCTGATCTCTTGACTGGGTAAGAGTATTCTGCATCATTCAGAGACTCTGTCCATCACCACCCCCTTTTCCACAATTGATTTTGTCCAAACTATGTGTGGGAGGGTATACTCAGACGTGAGTCCCTTGCTCATTGCACCATCAGGATTCAAGCAAGCCGGGCCGACGACGGCTGAAATGCCAGAAACCGGTCCCCGGAAGCTTGTTTCCTTCTCAGTATAAGAATTGGCTTGGTAGTTTGGTTTGCCCTGTTCCCATCATGCACTGGGACAGGAACAGACTAATTTGCATGTAGCCAGGTTCTGAGCTGGGATGGTGCAGTGAGCTAAAAAACGGTGATGGATCAAGCCCTGATCTCTTGACTGGGTAAGAGTATTCTGCATCCTTCAGAGACTCTGTCCATCACCACCCCCTTTTCCAAAATCGATTTTGTCCACACTATGTGTGGGAGGGTATGCTCAGACGTGAGTCCCTTGCTCATTGCACCATCAGGATTCAAGCAAGCCGGGCCGACGACGGCTGAAATGCCAGAAACCGGTCCCTGGAAGCTTGTTTCCTTCCCAGTATAAGAATTGGCTTGGTAGTTTGGTTTGCCCTGTTCCCATCATGCACTGGGACAGGAACAGACTAATTTGCATGCAGCCAGGTTCTGAGCTGTGATGGTGCAGTGAGCTAAAAAACGGTGATGGATCAAGCCCTGATCTCTTGACTGGGTAGGAGTATTCTGCATCATTCAGAGACTCTGTCCATCACCACCCCCTTTTCCAAAATCGATTATGTCCACACTATGTGTGGGAGGGTATACTCAGACGTGAGTCCCCTGCTCAATGCACCATCAGGATTCAAGCAAGCTGGGCCGACGACGGCTGAAATGCCAGAAACCGGTCCCCGGAAGCTTGTTTCCTTGCCAGTATAAGAATTGGCTTGGTAGTTGGTTTGCCCTGTTCCGATCATGCACTGGGACAGGAACAGACTAATTTGCATGTAGCCAAGTTCTGAGCTGGGACGGTGCAGTGAGCTAAAAAACGGTGATGGATCAAGCCCTGATCTCTTGACTGGGTAAGAGTATTCTGCATCATTCAGAGACTCTGTCCATCACCACCCCCTTTTCCAAAATCGATTTTGTCTACACTATGTGTGGAAGGGTATACTCAGACGTGAGTCCCTTGCTCATTGCACCATCAGGATTCAAGCAAGCCGGGTCCACGACGGCTGAAATGCCAGAAACCGGTCCCCGGAAGCTTGTTTCCTTCCCAGTATAAGAATTGGCTTGGTAGTTGGTTTGCCCTGTTCCCATCATGCACTGGGACAGGAACAGACTAATTTGCATGTAGCCAGGTTCTGAGCTGGGATGGTGCAGTGAGCTAAAAAACGGTGATGGATCAAGCCCTGATCTCTTGACTGGGCAAGAGTATTCTGCATCATTCAGAGACTCTGTCCATCACCACCCCCTTTTCCAAAATCGATTTTGTCCACACTATGTGTGGGATGGTATACTCAGACGTGAGTCCCTTGCTTATTGCACCATCAGGATTCAAGCAAGCCGGGCCGACAACGGCTGAAATGCCAGAAACCGGTCCCCGGAAGCATGTTTCCTTCCCAGTATAAGAATTGGCTTGGTAGTTTGGTTTGCCCTGTTCCCATCATGCACTGGGACAGGAACAGACTAATTTGCATGTAGCCAGGTTCTGAGCTGAGATGGTGCAGTGTGCTAAAAAACGGTGATGGATCAAGCCCTGATCTCTTGACTGGGTAAGAGTATTCTGCATCATTCAGAGACTCTGTCCATCACCACCCCCTTTTCCAAAATTGATTTTGTCCACACTATGTGTGGGAGGGTATACTCAGACGTGAGTCCCCTGCTCAATGCACCATCAGGATTCAAGCAAGCTGGGCCGACTACGGCTGAAATGCCAGAAACCGGTCCCCGGAAGCTTGTTTCCTTCCCAGTATAAGAATTGGCTTGGTAGTTTGGTTTGCCCTGTTCCCATCATGCACTGGGACAGGAACAGACTAATTTGCATGTAGCCAGATTCTGAGCTGGGATGGTGCAGTGAGCTAAAAAACGGTGATGGATCAAGCCCTGATCTCTTGACTGGGTAAGATAATTCTGCATCATTCAGAGACTCTGTCCATCACCACCCCCTTTTCCAAAATTGATTTTGTCCACACTATGTGTGGGAGGGTATACTCAGACGTGAGTCCCTTGCTCATTGCACCATCAGGATTCAAGCAAGCCTGTCCGACGACGGCTGAATTGCCAGAAACCGGTCCCCGGAAGCTTGTTTCCTTCTCAGTATAAGAATTGGCTTGGTAGTTTGGTTTGCCCTGTTCCCATCATGCACTGGGACAGGAACAGACTAATTTGCATGTAGCCAGGTTCTGAGCTGAGATGGTGCAGTGTGCTAAAAAACGGTGATGGATCAAGCCCTGATCTCTTAACTGGGTAAGAGTATTCTGCATTATTCAGAGACTCTGTCCATCACCACCCCCTTTTCCAAAATCGATTTTGTCCACACTATGTGTGGGAGGGTATGCTCAGACGTGAGTCCCTTGCTCATTGCACCATCAGGATTCAAGCAAGCCGGGCCGACGACGGCTGAAATGCCAGAAACCGGTCCCTGGAAGCTTGTTTCCTTCCTAGTATAAGAATTGGCTTGGTAGTTTGGTTTGCCCTGTTCCCATCATGCACTGGGACAGGAACAGACTAATTTGCATGTAGCCAGGTTCTGAGCTGGGATGGTGCAGTGAGCTAAAAAACGGTGATGGATCAAGCCCTGATCTCTTGACTGGGTAAGAGTATTCTGCATCATTCAGAGACTCTGTCCATCACCACCCCCTTTTCCAAAATCGATTTTGTCCACACTATGTGTGGGAGGGTATACTCAGACGTGAGTCCCCTGCTCAATGCACCATCAGGATTCAAGCAAGCTGGGCCGACTACGGCTGAAATGCCAGAAACCGGTCCCCGGAAGCTTGTTTCCTTCCCAGTATAAGAATTGGCTTGGTAGTTTGGTTTGCCCTGTTGCCATCATGCACTGGGACAGGAACAGACTAATTTGCATGTAGCCAGGTTCTGAGCTGGGATGGTGCAGTGAGCTAAAAAACGGTGATGGATCAAGCTCTGATCTCTTGACTGGGTAAGAGTATTCTGCATCATTCAGAGACTCTGTCCATCACCACCCCCTTTTCCAAAATCGATTTTGTCTACACTATGTGTGGGAGGGTATACTCAGATGTGAGTCCCTTGCTCATTGCACCATCAGGATTCAAGCAAGCCGGGTCGACGACGGCTGAAATGCCAGAAACCGGTCCCCGGAAGCTTGTTTCCTTCCCAGTATAAGAATTGGCTTGGTAGTTTTGGTTTGCCCTGTTCCCATCATGCACTGGGACAGGAACAGACTAATTTGCATGTAGCCAGGTTCTGAGCTGGGATGGTGCAGTGAGCTAAAAAACGGTGATGGATCAAGCCCTGATCTCTTGACTGAATAGGAGTATTCTGCATCATTCAGAGACTCTGTCCATCACCACCCCCTTTTCCAAAATCGATTTTGACCACACTATGTGTGGGATGGTATACTCAGACGTGAGTCCCTTGCTCATTGCACCATCAGGATTCAAGCAAGCCGGGACGACAACGGCTGAAATGCCAGAAACCGGTCCCCGGAAGCATGTTTCCTTCCCAATATAAGAATTGACTTGGTAGTTTGGTTTGCCCTGTTCCCATCATGCACTGGGACAGGAACAGACTAATTTGCATGTAGCCAGGTTCTGAGCTGGGATGGTGCAGTGAGCTAAAAAACGGTGATGGATCAAGCCCTGATCTCTTGACTGGGTAAGAGTATTCTGCATCATTCAGAGACTCTGTCCATCACCACCCCCTTTTCCAAAATCGATTTTCTCCACACTATGTTTGGGAGGGTATACTCAGACGTGAGTCCCTTGCTCATTGCACCATCAGGATTCAAGCAAGCCGGGCCGACGACGGCTGAAATGCCAGAAACCGGTCCCTGCAAGCTTGTTTCCTTCCCAGTATAAGAATTGGCTTGGTAGTTCGGTTTGCCCTGTTCCCATCATGCACTGGGACAGGAACAGACTAATTTGCATGTAGACAGGTTCTGAGCTGGGATGGTGCAGTGAGCTAAAAAACGGTGATGGATCAAGCCCTGATCTCTTGACTGGGTAAGAGTATTCTGCATCATTCAGAGACTCTGTCCATCACCACCCCCTTTTCCAAAATCGATTTTGTCCACACTATGTGTGGGAGGGTATACTCAGACATGAGTCCCTTGCTCATTGCACCATCAGGATTCAAGCAAGCCGGGCCGACGACGGCTGAAATGCCAGAAACAGGTCCCCGGAAGCTTGTTTCCTTCTCAGTATAAGAATTGGCTTGGTAGTTTGGTTTGCCCTGTTCCCATCATGCACTGGGACAGGAACAGACTAATTTGCATGTAGCCAGGTTCTGAGCTGAGATGGTGCAGTGTGCTAAAAAACGGTGATGGATCAAGCCCTGATCTCTTGACTGGGTAAGAGTATTCTGCATCATTCAGAGACTCTGTCCATCACCACCCCCTTTTCCAAAATTGATTTTGTCCACACTATGTGTGGGAGGGTATACTCAGACGTGAGTCCCTTGCTCATTGCACCATCAGGATTCAAGCAAGCCGGGCCGACGACGTCTGAAATGCCAGAAACCGGTCCCCGGAAGCTTGTTTCCTTCTCAGTATAAGAATTGGCTTGGTAGTTTTGTTTGCCCTGTTCCCATCATGCACTGGAACAGGAACAGACTAATTTGCATGTAGCCAGGTTCTGAGCTGGGATGGTGCAGTGAGGTAAAAAACGGTGATGGATCAAGCCCTGATCTCTTGACTGGGTAAGAGTATTCTGCATCATTCAGAGACTCTGTCCATCACCACCCCCTTTTCCAAAATCGATTTTGTCCACACTATGTGTGGGAGGGTATGCTCAGACGTGAGTCCCTTGCTCATTGCACCATCAGGATTCAAGCAAGCCGGGCCGACGACGGCTGAAATGCCAGAAACCGGTCCCTGGAAGCTTGTTTCCTTCCCAGTATAAGAATTGGCTTGGTAGTTTGGTTTGCCCTGTTCCCATCATGCACTGGGACAGGAACAGACTAATTTGCATGTAGCCAGGTTCTGAGCTGGGATGGTGCAGTGAGCTAAAAAACGGTGATGGATCAAGCCCTGATCTCTTGACTGGGTAAGAGTATTCTGCATCATTCAGAGACTCTGTCCATCACCACCCCCTTTTCCAAAATCGATTTTGTCCACACTATGTGTGGGAGGGTATACTCAGACGTGAGTCCCCTGCTCAATGCACCATCAGGATTCAAGCAAGCTGGGCCGACTACGGCTGAAATGCCAGAAACCGGTCCCCGGAAGCTTGTTTCCTTCCCAGTATAAGAATTGGCTTGGTAGTTTGGTTTGCCCTGTTCCCATCATGTACTGGGACAGGAACAGACTAATTTGCATGTAGCCAGGTTCTGAGCTGGGATGGTGCAGTGAGCTAAAAAACGGTGATGGATCAAGCCCTGATCTCTTGACTGGGTAAGAGTATTCTGCATCATTCAGAGACTCTGTCCATCACCACCCCCTTTTCCAAAATTGATTTTGTCCACACTATGTGTGGGAGGGTATACTCAGACGTGAGTCCCTTGCTCATTGCACCATCAGGATTCAAGCAAGCCGGGGCCGACGACGGCTGAAATGCCAGAAACCGGTCCCCGGAAGCTTGTTTCCTTCTCAGTATAAGAATTGGCTTGGTAGTTTGGTTTGCCCTGTTCCCATCATGCACTGGGACAGGAACAGACTAATTTGCATGTAGCCAGGTTCTGAGCTGAGATGGTGCAGTGTGCTAAAAAACGGTGATGGATCAAGCCCTGATCTCTTAACTGGGTAAGAGTATTCTGCATCATTCAGAGACTCTGTCCATCACCACCCCCTTTTCCAAAATCGATTTTGTCCACACTATGTGTGGGAGGGTATGCTCAGACGTGAGTCCCTTGCTCATTGCACCATCAGGATTCAAGCAAGCCGGGCCGACGACGGCTGAAATGCCAGAAACCGGTCCCTGGAAGCTTGTTTCCTTCCTAGTATAAGAATTGGCTTGGTAGTTTGGTTTGCCCTGTTCCCATCATGCACTGGGACAGGAACAGACTAATTTGCATGTAGCCAGGCTCTGAGCTGGGATGGTGCAGTGAGCTAAAAAACGGTGATGGATCAAGCCCTGATCTCTTGACTGGGTAAGAGTATTCTGCATCATTCAGAGACTCTGTCCATCACCACCCCCTTTTCCAAAATCGATTTTGTCCACACTATGTGTGGGAGGGTATACTCAGACGTGAGTCCCCTGCTCAATGCACCATCAGGATTCAAGCAAGCTGGGCCGACTACGGCTGAAATGCCAGAAACCGGTCCCCGGAAGCTTGTTTCCTTCCCAGTATAAGAATTGGCTTGGTAGTTTGGTTTGCCCTGTTCCCATCATGCACTGGGACAGGAACAGACTAATTTGCATGTAGCCAGGTTCTGAGCTGGGATGGTGCAGTGAGCTAAAAAACGGTGATGGATCAAGCCCTGATCTCTTGACTGGGTAAGAGTATTCTGCATCATTCAGAGACTCTGTCCATCACCACCCCCTTTTCCAAAATCGATTTTGTCTACACTATGTGTGGGAGGGTATACTCAGATGTGAGTCCCTTGCTCATTGCACCATCAGGATTCAAGCAAGCCGGGTCGACGACGGCTGAAATGCCAATAACCGGTCCCCGGAAGCTTGTTTCCTTCCCAGTATAAGAATTGGCTTGGTAGTTTTGGTTTGCCCTGTTCCCATCATGCACTGGGACAGGAACAGACTAATTTGCATGTAGCCAGGTTCTGAGCAGGGATGGTGCAGTGAGCTAAAAAACGGTGATGGATCAAGCCCTGATCTCTTGACAGAATAAGAGTATTCTGCATCATTCAGAGACTCTGTCCATCACCACCCCCTTTTCCAAAATCGATTTTGACCACACTATGTGTGGGATGGTATACTCAGACGTGAGTCCCTTGCTCATTGCACCATCAGGATTCAAGCAAGCCGGGACGACAACGGCTGAAATGCCAGAAACCGGTCCCTGGAAGCATGTTTCCTTCCCAGTATAAGAATTGACTTGGTAGTTTGGTTTGCCCTGTTCCCATCATGCACTGGGACAGGAACAGACTAATTTGCATGTAGACAGGTTCAGAGCTGGGATGGTGCAGTGAGCTAAAAAACGGTGATGGATCAAGCCCTGATCTCTTGACTGGGTAAGAGTATTCTGCATCATTCAGAGACTCTGTCCATCACCACCCCCTTTTCCAAAATCGATTTTGTCCACACTATGTGTGGGAGGGTATACTCAGACGTGAGTCCCTTGCTCATTGCACCATCAGGATTCAAGCAAGCCGGGACGACAACGGCTGAAATGCCAGAAACCAGTCCCCTGAAGCTTGTTTCCTTCCCAGTATAAGAATTGGCTTGGTAGTTTGGTTTGCCCTTTTCCCATCATGCACTGGGACAGGAACAGACTAATTTGCATGTAGCCAGGTTCTGAGCTGGGATGGTGCAGTGAGCTAAAAAACGGTGATGGGTCAAGCCCTGATCTCTTGACTGGGTAAGAGTATTCTGCATCATTTAGAGACTCTGTCCATCACCACCCCCTTTTCAAAAAATCATGTATAGGTGTATCACTACATATGATGAGTGAGTATATGTATGAGTGACTATATTGAAGTGTTGGTGAATGAGTAGATGTGTATATAGATAATGGAATTATTGAATTGGTTGTTGTAACTGGTATGGGTATCTCAATTTTTTTGAAAATGTTAGTTTCTATTTTTGAATATGTGTTTCAAGGGCTACATTACACTAAAAGGAGGTCTGTCACTCTGTCACAAGGATGGTGTCATCAGTGATGTCATGAGTGATGTCACTGACCATGTCATGAGTGATGTAATATGTGATGTCATCAGCAGTGCATTGCAGGTGCGCAAGTTATAGTGAGTCCAACTAACAATAACATGGAATTTCAATGGTTTTATGTCAGTAAAATTTCCAGTTAACTATAACTGGTGTGAAACCTATGGTTTTTTCAGTGAATTTAATAGGTTTTTTAAATGCTAATTCCTAACTATAACTGGTGTGAAACCTATGGTTTTTTCAGTGAATTTAATAGGTTTTTTAAATGCTAATTCCTAACTATAACTGGTGTGAAACCTATGGTTTTTTCAGTGAATTTCATAGGTTTTTTAAATGCTAATTCCTTTCTATATCGAGTTTGTAACCTACGATAATATGCTGTTTTGTGTGAGTATTAATTAGTATTATTTTTTTTAATAATAATAGATATTTTTTTTTTACTAGTTTTTCTTGGGGCGCTCTGGGTCCGCGCACTGGTAACCTCTCCGGAGAGCGCACCCAGAGCGCTACTTGCATTCGTGTAAAAAAATATGAATGAAAAGTAAATAATAACGCAAGACATTTAGTACCATACATATAAAAGCAGTTTTTTTGAATAAGGAAATGAAAATCATTTTGCATTTCCGTGAAACTATCAAAACGTCACTTTGCCGCGCCGCGTAAGTGCCCCCGGAAGCGCCTACGTTTGCGCCGCGTATGCGCCCCCGGAAGCGCCTACGTTCGCACCACGTATGTGCCCCCGGAAGCGCTCCGGTGCGCGCAGCGTCAGCGCATCAAGTCATGTGACCTTAAAATAACACTTTTCATTGGTTGCTAACAGTTTTTTTTTACAAAGAATGAAAACCCCACCCATTTCCTTCACTTCTTCTTTCACTTTTGTGACTGAAAGACCTGCCTTCTTTCTCTTCGATCTTGCTTGGTTAATCATGGCTGCCAGACCATCCAGTAGTGAAGATGAGCCTGAATCCATCGATGAAGAGCCTCCTCAGCCGAAGGTGAAAGAGCATTTCATCTGGAAATTTTTTTCCATACCAGATAACCAGAAAAAGTTGAATGCTCCAAAAGTGGAGTGCAGGATCTGCCATACAGTCCTGTCACGGGGTGACCCAAAAAAAATATATTCTTTTGGGAACTCCACAATGCTTCGCCATGTGGAGAGGAAGCACCCCCAGAATTTTGCCCGGGAAAGTGTCAGGGCTCTGGCACAAGAGGTTCCCAGTGATAGGGCCTCTACATCCACCGGAGGAGCAACTACTTCTGTGAGGGGGCGATCGCAGGAGCTGGTTCCAAACATTCAGCCTGCATTCAACAAAGGTGTCCTGAAATGCAGATACTACGATCAACTACTTACCTTTGGGGAGCAAAGTGACCTGCTCATGTTTCGAGCATTGAAGAACCATCGCTGCCGTTCCCAGCCCTAATTTTTTTTGTTTTTGTTGCTCCTGTTGAGCAGTTTCCATTCCCTGTTTTTGTTTCTGTTCTAAAAAAAGAAAAAAGAAAAAAAAAGTTATTTTCAGAACTACCTCCAATTCTCATCAAAGAGCTATATTCTTAAAAAAATGAAAAAGAGTAAGTGAAGTGGAGTGCATTGATAATGGAAAGGAAAATGAGTAAGAAAGAACAGAAAGGTATGAGAGGAGAAAGGAAGTGAAGTAGGGGGACTGAAAGAAGGTGAGTGTTGGGAAGGAAAGTAAGGAGAAGGAGAGTGAACATGGGGAATGTGGATATTTAAAGAAAATTTTGAAAAGGAACGGGGGTGTGGAAAGGTAAGAAAAGATGCATTGCTGGAGTTGCATCATTTTTGTGACACACTCCAGCAATGCATCACTTTTGCGCTTACAGATACGTCTGAAATACTGACGTATCTGTATGTAAAAGGGACGTATTGACGCAAGAAAGGGTCGTAGAGGTGACGCAGTGAAATCTATGAGATATCACTGCGTCACTTTTATGACGCTGTTGCGTCCAAATCTTGCGCCTGTTTCACAGCAGGCGTAAGACTGATGCAGGCTCTTTCACATGGGACCTGGCCCCATGTGAAAGGATGCATTGCTGGAGTTGCATCATTTTTGTGACACACTCCAGCAATGCATCACTTTTGCGCTTACAGATACGTCTGAAATACTGACGTATCTGTAAGTATTTAATATGACGCATGACTAGAAGACTGAAGCACTTTAACCCCACCGGCGTCACTTTTTGTGACGCACCAGTGCTGTAAATAATGCACCTTATTCAGTCATATTTACAAAGTGACGCATCTAGGTAAATGCGTCACTTTGTAAGCCCCTGCGCCACATTATACCTACGTCAGGTGTAATGTATGCAAAAGGGACGTATTGACGCAAGAAAGAGTCGCAGAGGTGACGCAGTGAATAAACTGGGTTTTCCCCATGCTACGCTACGCTCCCCGGTGCGCGTACCATGCGCTTCCCCGGCGCAAATCGAAATGTTTTTTTTTTTTTTGCCCCGCGGGACCCTTTATAGTCCCCACATCAAACCTAGGGGGTCAGGGGGGGTCTACCCTGCCCCCTTATGGTCATTTCCCCCTTTGTTTTTGCCACCTCTTGTGTCTCGATCCTACCGAGACACAAGATGGCGGCCACTCCGGACTGTTTCGAATGTTTACAGACACCCGAGAGCCAGCTTTCCATGCGCTAGTCGCGTAGCGCGCCCGGTGCGCGTACCGGGGCGCGCCTATAGAGATATATATATTTTTTTTAACCTAAATTACTCAAAAACCACTGGAGCACATATCTTGAGACATAGCGAAGGCACATCGGGCTACCAGTCCCTACAATTTTGCCAAGTTTGGTGCAAATCCATTCAGCCGTTCGGGCTAAAAGTGAGTTCGACCGCCCTATGGAAATTAACATGGAGAAAACACGTTTTGGGACCCCCCTTTTATCTCGGCCCCCGCTTGACGAATCACCCCCACATTTTTAGGGAAGGAGCGGAGCGGGCCACGAACTTTGAGAAATTCGCGAAGATTCGTCCACCGGCGCCAAAGTTATTCCCAATAGAATGTTGCGGATTTCCTATGGAAAGTAGATCCTAATTATAACTACCTACTGGCGACCGCCAGTAGGTAATATATATATATATATATATATATATATATATATATATATATATATATATATATATATATATATATATATATATATATATATATATATATATATATAAAAGCTCCTGAATCTCCCTCCCGTCTCGGAAAGAGGATAAAAGCACTCCAGGTTTGGCAACAGATTTTATTTAGCACACGGCAACGCAGATGACAGACGCGTTTCGGACAATAGTCCTTCTTCAGTGTTGCCGGCATTAATTCTGTGACGCTTTTTTATGACGTCCCACAGAAACAAAAGGCGGACTTTTCATATGAACAAGGCTCGTGGGAGCCGAAACGTCATAGACTGTTTTTCTGCACTAAATAAGTAAGAAACCTTATTGGTCCGTGTCCGAGTGGTGCTTTGCCTGGCTGGTTGCTACTTCCAAGACAGGCGGGACGGCGAAATACACGATATATATATATATATATATATATATATATATATATATATATATATATGGAAGAAAAGGTTGCCACCTAGGTGGGAATGCACTTACAGGTAGGAATTAATGCCAGCGCAAGGGCGCGAGCTGCGAACAGAGTCCCTTTCCTGCCAGACGCGTTTCGGGCCAACGCCCTCTTCAGTGGCAGCACATGTGACATGACGGCAGCTGCAGGCACCAGTAAATACCCTCAGTGATTATGCACAGGTGTGGAACCTGAAGCAATGCTTTCTGGGACTGGTGGTTCGATAAAACCCAAGTGGGTCGCCGCCGCCATTCGCATGCAAAAAAAGTTTTAAAGGGATTGCCAATGTCCCCGCAAGCACCCCGCAAGTAAAGGCACCTCCTGTACCACAAAAAGCTGCCCAAATGAGGCAGCCGTGGACCCGCAGTTTGTCCGCGGATGTGCAAACCCGCGACCGTGGCCGGCCGCTAACAAATGGAAGAAAAGGTTGCCACCTAGGTGGGAATGCACTTACAGGTAGGAATTAATGCCAGCGCAAGGGCGCGAGCTGCGAACAGAGTCCCTTTCCTGCCAGACGCGTTTCGGGCCAACGCCCTCTTCAGTGGCAGCACATGTGACATGACGGCAGCTGCAGGCACCAGTAAATACCCTCAGTGATTATGCACAGGTGTGGAACCTGAAGCAATGCTTTCTGGGACTGGTGGTTTGATAAAACCCAAGTGGGTCGCCGCCGCCATTCGCATGCAAAAAAAGTTTTAAAGGGATTGCCAATGTCCCCGCAAGCACCCCGCAAGTAAAGGCACCTCCTGTACCACAAAAAGCTGCCCAAATGAGGCAGCCGTGGACCCGCAGTTTGTCCGCGGATGTGCAAACCCGCGACTGTGGCCGGCCGCTAACAAATGGAAGAAAAGGTTGCCACCTAGGTGGGAATGCACTTACAGGTAGGAATTAATGCCAGCGCAAGGGCGCGAGCTGCGAACAGAGTCCCTTTCCTGCCAGACGCGTTTCGGGCCAACGCCCTCTTCAGTGGCAGCACATGTGACATGACGGCAGCTGCAGGCACCAGTAAATACCCTCAGTGATTATGCACAGGTGTGGAACCTGAAGCAATGCTTTCTGGGACTGGTGGTTCGATAAAACCCAAGTGGGTCGCCGCCGCCATTCGCATGCAAAAAAAGTTTTAAAGGGATTGCCAATGTCCCCGCAAGCAATATATATATATATCAAGTTTCCAAGTTGCTCCAAAGGGTTGCGGGAGGCCCCGTGGGAAGTGGCGTGAATGCCGGCAGAGCACGCCGGTAATCTCAATGACTTCACTTCGTCTCCCAAGTATGACACGCTCTCAGAGTTCCCAAAAAAAACGCCAGAAATCAGCAGAGTCCAAGGGTGTTTATTGACACCTTACTACATGTAGTAAGGTGTCAATAAACACCCTTGGACTCTGCTGATTTCTGGCGTTTTTTTTGGGAACTCTGAGAGCGTGTCATACTTGGGAGACGAAGTGAAGTCATATATCCCGCTTTATGGTTAGGGGATATGGCGAAGACTTGCTATATGACACGCTGAAAAGGGTAAAAAAGAAATCAAGAGGGAGTTTACTCACTGCCAGACCAGATGGACCTGGCCGTGAAAGAAACATAACCACCACTATCAATAAATTTAGGTTGATTACTCCCTATTCCACAGGAGCTAATGATTTGAAAAGGATGCTTAAAAAGAACTGGCATATTTTGCAAACGGACACTGTACTAAAAGACGATCTCCCACCTAACCCATTAGTTACATTCAGCAAAGCCAGGTCTGTGGGTGATATACTCGTCAGGAGCCATCTAGACAAACCTCCCCCTAGGGCAAATACCTTAAAAGATCAGAGAGGATTTTTTCCATGTGGGAGATGCAAGGCCTGTGCGAGTAGCAAGAGAGTTCTCTCGTACATCATACCAGATACAGGAAGGAGTATACCCATTAGAAAATTCATTACCTGTAGCACACAATATGCTGTTTACTGTTTACTCTGCCCGTGTGGCCTCCGCTACATTGGCAGCACCATTAAAGAACTGAAGCTAAGGGTTATGGAGCACTTGAGGGCCATCGACAAGGCAGACCCCAGTTACCCAGTGGCCCGCCATTTTGCAGAGGTCCATGGACGAGACCGAAAACTACTACAATATTTCGGTCTTGATACCATACCACCGAATGTGAGGGGCGGTGATCGCCTTAGACGACTCCGTAGACTGGAATCAAGGTTCATAATAGACCTTTCTACGAAGTACCCTAGGGGATTGAACGCAGGGGAGGAGATGGCTTTTCATCTGGGTAAATAAAATAGGAACACAGTGTACCGTCGTTGGCCACGTAATGTCCATAACACTTCCCCATCTGCAAGAATTACCTGGGGGGTATAGCAGTAAGAACTTTGGAGAATTTGTTAGCCCATAATCGATTTCTGTATATAACTGTGATGTGATGTTGAACCCGATGATCACTGAAGTGGATTGCTGTTTGTTCTGTTTGTTTTGTGAAGGCATTCACGATTGTTTATTTAGCATATACCTTCTGTACATTATTGTCGTTCAACTGGCAGAAAACTCACTAGATAGAATCATGAATTATTCTTGGATGGATCTTGATCATTCTTTCTTGGCTTTCCCCTTACCTAGAACCTTCACATGTTTCAGCATTCAATAATGCTGGGTTCTGAGGATCTTGGAATTTTCTATCTTTTATCATTTACATAATCATTGAGGAACTGAGATCCAAACACTGTGAGTTGTATTGCTTTGCGACTTATATAGCATGAACATACGATGATTGTCTGCATACATTGGTGGACCACTGTTTACTAGACAGAGGACCCTAGCCGATCCACGGCTTTATTTTTGTTGTTTATACCATAAAGCTATGATTTATTGTTTATACCCACTACTTGTTAGGATCTGCCCATCCATGGGCTTTATTGTACAATCTGTGATAACTTTTAGATTGCACATTTCACACTTTAAGATGGCGCCCATAGTGACCATAGTGGGTTGTCCTCTGTCTATCTCGATGTATAGAGCAAAAAAGTGAAAAAAGTGAAAATGGTGTATTTATTCCATCGACTTGTAAAAAATCACTGTTACCACACTGACGAAGGCAACACGCCGAAACGCGTCTGTGGGGAGCGCCTACTTGTGAAATAAACTTGCATGTCTGAGAAGTACCTCTCGAGTGCTGTCGTCTTCTTTTGAAGGAAAAGAGGAATTGGAGCGTCATATATATATATATATATCAAATTTAGCAAATGCCCTTGAGCTTACAGAGGTCTCACGTAGCCGACCTCACCATCCGGTTCTGCACGCCCCGTTTGCCGCTTGCCTTTCATGCCTTCTGAAGAGTTTCACCATGCCCGACGCGTTTCGAGGCAATTCCGCCTCGTAATCATGGGCTGAGTGTGCAGATTCTGAAGAAACACCGAGCTTCTGCAATACTTTCATTTGTTGAAAAGACGCCTGTTGTGGGCGTGGCTCACAGGTGATGCCGTCAAGCATGATGGTAACTGTGGTCCTTCATCGGTGAGTCAATTGTTACCTTTAGTAGGTTCAGCATTCATGCACATTTCATCAATAAAGTTCGTTAAAACCTTGAGTAGGTCGAAGTTCATGAAGGGCAGCAGCTTTTAACTTGTAGGTCAGCAATGCTTCGTGTAGTGAAAACGTTTCTCTGCACAGCCTTCCCCTGCCCTCAAAGCTCGCTGGGAATGGAGCCCCTCTGCCACGGCCAGAGCTGCCGCGTGTATATTTCAAATTTAGCAAATGCCCTTGAGCTTACAGAGGGCTCACGTAGCCGACCTCACCATCCGGTTCTGCACGCCCCGTTTGCCGCTTGCCTTTCATGCCTTCTGAAGAGTTTCACCATGCCCGACGCGTTTCGAGGCAATTCCGCCTCGTAATCATGGGCTGAGTGTGCAGATTCTGAAGAAACACCGAGCTTCTGCAATACTTTCATTTGTTGAAAAGACGCCTGTTGTGGGCGTGGCTCACAGGTGATATATATATATCCAACGTAAAAGGTAGCCCCCAAAGGAAGAGCCATCCGACAGATATGTAGTTCTTTGTGTGATGGATAGATGACAAGCAGGCGGGCAGCAGGACCGGAGCATCAATCGTGTTGTGACAGCCAGACACGTTTCGGGATCTAATCCCTTTATCAATGGCTTTCTGCAAATGTAGGACAGCGTTACCGGCACTCTTTCAAATACCAAGTTCCCGCCCCCAGTGGGCGTGGCCATAGCCATGCCGTTATGGATCTTGTAGTGCAGGCATTATTATTCTCAAGTGAGTCTGTTCTAAAATAAGCAGCTGTGAAAGTCCATCTTAAAACCCAAGTGGGTAGATGCAGCGACATGCTGCCACTGCCTGTTCTGCTTTAGGGTTGGTCATCAGAACTCTGCCTCCCGTAAGTCTCATTACACCATCTTCGTGCCATGGTGAGTCCGCTTTACATATATGAATGTATGTATATATTACCTGTCGCCAGTAGGTAGTTATAGTTAGGACCTTGTTTTCATAGAAAATCTGCAACATTCTATGTGGAATAACTTTGGTGCCGGTGAACGAATGTTCGCGAATTTCTCCAAGAAAATGGCCTGCTCCGCTCCTTCCCTGAAAGTTTGGGGGTGATTCATGAAGCAGGGGCCGAGAAAAAAGGGGGGTCCCAAACCGTGTTTTCCCCATGCAATTTTCCATAGGACCTTTAGCCAGGGCTACAGCTACAGCCCGAGCGGCTGAACGGAATGACACCGAATTTGGCAAAATGGTAGAGTTCGGTTCGCAGATCACGCTTTTTGTTAAATGGTGTAAATCCATTCAGTAGTCCCTGAGAAAATCATAAGTAAAATCATAAGTATATCTGTAGGCGTGCACCGAAAGCGTACTGTCCGCGTACGGGTCTGCGTACCAGGCCGCATAGGTACACGTACGTAGGCGGACCTTCCCGAGCATGAGCTGCATGCTAATTTGCTGGCAACTGCCTGTCAACACTCCAAACCAGAAAGTGTTGGCAGCCATCTTGTCCCTCGGTAGACTGAGGCACCACAAGAAAGCAGTGAAACAAGTACGTACGTGGACCTGTACACGTACGAATCGCGTACATACGCGCACATACTCGGACCTTCCCGAGCACGAGCTGCATGCTGATTGGCTGCGAACACTCCAAACCAGGAACTGTTGGCAGCCCTCTTGTGCTCAGTAGACCGAGGCACACAAAAGCAGAAAAACAAATGTGTAGAACGCAAAAAGGGGGCAGGGTAGAAACACCCTGACCCCCTAGGCCTGCTCAGGTGGTCCCACAAGGACCCCCAAGGCCAAAATTTATTTTTTTAAACCCGGTCTGCTATTTTTTCAAATTACCCCCCGGCGGGACAAAATCCTGGGGGCATAGTAAAAAGAAGAGTGGGGGGGCCCCAATCCCCCCCACACTGCCCCGGGGACCGCCACCCCCGGGCCAAAGCAACGCAGCCCCCTGGCGCATACTGGAGGTTCCTGGTGGGCTAGTTGTCCCCCAGAGACCCCCAGTATGCAAGGGGAATTAGTTCCCCTCTGCAAAAGTGCCCGTGGGCTGCGTTGCAGAGAGGTGTAAAAAGGGGCATGGCCTCATTACACCTCTCTGCAATGCAGCCCCCTGGCGCATACTGGAGGTTCCAGGTGGGCTAGTTGGCCCCCAGGGACCCCCTGTATGCAAGGGGAATTAGCTCCCCCTCTGCAAACGCGTACGGGGGCTGCGTTGCAGAGAGGTGTAAAAAGGGGCATGGCCTCATTACATCTCTCTGCAACGCAGCCTTCTGGCGCGTACTGGAGGTTCCAGGTGGGCTAGTTGGCCTCCAGGGACCCCCAGTATGCAAGGGGACTTAATCCCCCAACTTAGAACACTCTACAGGGTGTGTTTGCACAGTGGTGAAGGTAGGGGGCGGGGCTTGAGGTGATGTGAGTGCAAACATGCCCTGAGGTGCGTTTTAAGTTGGGGAATTAATTCCTGTTCAATCCAGAGGATACCTAGGGGGCAACTAGTCCAACAGGTATCTCAAACAGGTATCTCCAGAGCTGTGTTGCAGAGTGTTGTAAATAGGGGGCTTGCACTTTGAACACCTCTCTGCAACATAGCTGCCTGGTGCATACTGAAGGTACCTGATGGGCTAGTTGGCTCCCAGGGGACCTCAGGATTGAAGAAGAATTAATTCCCCAATCTAGCTCACTACTATTCCTGAAAAGTAAAATTAACTGTACTGACTAGTAACTTGAATTTCCTTCCATAGGATCTCATTTCCTGATATATAAAATATATATTAATTTTTAAAAAATTAAATAAAAAAAATATATTACAATTTCAATATTTTTAAAAACATTTTTTTTCAATTTATATTAAAAATATGTAATGTAATTTAAAAAATGAAATATCTTTAAAAAAATCATTTAAAAAAATGTAGTAAATCAGTATAAAAAAAGATAACAATTAATACATTTAAAAATTATCATTTACAAAACCTTTGAAATTCACTGAAAAACCACAGGTTTCAGCCACGTTATAGTTAATGCAAAGTAGGCAACCGTGGGCAGAGTGTAGTCTTGCACCCAGGGTTAATGATGTCATCAGTGATGTCATTTGAGATGTCATCAGTGATGTCATGAGGGATGTCACTGACCATTTCATGAGTGATGTAATATGTGACATCATCAGCAGTGCATTGCGGGCGTGCGAGTTATAGTTAGCTGAACTAACTATAACGGGGGAATTTTAATGGTTTTGCATGAGTGAAATGTCCAGCTAACTATTACATGTGTGAAACCTATAGTTTTTTAGTGAATTTCTAAGGTTTTTTCAATGCTAATTCCTAACTATAACGTGTGTGAAACCTATGGTTTTTTCAGTGAATTTCTAAGGTTTTTTAAATGCTAATTCCTAACTATAACGTCGCTGAAACCTATGGTTTTTTCAGTGAATATATTTCTATATAAACAATTACATAGGTCACCTGGCACCATCATCCATACAACATGCCACTAAAGCCAAATGGGAGGCAAATCATTGTCACTTGTTTTTTTTACAGAGTTTTATAGGGCGCGAATTAGACCTGAATCGGGTATCAGAGCGCATTACATAACACCAGTTGCAGTACATGAGGACACATTCATTTTTTTGGCAGGCAGGGGGAGATTAAGTGATTTGCCAAGAATCACAGAATGGTCAGCTTCATTGCCGAGACTCGAACCCAGTTCCCAAGATTCGAGGTCAACCGCCCTAGCCGTTAGGCCAACTCCTCTCCTCTTGAAACATATATCTTTTTTCCCAAAAACATACATTTTGAACCCTTGCTGATAAAAAGCTAGCTGAAGCACACCACACCCACAAGTGCATAGTATTGTTTTTTCACACAATATAATTGTGGCGCAAAAAGTGAAGCACCGGCGGCGTAAAAGTGACGCACGGCCTCATAAATGAGGCCCAAAGGATTTTAACGGCCCTGGAGGGAGTTCCTTGGGGCAGTGAGTCGGGGAGGGGCAGGGTGGGGGTTAGTAAACACCGGAATATGGATGAACGGAGGTAAGTCAACAATTAAATAAATAAAAAGAATTTAATTGCGTGCGCTGCATCACATTTTTCGATGATGCTTGCGTAACGAAATTCGTTTTATTCATTTAATTGTTTACTTACCTCCTTTCATCCATATTCCTGTGTTTACTACCCCCCACCCTGCCCCTCCCCCACCCCGCCTCACCGCCCCACGGAGCTCCCTCCATGGGCCGCTACTGAGTATTTATGATTATTATAATGTGTTGCCAGGAAGTCAGACAATTATCTCATCATCCAAAGAGAAGGGTCTATCAGTAGCAAATTCAGAGTGAGAATGTGTAGAGAAAGGACGCTTTGTTGAGAGACGTTTAGTTCTAGAACTGTCTATTCCATAGCCAAGTCAAGTCAAAAAGTCATGCAAGTATATCAGAAATAATTTAAATATCCTTGTGGTGAGACAGTAGTATTCCCTGCAAGGCAGACGTGTGTACACCTGCCCTGAGTGTCCAACTGTCTGTAGAACAATGTATCTATTCTTTTTACCCGTTCCATGACCTGGAGGGGTGCACAAAGTGTGCCCTCATAGCTGGCATAGAACTACTGTGCATGTCCTGGACTAGTCACATAAAGCGGTGGGGTAGCATGCTGAGTTTGGCGAATCATTAATTATGACCAGACCATTTTTCTGAGTGAGACTAAAGTCAATTGACTCCACCCTTGTAAAGTTCTGCATGAACGGAGCAGCGTTTCCCCGCTCATTCCTGCATGATTTTACTCAGCTACTCCACAAGGAGATTTCATTATCTTTCAGCATCCTAAATTTGTTTTAAAATACCACAAATTATATTTCCAATGTGTCCAGTACCTCCTGTTACCGGACCCATTGACATGAATGGGTTCATGATGAAGGCCTTAGTGGAATATTTAGATATGGGTGCACTGTCCCTGCCTCTGCAGCAAGGGTGCAGCCAACGTACAAAGGGGCAGTGCACCTCTTTATGGAACTAATACACTCCATCAAGCGCTGACAAAAATTCTGGCAATTCACGCCTGCACTGGGTAGAGCATATCAGTGAAAGACAGAACCATGCTTTGAAACCAGGGCACAGTCATTCCCTGCAAGAGAATCCCATCACATTTAAAAGAGGAGGCAATGATCTGCCCATAGAAGGGGGGAGTGAGTATCTTAACCTACCAGCGACAGGGATCCTTGGAGGGTGATTGGCACCCCAGGCCTCTTTCTCAAATGGCACTTCTAGGATGCACTGGCTTTGCCTCGCCCTCATATGAAGACCACAATCAGTGTGTCTGCTAACGGCTTATTCCCTCTTATGTCATTATCTATAACATGGAACCCATATTTGCTTGGGGCCAGGTTTACTTCTAAACGAAAGACCGTCCTGTTATGCGGCACCTCCTGTAATATGGATCATAACAGTGCAATCCATATGACTCTATCCATAGTGCATAGAGTCACACAAACATCTGAGACCTCTTCTATAATACCGGAGTGACCTGGGGGCACAAAAAGCATTTGTAGACTTCTGTTGCACCTGAAGTCACTATGTATAGTGTATGCGTAGCTGCACAAACATTAAGTAAATAGGTCACAATATTCTTACATTCCTTCATTGCCCCCCCCTTCCCTGACCCTTCCTTCTTCCACCTGTTTTGGATTCCATTCTCCAGATACACCACCCCAATTATTCAATACAGCCATCATACAACCAAGTTACTTCTTGAGAAGACTATTTTTTTCCTTAATAAATATTATAATATTAATTAAAAGTAAGAACACCTTATTTTAAAAGACAGAGCCAGCAATCCGTCATTTCCGCTAATTTATTGTGTAATCTCCAAAGGAATCCATCTTGTCATGGCTGACAGAGCCCTACTCTTTTCCTTTCTACTGAATTTGATGTCTGAAAATGTTTCATTAGTACTGCACCTTGTTTAATATGAAAATCATGTCAAAGATAAATGTCAGGAGGCTATGAATGTGTTCTTCTTATCTGCCCTGCATTTATCTGTTGATAAATGGAAAGACAGTGCTGCCAAAATAACTGTGAATGAATAATTTAAACATGACTGATGCCTCCTGTATGTTGTTTCAGGCACAACACAGTGGGGCATCAATAATCAAAAGAAGTTGGATTCATTTAGCTCTGTTTTGCAGTTGGTGTTATTTTATCTAAGTGCTGCAGTGAGGACAGGCACAGGCGTCTCTGTGAAATTGTGTGCTACCCTTGAATTTCTCGCCCCCGGTGATTTGCATGTGGATTCCATTAGCTTTGTGTGTTGTGATCTGTTTACTACTTAACTTCTATAAAGAAAATATCGGGTTATAGACAGATTTGCCATTTTTATTAAAAACTGTTTATTTATTTCCATTTGTCTACCTACCATTCAATCTGCCGACCCAATCAGATACATCCAATTAAAAACATTTCTCTTGCATCCATCCATTGTCAACCCACCAAAACCAATCCATCTTCTTTATATTTTATTGTACATTTATATAGCTCTTACTCCCGTGTTGAGGTATTGATGCGTATTGCGAACGGGTAGCAAGCTACTCCGTGGAGCCCAGATTTGGTTTATACTGTTGTAATGTTAATTGAAGTTGATGTAGTTAATCACATTTTATGGAATGTTATTACAGTTGTTAATCTGCTTACTTTATTCATCCATCTGTAATATTTGTCTACACATATATATATTTATAGAGATACTTGTTTCCCATTACCGTCCCTCTGTATTTACCATCTAAGCATATCCAGGCAACACAGAAAGATGGCACACGTAAGGGTTTAAAGATATCCAACAGCAATTTTATCTTTTTTGTTTTTCTTCCTCAAGCAAAGTGCATGTGCGCCAGCTTGACAGACCTACAGGTTTCGGCTGTAGCCTTCAACTAGGTCAATATCGACAGCATAATGGAAAACATGTCCAGATATGTGGATTATGTCTTGCAGGATTGGGTTAAAAGGTTGGCATCCTATATACAGGACACATCAGACTTCTTGAGCAAAATTAATCATATTGTATGGAGTTCTGACATACTTTTAATTACTCTAGATGTAACATTGCTCTATACTTCTATTCGGCACTGTGATGGCCTTAAAGCTGTTGAGTATTACTTAAATCTAAGACCAATGAACCTCTCTATGCACAACAAAATGGTGATCTCTATGATATGGGCATGTTTGGAGCAAAACTGTTTCTCATTTGACAATCAGATCCATCAGCAGATCAGGGGTGTTGCGATGGGGGCCTGCTTCTCCCCCAGCTATGCATGTTTGCATATGGGGCTGTGGGAGGAGCAGGTCCTCATGAGGCAGTACAAAGAGATAATGGATCAACATGCAGTAATTTGGTTACGGTACATAGGCGCTCTGTTTTTAATTTGGAGAGGATCAGAAACCAGTGCAAAGGAATGTGTGGATCTAATCAACAACAATTGTCTTTAACCTCCATTTTACATCGACCATAAGTACAAAATTGGTCTATTTTTTGGATGTGGAGGTTTATGTGAACCATGGTACACTTGCTAATAGATTATTCAGAAAGCCTACCGCAGGCAACACAGTTCTGCATGCGAGTAGTCATCATCCGCATCACCTGATACGCAGCATTCCCTACGGGGAGATGCTGCACATCAGACGTATCTGTAGTTTAGATACTGACTGTGAGGCTGCGCAGGAGTTGAGCAGGCTGAGATTTATAGCAAGAGCATATGACCCTAGTAAAATAGATAGTGCGATTAGAAAGACTAGGAAGGAACCTGTCTGGAAGGGAGTCAATTATACCCAAACCTAAGCAGATTTTAGACAGCACACCACAGAACTCCAAACAAAGATTATACTCACCTATAATAGTCAACACCAGGCACTCAGAAAAATCTTCTTTTGTAATTGGAAACTGGTACAAGGTGACCCAGTCATTGGAAGGCTTCTACCATCTAAGCCGGCCTTGACTTTCAGGAAATCTAGGTCAATGAGGAATGCCCTAGTCAGGAACAGTCCGGAAGTGCTATCACCGACAAACTGGATGGCACTTTGCAAAGGGTTTAGAAGTGTCCTAGTTGCAAAGCTTGCAAATTTGGGTGTAATAAGTTTCATTACAACAGCCCATTTAAATCAGACCCCATACCAATCAACAAAAAACTAACCTGCAGAACTGAATTTGCGGGGTATGTGCTGGAGTGTCCGTGTGGGCTCAGATATATTGTCAGTACTAAGCTGCCGGCCCACAAACGGATACTCCAGCAAATAAGAGCAATCAGTGGTAAAGATCAAGCCTATTCAGTTGCTAGGCATTTTGAGGAAAAGCATGAGAGCAACCCTGTGCATCTGATGTCATCAGTGATGTCATTTGAGATGTCATCAGTGATGTCATCAGTGATGCCATTTGAGATGTCATCAGTGATGTCATCAGTGATGTCACTGACCGTGTCATGAATGATGTAATATGTGACATCATCAGCAGTGGATTGCGGGTGCGCGATATATAGTTATTGCAACTAACTATATATGCAAATTTCTATGGTTTTGTGCGAGTAAATTAAGGTTTTGTAAATGCTAATCCCTAACTATATATGGTCTATAACCTATGTTTTTTTCAGTGAATTTTCAAGGTTTTGTAAATGCTAATCCCTAACTATATATGGTCTATAACCTATGGTTTTTTCAGTGAATTTCATTGGTTTTTTAAAAGCTAATATCTATAGCTGTAACATATATTCTTATTCTAATTCACAAATATATTTTATATATATTTGTATTATATTTTTTTAATTCAATTTATATTATAGTTTACATTTTTTTTTCTTGTTTCACTGCAGGTCCGCGAACCGGTAAACGTTCCGTTAGTGCAAATACCGCGTTAGAAAGGCACATCGTGACGCGTCCCGTAAATGCAACATATCGCGTTACTACGTAATGCCCCTTATGACGTGCTGCGTTAGCGCACCCGGAAGCGTTCTGGAACGCGAACCAAGGCGCGAAACGTAAAGCCCCGGAAACGATCCGAGGCGCGGCGTGGACCGCGTAATGTAAGCATAACAGGTCATGTGACTAGTTCATAAAACTTTTCATTGGTTCATTTTACTTTTAGTTTCCTAATGATGGAACGCTTGATCATATGACGTAAAATAAACACTTTTCATTGGTTTAGAACATTTTCTTTTCTCAAATGATGAAAGTCCCACCTTTTTTCCTCACTCCGACTTTCATTTTTATGAGAGAAAGACCTGTTTGTGTTTGCTTAGACATGGCATTTGTATTAGCTGCAGCTGGTGGATCTCCACCACCTCCACCACCACCAAAGAAGAGAGGACCGACTAGCCAGGTCATCTTCCAACAAGAAGAAGAAGAAGAGGAAGACGAGGAACAGGAGCAAGGGACAAGTGGCTTTCTGAAAGAAATGCCAAGGACGTCCCATGTGAAAGTGAATTTTATCTGGCAATTTCTTTCTTTTCCTTCTCATGAAAAGAAAGTAAATGCCAGGTACGTTACCTGCCTCATCTGCAAAAAAAAACTCTCGAGAGGGACCGAAAAAAAATATAGCTATGGTAATCATACCATGCATCGGCACATGGAGAGTTGGCACCCTCTTCATTATTCTAAAGCACAACTTCGAGATTTGGTGGATAACCCCCGACCGGCTAAAACATCCACCAATGATTTAGCAATAAGTGAGTCAGAGGCAAGGGAAACGGTCTCAAATCTCCAAAAGAACTTTGGGCAAATGAGATTGACATGTGTAGCTTGTGGAAAATTAATTTCATGTGGAGAGATGAGTATTACTTTAATAAATAGATCATTTGAAAATCATCAATGTCCAAAACCTCCAAGAAAGTAATTTTTTTTGTTGCTCCTGTTGAGCCCTTTGAAGTGAATCATTTTTGTTTCCCCTTCCTCAAAAAAAACACAAAAAAATATAAAACATCAAAAATAATAAAAAAAAGTTCTTTTCAGAACTACCTTCCCTTTTAAAAAAAATTGCTAGAATGTTTAGCACTCTAGCATCCTCTATTTCTTTTGATTCGCTTCCCGGTTAGCGTTCGGGTACGCGAACCGGGAGCGAACTAAAAAAAATATTTTTTTAAAAAAGACGAGTAAATAAACAGAGAGTAATGTGAAAAGAAAGACAAATGGAGGGAGTAACACACAGTTACTGTTGAAAGAGGGACTGATAAAAGAAGTGAAAAGAGTAGTATAAATAAGTAATAGAAAAAGAAATGAAGGAAGTAGCAAAGACAGGAAACTAAGGGTTAAAGAAAAGAAGCAGTGGAACTAATAAAAGTTAAATCTGATAGACATGTAATGAAAAGAGTACTAAACACTTACCTTATAATTGTCATTACCGTACTAAATTATCATTGTTATACTTTTAATCTGTGTAAGAAAGAACAAAAAAATTTAAATTAATACAAGGTGGTTAAAAAAGAGTGAGCATGAGACAAAATGAATACATATTAGAAATCACAATGCAAAGTAGAAAATTAATTAAACATATTTAATGGTTTATTTTTGTTGTTATCAGAAAATATCAAATTTCACTGAAAACAGTGAGTTGAAGGGATTCATCATATAACAGCGGGGAAAAAAAAACACAATCAAAATGATTGTGTTTAAAAAAACCAAATAATATAAATAAGCAGAAATAGGAACTTCTCCAAAGTAACTTACTTTCTATGACGTCAAAGGATATCCTATGAACAGCTTATACTCTGTTGTGCTGTTACTATTTTCTGCCCGCCACTTTCTGAAAGATAAACTCAATTGTTTTAAGAAAACTGAGACATACAAAGCAATTTAAAACTGCACACTAAGTTACAGCAACACCTAGAATCATTATAGTCCAATTACCTACCCTAAATTCTGACTTCAAAAATCAAGTCAAAAGGCAACATTGCATCGTACTCAATTAGTAATGTTTGCTGAAAGACTAGCCATTTTTTAAATTTCAAATTAGCTGTGTAATATCCAGATGTTGTCAAAGGACCAGCATATTATATAATAGCTGCAGTTGCAAATGTTCTTCCTGAAATCGATGACTGTGTAGCCCAAAATTTTTTAATTAGACTTAACAACTTTTTTTTCATCCAGTTTATGTAGTTCAAATTGTAAAATGACATTTCACCCATAAGTTTCTATAAAAAATATAGACAGCATTGCAGACTTACGTTTCCTCTACTCTTTATTTTGATCTGCTGCTTGACTTAGCTTATAAAAACAGACAGTTTTCGCTCTGTACTACAATTATCCACAAGGCCATATAGAGTAGCAGCCATTAGAACCTCTGTAAATTCCTCTAAACAAATCCCAAGCTTCCTTTCTTAAAATGTTGGTTGTAAGAACACCAGGTAAGAATTTTGAAGGTGGAAAGGCAATCTTTTTTTGAAAGTTAAAACAGAATCATTGCAGAATGACCAACCGCTTCCAGATTTCAAATAAGCTGTATAATGTCCTGAATTAGTTGAAGGACCGTTATGATATATAATTGCAGTAGTTATAAAAGTCCTTCCTGATATTGACAACTGCGAAGCCACAAAATTATTAATTAAAGTTGTCAATTTAGTTCTATCAGGCCTACATCGTTGGAACATTAAAATGACATACTGGCCATAACTTCGTAAAATTAACGTGGACAGCATTCCAGACTTACATTGGCTGCACTCCATGTTTTGATCGGCTGCCTTTACTAGCTTATTGAAGGATACTGATTTACTGTCAGGCAAAGTTAAATACATAAATCTTTCTGAGTCTACACTAGTAGTACTTGATAGCCTACAGTTCTCGTAGTCATGCTGCCATTGATAAGAAAGGCCAAATAGATAATCTACATCTACACCATCATCTTGCAATACATCAAGCATATACATTAAAAACTCCTGACAATCCTGCTGAATATTTTCAGAGAATTCTGTTTGACCTGAACATTCGTCTAACAGAAAACGAATTTCAGACACACTTTCTACTCTGGTTCTATCAGCACTACATTTCTCTAACACAGAATTCAACAAACAGCATAAACTTCGTTCCGAATTGATCACAATCTGTTCTTTGAAAGTCTCTAGTGAAAAGAGAACATTAACAACTACATTAGCATAGCAGTTGACACCAGAACTATTTTCAAATTTAAAACCAACAACATTTTCAACAGAATTCATTTTATTCCTGCTTACAATTTTGGGTTCATCGACTTTTGGTCTTTTTGCTACAACTTCCCTACTATTACTGATATTTCTTCATTTCCGGCCTACCACACGTTTCTCAAACAAAGGATATTGAGGCAAATGTGGCGCATACTCTCTTCTTAACCTATTGTATTCCTTAACACAATCTAGAACCGCACAAATGTTTGTGACATCACAGTCAATCAAGTACAATCCCGATAAAGTTCTGACTCGTGACAATGCTACATAAGCCATACCCTCTTTGAATACAGAACTGCCAATATTCACTAAAGCAGTGTCTACACTTAAACCTTGCGATTTATGAATTGTCACCGCATATGCCAAGCAAACAGGAAACTGCTTACGGCGAACATATAAGTCTTTAACAAGCAAAAACCTAGCAGAGCAACGACCAATTAGCTGTACTTCCTCAATGCCATAAAATTTAATTTTTAAAAATTCAATTCCATCTCTACTTCTGTATTTCTCAAGATCAACAACATTACCCATTGATCCATTTACCAGACCTCTTTCAACATGTAAATTCCTTCTCAAAATGATTCGGCAATTTAAGCACACATTCAAAGTCTTTTCAAAACCAACAGTTTTAGATATAGTCTTCTCTAATGAATCCAATTTAGATTTCAAATTCTCAGACAAAATAATTGTTGCTCCAATATGCTCTATTTTGTCAATAGCTTCCAGTTTCACAATCTCTTGTTTTTCTAAATTCAACATTTTGTTGTTGAAGATGGAACATTCTGCAAGAGTTGGCATCAAACATATTCCAGATTTCTTCACAGTAATTTTCTGAAAAATATCCTCTGGCAAAACGTCTTCTTCTGGATATAAATTTGACAGTAAGCGTGCATGTAAAGCTTCTTTACCACGCTCAGTCACTTTCCCGATTCTAACATCTTGCAGAATATTCTTGTAATCTTCGTCCTTCGCTTGACGCATATTTTCACGCAGCTCAGCATAACTGAAGTTTAACCAAATGTTAACGTTGCCAATGCTCCCTAGGCACTTCTTGGTATCTTCATGTGTAAGCAGTTTAAACACTGGTTGTCCTTTCACTGGTGTCAGCTGCAGAAGATCACCAAAAACAATGATGTGTTTGCCACCAAATAACACATCATACTCTGTTTTAAGAACTTCCTGCATTCTCAAATGCACAAAAGCAAGCATGACATTGGAAACCATGCTTACTTCGTCAATGATAAGAAGTTTCATCTTCTTCAAGACTCTAGATACTTCACAACAAGCATCTCCAGATAACTTGTGGTATTGTAATTTGTTATCATGCTCCACTGGCAGCATCAGTAACCGATGCAAAGTAATCCCTTTAATGTTATGAGCTGCCAGTCCAGTTGGAGCGGTCACAACACAAGACAGCGATGACTCAGTCCTTTTCTGCAGATAACATGAAATTGCTTTAATAAGGAAACTTTTTCCAGTTCCTGCTTCTCCACTCACGTACAGTCGGACAGGCTTCAACAACGTACATGAGCACTCTTCCTTCTCATGACTTAATCCATGCTCAATTTGGTTGGTAACTTCGTCATATATTTTCCTCTGCTCAACGTTAAGTTGTCTTTCCAATTCTTCTAAGTTAACCGCATCCTTCTGAGCATGTGCCATGGCTCTTTCCACTTCAATCATGGCAGTGGCAGCTTCATTTTCAATAACTGGTTCTCCTAGTGAATCCTGACTCAATGAAACAGAACTCTGACTGTCCTGAGAACTGTCTCTAGCAATCTCGGCTGCAATTGTTGCTTCCTGTTCAATTTCTGCATTCAACATTTATAGATATTTTGGAAAAAGAGGACATTCTATGGACTCCTTGGCTGCATTGAAAGAGTCTTCGTAACAGAGGAAATCCCCAAGCAGTTCCTCTTCTGCACGCCAAGGCTTGACAAGTTGCAAAAGAGCTAAATAGAAAAACTCTTTTCTTTCGGGAGATTCGCAATCCAATTTTCGATGATTTATCAATTGACATTTTTTTTGCTTGACCAGACATCCCTCACTTCCAATTACAGCATACACTCCTTTATCAATATCTTCTTTGATGTTCCTCTTGAATATGTAATTTTGAAGAACATCATACAGACAAGCATTCTCCAGGTGACTGCTTCTATTTGGATAATATGTATCCAACATGTTGCTCTTCAAAGTATCTGTACTGTTTGGCTCCTTCTCCGCCAAATACTCAATTTCCCGTACAGGTTTCAGAACTCGATTACGCGTTGCAGCAAGACCAAGACTCGCCCAAATGATACTCCTAGATTTGGCATAGAGACTTGCTGAAGATAACCGGTCAGAACATTCGTAAGCTCCGATTTCTCTATGCGACAACATCTTCAGACTGAAACTGTACAACTTCTTACTGAGGCTCTTTTCATGGGAAATATCCTCCCACATATCCTTCAGTTCTGTCTTTTCTTTTTTGGTGATGTAAGATGTCACATACCGAGCCACAGCCATACAGTTGTCAGCCACAAACTGTATATCCATGTTAGCATTCCACATGGACAAAATCACTGGGTTGTAGTCGTTGATGTACTTGGACTCTTCGTTTCTTTTCAAATTGTATGTGTTTTTGGGTGATTTCCTCATCACATTATGTCGCAGCGATGACATCAAATTGTTAACTCTTCCTTTTGATATCACCGACCGTGGAAATGCAAAACGACATTTGGTGTAGTACTTGTCCTTGTTTCTGAATTTACGACGACAGTACTTTCCACAACGATGGCTTTGAAACCGTAAAACTTGTTCTCTTAGACTTTTGTCTTCGTTTGTCTTTGGAACAGCACATGTAGCATACTGTTCTATGAAACTCATCACTAAGTCATCCGGATCTGTTCCAAATTTGGGTGCATCTTTGATCCATAGCAGCATATGTATATGAGGAGCACCTCTTGCTTGATACTCCTTTATCCAGAAGAAATCCAACAACTCTCCAAGAGGTGGATTTTTCTTGTTCGTGATGAAAGACATCATAGCTTCAAATCTATGATTAAAGTACCTGCATACATTCACTGGATCCAAAGAGCACAGTTCTCCGGGTGTCTTGAATTCAATATTTTCAATGTTTCCATTTACCTCTCGTAGAAATTCAAGTAAGTCTTCCCAGCCATACTCAGCACAGCTGAGAGTGAGGAACCATGTGGGAGTTCCTAAATTCCTCAGCATACATTTTAAGTCACCATGACGGCGGTACCAATACTCATTAGTACCACGCTGACAGGCCATGAGATTAATCAGGTGAGAATCCAAAATACTGTCTTGCACATTGACTTTATCCATAAAGTCCCTTGCCGAGATATTTCGCAGTTGTACACCACTTTTCAAGATGTGGTTCACTGCATAAGACAATCCAGAGAGATCACTTTCAAACAGTAGATGAAATAAATAGGGAATGCATTGTCGAAACCTAGGATCTTCTGTATACAATCGTAAAGTCCGGTATTCTGAAGCAGGAATTTGAACAGGTCGCTCATCATATCGTCCTCCTCGACCTATGGGAAATAACTGTGGGAAACATCGAGCTTCCAAACTTTCCTCCCAAACACTAATGGGACTCCCTTTTGCTTGTTTCATTTGAAACAACTCAATAGCATTCCCCATGACTTCCTTGAATTGCAAAGGATGAACACTATAATGTTCATGTATTTCTTCCTTTTTAGAGGCTTCTACTTTCTCAATTTGTTCAGGACACAAATCGCTGTCCTCTTCTTCACTTACTTCCTCTTCTGCAACACATACATTCTTGTAGTACTTATTATTTTTTATCAAATACAATGTTGCCTTTTTGACTTTCCTAACATCCACTAAATCTTGCCAGATTTTCTTACTCTTTGCCGGAACACCATTAACTATGATAACCAGAGGTTCCTCTTCCACTTTCTCTACTCCAATTGTATTAATGTTTTTCTTCAAATCCAAAGGCAAATAAACAACCCTTCCCTTTAATCCTCTCTGTAAATCTGATGGAGGCAACTTCCCTGTCTTTGGCTCCATTCGTACAATAGCCTGGAAGGGATGGACACTTTGAATCAAAATAGATTCATAAGTATTTAAATCCTTCAATTCAGAAGGAATGTCATCTAATTCCAGATTATTATAAACCGCTCTAGCAGGCATCTGGTTTTGGTTTAATTTGTTATAGCAATAAGTACACATACGTTGGTCCGCTCCTAAATCAAAACAATTTTCTACCATCAAGTATGTGGCAAAATCCTTCCATTCACTATTGTTTTCCATATCACTTTTTGCATATATATCCACTAACTTAGTCTGATTCTTATAATAAGTCAGTCGACAACACACACAAGTGAAATTAGGCCTCTCACTTGATTTCACCATAAACGTGGAAATTTCCTTGTGAAACTTATCTGTACTGAAAATCTGTACACTGTCTTCCACATTACCTTCTTCTAGTGGTTCAATATCAACATTGTTCTCTTTACCAGCAAAGTAACAGAACTCAATTTCTTGACAGATATTCTTCACATCTACTTCAGAACCATGCAAAAGAGCTCTGCTTAATTTTTTAAGCATAATTGCTGGACTCTTAGCATAATACAACATTCTAACTAATTTCCTCACTTTATTATGATACACTGCTAGCATTCTGAAATGATGAAATACACTCTGGCATACTCTCCTAGAAAGACAAGCCAGTGAATGACCACGCAAACCTGTCACTTGTCTCACTGTGCAAGGATCTAATTCTTGCAACAACTTTATTTTTTGCTTTACACTTTTCTTATGAAATGTCCGTATAAAATCACAAAGCAAATTAATGGAATCCTGTCGCACACTGCACATAGAACTACACTTCCAGGTGTACACTGGTCCCTTAGGACGTCTCCCTAAAACCTCATCACTTAGCGCCTCTTCTGCATCTGCAGACACAAGTATTTCTTTTTCAACCGGATGACCATCTTTTACCTCATATGCTCGACCACTGCTGTCAACTGCATGCACCAAAACATTGTCCTGAAAATAACTATCCTCATTTAAAAATGCCTCACTATTTGAACTATGCATCCATTCTCCTAAGAAAACTTCACAAAAATTACTTCGATTAACTTCTCTCTTCCATCTACTATTAGATTTGAAAACATAGATTACCTTGTTTAGTTTCCTAATTCTATTAATTACCAAAATAAATAACTTTAGCTTAATTTCGAAAGCCTGATCAATAATTTTCTCTACGTTTTTCTTTTTCTTATAAAATGACACTTTCTGTTGACCTTTTTTAAATTGTTTTAGCAAATTGACAATTACCCTGTTGCCGAACATTCGCTTACGAATGTTCCTGAATATATTTGCCCTTCTACTGCCATGCACAGAGTTATCTCCTGCTCTAGCAGAAACTTTTTTGACGGGCCTTTCCTTTCCATTTAAATTGGCTCTCTTTTTCTGGACTAAAACTTGTTCTGTAGTTATACTTTTGTTTCTACAAATGTTTCTAAGGAATGATTTCGTTTTCTTACCCGGTGTTCTCTTCGTCCGTTGAGGTAATTCTAATGTAGAGGACTGCTGCAAAATTTTAGTCAACTGCTGTCTTTGATGTTTCGTAGCCTTTCGAATTCTATCCTTAGACGGCATTGTCTAATTTCCAAATAATCTGCAGTTGAATCTGTGGTGAAATATAATAAAAAGTGTTATTAACCACTATTACCAAACAGTAAATCAATAACAGTAAGAATTAGATTCAACAATGCTGTAAAAATGAATAAAATAAATAAATATACCGATTTGAAGCCACCCATATGTAGGTGGGACTCTTCAGAGTGCCAGGAGCCTTTACGAATCGGTATTTTACCATCAAAAACAATTTCACCGATTCGACCACCTACATCGAGCCCTAAGTGTGCATGCATTTGATTTCAAACAAAGTTTTAAAACTTTTTATGTAAAACAATTATACACCTACATTCATGGGGAACTGACTTAAAATGCCCTAATACACATCAAAACGTTTTTTTAAGATACTTGCACCTTTTTTTCAATAACTTTTAACATGGCAATGTAACTCAAACAATCATAATGAAAATTTTACAGGCACACATAGGGCCGTATTTACAAGGGCCTTGCAGCACGGGGAAAGTGACTTCAAATGACCAGACACACATGGGGACGTATTTACAAGGCCCTTGTACCTGGAGGAAGTGACTTGAAATTGCTAAGCACACATGGGAGGGTATTTACAATGCCCGTGCAACACTTATGCATCATTTTCTTTTAACATGGCTATGTAACTCAAACAATTAATCATTCCTATGGGGTTTGAAGCCCATGGGAATGATTAGGCATTACCGATTCGGTATTTACCGAATCGGTAATTAAAGAATTCACAAGGGAGCCGGGGGTATCACTTTGACACCCTCTGGCACCCTCAAAACAGGCACAGGTGCCATGTGGCAGGCATACCTGCCCTAAGGGCAGGTCTGCCTTTCACATGACATAGGTGTGCATGCACACATGTGCATGCACACCGGAATCGGTATTTTACCATGAAGTTTGATTTCATGCTAAAATACCGATTCGTTAAGGCCTTTGAGACTCTAAGAGTCCCCCATATATAGCAAATTTACAGAATTGGTAAAATTACTGATTCGGTATTTTACCGAACCAATAATTTTTCCGATTCTGTAAATGTAGATTTACCTACATGTGGCCTTGGATTTAGGCCCCTACATACCGATTGGCCATTTACCGGTCGGAAACGGCCGAAATCGGCCGTAACCGGTCGGTAAATGGCCTGAAACGACCACCTACATTGGGCCCTAAGTGTGCATGCATTTGATTTCAAAAAAAGTTTTTAAACCTTTTATGTAAAACAATAATACACCTACAATCATGGGGAACAGACTTAAAATGCCCTAATACACATGAAAACGTTTTTTTAAGGAACTTGCACCTTTTTTTCAATAACTTTTAACATGGCTATGTAACTCAAACAATCAAAATGAAAATTTCCCAGGCACACATGGGGCGTATTTACAAGGGCCTTGCACTACGAGGAAAGTGACTTCAAATGACCAGACACACATGGGGACGTATTTACAAGGCCCTTGAACCCGGGGGAAGTGACTTGAAATTGCTAAGCACACATAGGAGGGTATTTACAATGCCCGTGCAACACTTATGCATCATTTTCTTTTAACATGGCTATGTAACTCAAACAATTAATCATTCCTATGGGCTTTGAAGCCGATAGGAATGATTAGGCATTACCGATTCGGTATTTACCGAATCGGTAATTAAAGAATTCACAAGGGTGCAGGGGGTATCACTTTGACACCCTCTGGCACCCTCAAAACAGGCACAGGTGCCATGTGGCAGGCATACCTGCCCTAAGGGCAGGTCTGCCTTTCACATGACATAGGTGTGCATGCACACATGTGCATGCACACCGGAATCGGTATTTTACCATGAAGTTTGATTTCATGCTAAAATACCGATTCGTTAAGGCCTTTGGGACTTAGAAGAGTCCCCCCTACATAGCAAATTTACAGAATCGGTAAAATTACCGATTCGGTATTTTACCGAACCAATAATTTTTCCGATTCTGTAAATGTAGATTTACCTACATGTGGCCTTGGATTTAGGCCCCTACATACCGATTGGCCATTTACCGGTCAGAAACGGCCGAAATCGGCCGTAACCGGTCGGTAAATGGCCTGAAACGACCACCTACATCGGGCCCTAAGTGTGCATGCATTTGATTTCAAAAAAAGTTTTTAAACCTTTTATGTAAAACAATAATACACCTACATTCATGGGGAACAGACTTAAAATGCCCTAATACAAATGAAAACGTTTTTTAAAGGAACTTGCACCTTTTTTTCAATAACTTTTAACATGGCTATGTAACTCAAACAATCAAAATGAAAATTTGCCAGGCACACATGGGGGCGTATTTACAAGGGCCTTGCACTACGAGGAAAGGGACTTCAAATGACCAGACACACATGGGGACGTATTTACAAGGCCCTTGAACCCGGGGGAAGTGACTTGAAATTGCTAACCACACATAGGAGAGTATCTACAATGCCCGTGCAACACTTATGCATCATTTTTTACATATACACCGTAACAATAACAACACAAATGAATCATATATCTGTTCCGCAAAAGCGACGCATTGCAGGAGTCACATCATTTTACCATCAAAAACAATTTCACCGATTCTGTAAATGTAGATTTACCTACATGTGGCCTTGGATTTAGGCCCCTACATACCGATTCGCCATTTACCGGTTGGAAACGACCGAAATCGGCCGTAACCGGTCGGTAAATGGCCTGAAACGACCACCTACATCGAGCCCTAAGTGTGCATGCATTTGATTTCAAACAAAGTTTTAAAACCTTTTATGTAAAACAACTATACACCTACATTCATGGGGAACAGACTTAAAATGCCCTAATACACATCAAAACGTTTTTTTAAGATACTTGCACCTTTTTTTCAATAACTTTTAACATGGCAATGTAACTCAAACAGTCATAATGAAAATTTTACAGGCACACATAGGGCCGTATTTACAAGGGCCTTGCAGCACGGGGAAAGTGACTTCAAATGACCAGACACACATGGGGACGTATTTACAAGGCCCTTGTACCCGGGGGAAGTGACTTGAAATTGCTAAGCACACATAGGAGGGTATTTACAATGCCCGTGCAACACTTATGCATCATTTTCTTTTAACATGGCTATGTAACTCAAACAATTAATCATTCCTATGGGCTTTGAAGCCCATAGGAATGATTAGGCATTACCGATTCGGTATTTACCTGAATCGGTAATTAAAAAATTCACAAGGGTGCAGGGGGTATCACTTTCACACCCTCTGGCACCCTCAAAACAGGCACATGCAGAATGCAAACACTTGACGCAAAACATCATTTTAAATACACAGCTGACTTTCTTATTTACGCAAAAAAGCATACTACTCTTTATCTAAAATGTATAAACGATAACTCACCTTTACAAATTCTTTTTGAAATTCAAAACAGACTCAGAAACACACCAATTATTCTTTAGCAGAATTAAAGGTATGCACTCCAGAGGCTGGAACCAACAAAGGCACTGAAACGCTGATATTCATCACACATATCTCTCATGTCAGCCAATAAAAACTCTTCCCTCACTTTTTTCAAATCAACACCCTTCCCCCCTCTGCCCTTTCTACATCTTTTCCATAGCAACTACCGCCTGCCAGACCTGTCATGTTCACAAGTTCACATAACAATGTTTCAAATGAACTCTGAACTCTCAGTACACCTGCTAATCCACTGCAATCTTTCATAACAACATTTTTAAATAACCATTCAAAATAAATCTTTCAAAGAACACATCCATGCACCCTTACTTTCTGTTTTCAGCAATGGAAATACACCAATCACTGCTAATGAATCATTTGCACTTAAACTCCAAAGTTTTTTACATTACAAACTTCACTATTTCAACTGCCATTTCATTCCCACACTTCATCTGACTGCAGCAAAAACTCCTCTAGCCATGTTTTCAGTCTGGATTCTTGGACATAGCTACATCCACTGGGCTCACAGGTATGCTGATAACAGAAATTTACACAACCTAAATTTACAAAATGTGGAAATCAAATGGATTGGTCGAAGAGGATTGAAATGTCACCAATTGATACCATTGGTGAAAACCTTTTTACATTTGCCAACCCCTGACCTCATAATAGTGCACTGTGGAGGAAACGATTTGGGCACTTTGACTGGGGTAGGTCTGGAAATGCTCCTAAAAGACACCTTTGAGCAATTGATGACACTTTTTCCTCAAACTGCCTTGGTATATTCCAATATATGCCAAAGACAAAAATGGAGGTGGTCCAATCAATTTTGTCCACAAATTTCGAAATCGAGGAAGCATGTAAATAAGTCTGTTTCAGCTTACATGAGGGACCATGGAATGGGCTGCATCTACAACAATAACTTGCGTTACTACATGAAAGATATCTACAGGGGAGATGGCGTGCATTTCTCAGATGAGGGGAACAGAGTTTTCATACTAAATTTAAGAATGTGTATTGGTTCCTACTTATAAGTTTCTAGAACTTACACAGAACCCACAAGCTCTTTTCAGAGCTACCTTAACTTAGTTTACTCTTGTGAAATTTCGAATATACCCTTTTTCTCTTATTTTCACTTATATTCGCTTCCCGGTACGCTACCCAGTTCGCGTACCGGCAGCTAACCACGCGAAAAAATCATTTTTTTTCTCGACATATATGAGCCTCCTCAGCCACCCTCAGAAAACTTAGGGAGACAGGATGCGTCTAAAGTACCCCAATCTACCCATTCTGAACATTATTTACCCTCCATCTTATATCTCAATTCTACCGAAACACAAAATGGAGGACTCCCGTAACGCTGCAGGTTCGCGTACCGGGAAACGCACTGACAAGCACTCGCTCAAAAAAGGTGGGAAAGTAATTTACAGAAAAACCACTGGAGACACTTTCACCAATTAAACATTAGCTCATACTACATACCAATCCCTACCATTTTCACAAATTTCGTTGGAATACCATTTAGCCATTTAGCATGTAGAACTCTCTAAAATCCCTAAGGTAAATTACTTCACAAAACATATCGGAAGTGTTGGAAATGACAACCAATTAAAATAATACTTTCAATTTCTACTATTATATCATGACATTTGATTGGTTATGTACCTGAATATATATAACAACAAAAAACACTACGGTGGAGGAGGACCTAAGGGAAAGTTTATAGACCTAGCTCTGAGTACAATCCCCAATGAATCTGTTAATAACAAAAGGTACCAGAGGGTCTGAAAAAGAAAGAGTTCAAAGGTGTAGGATATCCACCCGAACAAACCGCAGTCCCTTCTTCAACTAAAGGTCAAATTAATTGACACAAAGGCTCTCAAAGGATGAGGAAACTACCCATCAGTCACCATATGGATCCGCCCTTCATCATCTGGGTATTGTCCGGACCACCCGTCTGAGAAAATCAGTGTTTCAATCAAAGGGTGACCTGGTGGTTAAGAGGTCCCCTCTGTTGTTCAAAGTACAGTGTGGTCTACCACTCGATATTAAGGAGTGGAGAGAAACTATGGGACTGAGGTGTGCAGTGCGAATAACTGTGAGTGAGAAAAAGAACAGGAAAGTGTGTTAAAATTGGTTATCAGAGCACAAAACAATCTTTATTCTGTGTATGCTCTCAATACCAAGATTAAAAATACTTAACCTTAGGCAGTCAAATTAGGTAGACCGTCTGAGGTAAGGTCATATATATATATGCACACGTGAAAAAGGCTTCAGTGGAAGTCAAAACGTGTCGTGTAAATAAACACTTTTGCGGACTACTTCACGGGTGCTGAGTTATGTTCTGAGAGCGCATGACATTTGTGGATATTTTGGAATATATATACGTATATATATATATTACCTACTGGCGGTCGCCAGTAGGTAGTTATAGTTAGGAATATTTTCAATAGGAAATCGCAACATTCTATTGGGAATAACTTTGGCGCCGGTTGAGGGATCTGCCTGAAAATTTCCTCAAATTTGCCTCGCGGCGCTCCGGACCTTCCCTGAAAGTTTGGGGGGGATTCGTCAAGCGGGGGCTGAGATAAAAGGGGGTCCCACAACGTGTTTTCCCCATGTTAATTTCCATAGGGCTATCGACCTCACTTTTAGCCCGAACGGCTGAATGGATTTCCACCAAACTTGGCAAAATTGTAGGGACTGGTAGCCCGATGTGCCTTTGCTATGTCTCAAGATATGTGCTCCTGTGGATTTTGAGTAATTTAGGTTAAAAAAATATATCTATAAGCGCGCCCCGGTACGCGCACCGGGGCGCTAACCAGCGCGCTACACGAGTTCGCGCGTGGAAAGCTGATTGGCTCTCGGGTGTCTTTCAACATTCCAAACAGTCCGGAGCGGCCGCCATCTTGTGTCTCGGTAGGATTGAGACACAAGAGGTGGCAAAAACAAAGAGGGAAATGACCATAAGAGTGCAGAGTAGACCCCCCTGACCGCCTAGGTTTGAAGTGGGGGCTATAAAAGGGCGGGGGGAGCGCCCGGTACGCGCACTGGGGAGCGGACCGGGGAGCGTACCATGGGGAAAAAAAGGACGACAGAGTTTTTTAAAAATGTAGCCTTTTTTTAAAAATTGGAGGTAGTTCTAAAAAGAACTGTTTTTTTTCTTCTTTTTGTTGTTTTATATTTTTTTTATTTTTTTTGAACATTTTGTACTTTTTTTGGCTTTTATGAACTATTTTATATTTTTTTTGTTATTTTTATAGGGAGAAACAAAAAACAGGGAATTGAAAACGGCTCAACTGGAGCAAAAAAATCATGAAAAATGTATGGATTTTTGGTGCATTTGTGGTTATCACCAGCACGGTTGATGAGCGTTATGCTTTGCTCTCCACAGGTGATGGTCTTACCACAAAAAATACAAGTGATCTTGTATTGCCCAAACTTTGGTTGAATGTTTGGGACCATCTCCCTTGTCTCTGGTCCCGATGGAGTGGGTTGCTTTCGTTTGGAGGTGCTGTGTGAAGATTGGGGAGGGTTGCTGGCCAGTTCTCTCACCTCTGCCGCAGCATAGTTGTTGGGATGCTTGCGCTGCATGTGCCGAATCATGGTGTTATTACCAAATGAATATTTCTTATTATGGTTCCCCCTTGAAAGTTCAATGCCACAGATTTAGCAAGTCACCTTTGGCGCATTCACTTTCTTCTTGCCCTCTGGGATGGAAAAAAACTCCCATACAATGTGCTGCTTTGGCCTATATGGGGTGTTATCTTCTGGCAGCCAGCTCCTCCTCCCCTCCTCCTCTTCCTCTTCCTCCTCCTCCTCTTCTTCATCTCCACCACTGTGGTGTTGTGGTGGTCCTCTTGGTGGTGGTGGTGGTGGTGGTACAGATGCTCCAGCTGCTGCTGCTACTGTAGCCATTTTAAAGTACAAAATATTAGTCTCAGATCTCCAAACAGGTCTTCCTCAGTCAAAGGACAAAGTCAGAATAAGGAAAAAAGGTGGGGGCTTTCATCATTTGGAAAAAAAACTGTCCTGAACCAATGAAAAGTGTTATTTTCAGTCACATGACCCGGGCTTTCATCATTTGGAAACCTTAACTGTTCGGCACCAATAAAAAGTGTTTTTTCAGGTCGCGTCGCGTAAGCGCGTCAGATGATTACGTTGCGCGATCGTATTCGCTCGAGTGCTTCCGGGTGCACTTACGCGGTGCGTATCACGCGGACGCGGCTACGCGATACGTCACGATGATGTTTTTGTTCACGGCAATAGCGCTAACGGGACGCTCACTGGGGCGCGCCCCGGCGCGTGCCGGAAAACTGCGCTTTCTGGTGCGCTCACCGGGGCACGCACCGGGAGCGCTCCAGGGTAAAAAAAAATATATATTATTATTTAAATATACAATATAGGATTCATTATAAAAAATATTACATTTCATAGGTTTGAGGCCCTATATATAGTTAGGAATTAGCATTTAAAAAACCTATGAAATTCACTGAAAAAACCATAGGTTTCACACCAGTTATAGTTAGGAATTAGCATTTAAAAAACCTATGAAATTCACTGAAAACACCATAGGTTTCACACCAGTTATAGTTAGGAATTAGCATTTAAAAAACCTATTAAATTCACTGAAAAAAACATACGTTTCACACCAGTTATAGTTAGCTGGAAATTTTACTGACATAAAACCATTGAAATTCCAACGTTATAGTTAGTTGGACTCACTATAACAAGCGCGCCTGCAATGCACTGTTGATGATGTCACATATTACATCACTCATGACATCGTCAGTGACATCACTCATGACATCACTTATGACACCATCCTTGTGACAGAGTGACAGACCTCCTTTTAGTGTAATGTAACCCTTGAAACACATATTCAAAAATAGAAACTAACATTTTCAAAAAAATGGAGATACCCATACCAGTTACAACAACCAATTCAGTAATTCCACCATCTATATACACATCCACTCATTCACCAATAGTTCTATATAGTCCCTAATAAAAGAACACTGCTGAGCAAATGCGGTGTTCGCCTGTTCCTGTGTGCGACGTCAAAATGCTTGGGCAACTTGGTGGAAAATATATATATGTATATATATATATATATATATATATATATATATATATATATATATATATATATATATATATATATATATATATATATATATATATATATAATATAACAGCAAGTGCCCTCTGAACACAGGGAGTGTATGAAGATGCACTCCCTCGGAATCTGCAGCTTAAAGTTGCTTTATTTCAAATTAGCAGTCATAGTGCTAATATACTATTGGTGCTATTTACAAACAATTTAAAAAAAGTGTGTTAGACACAGTGCACAGTGGTGTGGTTGATAAAAACATTAACATTTTATGTTACGGTCGGGCCAAACTAATTTTCTTGGTCAATTGCATACGATTAATTCTGCCATTTTCTTCCCTTTAGTTCCCTTTATATATATATATACGACCAAATTGTTTCGTTAGAGTACAGCAGGTAACAGTATTCTTAGTGCGAGCAGCAGTCATCCTCGAAACTTGGGGTACAGCATCCCCTACGGAGAGTTGCTGCACGTCAAAAGAACTGCAGCACTATGGCTGCTTACAAAAATGAGGAAGCTGTTATGTGTCAAAGATTTATGAACAGAGGGTATAGCAAAAAGACTATCAATGAAGCTATCTCCAGAGTTAAAATGAAATCTAAGAATGAACTACTACATTCGAGAAAAGAGGGCACAGAATGTATCAGGTTTATTGCCGCATTCTCAGGACAGGCGAGCGAGGTACGGAAAATATTCAGAAAACATTGACATGTTCCTGTGACTGATGACCATCTCAAGAAGAATCTGAGCAGTAATCCTCAGATTACTTTCAGGAAAGGGAGATCTTTAAGGAGATGAACTCAGCCACAATCATGTAACGGGATCAGGACATAGGTGCTGTTGTGGGCTTCAGGTGTTGCCACAACTGCAAAGCGTGTAGAAATAGTACTGATTGTAAAAAATTAGCAGTACCGAATTCTAAGATGGAGTTTGTCATTAAGAAAAAGCTCACTTGCAGCATGTCGTACAGTGTATACGTCCTGATCTGTCCCTGTAATAAATGGTACATCGGGAGTATGAAACATGAGGCAAAAAAACGGGTATTTGAGCACTAACATGCAATACGAAATAACTACAGACAGTACCCGATAGCTCGCCATTTCTATGAGAATCACATGCAGGATGACACTCTTGTACGCATGGTGGTGATCGATTCTGTGAATTTGGGTGTGAGAGGGGGCAATCAAGAGTTGTCATTAAGAAAGTTGGAGTCCCGCTATATATCATCAATTTAGAAAGTCTGGCACCCAAAGGGTTGAATCCCAGCAAAGAATTAGCTATTCATTTGTATGATGAATGGTTTGTAATATCAGATCTGCATTTAAGTCTGTTTTTTAAGTATTTTATAAATGTGTTTTTATTAGAGATGGGGGCACTTCTTTTTGCAACTGGTGGAAAATTGGACAAGTCACTAGCATCAGAGAAGTATTTTTCGACAAGCTATCTCTCTCTATATATATATATATATGTACCTATTATACTAGCTGAGTGTATACAGAGTTAGCCCACTGGGGCAGAATTGTTAACGAAAGCAAAGGTTGAAGCTGTATATATTATGTAGAGTGTGAGAGGCAATTCAGGCCCACTTGGGCTCAATTGTTGTGAGTTTAACTTTGCTTTGTCCATTATAACTTTATTGTTTTTGCTGGTGTAAACACTCACTAAAGAGTGGTGGTGTTGAGCCTATTAGATTGCTCAAAACAACATCAGCAGGTGTCTCAGCATGCACGCGCTGGAGACAGAACGCGGATTAAGAGATGTACGGGCTGTTTACTTCAGCACAATTTTAGCGGTTAAGGCTTATAACATAATGTAACAAAAATTATGGAGAGCTGTGGGCGAATATATGTGCCTAAGATTTATTCCCTGGGCACATTGTCATGTGGAGGTGAATATTAATTTTGTTAGCTCATTAATGCTATCAGTGACATTGCTGAACAGTATATGGTTTACACTGTTTAAATATGATTTATAAACTGTTTTACAACGTGTGTTATATGATGTGACCTAGACATAATGACATTCTAAAATAGCCACGATGGTTGCACATTTCTGCACTAGAAGGGTGTTATGTTGTTAGTGACAAATTAAGAGGTGCATTTAAACATGGTGGTTTGCATTGGACTACGAGTGTGATCAAGCCATAATGGCGAAACGCGTTGTTTATGCATAAGGGTGGGTACATAGTTGTTATGGATTTTAAGCAATATAACGATGAAGCATTGAAACAACTGGGGGATTCCTAATGCTATGAACCCATTGGATGGGGACAGTACATATCTTCTGTCTCCACATACCTTGAACTGTTGAAAGGTTGGTGGAATATGGGACTACTAGAAGATGGAGAATATTACTTCTTGAAAATGGATAATCCAAGGGTACCCTGTTTCTACCTTTTGCCTAAAATCCATAAACACCCCACTAGACCACCAGGACGACCTATTGTATCTTCAAATGGGGGTTTGTTGGAGAATACCTCTGTATTCCTTGATTTGGATCTATCACCATTTGTCACCAATCTAAGTTCTTATTGCTGTCACAGTACTGATATTCTACGCCTCATTCATGACGTAAAATGGGAGGAAGGCTTCCATATGATTGCCCTTGACGTATGTTCCTTATATTCATGTATTGATCAGAACCAAGGCATAGAGGCTTGTATGTATTATGTTTGTGGTCGACATGTATCTTTGTGGGAGCACACCATGATGTTAGAACAAATGATGCTTTATTGCCTCAATCAAAACATCTTCATTTATGGCAAACAGCTATACAGGCAGAAATCAGGGTCGTGAGGGGCACTTGTTTCGCCCCCAGCCTGGCAAATCTATTCCTGGGCTGGTGGGAGGAAAAGGTAGTCTGGGTTGAAGAGAATTAACAGTACACTGACCACATCCCAATCTGAATCAGGTACACAGGTGACCTGTTCCTGAATTGGGATGGGCCAGAAATTATGGCCCTAGGCTTCATCAGCAAACTGTCTAATAATGACCTCAATCTGCATTTCACGCATAAGATCAGCAAGGAATATTGCTAATTTCTGCATGTGGCCATGACTGTAGTTGACAATCAAATGATCACCAGCTTATTTAGAAAAGAGACAGCTGGTAATATTCTCCTTCATGCTCACAACAATTATCCCACACCCCTGATTAACAGCATTCTGTACGAGGAATTTCTCCGAGCTCGCAGGAACTGCAGCTCGGATAAGGGATACAGGAGAGAACTAGAAACCATGAAACTGAGGTTTATCCAGTGGGGATATGGCACCAAATTCCTAGCTGCTAACAAAGTTGCAGGAATACCAGGCTATTACATCCTGTTCCAAATTAAGCCAGTGAAAACTAACAAGAGTTTAATTCCTCGCATGATCACCATATATAACAGAAGAAAACAGCAGATCAGACAAATTATGAAGAGACACTGGAGGCTCTTGGAAACAGATCCGATTATAGATAAAAAGATTTGTAAAACTCCCTAAATTACCTATAGGAAAAGTCAATCATTTAAGGATAGGCTGGTCCATAGTTATCAAGTGGAACCTGCTAACAAGAACTGGCACACCTCATCTAAAGGATTTTCGAAGTGTGGCTCATATAAAGCCTGCAGACACAGTGAGAGTGGAGCCCATTTCAACATCAGAGGTCGCAATGTCAAACGTATCAACAAGTCAAGTCAAGTCAAGTCATAGGATTTGTATAGCGCACTACATACCCAGAGGGTTTCAAGGCGCTTAGGAAGGGGAGGAGGATTACTTGTCAAATATCCACGTTTTAAGTTGCTTTCTGAACGCTAGGTGGTTCTGGGTAAGGCGAAGGTAAGCGGGGAGTGAGTTCCATGTTTTAGCAGCCAGGTATGAAAAGGATCTGCCTCCCATGGTGGTCTTGTTGATGCGAGGTACAGTGGCGAGGGCTTGGTTGGAAGAACGTAGTTGGCGGGAGGGGGTGTAGAAGGACAGTCGTGAGTTGAGGCAGTCTGGTCCGATGTCGTAGAGTGATTTGTGTGCGTGGGTAAGCAGTCGGAAAGTGATCCTCTTATTGACGGGTAGCCAGTGGAGGTCTTTAAGGTGACCAGAGATGTGTTCGTTGCGTGGGAGGTCTAATATGAGCCTGGCTGAGGCGTTTTGGATTCGTTGGAGTTTCTTCTGGAGTTTTGCGGTAGTACCCGCGTAGAGGGTGTTTCCGTAGTCCAGTCGGCTCGTGACCAGAGCGTGGGTGACTGTTTTCCTTGTATCGGAGGGGATCCAGCGAAATGTTTTTCTGAGCATGCGAAGAATGTTGAAGCAGGAAGAGGATACGGCGCTGACTTGTCTGTTCATTGAGAGTGAAGAATCCAGGATGACGCCTAGGTTCCGTGCGTGGTCTGTCGGGATGGGTGCTTTTCCGAGGGCTTCCGGCCACCAGGAGTCGTCCCATGCAGAGGGGGATGTACAAGCTGACCACCTGCACCAGCGACTATGTCTTATATGTACTTGAGTGCCTGTCTGGCCTCAAGTACATTGTAAGTACCAAGTTGCAGTTGAAAACTCATGTCTTACAACATATGAGAGCAGTAACGAATAGAGACTTCAGCTACCCTGTGGCTAGACACTACAATGAAGCACATCAGAACAACAGCTCATTTATCAAATTCTATGGAATTGACCATGTCTTACCACAACCCAGGGGTGGCGACAGCGAGAAGCAGTTGAGAGTAATGGAATCAAGATACATAATTGAGCTCAATACCCCAGGTGGGCTCAACAGTGGGAAGGAACTAGCGACAAATATTGTCCAACATGTGTCCTTGAAGTACATGTCCGCTCCTGTCAGTAAACACTTGGTCCATGCACAGTACTTCTCCCCTCCACTTCCCCCTTCCCTCTCCCCCTTTCTCTTGCTTGGTTCCAGGTTTGAAGTGTAATCCCCCTTGTTGCCCTTTCTTAATATCCTTTTCACTTTTAACTAGGGTACTCTTAGCAGTGCAAAGCCACGGATGGTCCGCAATGAAATGTCCTATTGATAGACACCCAGGATTGGATGGCCGGTTATATAATTAGCGCTCCATTTTGACTTCCTTTCGTGGGAACCTTGCGGTAGGGTGATGATTCACACCCTGCTGTTTCTGCTTAGGCAGTGGGTTATTTACATATTGCTTACATGGTACTCTTCCTGATATTGGCCACTTTAGCAGCACCTGTATATATTATGCACTAGGTATAGGCATAGCACACACACACACACACATATTGCTCCCTCCTTCAGGTTTTCACATTAAACTAACATGAATTGTTGCTTTTCGTTGGGGCTTTATGTATGAATTGTTAGTATTGTGTATTGCGTTTAGAGGTATATGGCTCATTTTGATTGCTTCTTTACATATATGTTATTTCTTTACATAAGCCCATACATTGGTATTCTGTTGTTATGCTTTATAGTTGCTTCTCGCAGGGGTATATTAATTACCTCATGAAATGTGTTTTTTCATTATTAGTTTTTGATGACCCAATACTAAATAGGTACATAGAAAGAGGCAGATTAAACCCTGTGCCCGAGAGGGCTGCCAGCCCCTGCAACCAATAAGTAACCTTTACTGTTGGACGCTAGATTGATTTAGTGCACTGAGCCTTTGTTCAGTGAAGATTTCTCCCACACCACATTGCCAAATCTCCACTGTTAGAAGGTTTGGCAGAGCTCACAATTCCTCACTTTCATTGATTATCTTTCCACCGTCAATCTAAAAGCCCATGTGCCTACTTATGTAACCTATGTCCGGGATTTCTTGTTGAGATGATTGCTAGCTAAATAAATAAAATGGATGTGTACTTTAAATTATTTAATGAGCTGCGGTAAATGAGGCAACATAAAAGTGTTTGCCTAAAATGAAATACTGCCAAGGGTGCTGGGCAACTCACAACATCTGAACACAAATCCAAATTACCAACTAGTGGTGGAAATGTAACCAAAGAAGACAGATACTTATAGCACATTACAGAAGTAAACAATATTGCCCACAAGCAAAATCTATTAAGCCTGGTTGCTGCTGAAAGTACACCACTACTGATGGTAAATGCATTGCTTTCGGAAATCCCCATTATAGGCAGGGCCACTGGAATTATGTAGTTGGGGAGGGTCAAATTGTGCAGCAGGGTTAAGTAAATTATGTAGCAAGAAAAGGCAAATTATGTGGCATTATGCAGCACAATTTGTGATAGTATTATTTCATTATTTTTACATTTTTACACTTGTTAACACTGTCTGGGCATTGGTTGCACCTCATTAGTACCATCTTTACCCACAAATATAGCAATAAGCTTCAGAAAGATGATCAGTCAACCTTTGCAAAGGATCTTCCACTGCGCAGCAACACGTGTTGCTGAGTTTTGACTAACTTTTGAACCGTTTGAGCTAGAAACATTTTTTTTTGCTAAAATTTGCCGATTATGTGGCAGATGATGGGTTATGTGGTAAATGTGACACATCTACAGTTATGCAAAAATTACCACGGTTACACAATCGCATGACTCCAATGGTCCTAATGATAGGATTAAAAAGAAACAGCCAAAACCGATGGTATGTACTCGCCAAAATATGATCTGGTCTCAAAGGCACTGGAAACAGTCATGTTATAATCAGCCTCTGTAACAGGAAGTGTTGTTTATGTATTGTTTGCTAAACACTCGTATTCATGAGTGCTTAACTGAAACATTTCCAGGATTACTTGATGCCAGGGCGGTATTTTTTACATAATGAAGGCCAGATCAGGAACCGGTTCTAGTAAAGAGTGCTTCTTTCTATAAACAGGTTTGAGTACCAGGCCAGGAAACATCAAGAGCCTGATTCGAAAAGATGTTGCTGTGCCTTAGTTTTGCACTACCTCTGAATTCTGAAGTAATGCAAAGGTGTGCGCCGTTGTATTACAGACCATGAATATTGACATTCAAGAATATTGTGGACAGAGTAGCCAGGGGCAAAATATCCAAAGTTAAGTGCAGAGGGACGTATGTATTCACTGTTGCTAACTCCAGATCCTCATACCATGAAGATACATTCCAACAAGGCACGTATTTGTAGAGTTAGGTATAGAAAATCTACACGACCCTTTCTATATTTTGGATTCAATATTTTGTACTTGATATGTGCATGCCTCGACATTTTGGACTCGTTACTTTGTGCTTGCCGCAACATTTTGGACTCGATACTCAAGATGCACACCAGACAGCGCTACAAAAGTAAGTCACACTTACTCATTTTAAAATCTGTGTGATCAGGTGCAAAATAGAATAATGTAGAGTGGTTGATTCTGACAGGACTGACTCCGATGTGGGCCTCATTCAAAAGCTAATTCTTCCTGCACCAATGCTTCTGTAATTTAACCTCCGCAATGAAAGACTTATCTATGTGCTCTGGGATTTTTCTTTTTTTTTTTTTTTGGGGGGGGGGGGGGGATTGCAAACTGTGCGAAAACATAAATTAGTAGGTGTTTGCTTAAGAGATGATTTACCAGGAGATAATGTTTTGATACTGTGCGAATAGATCGAATCAGGGAACCACCTGTTTTCATAATGCAAGACAAAGATGTGTATGAAAAAAGACGGTTTAAATCATCCAATCAATTGCAAAATATGCAAATAGCAATAAGGTAAACCTGAACCAGTGGCACTGAATGCTGTCGTCTCTCTGTTGAGGGCGAAGTAAAGAAACGCAAACGAAGCACGATATTTTCGCCTTCGTCGTCATCATCATCACAGTCTTCAGCGCTATAATCTCTGTTCGGACATCTAAGAGATATTTTCACCTCTCGCATGAACATATTCGTATTTTAAGCCTTTTTAAAAGACGCAGCCTCCCCTTAAATCTTAAATGTTTAGGTAATGTATTATTATTTTTATAGCGCACAGTCACCAAATGGCATCTTGGCACTGGGAGGCACAAAAACAACAGAAGAACAAGACAGGGAGCGAGCGCTAACGGAACTGGGGAGTTTTTTGGGGATGAGGCGTTCCATAAAGCACCTGCCAGAGCAGAAAAAATGACGCGTTGAAAAGAACTACAATGGATCTGGGAGATCATTTTTAGCAGCCTGTGACAAGCATGTTGAAGTTAGCAGCTGGCCGGGCTGCAGTACATGAAGAGGGAATGTCCTGAAAGGGTTATCCTTAGAGGGGACAGGCCTGCTCATTTACCAGCTACATATTGTTCTCATCCGCCGTATTTGAATATAAAAAGTGGTCAAAGCTGGTGGAAGAAGTTCAGGGGCCTGTCTGGAAGTAGCAGTGATCCCCAGATCACGCAGCGAGGAGTCCAACAAAATAATTGGCTTGGCTCGGCCGACCAGGCCTAGCGCTTCCTGCGGGTCCACGCGGTGTGAAGAGAAATCCCAGGGCTCCACGGGGCTCGGGGCTCCGACGCCGCGCTGTGTTATCAGCGGCTCCACGGCCAGCTAACTGCTGTGACTAAATGGAGATAGGGAAGGCCCGGGGGCGGCGGATGAAACGCCAGGCCCTCCCGGAGCAGCGGGCTGAGAGGCGGGATTGGCCGACACGCCGCAGCTTCACAGACAGCGCGGCAGAAGGCACCGGCGCATCCCGCCTGGCCGTGTGTTACCTGCGGCACAATGTGCGGGGGCGGAGGGGGCGATAATGAAGCACCGAGCTAAATCAGTGCGGCCTGCTGACTGAGCCCGAGGGGGCGCAGCGCAGGGAAAGCCAATGCTGTCCAGATAGATCCGCGGAGTCAAAACAAAGAATGTGAGAGGGAAAAAAAACTAACGCTATTCAATACACAAATAAAAAAAACGCTTTGGAGTTATCTCTTCCCAGATTTTATGAAGCTAATATGCTCTTAGCCTACATTTTACAACAGCAGCAATGTCTCTTTATAAGGTAACTTCACTGAGCGGCAGACACCACTTACGGCCCCCATCCCCCGGGATATAAATAGGCTTAATTGCTTAATGTATTTACCAATCAGACCTGCAAACGCGGAGGGCAGCACGAGCCTCGTCAGCGCCCGCCCCTACGCCGTGTTCCCATCTATCTGAACTCCGAGCGGCTCGCGCTGCCGCTGTAGTCACAGTTGTAGCTCCAGAGACCGCAATGAGAAAAGGCGCTCGGCTGAGAAGTCATTTTCCACTTGCCGTGCTTTCGACTATTTCCCACTGACTCGCCCCATTTATATCCACCTCTCAGTCCCCTAGCCCCTCTCTTGCTGGCTCCATCTTTACCCTCTTTATTTTTCCCACGCCCTCCTTGATAATATTAACCCTACCCCTCTACGTTACGATACTGCATCGTTCTCTTGTCCCCCCCCCCCCCCTTTCTGTCTCTCTTCCAGGTCATAATCGATCTACCTACAACTATTATCTCTTTGTTATTCACTGCTCTGCCCGGCTCGGTTTCTTCCTTTGCACTCCCACTCTTTTTTCAGTTTGCTGCCTTCATCCCCTTTCTTACTGTCTCTTCTCTTCCTCTCTCACTCTCGCTCTGCCTCTTTATCCCTTCCCAGGCAGGGTGTGTGTTCTCCCCTCTCCTTTTCTTCACTTTTCCTCCTCTCTCTCGTTTGTTATGAGTGCCTAGAAAATTGTACAATTCGCAAAGTGTGCCTGCCAGTAGTTCCATTTTCTGTGCCCTTATATACCTTACCTATTCCCCTCTATCTTGTGGTGCCGGACTCTCTCTCAGACTGTCTCACTCTCCCGTCCTCCGACCCACTATCTCCACTTGTTTAACACCTTTCTCTACTAGCTCCTCTCACACAAATCACTTTTCCCTTTCTCTTTTCCTCACCACGTCGTTTTTCATTGTACATTTCTTTCTTAACCTCTCCGAACACCTCATCTCCACTCCCTCCATTGGCCCAGAGGTTGAGGGGGCCTATTCGACCCAAAACCAACGAATATCTGAGTGATGTGGGAGACTCGGGGGTCACTCATCATATTCTACATTTTGCCTTCCTTCATTTGGAGGGTGGGGGAGTGGTCTTTTTCTGCTGCTTCAGAGTTTTCAAGAACTATTTGTTTCTCTGTTTACCTCAGTTCTCATTCTATTCCCTCTCATTTTATTTCTCCCAAGAACTCATCTTCTCTCGCTCTCAAATCACTTCCTAATCTCTCATTCGCTCCTTATCCTTTCTAATGTTTTGCCGAGTCCCACCCTCTTTGCCCATTTGTATCTCCTCTCACCTTTCCGCCCTCTGTGTCTGTCTCATTTACACTCTACACATCCTCTCTTCTGAGATGTTTTCTTCCCTCTCTATGTGAGGTACTTGCCTCGTTCTCCCTTTGTTTTGCTCTCTCACTTCTCCTTTTCCCCTATCTCTCTCTCTCTTCACCTCTCCACCTCTCCCCCTCTTAATCACTCATCTCCACTTAGGCACTACGGCCGCCCCTAAACCTTAGAACCACACCACGAGGAGGTCTCCTCCACAAGAGCAGCTTGCTCGTAAACCTGTCCATAAAGGAGCGGAAGTGGAAGAAGCCCCACTCACAAGGCGGATGTGAAAGAAAGGAATATTGTGTGGTTGGAACGGCTTCAAGAGGCTGAATCACCGGTATCCTGCAGCGGCCGCCTCGTGATCGCAGTCCCTGCCAGACACACGCTATGCATCCTCCAGAAAGAAAGATGACGAATGGGCTTAGTCCTTGGGGGAGGGGCGGGGGGAGCAGCGGGCGAAGCAGATCGACCCGTGCCTACTGCCAGCATGTCTCCGCTGCCAATCACTCCAATGGCTTCATCACCAAACCAGCTTCATTAAAATAGGGCCTTCGTCGTGTCGTCACGAGTTTAGGGCCAATGATAATGTCGATAGATATTTTAGAGAGCAGTAACTATATTTGCCTCAATTCTTGATATGCCTGGATGCATCTTGCCTTTATATGAGAGGAAAACCTGGTTCACTCTAAGGTAGCTGAACTAGGTTCTACATAGGTGAACAAGGCGAGCACTCGTCTGTTCAACGCTATTTTTTTGCGCAAACCTCCAAGAAGCTGGCCTTGTCAACAGGTACACATAGTCCTAAAATGCTTTTATAAAGACAGTCCTTTGCACACGTTGAAAATTACAAACGTAAGTGGTATATTTACAAATCACAGTTCGTTTTTCTTATGTTTCTCAATGTAATTTATTTGAGTTCTTCTGTAAGCGAAGTCCGTTCTGCTTCTTAGCCAGCACGTGTTTTGTCACTGTCAGGGGCGTAACACAGGTCCCTGCAGCCCCCACGGTGCGGGGGGGCCTCACCCTCCAGGGGGCCCTGTCAGCACCGCACTTCTGCCTGGGGAGCTCTAGATTGAGTCCGGAGGGGGCCCCTTCACGTACCCTGAAGGGGGGCCCCCTCAAGGTTCGTTACGCCACTGGTCACTGTTACATGGGATTACCCGGCTACTTCTTCAGGGCTATGAGCTGTATCTTGAACTTTCTTGATTTTGGTGATGATTCCAACCCAAAAGGGTTTCTGTAAATTGTTTTGTATTTTAGTAGTTTTTAGAGTTGTCGTCAATCGTTGTGATTATTTCTCGCTATTTCTTGCGAGTTTGGTTGTTAGTATCCCACCCTGCTGCCCAATCCAGCGAGCTTGTGGATTGTGTACCCCTCACTTCTTCCGCGTGTTCGCAGAGTTCGACCGCTACGTTCACGCGTAAGAAGTGAGGTGTACACGATCCACAAGCTTGCCGAAATCAAGAAACTTCAAGATACAGCTCATAGCCCTGAAGAAGTCGCAGGGTAATCGGATGAAACACGTGTTGGCTAAGAAACAGAGTAAGGCAAGTGCAGAACGGACTTTGCTTACAGAAGAACTCAAATAAATTACCTTGAGAAACATAGGAAAATCGAACTGTGATTTATAAATTTACCACTTATGTTTGGACGCATGCAGAGGATTTGCTTTTATAGTTGAGTGGCCTTTGACCACACACTTGGGGATCTGGTGGTTTTTCCCTACCTTACTGCACCGTACCAGATTTCATACTACAAACTAACTTCTATGTGACAAGACCTTAGAGCGCAAATCTCATATTATCCACCACCAGCTCTGTACACTAAAATGCTTTTTTGACGGGCAGTCTGGAGCCTAGCTATCAACAGTGCAGCAGGTGCAGTGGCACCAGTGCCTGGTGTGTTTAGGGGCACACTACATCCCAGTTATCAGTGTCTGTACTAGCAAACCATGGCGAAGGGGATCATTTCTTTGCTTGGACCCATGAAAGCCTTCCTATGCCACCACTGGCAGTTGGGGTAAACTGAACCCCCCTTCAGTTTAATTTGATCATAACAAATTCACTTCCCAGGCAAGGATACTTGGGGGCTTACACACAAAGGCTTTTACAAGTCTGTACAGTAGTACACTTTTAGTCCTTTGTTTACTCGATCATGCCTTTTTCCATGAACAATTACTATAATTATAAAAGACTATGCACTCTTTGCACATTTTTCTAGTTTGACGTTTCACAGCAGGTACAGAAAGGCCTACACAAGGACATAAAAGAGTGCTCTTCTGCAGGGCTTTAAGTGGGCCGGGTCTTGCTGGTACTCAGTACCAGCAGTTCTAAAAAGCAGGTGCTGGGGGCGGAGCTTGCCAGCGGCGTTGATGGCCGCCTAATTCCTTAGCTCCGCCGGCACTCACAAAAAATCCTTCATTATCCTGGTTCAGAGCTGCAGTATTGACCCCCCGCCCCCACCATTGTTCGTCGGAAGGGACCGTGACTCTGGCGGTCCCGAAGCGGAGTGAACCCGACGCCGTGAGAGGTACGCGCCGCACTGCGAGGAGTCGGGCGAAGATAGGCCGCAAGCCGCGGTCTCCAGCAGCCATTGGATCCGCGCGGCGTGACCGTACGTGCGGCTACAGAGTGTGCGTCTGCCCCGAGGGCCGGGGATCGGCCCCCACGATGTCCGGCCCGGAGCGCCCCTAACGAGGACGGGCACTGAGAGGCCTGTGGCGCAGCCCTAACATGGACCGGTCTCGCATCAGTGGGTGCTCTAAAAAGCCCCGGGTGGTGTTGAAAAGGCAGCGCTGGGAGGGAGCGCCATCTTGAAGACAGGCCCGGTGGTGGAGGAAGCTTCTTTTTGTCGGGGCTGGGGACGGCTCGCCCGGACCAGGGACACGCCTGAAGGCCATTGAGCATGGCACAGTGCCCTGATATACATATAGGAGCGCCAGTGGGTCGTCTGCAGCGTGGGATACTACCTGATTCGCCCGAAAACCCCATTGGTGACCCTCCCAACCTGGGCTCGGTGAACGCTGCATATAGAGGGTCTGTGGTGGCACCCCCAGGGACAGACGCGCTCTCAGTGTGCATCAACAAGCAGAGGGAACGGCATTTAGCACAAGCGAGCCGCAGCGCAGAGTGAGTGGGAGAGAGGCTGTAGAACAGCAGTCTGCGTTCACGGCGCCTGCCCTGGTGTGAAGGGGAGACACAGCCTAGCACGACTGGACAACCAGGAACGAACGGGTGCTGGCCCTTGTACGTTGTTAGAACTGCCTAGCCAAGTGGTTGGAGTCGTCCACTGAGCTGAGCCCGGAAGAATCCTGCTACCAGCGGTGACATCTGGACTCTCTGTGGGTACCCCTGGCAAGGCCTACACCTAAACTCTGGTGTTCTGGAATCGACTGGTCTAACAAGATGGGGAAGGGGGACAAGACGCAAAGCAGACTCCCCTTTGCACAGAGACGGGTGCAAGTACAGAGCCCTCCAACACAACACAGGGAGAATGAGCATCCGTAAGAGGAGCAAGCTGCGGACCCTGATATCAAGTCCATGCTTCGCTCTATGGAACAGAGCCTACAATCCAGCATCTCTGCGCTGGGCACCAAAATGGACGCCATGGCGTATAGGATGGACCATATGGCTGAACGAATGGACAAACACGCAGAGAAACACAACATGGCGGAAAGGAGGATAACAGAAGTCGAAGAGGCGCAGACAGAACTGGACACGGCCCACAAGCGTATGGAGAACCTAATGAGATCTCTTCAAGATAAGACTGAAGACCTGGAGGCGCGTTCACAACGCTGTAACCTACGCATAACGAGCCTGCCGGAGTCCACGCAGACCAGCAGAATGGAACTATTCATTGAGAGGCTGCTGACTACTCTGCTGGGTGAGGGGGTGTTCTCGACAATGTTCGTGGTGGAGCGTGCGCACCGATCCCTGGCCCCGCAGCCGCGTCCGGGGATGCCACCCCCGTCCAATTATAGTGAAACTGCTCAACTACAGGGACAGGGACACGGCGCTCAGGCTGGACAGAACCAAAGCTGATCTACAATTTTAAGGATCAGCGATATCAATATTCCCGGACTTCACGGCTAGAGTGCAGGAAGCACGTAAACACTTCGCTCCACACAAGAAACGCCTCAGGGAACTCGGACGGGACTACGCAATGCTGTACCCTGCCAAATTGAGAGTCAACAAGCAGGGTCATTCGCACATTTTCACGAACCCTAATGAATTGCAGAATGCGTTGAAGAGTTGGTCAAGAGAGAAGAGGAACAAGGATGCGGATCATCCAGCTGACGGTGATAATAGCCAATTGGATGAGCAGGAGTGACCGGGACCTTGGCTATCTGTTCCAGATTGGACTTGTGGCAGACACTTGCTGGCAGCAGTGAATCCCAGTTGTGCTAACGTGGTGGAGATAACTGATTGACTCATTCCGCGAACTGGCAGATATCATGCAGATAAGTAAAGATGAGTCTCAACTTGTACAAGACACATATGTTGTAGTCTGCACATGCGAGTCAGAGGCGGACATATATACATAATGCCTCATCCTGAACCTGAACCTGCCTCATCAGGATATATAAGTATGGGGCATGCTGCCGTACGGGGGGGGGAGGGACAGTGCTCCCCTAAATGTCACTCGGTGGAACTATTCAGAGCTCTGACCACCACTCAGGGAGTTCACGGCGGAGGGAGGAGGGGGCCTGACACAACACTCTGAGAATATTGAGGTTCATGAACAGACAGGTGACCTTGTGCCCCTGCGCAATGCTTTGTTGAAGTCCCAATCGACATGTTAGGTGGTATGATGCGGTGTTGGGATGGGAGGGTTGGGTTGGGGACCGGCAAGGCCAAGTTGGGGAGGGTCTGCTGTGGGAGGGGGGGCAGAGGACTGTTTTTGGTACAATGCTGGGCGTAATGCCTGCTCACACTACCTATGCTAACCTTGCGCTTCCTGTTGTCATAAATAGATTTGTCTCATTGATACGATGTCTGCAACAAACAGGGTAACAATGAAGGGGGAGATGGGTACACTCAAAGCAATGACATGGAATGTGAGGGGTCTGAATGATCACCGCAATCTTAGGAAGGTAGTTAATTACTTACAGCACCATGATGTGGACTTAGCACTCATCCAAGAAACACTCCTACCACTCTCCAGTAAAATGCTACACAGTAGAGGGCTTGAGGGTAACATCACGGCAGCTGGATTCACAACACATTCTATAGGGGTGCTGACATGGGTAAACCCTAAGGCCAAATTGACCTTGCCATTGTTGAGAGCAGACCCAGATGGCAGATATCACCTATCTAGATGCACGGAGAAGGGATACGATCTCACAGTGGTAAACGTCTATGGCCCTAATTATGACTCCCCGGACTTTTTTGACACTCTGTCTCAACACTGCCGTGCATACACTAACGCCCAGATGCTCTGGGGAGGCGATCTTAACTTAGTACTAAACCCGGAACTGGATAGGTCATCAGGCCCGCCACACAGGATATCGGCGGCAGCACTGAAGATACAATCGGAGCTCATCACACTAGACCTGGTAGACGTGTGGAGAAGCAGACATGCTGGGAAGGGAGGATTCACACACTATTCCGCCTATCACAATATTCACACTAGAATTGATTACTGGCTTATAGCTTCCTCAGTGGCTAGATGTGTCAGCTCCTGCACGGTGCTGGAGCGAACTCTCTCGGACCACTCGCCACTTCTCTTGACTCTAGAGACTCCCGCGAGAAGAATACCACCCTTCATGTGGCGATTCCCACCGTACTCACTATTAGATGAGCAGTTTAGGGGGGAGATGGCTGAAGAAATAGATAGGTATTATGACACTAACATTGGGTCGGTTGATAGCTTCCACACAGTCTGGGAGGCATTCAAGGTATACATTCGGGGCATAGCAATGTCGAAGCACTCGAGTGTCCTCAAGTCCATTCGCTAGAGATTAAAACACTTAGAAAAGCAGCTAACAGAGCTGGAAAGGCAACAGCTGTGCGAAGCTGGCGCAAACGAGGCGGCAGACATCAAGTCCCTCATAGCAGAATACAACGAAGAAGCTGACAGGGAGGTGCGACATATGGGGAAATATGCCACGGCCCGGTCATACGGTGAGGGGGACCGCCCTAGTTCCCTCCTGCCCCCGATCTTGAAAAACTCCAGACGACCACAGGTGATATCTGAGCTGGAAACGGCAGACGGAACACTCCTTACGGAGGAGGCCGAGATAGTTGATGAGTTTAAGACCTACTACTCGGGTCTATACACTTCCAAATCCGGGAATATGGAAGACGATATTGACGACTATCTGAGACATATACAGCTTCCCTTCCTGAAGGATTCCGATCGGGAATTCCTGATGCAACCAATACATAAGGATGAAATTGTGGAGGCGCTAGCGAGCATGCGATCAGGCAGTGCTCCAGGGGCTGACGGGCTCACTGTAGGTTTCTATAAAGCATTCCAGGATCTTCTGCTTCCCCACCTATCTGCGCTATTTGAAGAAGTGTGTGTCAAGGGCAATTTGCCGCGATCATTGAGGGAAGCACTGATTGTAACTATCCTCAAACCTGACAAACCCTCGACCTCATGTAGCTCATACAGGCCATTGTCCTTATTAAATGTAGATGCCAAGATATACGCCAAAGTGTTGGCGACAAGACTGGCATTACTAGCTCCGGAGTTGGTGGCGCTGGAGCAGGCAGGATTTGTACCCGGCAGAAACCTCACCTATAACATCAGGACGGTGCTGGGCACTATGCAGCATGTCCGACAGGATACAAAAGCCATAGTCATTTTCCTCGACATGGAAAAGGCCTTCGACTCTGTGGAATGGCCCTTCATGGTACGGGTCTTACGGAGAATGGGGCTAGGCGAGCCATTCTTGCAAATGATAGGGGCACTGTACCACCACCCCACGGCTCGACTCCGCATAGGAGATCGAGTATCGGACTACTTTTTGATTAGCAGAGGCACCAGGCAAGGTTGCCCGCTATCGCCGCTACTATATGCGCTGGTGGCGGAACCACTGGCCTGCGCCCTCAGGGAGTATCACAGTCACAAGAGGATTAGCTTCCCAACGTACAAAATAACCATATCAACATACGCGGACGATACACTGCTACACGTTTGTAACCCGGACGTGAATCTCCCGTCGGTGCTGAGGGAAGTGGTGCGCTTTGGGGCCCTCTCAGGTCTCAAGATAAATTGGGCAAAGTCAGTGGCATTCCCACTCACTCCGAGCACGACGCAATTCGACATGGAATACCTGTTACAATGGACAACCGAACCAGTCAGATATCTTGGTGTTATGCTACACACTGACTCGGAAACTCTCATACGAGAAAATTACGGTGCCTTGTACAACAAATTGGAAGACGAGGTAGAGGTATGGTGTAAACTGCCGCTATCCCTGATGGGCAGAGTAGCCATCATGAAAATGGTGATACTCCCTAGATTGCTATTCCTATTTAACAATCTGCCGATAGTGCTCTCGAAGGCTTTCTTTAAAACCCTGACACAACTGCTGATCAAATTGGCCTGGGGTGGCAAACAGCCCAGGGTGAAATGGACAACACTGATGCTCCCCTACAACTTAGGGGGACTTGGCGCCCTGGACAAGGAACAATACTACAGAGTGGCTCAGGCCGCACACTTACACACGTGGATCCATGGGCAAGAGGCAATACCTCATGTCAGAATGGAACGATTGTTTGCAGACCCCCTACCGCATCCCGCCGTAATCTTTCGACCGACGGACCGCAGAGTTGGTATATTGGACTCGATCGTGACCACAATCATGCTTGGCATGCACTACTGCGGGCTCGGGGCGAAGCATTGATGTATTCACCCCTAATGCCTATTGACTGGGCGTTATGGCTGTCCCCCATAGCGGAGAGGGGAGTGATACGGGCACTCCACACGATGGGCATACACACAGCCGGCGCCTTGTTTATTGAGAGCGTAGTGAAAACTTGTGAACAGGCCGTGTCGGCCCTGGAAGGGGCCTCGCTTCTACTACGCTTCCAATATCACAGAGTCCGCAGTGCTTTGTTGGAAGTCTTGGGCCCTGACTTAGTGGAACCACAGGAGACCCCGGAGCTTACATATGTCATTAAAACGTCTTCCCCCAGGAGACTGGTGGCAAATCTATATAGAATGAACAGAGTACAAGGGGAGCAGTCGTTCTCAAAGGCAAGAATGGATTGGCAGAGTGACCTCAGGTCACAATAGATGATGGTATGTGGGCGTATTGCTGTTCAAGCACCAGGAAAATATCACTAAACGGCAGACACAGGCTGATTCATTTTAAATATCTACAACGAGTGTATTATATGCCGGAGAGGCTCCATAGGTATGGCCTCAGACAATCGGCTGTTTGCGATAGGTGCCGTGCACCGCTTGCAGACTTTATGCATCTCGCTTGGTGGTGCCCCGGAATCCGCAAGTTTTGGGACGGCGTGTTTGCCGAAATGAGCTCAGTCTTAGCTACTGACTTGGCACCTGACCCGGCTTTGGTGCTCCTAGGCCATTCTAGGGGCCTACCGAAGGCCTTGCGAAGACTGACAGACATGGGCATGCTGCTGGCCAAACGAGTAATTGCAATGTGCTGGATGAGAGGACCACTCCCCACCATGAAAATATGGATGCACGACATGCTATATTGCTGCACCCAAACGGAGTGCTACAGCGAACTTCTCACCCCTGTAAGCCGCCCAAAAAATGTTTGGGGTCTATATCAGGAATATTTGAGATTGCGGGATGTAGAGGGGGAGGCTAATGTGGAGGAGGGGGATGCACAGGCGCAACTACAGAATTAGGTCACTTTTACAGTGTAGTGGACATCCCTGAGGACATAGGGACGCATGGGAGGGGGTAGCGTAGAGCAGGAGTACCAAAGTAGAAGGTGTGATGGGTAGGGGTGGAAGTTGGACTGTTTGGGGTTTAGTTCATAGGAACGTTATAATGGGACACGCAGAGTAGGCCCTTTTAGGTGTAATGACTTGCAACCCAGTATGGCGAGCACATGCAGCGCTATGAACATCCAGTCCTTACATATGTGATGGGGGAGTAACGTATGACAATCTATTGATTATGTATATTTTATTGATTATGTGCCGACGGTCCCCCGGGATGTCGGCTAAAAGGCTGTGTCAACTTGCTCTCTGTGGCTAGACAACAGAGGTGTTCGCTGCCGGGCCCCTGGGTTGTGGCAACAAGCTTTGTGGCATCTTCTTTGAACGAATAAAGTTCAGTTTAAAAACTTTAAAAAAAAACAACAACAAAAAAACAGGTGCTGAGACGGGTCTCTATCGGGCTCTCCATTATTGCCCTCACATTCAGGGTGATTTCTTTTTTAACTCTGCATCAGTACCACCCTTCACTGCCTTTGATGTAACTTTAAAGAGACTCGTTATATTACTTTTACAGTCTCATCACTTCAGAACAGGAGCATTTTCAATATTATATAGGATAAAGCCATAGTTGTTGCTTGTTTATCTTATGCAAAATAACAGCCATTGACAAAGCCAATAGTACTGGCTTGTTGTAGGTGTAATGTTACTCGTTGTATTATATAACTGGATGCAATGACAGAAGCAGCAAAATGCCAGTAGGGCAGCACACTATGCTGAGCTCAGATTTTTAGTATGTGTTTTAAGCCATGTCATTATTATCATCAGTCACGCCCATTTGAGAGACCCCACCATTTTTTCAACCCACTTAAAGCTCAGTGCTACTGGATTACTGCTCCTCCTACTCACAATAAATTGTGTGAGTTGAGTGCAAGAAGCCTAAGATGCGGCCTTAATGTACCTTTACTGATAACATGCATTCTACACTGTCCCTTTAGACTTAGTCAAAATAATGCTGAAATTTAGTATAAGTATGAGCACAGTGCGCGAGATTGAGAGTATTCTGGGCAATTAGGACCAGAAATTGGTGCATGAGCACGCATAGAGTCATTTCAGCAGTTGGTCACTTCAGTTCCATTCCCAAAGAAATAAAGTTAGGTGCTTTTTTTAAAGAGTGAACTATACCATTAGCAATGCCTCTTGCTGACATGCATGTCCTTGTGCTAGTGGTCTCCCTATGTGTGCAGTCTCCTAGACTAGATGGCCCTGCATCGATCGGTGACCGAATCTTCATTTCCCTGTGTCAGCATCCTATTGTCAATGTGTGACAGTGTGAGTCCTCACGATTGTTCCTGTGTCTCCATGCATTGCTATCATTGTCCCAATATATGTGTCTAACTTTTAATGTCCTGCTCACTGTCCCCATGTCCCTCTGTGTCGTTGTCCCTGTGCTCTAGTGTCTCAGAGTTCATTTCACTGTGTCCATAATGCAATCGGTTCTTTGCCAGTGTCGCCAGGTCAGTGTCCAATAACCTGTGTCCCATCCTCTTCCTAGGGGTGGCAGAATGGTAAGGAAGGAAAATAAGTTACACCTCAGCACCACCATACTCATTGGCAGGAAAAAGGAAAACCTTTTTCATACAACCCTCACCCACTCTAGCAGTGGCATGCTTCATCATCGGGTTCACCATGACTCCTAAAGATCAGGGTGGACGTGACCGTATTCCGTGAGCTGTTTGAAGATTTTTTGCTTTTTTGTTTTTGTCAGTGTCGCCTTGTGTAATTGACACCGGCCATCTCAGTGTCCTTTTGCCGAGCGCCAATGTTCCATTTTTAATACCCCTTGGCTGTGCCCTAATGTACCTCTGTCTCCATTTCTGTGAATCAAGCAGTTTATTAAAACATTTGTCAGCCAAGAGCCTTCCATAGATTTGAAAATAATATTGCATGCCCATGTCCCTGTGTCAAATGTAAAGTCGGTCCGCCATCCATCTTCAGGCTGTCAGTTTAGGAGTGTCAGTCCAGGTGCCCATTTGCCAGTGTGGTGTGCCATTGTACCAACCACTGCCTCCCTGTCAATGTCACTATCTAGTGTCAGTACTTCCAGTATCAAAGTACCAATGTCGCACTGTCACTTACCACCATGCCTCTGTTGAAGGTCTGATGCTGCGGTTTTGCCATAGTGCTTGCATATATCATACTCATATACCCACGAAGGCTGCTTTAAAGCGCTATGATGTAAAAGAACAAAGAGCTAAGGATCTGAATGGAAGCAGAAACTGAAAGTGACAACGATAAATGGACCACACCATGTTACGAGATTCTGTAGGAAAGATAGAGCGATAAGATGCGAAATAACATTTCTGTTTAAGGAATAATGACACTTGCTTAAAAAAGGTGTCGCTGGCAAGTCACAACTATACAGTTCACTTAATGTATTAAATTGCACTTCACCGGCATTATTATTGTTCTTTCAGTTTCAGATCCTCCTCTGGCACTGCTTTTAATAGATAATAGAGTAACAGCAATTTTCCTGATGTTTTCACAAAAAAGGGTGGATTGCAACAAAAGTAACATCATCAAACTAAGATTTTTTCATGCATAGATATTTTGCACCATTTTATTTCTATTTTAAAATAATTGCTGTACAAAGGCGAAGGGGATTTGGGCTAGTTTTGTTAGTGCAGTTAAGGTTTTGCAATGTATCTCACCTACCTTACATACATTCAGGTCAAATTGCAAATGAGGCAACCACATCTTTTTGAAAGTACTGCTTCTTAACCTACCAGGCCGTCTGTGGTGCCTGGGGCATTTAGTAGGGCCAGATATTAGGAAGGGAGGAATCCAGCCACTTACGGCCCTCCGTGGCCACAGTCCTGGATTCGTTTCTTAAATGCAAAATATTTGTAATTAAAAATATAGGAGCATATTACCAAGCACCTTATCGCCGCTTTAGCGGGAATTTTTCCAGCAAAAGCGGCGATAATTTTATCGCCCTATTACCTAGCTGTCGCTAACACCAGTTAGGGACAGCTAATAGGCGATAGCGGGCATTTAGGTGCCCACTATGCATGTCAGCGATAATTATCGCTAATGACATGCAAAGTGGGCGTGCCAAGATGTTAGTGACTGGAAAAAGTCGCTAACATCGCTATCACCTATTACCAACTTTTGGAAATAATCGCGCTAAGCGCAATTATCTCCAAAAGCTAACGCCTGCCCAGAGCAGTTCGTAGCCATGTTATCCAATGGAAGGTTGATAATATGGCTAAGAGCATTGTCATGATAATGCATGAATATCGCTGATTTTACAGCGATATTCATGCATTTCCCGCGATTTTTACCGCTTTTGAGATAAATCTTGATAATATCAAGGTATCTCAGTGGTAAAAATCGTCGGAGCGCGGCAATATTTTAATATCCGCTAACCAAGCTTAGCGATAATTATCGCTATAGCTTGGCAATATGCCCCATAATTCTTACATATGCCTTTTAGGATGCATTGGTGAGACCGTGTTAAGACTGGCTGAGCAATCTTTCTGCCGGGGGTACAGAAAGCAAGCCTTTACTCCATGCATCAGAGATGAAGCAGTCAGTCTGTGCTAGCCCTTTCATACTAGCCCTTTCGTACCATTTCCATAACAATCCTAATCACAGAATGAAATTGGAGTTATTTGAATCACTTTGTTGCATGCATTTCAAGTATAGTCAAACAATAAAGTTATCATTAATAATGCAATCTTCTGGTTCATGCTTTGTACAAGACATTAGCATTTTGACTCATTCAGTCTCCCTAGATTCCAGTTTTGCAGAAAGGTTCTTATTAGATTTTGACCTAGTTCACCCATCATAAGCAAAAGCCTCGCAGTTCTGTAATCAAGCCCACTGAAATTATGAGCCAAATTATGTGGCACAGGACATTCAGGTTATGCAGCATATTGTGTGATTGAAGGCAAATCATGCAATAATTCAGTGGCAGTATTTTGTGGTTGTTTTGACATAGTATAGCACATGGAATCAAAAGGGACCCCTATTTTACGTGCTCCCTAAGAAAGAAAAGTATACACATCTATTTTTAAGTGTTAGTTCTAGTCTTGAGTTTCAGATTTACCCTGTTTCACAAAATATTGTCTCAGGCAGTACCATTATTTTTGTTGAGAAAGGGTTCCAAGTGGAACAGTGGTATCCTGATTCTCTGTGTTCGGCCGGTGCGTAAGGATTGGATCCATGCCAGGGCATTTTTGGGGATGTCGGCGTTATGGAGTCTTGTGCATAGGGTGCGGTGGGAGACAGTGGTGAAGGTGGCTGAGAGGTTCAGGAGGATAGGGGCTGCAGTTTAGCTTCGTTCGAAGAGGATGCAGATGTCATCTGTGGCGGCGAGGAAGGTGTTCTCCATACAGTGATTGCTTCAGGAGCAGGATTGAGAGAGGTCCAGGATGTGCTTCGCTTCGATGAACTCAGAAAGTGGGGCATTGATAGCCATCCCAATAACCTTGGCAGGAAAGGGGAGCAGAAAGATGGGTCTGAAGTTCTTGAGGCCCTTCCGGTCGGTAGAGGATTTCTTAAGCAAGGGGGTGATCTCAGCATGTTTCAGTCTTCCGGGAATGTGGCAGAGTTGATGGAGCAGTTGATGGTGCAGCAGAGTTCAGGGGTGATGGAGGTGCCGGCTCTGTTGAAGATGTGGTGCGGGCAGTGGTCCGAGGGTGATCCTGAGTGGATGCTCTTCATATTTTGAGGGTGTCGTCAGTGGTGAGGGGAGTCCAACGGATCAGGGTCTGGTGCCGTTGGGTACAGTGGTTGCAAGTGGGGTGAGAGGGCCTTGGGTATCGAGGTCGTTGAAGCTGTCATAGATCTCCTTAATCTTGCAGTGGAAGAAGGCACTGATGTTGTTGCAGAGGTCTTGGGAGGGTTGGATATCTGCTGTCCCTCTGCTGGATTTGGTGAAATCTTTGACCACAGTGAAAAGTTCCTTGCTATTGTGCGCTGTGGCATCGCTCCTTTCTTGTAGGCCCTCTTTCTTTGTTGTTCTGATGAGGTAGTGAAATGCGGTGACAGCGGTTTTGAAGGCTGAGCGGACTCCACGGTCTTGCTGCCCTCATAACTCTTTTCGAGCAGTCGACAGGAGTATCTGGACTTATGCAGGTCGTGGGAGAACCAGCTGGCTTTTTTGGAGTGTCGTTTGCCTGGTGCTTTCTTGATAGGAGCCAGTGCGTCTGCACCGTTGGAGATCCATTGGTGGAGGTTGCAAGCCGAGGTGTTAGGGTCCGCAGAAGTCAGAGGTGGGGTGTTACTGAGGGCTGTGGTAAGCTGTTCTTCGGTGACCTTGTTCTAGCTTCTGCTAGGGTAACAGTGGGCATGGTTGTGTAAGGTGGGTTTGGTGAAGGAGATGTAAACGCAGCTGTGGTTAGTCCAAGGCAGCTGGAAAGTGTGGCTGAAGGAGTCGTTATCAGCAAACAGTCGTAGTAACAACTTTTCAAAGTTCAAAGTTAATCTAGGAAAGTAGTCACAGCAATAGCTATAACCACATTATCAGCAAACAGTCGCAATAACAACTGTTCAAAATTCATACTTAAGCTAGAAAAGTAGCCACATCAGTAGATATAACCATTAAAGAAATTAGGTACCTATAAAGTAGTAGGTGACAGAAATCATAGACCGCAGTAGCTCACAGCAAATAGGGTAATAGGTTAAGGAAAAGGATGGTCGCAGAACAAATAGCCTGCACAAATCTGGGCCGCATAAAGCATTCAGAGTTCGCTCTAAGGAAGACGTGGTGCGTAGAGTCAGTGTAATTGTAGCTAGGAACATGTATATTAAGCACAAAACACATGTATTTATCCAGGCCCGTGTTAGGTCATCTCGAACCAGTGGAAAAGGATTATCCGATGGCCTGCCGCTTCTTTCTCCATTCCCATGGTAAACAAAGTTGGCAAGGTATTATCTGCAGAGCATCTACTTAGTTGCTAACATTCATGTGCGTTAGATTCACTCTGAGATCCCTTGAGATCTGTGCAGTCTAAACTATTAGATATTCAGAACTCCACAATGAACTATTCTAAAGCAGAAACCCTGTAGCCCATGTTTTAATTTACTGTTTAACATTCATTATTGTATATATGTGACAGCTAAAATCAAAGTAAATACAATGAGAAGATGTAGCTTAGGAAGGAAAATAATGCATTCTTTAAAGTCAGCAAATTCTACAAAGATGACACGTCTGATGAAGTCAAACGTGAATTATTTATTTAATACAGCACAGTTCAGCATCTGCTAAAGCACTTATTTAAGAATAAAGACAAAGGAGAGGAAAGAAAAAGTTAGAGAAATAAATGAGGCCTAGTCTGACTTGCCAATGCAATTTCGATAGAAATGAGAGCTTACTTCAACAAAAGAAAATCATCATGCTACACGTTAATCTGCACGTTTCAGAAGAGGCACGTTTTCTTTTATTTCATTCTTTAAGCATTTTCTTTCACAACGTCAAACATTTATTTTAAGCTTACGTTTTCTCCTCTGTCAGCATCCAGATATATAACACAACTGACATACACCTAAAACCAATCAGGACAATTGGCTTTGTCAGAGGTTGCTAAGCGTTGAAATAAACATTTTGTTGTAAATAATTACTATTGAAAATGTTTCAATTCTGAATTTGAGAGACTGAATTAAACATTGCTTAGGCCTGGGGAAGGAGCAGTGGTCATTTGAGTGTCTGCCCTCTTTCTCTCCATATCTCGTTGCTCTGCATATCTGTCGTAATTGGCCTGTTCGCATTAGCGATTAGCTGAACCTACACGTTGTCCTCCTTAACTTGGCTATATATGATAAACGCCATTTTTAATGTTACGGCGGCCATCTTAGATCATGAGCGGCCTCGTGGCCGACGTGCCCTTTAGTCCGTTGTCCGTTCCAATGACCACTCTTGTCTGCCCAGCAACAGGCTATTTTTAGTACTGGTCAAGCCGCACATGCGCAGCTCCCACTGACCCGTAGATCTTCAGGAATGTGCACCAAACTGACCAGCGGAGTTGTGACCCCTCCAATGAGCTGGCAGTATTCCAAAACATGACCATATATGTCTCGAAAATGTGTCTTAACTTGTGCCGCCTATCTTTTATTGCCCCAAAATTGTATATAATATGAGGTTGCACCGATGTTCGGGGTGATACCTCTTGCATTACCGAAGGGTGCTGTTTGAGTGTACCACCACCCCATGGGGTCTTAATAAACTTGTTTTTGCCTTTTACAGTTTCCGTGCCAACAGTTCTTGAGTGTGAGTGGGTTATCTCCGGAGCGTGTAGGCCTTGGGAACCCCGAAATACTTCAATTGGCGACCACGAAGGGACTCATCGGCGACTCGGATGCCCGAAGGAGAGGTCGTGACGAAGGCTTGGAAACCCGCCATGGGCGCGCGCTGCCACGAGTGACCCGAGTTTTGGCTGCCACGGTGTTTTTTCCTTTCCTTCCGACCTGACCTTCCAGGTGGCGCCGGTCTTCGACTGAGTCTTCGAAGTGTCTGCATTATTGAGAAAGTGCCGTTTGGCTGATTTGGCTTACAAGACCTTGGCAGTTGGAATCTGGACAGTTGGGAATTTGGTAAGATTTGTGTTCGGTAAGGTAGTCTTCGGACGCTTACTGAAGTTCTGCGATTTGTGTTCGGTAAGGTAGTCTTCGGACGCTTACTGACAATCTGTGCTTTGTGATCGGTGAGGTAGTCTTCGGACGCTTGCCGAGTCCTATGAACTTTGATTTGAGTTAGCTAACATTGTGAATTTGTGATCTTTGAACTTATATGTGTAGTGCACTTCACATAGGCAGGCATGTAGAGATGTTTCTCTAACTTTGTTTTTTTCCTTTGAGCGGCACAATCGTGTGGAGAACTGTAAGTGCCATTTTGTCCGGTGTCACGCTTTCGTGATACTTTTTGAACATGCCTGTTTTCAGCACACTCCGAGGAATGTGTTGTCTAGGAGAAGGTACCTCAATTAGGTTAGCGGAATCACAGCCGGCTCCCCCAGAGGGAACTCCAAATAGGGACATGTACATAAAGCTTGGCCTTCCCCCTATTATGTACAGTAAATTATGGCATAAATACACCAAGGCCGATCCTGAATTGCAATGGCCTCTACACGGGTCGTATGATTTGAGTAAAATACAATTTGTAGAGCAGTGTATGTTTCAACGCAGGTCTAGACAAAACATGTTTGATTGCGTGCGAATGTGGGAGAAAGCGGCGCGTGAGCGAATGAAGCGTGAGGTTGCCTTGGCGGACAAAGAGCAGCGCAAGGCTGCTCGGGATAAGGCTTTACAGCTTGAGGAAAAAGAGGCTCAGGAGAAGAAAGAAAGGGAGGAACGGGAACGTAATTTGCAAACGACTGGTCAGTTTCCTATTCGCCGACCACTTTATCCTGTCCTTAATAATGAAATTGGTGATTTTTCTTTGTTAGATCGGTCACCGCCTCCGTACGTTTCACCGACGGCTCCGGCTGCGGATTCCGAGGATGATGGACAGGATCAGTCGAGTCAGAAGGGGGTATCGGCTCTCAGGTTTACTGCGGAGAGGTCCGCTCATTTACGCAGTTGGGCTCGTAAAGTGAATAAGCATTATGTTACTCACGAGCAGTTGTTAACAGAAAAGAAAGGGTGGTCGGATCTTGAATTAATGTATTTTCTGTCCAGTCTGGCGGATGAAGTTGTAAACGCATATCGTGAACTTTCTGATACGTTAGAGCCTAAAGTGTTGTCAGTGTATCGGGAGAATTTAGCTAAAGGTGATTTTGATCTTTCAGATGTTGACGACCTGTTCAAGCAATTGATCAAGCTGCGGGATGAGACAACCCAATTGCGGGAGGAACGAAAACGGAGGCAAAAGGAGTCCGACTTGGGAAATAACGGGCAGGCTAAGGAGTGTTCTCTCCGTGGTTCAGATAAGAGTTCTGCGTTGCATGTTATGCCTATGCGTGAAGCCGCGCCTTTGTATGTTCCACCAAAAGGGGAAGGTACGGATGATGATAAATTGTCAAAGGATGCGAAAGGGTATTTTGTGTATAATTGGGTATATACGCCATGGAATAGAGCAGATGTCATGGCATTGAAAAATTCTTTACCTGATCTTCGAAAGAATCCGGCAGCATTTTATGAGGGGGTGGAGGGGGCTATATCGTCTTGTGTGATGACTCTTGTGGATATAGATTTGTTTTTTGGACTAATTTTACCACCTGATATGTGGAGGCAAATTCGTAAAAATAATGATGAAACGATATTGGGGGGGGACATGGAAAGACATAAATGCTGCAGATTTGGACAGAGAACCAGCATGTAAGCCTTGTCAGTTAATTCTAGACCTTCCGGCAGCTTTATTGAATAAATTAAAAACGCTCGTCCCCCCCAAAAAGATTGATTGGACCATGTTAACGTCGTGCAAGCAGAAACCCGATGAAACGGTCTCAGATTTCTTTACACGCTTCAAAGAGGCGTTTCATGATTACAGTGGTCAATCTTTAACTGACGATACGGGTCGGCATTTGTTTGTAGATAAGTATGTAGCTAATCTCCTACCGGAGATTGCAAAGCGATTGAAGTCGAGTGAAAGTTCCTGGGCCACGGCGACCCCTGCGTCCTTGTTAACTATGGCTCAGTATTATGAGCGGCAGGAAGTGGAGGCTAAAGAAAGTGTAGAGAAAAAGGCGAAGGAATTGAAAACGAAGGTGATGTTGGCGCAGGTTCGGGGAACACAGGGTAGAGGGAATGATAGAGGTAGACGAGGTGGAGGAAACGCATCGTATGGTCGTACGGACATTGTGGAGGATCAGTGTGCTTATTGTAAGGAGTTTGGGCATTGGGCCGAAGATTGTCCGGTACTTCGTGAGCAGCGTAGTCAGCGTGGTCGAGGAAGTGGAAGGTCCAGAGGAGGTTATACTGGAACGAGAGGTGGCGGAGGTGATCGTAGACAGGTTGAGGAGAGGGGCCGTGGCCAGGTCGAACGAAATACGTTTGACAGACGGAATCAATATCAGATTTCGGAAGGAGAGAATGTGGAACATCAGGATTATGTGCATGCATAGGATTGCGTAGGATGGGGTAAGGAATCAGTTGAAGTGCCGGTAGATCAGCAAGGTCCATATGTAACAGCGGGTATTTTGGGTTCTACTGATCAGTTTCTAGTCGATACAGGAGCTACTCGTAGCGCTCTGTCAAAAAATTTGGTTCCGAGGGCTCCCCTGTCTGGCGAAATGATTACGTGTGTAGGGTTTGATGGCACACCCTCCCCCAGCCCATTGTCCAAGCCCCTTGCACTATGCATTGACAAATACTTTAGCTTTGGCCAATTTTTGTTATCACCTCATACCCCGGACAATATCCTGGGGATTGATTTGCTTAAATATTTTCGAGCAACAATACGCTGCGCTCCAGAGGGAGTGCGGGTTATTCTGAACGATAATTATCCTGACCCTGATGATTGCCCTGACCCTGACAGATTTTATGCCATTTTAGACATCCCTACTTTGGCTTCCCTGCCGCACACGTTGTGGGCGATTTCAGACACGGATGTGGGAGAGATGCGCATTCCACCAATACGCATTACTGTTAAGGAGGGGGCCCCTCTACCACGAGTGCCCCAGTATAAGATTTCGAAAGAAGGTGAAATTGCACTGACACATATTGTACAGGACTTGATTTCAGCAGGGGTGGTGGAGGAGGTCCCTTATAATGTTTGTAACAGCCCTATTCTACCGATTCTTAAGAGAGACTCAGATGGCAAGATCTATCGATTTATTATTGATTTGCGGGAGATCAACAAAATTGTCATTCCCCAATACCCGGTGGTGTCTGATATCACGACTTTGCTTACTCTGGTTCCACCGACGGCCACCACCTTTAGCGTTATTGACTTGAAGAATGCGTTCTTTTCCATCCCTGTGCACCCAGATAGCAGATATCTGTTTGGTTTTACGCTCAATAATAAATCGTATAGATTTTGTCGTGTTCCCCAAGGATATACTGAAAGCCCTAGTATCTACAGCCAGGCTTTGAAACGACAACTAGATTCCTTTAAATTGCAGTCTGGCGTTGCGCTCATCCAGTACGTGGATGACCTTCTGCTTGCCGCCGACTCCTATGCACAATGTGAACAGAGTACGCTTGCACTGCTTTCCTTTTTGGCACAAAACAATCACAAGGTTTCCAAGAAAAAGCTTCAATACTGTAGACCCCAGGTGACCTACCTCGGTCATCTGTTGTCTAAGGAGGGGCGGGCATTAACATCTGATCGAATTCAAGCAATTTTAGACACACCAGTCCCCCGCACGCAGAGAGATGTGCGTGCCTTCATAGGGTTAACGTCCTTTTGTAGGCAATGGATCATGGGTTTTTCACATATCATAAAACCTTTGCTAGCATTACTGTCCAAAGCTACACCGATGCCTCTTGAGTGGACAGATGAATGTCAGAAAGCTTTTGAACAGTTGAGACAGGCCCTTTGTTCCGCACCCGTGTTAGGAACACCAGACTACACGAAACTTTTCACATTGTACGTGCACGAGAATGATGGGTGCGCGTTGTCAGTGTTAGTGCAGTTACACGGGGATAAGCAGAGACCATGTGCATACTTCTCTGCCATTTTGGATCCTGTAGCACGAGGGTTGCCTGGGTGTTTTCGAGCGGTAGCGGCAACAGCAGTAGCCATACGACAGAGTGAGGGCATAGTGTTATCACAAAAATTGTTGGTGTTAGTCCCTCACGCAGTAGATGCCCTGTTAAATCAAACAAAGACCCAATACCTCACGAGTGCACGACTTACAGGATACGAGCTGACACTCTTAGCGCCACACATAACATTGAAAAGATGCGCTACTTTGAACCCTGCCACCTTATTGCCCTATCCGGCCGAGGAGGGTCAGGAAGAAAAACATCACGACTGTGTTTTCCTGACTGAGGAACAGACAAAGGGTCGTGTTGACTTACAGGATGTGCCACTTCCTGATGTGGATGGGGAACTGTGGGTTGATGGATCGTGTTTAAGGCTGCCAGATGGTACGACTTCCGCAGCATATGCGATCACGACTCTTAAGACGGTGGTAGAAACAGCTAGAATACCACAAAAATCGGCTCAGGCAGCAGAGCTGATAGCTTTAACAAGAGCCTGTGAATTGAGTGCTGGCTTATGTGTGAACATCTACACGGACAGCCGGTATGCCTTTGGAGTGGCCCATGACTTCGGGCTTCTTTGGAGGGAACGCGGGTTCCTGACATCACACGGGGAGCACATTATGCACGGAGAGCTAGTGCGTGATCTCCTAAATGCGTTGCTTAGTCCTAAAAAAGTAGCGATAGTGAAGTGCAGTGCCCATAAGAAGATTAAGGATAAAGTGGGTCAAGGAAATGCCTTTGCAGACAGCATAGCAAGGCAAACGGCTATGTCCCGAACTAGCTCCCCCATGTACGTGGTACAATCACAGGCTGAGCGATGGAGTGATGCTAGAGGAGAGATACGGGATATTCAAAAATCAGCCACAGAATCTGAACTTGCGGCTTGGGCAGCAGATGGGGTACTAGATGACGAGGGTTGTTGGAGAAGCAAAGACATGGAGAAGTGGAAATTGCCTGCGGCTTACTTACAGGCGATGGTCCAGATGACTCATGGACTGGCCCATGTCGGAGCCCTTGCAATCACTCGGCTTTTAACACGAGTTTGGGAACATCCCGAGATTGCGAATACTGCAAAGAGAGTAGTGCAGACCTGCCTGGTATGCTTGCAACACAATCCTGGAAAGGGGACCCATACTCCGAAAGGAGGGTTCGTTCCACCTTCTGCACCGTTTGAAGTGCTTCAAATGGATTACATCCAACTCGAGCGCTGCAATAACCTGAAGTACGTCCTAGTGGTGGTGTGCGCTTTTAGCAAATGGGTTGAGGCCTACCCCACGAAAGACAATACGGCTTTGACAACAGCTAAGGTGTTGCTTAAGGAATTCTTTCCTCGCTTTGGAGTTTGCAAATTTTTGTGGAGCGATAATGGGCCCCATTTTGTTGGAAAGATTGTGGAATATGTACTGAAGGGGTTAGGGATTCAGCAAAAGTTCCACGCTGTATTCCACCCTCAGTCAGCAGGTTTGGTCGAGCGGTACAATGCCACGTTGAAGCTTAAGCTGGCCAAAATTGTGGCGTCTACATCGTTGAAGTGGCCAGATGCGTTGCCGCTAGCACTACTATCTCTTAGATCAGTACCCCACTCACGAACCGGCCTTACGCCCTATGAGGTGGTGTTTGGCCGCCCTATGAATATCTGGGGGGTGCCCAAGCCGCGATTAATACATGATGTGCCTTGTGTTATGATGAATGATTATTTGGCACGATTAACAAATGATTTGCTCTCTATTCATCAACAGGTTCGAGAAGCGCTCCCTGATAACTCTACTGGAGAGGGCCACGATCTTCATCCTGGTGACCATGTAATGGTCCGCTCATTTGAGAGAGCAAGCAGTCTGGAGCCCAGGTGGAAGGGCCCCGAGCAGGTCCTCCTGGCGACCCGCACCGCAGTACGAGTGACAAACAGGAAGCGGTGGGTGCATTCGACACACTGTCGCCGTGCCTCTCCGGATCTGGTGACTCCTGCTGTGTTGACTGATTATAAGGAGATCTTGGAGAAAGAAAAGAGCCCAGCTGTGACGTCGGCCTAAGTGGAGGGAGCCTTCCCGGACCAATCTGCTACCGGAAGAGAGCGCTACGATCTACGTCCACGATAAGAAGATTTTTGTTCCTTTTTTTTTATGACTGGTTGGTTACCGCTCCAGGTTTGTGAAACGGAAACCGGGAATTCCAAGGGGGGGGATCAGTTCTGCCAGAGTAGCGACACCCGTCTTGGCCCGGAGAAGAAAACAACGGCTACCTCGGAGTTCAGCACCGCATTTTTCTTTTTTTAGGTATACACGCACGTGTATCTGGGACAATTTGTGAACAATTTGTGAACAATTTGTGCCACTTGAGACTTTGCACAAACTTTCTTGAACTATGGCACCAACGGCATCTCGTGACAAGAAAATATTGGGTGCCTTTTTCTTTGTCTTGACCATTGTGGTGATAGCTGTTATAGCCTGGGTAGTCGAACTTGTGGTACCTGTACGTGAACATTTGCTGCCGACTACCCCGGCACCGTCTGAACACTTTCATTTTACATTGCCTTTCCATGAAGAGCGCCATCGCCAAACGTATTTAAATAACAGCTTCATTCAGATTCTTCACCACACGCATAATATGACCAATACCTCTAATTGCTGGGTGTGTGGAATGTTGCCTGGGCACCAGAAGAGAGGGGGCACCCCACTTATTCCACTCCCGTTTTCACACAATGGGTCGTGCAACGCCTGGTACACCCTCCTTTTTACTCTGAGATGGCCAACTAAAGGGGGGGTGCTTTTCCGTCTGAATAAAGTATGTTCCCATGACAAGGATGGGTTTCCCCGGGCTGAGGGCACACGTTTCGAATGGGAAGAGTACAGGCCTGACAATGTATCTGCTCCACGTGTATATAGCAATCAGCGAAATGTGAATGTATCTAGTGCTCATGTCATAAATGTCATTGCTACAAAAGCCGATTTATGTATTAGAAACAAGGGCACGATTGCAGTGGGGAAAAGTGAATGTAACATTACTCTCACGTTTGATAGCCCGAATGGCATTTCATTTGTTGCATCCCGAAACACATATTTTATCTGTGGAACGAAGGGGTACCATCAGCTTCCAGTGGGGTGGTTGGGCACGTGCTACGTATCGTTTGTGCTACCTCCTGTATTCATTGCCCCTCCAATGTACCACAACGATTACACATTGTACCACGATTTCGTTTTGAACAGGGTTAAACGAACTGTTGCCCTAGAGGACATTGATCAAACGGACACTGCATTACAACAGTATGTGGATTTTAATCTGGGACTATTCTCCTTTGTGGGGGCTGCATTGAACAGCCGGAAAATAAGACGACTGACACGCGTTGTCGAGGCTGTTGCGAATGACACTGCCGTTGCCCTGGGGAATATTACCGAGGAACTACAGATTTCCAGAATTGTCACCCTCCAAAATCGAATGGTTTTGGACGTTGTTTTGGCTGATCGCGGGGGGGCATGTAGAATTATCGGAAGCAGCTGTTGCGTATACGTCCCGGACAATTCTCCATCTGTGTATGATGCTATTTTCAAGCTGCATAAAATAGCTGCTGAGATACACCCGGACAATGGGACTTGGACACTTTCAGGATGGTTCTGGTCCATGATTGCAACTTGGGGCTGGAAACTGTTGACAATTCTCTGTATACTTGTGGGAGCAATGTTCTTTATATGCTTATGTATTCAATGTGGCCCCGCCTTATGTTCAATGTGTCTATCAGCTTGCTTACCATCGAGGCGAGCTCTTGCCCACGACAAAATGATGCTACACAAAGAGGTGACACAAATTATGTTAATAGATATCGAGGACGAACATCCTGACTATGTTCATTATGAGGTAGATTCAGCTAAACGCTAAAAGGGTCGTCTGTCGTAATTGGCCTGTTCGCATTAGCGATTAGCTGAACCTACACGTTGTCCTCCTTAACTTGGCTATATATGATAAACGCCATTTTGAATGTTACGGCGGCCATCTTAGATCATGAGCGGCCTCGTGGCCGACGTACCCTTTAGTCCGTTGTCCGTTCCAATGACCACTCTTGTCTGCCCAGCAACAGGCTATTTTTAGTACTGGTCAAGCCGCACATGCGCAGCTCCCACTGACCCGTAGATCTTCAGGAATGTGCACCAAACTGACCAGCGGAGTTGTGCCCCCTCCAATGAGCTGGCAGTATTCCAAAACATGACCATATATGTCTCGAAAATGTGTCTTAACTTGTGCCGCCTATCTTTTATTGCCCCAAAACTGTATATAATATGAGGTTGCACCGATGTTCGGGGTGATACCTCTTGCATTACCGAAGGGTGCTGTTTGAGTGTACCACCACCCCATTGGGTCTTAATAAACTTGTTTTTGCCTTTTACAGTTTCCGTGCCAACAGTTCTTGAGTGTGAGTGGGTTATCTCCGGAGCGTGTAGGCCTTGGGAACCCCGAAATACTTCATATCTTACACCTCATCTCTTTCATCTTCAGCACCCTCTTTGTATTCTCTCCTGAGTGCAAGTTCTTGCATCTCCTTCAGCTCACTTCCCCCAAACATACAAAGAATTTACTCTCCTGTAAGCACTGCATTTTATTTCACTCTCACCTTGTCAGTAGTTTGAAAAACTGTGTACCTCCTTCACACACGTTTGCACAGAATTACAACTGTAACTGGAACACATAATCAATGTTAGGTCTCGCTTGAGCCAGTGCATGCGCTAGTCTGGTGAGACATTTAGTGAGTGGGCTTTAGAAATCCCACCACAAGCTTTTGCTGGCCTAGAGCGTGCGGTTACGTGCACAGTAACGCGCATTCCTTGCATTGCTCGATCAGGTGCCATCTGGCTTTCCTCTGGCTTGCTCACCCAAAAACGTGCTTCAATGCTCCCCCACCTCTCCCACCACAAAGCGCGTCCCTCCACTCCCGCTTGCTGCTGCTGCTCCCGGCACCATCTGGCTTTCCTCTCACTCTCGTCCTCTTTCACTTTCCCTCTCTATTTGTTTTGTCTCTGTGTATGTCTTCTTCCTGTCTCTTTCTCTCTGTCTCTGTCTTTCCTCTTATCTGTCATTCTCTCCGTCTCTGTCTCTCTCACTTCCTCTGCCTACTTTCCAATCTCTCTCTTTTTCTTTCTCTTTCTCTCTAGCTCTCTTTGCTTGCACTTCCTCTTTTCCTCTCACGCTTGCTCTATTGAAGCTATTTCCTATGGGAAGACTGTCATGGGACTTCAGGTGCATGTGGATGTGTTCAACTACACAGGCATTGGCAATTCCACTAGCAAAAAAGATACACGTAGCAATGAAGCAAGAGACTTTGTCAACTATCTGGTGCTTATTGGAGAAGTTAAAAGTTCAGAGGTCCAGACATTTGTGGTGAGTGGCTTTCCTTTGCTGTGATCAGGCTATACATATTTCGTCAACTAAAACCTAATTGTAAGTTGGAAGTCTGTCACTTGTCCCAAGCGGGCTGTTTGTTGTTTAGCCCCTTTATTTGCTTACTCAGATGGATGTGCTACTTTTACTATGTGTTCCTGCTGCGTTCAGTCATTGACTCTTCTTTAATATAAGTTAACTCCCATAATTTCTCCAACAGCCTGATCAGGAGGATATTTTAAAAAGTTGTTTCTTGAAAAGGCAGCCACTGTGTATAGTTGCATTAGCCGAAGGCATATTGAACCAGTGGGGATTGCTGTTACTACGTTTAATGATTCGTTCACATTATCTCTTAAACTGACAAATCTCTTTTGTAAAGCAAGAGAGGTTATTGCTTAGTTGAGGAAAGCTTATTTGAAAACCATCTGTTATGGGGTATTATTAATCCACAAGAAAGTTTCCGGATGCTGAGCGATTCCATTGCCATTTTGGTAGTTCATGTCTTATTCTTTGAAATGGTCTGATTGCAAGGCCCTGCTTCTCAGGCGTGTTGTGATATAGACTTGATCTCTTGATGCTTGGGATATTTTAGATTGTTGAGACTGAATCCACCGTCTGTGTTCAGTAGACTGCCACTTTCAAAACGGAAACAATGGTAAGTGTGCTGAATGTAAAACGACAGTGTTTATTATGCTCGTAGTTCTTTCTACTTGGTGGGAGATGGTTCCTACACCTGCATAGGGTTCATTGAACACTCTTTGCTTTATCAAATACTTTTAGTTTCTATTCAGCTTTTCAGCCCATTCAGTGTAAACTATTTAACTGAGATGGAAGGGAGAAGAATAGGATCAGTGTGACCTTATTTTAAAGGCACAGCTGTCCATGGACCATGCTTCTCCAATGAGCAGCTCTTGGGATTCTGGTAGCTCTCCAGCTACCTCTAAGTAGCTCTCCTGTGTGCAGCCCAAACTACCAAGTTAGCTTTTTACTTTGTTGGATGAATACTTTTGCATCAAATATAATTAATATATGTGCTCCAATATTAAAAGATGTGTATTTTTCAAAACTCACATGCTGAAGTTTGTAGAAAAATGGTTGAATTACTAAAATCTATTTAAAGCTGATATTTGACTGAAATTTCATAAGACATATCTTGCTCTATCATCCATTTCCCTGTCTTGCTAACCCTTCTTTACCTCTCTACTTTCTGTCTGCCTCCCATTAACTTATTCTTAGCTCCTGTTTGTTTTGCCTCTGTACTTCCCACCTCTACTCACATTTCCCTCCTTCATCTCTCCCTCTTCCTCTCTTGTTGTAAGTTAACTCTCTTTACCTGACCAGAGACTAAATGCCTGCCCTTCTTTCTAACTTACTTCTCTACATACCACACCCTGTGACTAGCTGTCACTTCTCTATACCACCCAATATATTTCTTTCTCTGTCGCACCTTTCTGTCCCATGTCTCATTCCTTTACCTAAACACTCCCTTTTTACCTGTCTATTTATACATGGCTACGTACCTACCACACTACTGCTTTACCTTTAAACTCTTTCTGTACGTCACACCTCTCTTTTTTAATAAACTTCAGTGCCCCACAGCACTTACCTCTCATGACCTCAACTTGCCACCTCTCTCCGATCCTACTTCTAGATCTCCAGCTCTCGGTCAGCTCTGTGCCCCTCTCTTCTCCTCAAGTGCCCCTCTCTCTCTCTCTCTCTCTCTCTCTCTCTACTTTCTCTTCTTTCTGCGTCTTGCTGCTCTGTTTGCATCTCATCCCCATTCATTTCTCTTCCATTCACATCACCTCCCTCTTAATTTCATCTCTCTTTTTCTTTCCCTTTCTATCATTTTGGCCATCTATACATTACCTTTCTCTACCCCTTGCATGCCTCTTTCTACCTCACCATTCTCTCTTTCATTTCTCTCTCTGCCTCACAACTCACTGCCTCATCTCTCTCTTCTCCACCTCTCATACATTATTTAGCCTATCAATTTACCTCACCTATTGGCCCTCTATGTCTCTCTTTTTATTGATGTCTTCTTTCCCTCACCTTTCCCGTTAGTTTATTTCTTTACTCTCTACAATGCTCTCTCTACCTCTTCCACTCCATCTATCACTCCCTTTGCTTTCAACTCTCTTTCTATCTGCTTCACTGTTTCCGTTCACTCTCTCTGCTTCCAATGTCTCGCTCGTTTAATACATCTGTCTTACCTCTGTCTCTCTCTCCCCCTATTTTACCATTCTCTACTTCTCCCACACCCTTCCTCTGTATTAGCCTCATCTCTCTACCTCATCTGCACCTCTTTTCTCTCTACTTCTCATATCTTTCTGTTTTTCATCCCACCGGCTCTACCTTCCTCTCTGCCTCACTTCTTTGTTTACCTGACCTGTCATTCTGTGCTTCACTTTTCTAAATGTGCTATCTCATTATAACTCACCTCGCTTCCTATCTTATTTCTCTCTAGGCCTTACCCCTCGGGTTGGCACCTTTCTTACCCGCCTACATTTAAGACTGCATGCAAGGCCTCTAAAAACAAGCATTGGCATAGCCAATAGGTCTCGCCTTTGGGAACTTATACATTTTTAGACATGCAACAGTTGATGTTATTCCACCAAGGATATTGTGCTGCATAACTAAATACTTTGTGGAGAGGCCAAGTATAGCATGTATTTTCAATGCTTTAATGACTCATTGAAAGCACTGTGAGAACCTTGTACTACCTTCAACCTCTGTCCCAAATTGTGGTCCATGGTGAACATCTGAGTTGACTCAGTTCAAAGTATGCACTATACAAGAGCAGTCGGCTACACAAAAAATACAGAAAAGTGCATACCTTTCTTTTTTTTAAAACTGTTTATTGACCAACAAATAACCCATAGTACTGTATTACAGCTATATCGCAGGCCAAAACATAGTAGGAGATGCATTAAGGAATCACATTACACCTTGCCACACAAGATCACTTTTTTGATAGTAGACATAATCATTAGTCGGAATACAGCCTTGCTCTGAGATCATATTACACATATATATATTACATCTAAGAGTCGAGTGGCAGGCTTTTGCATAACTCATCCCCATGTAAAATCACATTCTCGATGTCAGATATGTCTGCCCTTTGGAGCCAGTCACGCCGCAGTTCAAGTGTGCAGGAGACAGGCAGATATCACCTCTGTATTTATTCCACCCCCCCATTTACGATCTCACTTTTTGGGGCATCCCCTGTTTTTGAAGACATCTTTTTCTGCTATCATCGCTCTGTCCATATCTGCTGCCCAATCTTGCCTGGTAGGGATCACCCCCAACCCCCATTTCTGTGCAATGTTTCTTTTAGCAATGGCCCATCCCAGTGAGGCCCATATTGTCTCAGTTTGTGTGAGGTCAGCGGCTTCTCAGATATTCAATAAGCAGAGCTTTGGGGTGGCCTTTAGTATCTTACCTCCCGCCCTTCCCATTTGCGTGGTGACTTCGTCCGAATATTTCCGCACAGCAGGACAGTCCCAGATGATATGGAAACGTGTCCCCGTTTGAGCGCATATCTTTCTAGTTAGTTGTTGGCCATCTCCCACTTGTCTAGCGGTGGGCACATGCAGAATGACCTTGAATAGTGGATAATTTGTCCCTGCCTCAGAATTGAAACGTACTCTTTCTTAATTTACTGTCCAGCTACATCTGCTTGGAAAATACTATGGTGGGTGTGCTTTCATTGTTATCAAAGTGTACATAATGTATTGTTAAGCTTGCTGATGTCTGTCCCTCTGCAGCACTCCTGAGTGACTGGGCAGACAGACTGGGCTCCACTCTGAGTGTGTCTGAATAAAGAAGTATTGGTTTGTATTCTTCACTGTCTGACCGACTCTTCATTTGGTATGGAAGGCTAAGAGGTGGTCATGTGTGACCCGGGTGACCCTATTTCGGCCATTTCCTTCAGTTGGCATCTAAACAGGGACTCCTTCCGGTGAGCGATCCATCCCCTTCTGCAGACGGAGGGCAGGTCGAGGCCATAGTCGGGTCAGACAAACGGATCAGGTATCCCTGCACGAAGAGTTCCTGGTTCTCACAGCTGCCCCTTCTGTCCTGCCGGACGGTGCCCCACCCAGTGGTCATCCCGACTGGGGCCCTGAATGGCAAAACCCTTGGATCTGACCTTTTGGTCTGAGGAGTCGGCAGTGGAGAATTAATTTGTTTGACCTGTGTATACCTGCTGAGTTTGTTTTGGTTCTTTGTGGATATGGTACCATTTTGGTTTGTCTTTGGCAAGTTCTAAGGACCGACTTTGGGATAAAAGCAATTGCAATTGTTTTGCGAGGCATAAAATAGTGAACTTGTTTTCTTTTGAGAATGCATAGTGTAAGTACGTTGTTTTCCTTGTGTTGTCATTGTTGCTCTTGATGCTCGATTCAAAGAAAGTCAGCTGGTGCGTCCAGAAGGCACTCCAAATTTTGATATATATGTGAAGCATGGTCTTGGCCCTACTATGTTTAGTACATTATGGCACAAATATACAAGTAACAATTCTGAGTTGCAGTGGCCTCTGACGGGCACTTTCAATGAACAAAAGATTGAGTATTTACAAGAACAGTTGTTTAAGAGATGAAGTAGGCAGCCTATGTTTGATTCTCCTAGGACATGGCAGAAAGCAGCTAAACAGAAGCGATTGAAGGCAGAGAAGGAAGCTCAGTAGGGAAGAATGCAGACACTAACTCAGAAAGCGGTTGCATATGACAAGGCAAAGCAGGAAAAAGGTGTTGATTGTGAAGATAGAAGGTTCCGATTGCAACTAGATAAATTGTATGTGGTTCAGGAACATAATATTTTCATGGAAGAATTGTTAGAATCCTGACACCCGCCACCATATGCCCTGCAAAGAATATATCCCACTGTTCCCGTGCCCTCACAGCCACCCATTACAGTTGCATCTACTGTTTCTGCCTCACCTATAGTTTCAGCGACTCTTTTGCCAGCTCTTTCTCCTGCAACGCAACCATCAGCGACGTTAGTGCCTGTCACTTCTGTTGCTTCTCTTCCTCTGGTTTTTCATCATCCAACATTAGTAAGTAGCGGGACACTAGTACATGGGCTTGAGGATAGGGACTGGACGAAATTTAAGGAGCGCATGGGTCAGTTAGTGCGATCCAAAGTTGGGGATGATGAGAAACAAGTAATAAGTAATCACTAATCAGGCTGCACAGTAGGCCCGTAATCCTATTCATAGTGTAGAGGATGTCTGGGCGACTATGAGAGATTTTGAGCCCTTTATACAGCAGCATGTCCTTAAACACGTGTGCAACATTTATTAGTCTTTGGAAACAGTACTTTGAAGCAGAAGTGCCTCAAATTTTATATGACTTTAGAAATCGGGTGTATATTAGTGAATTGGGACCACAACAGGTCATTGTCCCAGTTTCCGATGCGGGAGGTTCGTCCCATACATCATCCATAAATACTGGAATTAATGGATGGCCGTGGCAATGTTACTAGGGCGAGGGAGGCAGCCCGTTATCAGGAACAATGGGTTTACACTCAGTGGAAAAGAAGCAACGTTTTGTCTCTTAAGACTCATTTGCCTGACACTAGGAAAAATCCTACTGCATATTAAAAGAAATTGACTGAAGCTGCCTCTTCTACTGTAATAACTCTTGCTGATATTGAAATGTTTTTGGCCTGCTGGTTCTGGTTGTTATTTGGAGGCAGGTGTACACACAAGACTATATTGAGTAGTTGGGAGGTACATGGGACCAAATTAAAGCATGGGATATGGAAAGGAAGCCAGGAGACAAACCCAGAGCTGAGATACCTGCTCAGCCTGGTCGCAATATTACATATATGCATTCTCTTATTCCGCCTAGAAAGGTAGATTGGGACAAATTGTTGGCTTGTCGCCAAAAGAAAGATGAGAGTGTGTCTGATTTCTTCACTCGGTCTGATGACACGTTTTTGGATTATAGTGGGCAGGATTTGTCTATTGAGGGAGGTGTTATGTTGTTTGGTAATAGATTTGTTTCCAATCTGCTTCCTGAAACAGCGACTCGATTGCAGGCTGCAGAAAGCACCTGGTCCACCTCTTCTCCTTCTGTTACTTTGAATATGGCACAGTATTATGAGCATAGGGATAATGAGGAAAAGGAGCGGAGAGAGAAAAAGCATAAGGATTTGAAGACAAAGGTGTTGTTGCAGCAGGCTTTTAGGGGGAATGGTAGAGGATGTGGTGGTCCTGCCCAACAGCTTCCACGCACTAGTAGGCAGCCGAATACTATGCCTTTGGGGTTGAATCAGTGTGCATACGGTAAGGAGGAGGGACATTGGCACAGCCAGTGTCCTGTACTTCTGCAGAAGGTAGCTGTCCCTAGAGGACGAGGTTCTCGTGGAGGGGCCATGGAGCTGGACGGATTGATAGAACACAGAATGCTGCTGCCTCACAGGGTTATTCTGATAATAATTACTTTGATGACCCTTGTGAGGTACAGTACTATCATGATGATTAGGATATGGAAGAAGTGACAGGTATGTCTTATGGCTAGGACCGTCAGGGACAGAGTGGGCAACCCGTTTCAATACCTGTAGACCAGCATGGCCCTTATGTAACAGCAGAACTGCAGGGTTAGGCACTGGAATTTTTGGTAGACAAAGGTGCTACAAAAAGCTCTGTTTCTCGAATTATGGTCCCAGGAGTGGCGCTGTCTGGCCATAATAATGTTTCCATAGGTTTTTCTGATATAACGGTTCTAAGCCCCATTTCAAAACCACTTGCATTGACTATTGGTCCTTTTACTGTGGATTCGCCATTCTTAATGATATCTAATTGTGGTGAAAATTTGATTGGCTTGGATTTGTTGAAGAAATTGCATGCTAAGATTTATTGTTCCCCAGCACAAGCTAAACAGTGTTTGTCCAAGGATGTGCCTCTTCCTGTTGATGTTCTGATGTGCCACCTTCTTTTGTGGGCGACAGGTGATACAGGCATGGGACTGCTGCAGATACCACCAGTTTCGATACAAGTTAAGGGCGGTGTTATTTTGCCCCATATTCCTCAGTGTAAAATACCACAGGCAGGAGAGCGAGACTTAGTGCAAATTATTTAGGACTTGATTAAGAAGGAAGTGGTTGGCAAGACGTCTGCCAATATTTGTAGTAACCCCATTCTTAAATGGACACCTTCAGGTTCCTCTGATCATCATGAAGATGTTTATCTTTTTGTGATTGATTTGGGCGAAATTAATAAAATAGTGGTTCCCCAGTTTCCAGTCCTTCCACTGCTAAATTCTTCTCCTTTATTGATTTGAAAAATGCATTCTTCAGTATTCCTATTCATCCAGATAGCAGGTATCTGTTTGGGTTCACTCTAGCCAGTAGGAGCTTTACGTTCTTTTGAGCTCCTCAGGGCTGTCCAGAGAGTCCGAGTATTTATAGCAAGGCACTAAAAGGTCAGTTGGATTCTTTGTCGTTTCCCACAGGTAATGTATTGGTGCAGTATGTTGGCGACTTACTCATTGCTTCCGATACTGAGCAAGGTTGTAAAGATAGTACTGTTAAGTTACTGTTACTTTTGACTCAACATGGACATAAAGTTTATCTTTCTAAATTTCAGTATTGTCGACAGAAGGTCATCTATTTAGGTCACCTACTGTCAAAGAAGGGCAGGAGCTCGACCCCTGGGCGCATTAGTACCATTGTTAAAATACCCATTCCACTGACTCAGAAAGATGTGCATGCTTTCATAGGTATCACTTCCTATTGTCGGCAGTGGATACCTAACTACTTCTTACTAATCAAACCCTTGCTTGATTAACCACTTAAGATGTGGGTGAACCCCTTCCATTGGACGCCTTCATGTCAGCAGTCTTTTAAGCAATTAAAAACTGCGCTTTGTTAAGCTGCAGAACTTGGCACTCCTGATTACAACAAATCATTTGTGTTTTACGTCCATGAGATGGCTGATTGTGCACTTTCTGTTTTAACACAAAAATTTGGAAATAAGCAACAGCCTTGTGCTTATTTCTCTGCTGTACTTCACCCTGTCGCAAGAGCCCTCCCAAGCTATCTAAGAGCTGTCGTGGCTGGGGCCGTCTCAATATGACAATCGGCTGGACTCGTACTTGATACTGATCTCACAGTCATGGTACCTCATGCTGTGGATACTCATTTGAATAAGACAAAGACACAGCACCTCAACAGTGCATGTCTGACTGGCTATGAATTAACATTGTTTGCGAAATATATTACAATCAAAAGATGTGTCACTCTGCATCCAGACACGTTACTGCCCCTCCCGTCTGAGAGTGATGAAGTCGACAAACATGACTGCATCTTCTGGATGGAAGAAGAGACAAAAGGACGGGTAGACTTGACTGATGTTCCCTTATATGACCCACAAGGAGAAGTACATGTCAATGGCTCTTGTTTTAAATTACCAGATGGCACTACAACTGCTGAGCATGCTATTACCACTTTGCGTTCATTAGTTGAGACATCCCGAGTCCCTTATCAGTCAGCCAAAGCTGCTGACCTTGTTGCCTTGATACGAGCTTGCGAATTGAGTTACTGATGATGTGGGTAGGGGTAATGCATTTGCAGATCAGACAGCTAAGGAAACAGCCCAGACTAAAATGAAAAGAATGTTTGTAGCAGGTCCAGCTAGGTGGGTGCCTGAAGTTACCCTGTTTGAAGACACACTTGAGAATGTGAAAGAGATACAGAGCGAAAAAGACAGATACAAGCAATTTATCGTGCAATACATGACCATGACAGTAATGTAACTCCAAGTAGCTCATACAGAGGGCTGACAGTAGCACAAAAAAGGCACAATATCACTGCGGGCTTACTGTCGCGATTGAAAGTTCTGTCCGGAAACGCATATGAGTATCCAAACATGAAAACAACAACCAGACCCCCCTCCCCAAGCCCCACCGTCCCCCAAACTACCCACCCACCACCCCTGTTCCAGGTCAAATATCCTCCTGCTTTTGCCGTAAAGTCTAACTGGGCGTTTCCGAGTCTCCACCCTGCAATAGTCTCAGTAGACGTAGATATCTAGGACAGGTCACTTCCCTAAATTCCGTGGCCAACAGAGCTTAGAAGGGTTGTCACAAGTCTGGGTATTTGTCCCCTTCCCCTTTTGCAATCAGGGACAGCTTCTCCATACCCAAAACGTTCCAAAGACAGTGTAACCAGCCTTGAAAGGTGGGAATGTGTGTGGTACGCCAATAGGCTAGAACATTCTGTAGCACGGAGCCCAGGGCTATGGCCATCAGTTGGCCCCGGGGGGCACGCAGTGGGTAGTAATTGGGATTAGGTAGGCCCAGCAACACATAGGCCGGGAACCTTGGGAGTGTCATGTCAAAATGTGAGTCCACCTCGTCTAATACTAGCTTCCAATATTCCTGTAGGTGAGGACAGTCCCATAACAGGTGAACCAATGATCCCCTTTGCCACACCCACGCCAACAGGACACATCACACGTACAATCAATCTCATTGAGCCTCTCTGGGGTGTAGTACCATTACGCAGCGATTTTGGTAAGGGTGTCAGTCAAGCCCATGTGGTAGGCAGAGTGCCGAGTCCGATAACAGATGCCCTCCCACTCTTTATTGCTGAGCGTGCGTCCCAGGTCTCTCTCCCACCTCGCCCTCCCCGAGTTGTAGATGTGTGTGTATCTGCCTATCTCCCTTTTAGATTCATCACTCAAAACAATGAGTTGGGTGCTGTTGGCCAGACTAGAAGAGTGGGCCGAGGGTAGTGGTATCCTTGCGCGGTCCCAATTTGAATTCCGAAAGGGTTTGGGTACCGTAGAACAATATATGAGTTTAGATCTTCTAATAGGGAAGTATACTCGTGCTAAGCAGGGCTCGCTCTTTCTCTGGTTCGCAGACCTAAGCAGCGCGTTTGACCTTGTCAATCACGCTCTGCTATGGTCAACCCTATTAGAACAAGGTGCTCCTGCAGGGATCATTTATTTCCTTGCCAGATTATATTCTAAACTATCCGCCCGTATAAGATATGGTCAGGGCGGGGAATGCACTGATTGTATTAGTGTTAACTTAGGTATAAGACAAGGCTGTGTCCTTGCGCCCCTTCTTTTCTCCCTTTTTATTAATGCAATAGACACTGAGCTTAAGCAGGTTAATTCCAATGCCCCACTAGTAGACGGTCAGGCTGTTCCCGTTCTGCTCTATGCCGATGACTCAGTGCTTTTATCAAGAACCCCCCGTGGCTTGCAGAGATTGATGGATAAGTTTGCGGGTTTCATCAAGGAAAGAAAACAAAAAATTAATAATACTAAAACATTCATCATGTCATGTGGAAAGAAAATGAGGAAGCTGAAACCTTTTTACATAGAGGGTCAAAAAAAAGAAGTTGTAAACAAATTTTGTTATTTGGGTATAACATTTAGTAGTAATGGTATGTGGTCCCAGGAGATATCCAATGTAAAAGCTAAGATGTCCAAAAGTGCTTATGGAGTTTTTAAATTTGCAAATAAGCTTGGGCACCGTCGTATATATGATATGTTACACATATATCGTTGCAGATGTGTGGCAATTGCGCTCTACGGATCTGGTGTTTGGGGCTATTGTCGCAACGGGGATTTGCAATTGGAAGAAAACTGCTTTATAAAAAAATTGTTATGCTTGCCAAGTCAGCTTCCACTGTGATAACACACCAGAAATTGGGCCTGGAGTTTCTATCAGATTTAATCAGTCTAAGACCATTGATGGTGTGGAGAGCAAACTGGCAGAAGAAAGAAACTAGGAGTATTATTAGTGATTGTCTTCGCCTAGATAAAAGCTCACTGATCCCATGGATTAATTACGTCGTGACAACTGCCAGGGATTTATCTAACTTAAACCTCCTTGAGGATCCGGAGAGTTTTTCCGACATCCCCAAGAAAGAGCTTAAGTGTCACCAGACCATCCCATCGATTTGTTCTTATTAGATTAAGAATTGTAATCGTTCACCATTTGGTGGCGTTTCCCCACATGAAAAATCAATCATCCCTCTACATTTTGTCCATGTGATGGGGTCACCAAACAGAGTACTGTTCACTTTTTACTTCTGTGTGATCTTTATAAGCACCTTCGCTTTGCCTATTTAAAACCTTTATTTATGAAAAAGGCAAGAACAACGGTAAAATCTGCAATGAGGCTGCTGTTCTCCTTAGATGATCCTGATATCTGTTTTTTTACAGCTACGTATATCCTGAAATCTATGGCTGCTAGGAAAAGTATGGTGTTTTAATCATTCTGTTATATTTAGTTATCGAGCTGCATCATGTCTGTTACCTTTTTAACATTTTAACGATTTATTCTGTCGATTCTTAAGTGGCAATTGTATCAGAGCTTAAAACTATGAATGTATATGTATATATTTTGTATGCTTTTATGATTGTTCTTTTTAAATAATCGAATAAAGCTTTGAAACTGAACTGACTGATCACTGGACGAAAGATGGAGTAGGGGATTCCAAGTGTGAGACGGTGCCTCGGTTTGTCCCCTTCAGTGGACCAAAAAGGATGAGGAAAATGATGAAGTAATGAATGCAGCAGTTCCTCCAGAAATAAAGGCAATTCAGGAGCCCCTTTTCACGGATCCCTCTGTGCCTGGAGTCACTAGGTAAAATCTGCAACCTTGACTGAAAAACAGTGCACCAAAGGAGGAGTCAGATTAGTTAGGGATGGACTGTGTAAGTTAGGCTGTACTTTGCTATAGTACCAACTGAGTTAGTTTAGGGTGATGTGAGATTTGTGCACTGTTTGAACATTGGACAGGATATATCGGCAGTATCCCCTTGGGGGTACATTATCATGGTTGATGTGGGAACCCCAGCTTAGGGCAGAGCAAGCTCCACCACTGATGCTCAAGAGCTTCACGTTTTGATGAACAATAGGAGTCGGTACCAGTGAGGCTCTAACGGACGATGGGAACTTGTATAACCCCCTTGTTGGCACTTACCCCCTTTTTTGTCCAACCATTTGCACCCCTTTGGCAGAATGGTCGCTGACGAAAAGCAGCCAGTGATTTCCCCATTCACACAAGTATATTCTGGTCTACCAAGAAAAAAATATTATGTACTATTTTCGTGATTTTGCTACTATTGATTCAGGGTGGGATGTCCTGGGTTGTAGAATGTAATCAGGATCCACCATCATGTACTAAGAATAACGTTAATTCCAAAGTCCGCACAAAAAAGACAGCCTCGAGTAATGTATTTCTAGACACACATAAAAGGTTTTTTGGAGAAGGTTCTGCCTGCTACCCTACAGAGTCTGTTACTAGTTTATGGACAGCATATCCATTGTCAATTGTTAATTACACTTATACTCGACCCCCTGATTTTGTAGAAGTGAAAGGAGTATTTGGGTTTGTCTATCCAGGTCCTTGTCTATATCATAGAAAGCCATGATGTGTGGGTTATCCAGGGTGTGATAATAACACCTACTTTAACAATTTCTATATGGAAAAGCAGAACATAACATTGGTAGGATGGCATCATAGAGAATTGACTGTTCCTCGAGAAGCCAGTTATTACCCTGCATGTTGCCCAATTGTCAATTTTACTGACCTCATGTTATATGTTAATTGTTCAGGAATAATATTGTCTATGGGCACATACTCTTTAGTCGATCCAAAGGACCCAAGTACCTTTGGGAGGATTCCCAGTATTCTACTGTAGATTATGATAGACCGATTTATGCACACCCAGGTTTTTTCTTTCTCTCCAATGGGACATATTCAAATGTCCATAATGGTACACATGATGAGGCCCTTGGGATGGTTTGCCTTTAGGTGTGCCTTGTAAACATGCAAAGTCTAAGGTACGATGGGTTAAAAGAACGCTAACAAAGGAATTCGGCGAAGGAGTGACAGACCTCAAAGTCAACAATTATAGTAATGGTATCACAGTTGGATATATTCTCTCCTCTATTATTACTTTTGGTGGTACTGCAATGGCTAGGAGTGAAAGAGCTAGAGAATATTTTGGATGTTAGTTGCAGAGACTGTTTAACTCCATAGTAGCGGCTTTGCGTGATATCACCACCGAATTGGAAAGTTTGCAGCTATATTCCGAGCAGATTAGATATGCTGCTGATTTCATCTTAGTGGTGTTATGTGCGCAGTAGTAGGAGACCAGTGTGTGGTCAGGATCCCTAATATGGAAAAAAATATTGCCCAACACAATTTAGACATCCTAGAAAATGTTAAAGGGATAGAAAATAGGAATTGGAGTTGGTCACCTTTTAGTAGTTGGGGTTTGATCTTTGAAAAGGTGATTTATTTCATTGTAATTTTGGTCTTTTGCTGTGCCTGGTCCAGTGTCTTCCCTTTTGCTGTTCTTATTGCACCAACCTTCTCACTCCTAAGAAGAAAGCAATTCATGATACTAATGCAACGATTATGATACAAAAAGAAGTGGATGGCCTCATGCACATAGATGAGGGTATTTTCGAGACTTCTTCCCTCCTTACGTTTCTCTTCCTGAGGCTGAAGACATGGAGTGCTCTTAAAATGGTTCATTTATGATTTTTGATGTTATATGTATTCTGCAATTTTACAAAAATGATTAGCTCATGCTTAAAAAGGGTCTGTTAGAATAGAAAAATATGCTTTAATATTGTTTATTTAAAGTTAGCATTCGCTGCACCATTTTGTGTATAGCCACCGTTTTGGATCGTAATTGAAACTAATCCATTGCCATTTCTGAAAAACCGCCATATCTTAGTTATGTTTCTTCGGAGCTGAGTTTTGTTACACTAATGAATGCACTGTTTTTATTAGCGCATAGCTTTCTTGTTAGATGTAGGCCTTCTCTCACTTGTCTAGCGGTGGGCACAGGTAGAATGACCTTGAATAGCAGAAAATGTGTGCCTGGCCTCAGAATTGAAACTCACTCCTTCGTAATTTACTGTCCAGCTGCATCTGCTTGGAAAATTCCATGGTGGGCGTGCTTTCATTGGTTTCGAAGGGCACTTAATGTATTGTTAAGGTTGCTTATATCAGCCCTTCTGCAGCACTCCTAAGCGACTGGGCAGACTGGGCTCCACTCTGAGTGTCTCTGAATAAACAAGTATTGGTTTGTATTCTCTACTATCTGACCGACTCTTCATTTAGTATGGAAGGCTGAGAGGTGATCGTGAGTGACCTGGGTGACCCTATTTGGGCCATTTCCTTCACCTACCTCTTCCAATTTTCCGAATCTCGTTTCTGTTGGCTTTAGAACTCTCAGCACTTTACCACTGCTAACCAGTGGTAAAAGGCATGTGGTCTCTCCCTAAAACAAGGTAACATTGCCACATACCGAACTGGCATATTTAATTTATATATAAGTCCCTAATAAAGTGCACTACATGTACTCGGCCTGTAAAGTAAATGCTACTAGCAGGCCTGAAGCACTGGTTGTGCCACCCACATAAGTATCCCCTTAACCATATCTCAGGCCTGCCCCTGCATCAGCAGGGGCAGGCCTGGCAGGCCAGGTCGACACTGCCATGTCGACCTGGCAAGTAAATCCTCTTGTCAGGTCTAAACTAGGGGTGGGCGGAAAATCCGTTCCGCTCGCGGATTTTGCGGATTTTCGGGAAATCCGCAATCCGCGAGATTTGCGAATCTCCCGCAAAATCCGCAAATCCGCGAGCAGCGGATTTTGCTCGCACTGCTCGCACTGTTCGCGTGAGTTCGCGCCCCGCGAATAAGTGCAAAATTGCAGAAATACGATCTTAGCAAAACTGAAAGTAACTACTTACCAGGTTCAAAAGTTCAGGCTCATCATTAGTAGCCATTTCCTGTAGTGCTTCCTGAGGGGCCCCTCCAGAGTTCAGTTGCCAGTTGAAACTATTATGTGACCCTGCTCTGAACCTCAGAATAGTTACACATATACCACAAAGGTCCTGAATTACAGCTAAGGGAGACAAGCAGGAGCCAGGCTGGAAGTTAAAATCCATTAATCAGCCCCTAATTCATTATTGTCAGTTGGGGCAGGGCAGGTGTTGTAACTAATTTTGCAACAATGAAAGCACTTAGCAAGTGCAAAAGATCACTAATCAGGGCGCACTAAGGAAGCAGGTGCCAGCTAAAAAAATATTCTGTGACACATTAATCAGCCCCAAATTAATTCAGGTCACTTGAGGCAGGGAAGGTGTGCTTTGCTTTGCCGAAAATAATGTACACTGGACAACCAGAGGGTGTGGTGATGAAACAGAGGGTGGCATGGGTGGGCCAGAGGGTGGCATGAGTAGTCAGAGAGTGGCAGTGGTGACAGAGAGTGGCAGTGATGAAGAAGAGTGTCCCAAACAGGCTGGACACGTAGAAACAACAAGTTCGCGAAACTTGCGACCCGACAGGTAAGTTCGCAATTTGCGAAAGTGTACAAAACCCTCGCGAACTGGCAGAAACACGGGTGAACACAAAAAAAAAAAATCCGCAAATTTGCGGGAATTCGTGGATTTTGCGGATTGCGAATCCGCAAATCCGCAAAATTTGCGAACGCGAGATCCGCAAAATTCGCTCATGCCTAGTCTAAACCTTCTTTTTTAATACATATGTCACCCCTAAAGTAGGCCATGAACAACCCTAAAGGCAGGACACAGTACATTTAAAAAGTATGACATGTGCATTTTAATTTGACATGTCCTGGCAGTGAAAAACGATAACATTTATTTTTCACTTCTGCAAGGGCTATGTATCGCATATGTTAGCATTGGAATTGCCTTATTACATCTTATAAGTTTAAATTCCAATTGGGAAAAGATAGAAGTTTTGAGTTCGGTGTCTCTGGACTCTTACTTCAAAATCACAACTCATGGTGAAGCTGGATTTTAAATTGTAAGTCTAACAATGCTACTTTCAGAAAGCTGGTATTTTCTTACGTTAACCATTCTGTGCCTATGCCTGTCTCTTAATACACGTCTGAGTGAGGGACAGCTGGGATTTGTGCATTTTTTCTAGACAGCCATAAACAAAGGGAGCGTAGGTGTGCCTGATGCGCCAATCACATCCTGATGACCCATCACCTGGATGATGGGTTTTCCTGAGCTAGATGGGAGGGAGAAGTTAACAGTTGCACCTGACTAGAGCTGTGCCTGTCCCCACACAAAGAGAAGCATACCCCTCTGTAGTGAGTCTGGAGCCAGGACAGGGATCCTGTGCACTTCAAAGCTTTTCTTCGAAGTCTCGCCCAGCTCAAACAACTGGGTATAAGTACTGGACCCGTGACACAACCAACTCAGTACATTTCTGGACCTGTGACTACTCTACCAGGAATAAGAACTGTTGTGTTGCTGAAAGGACTGCTACTCTGCTGGCCTGCTGCTTTGCTGGACTCTGCCTTGCTGTGTCCTTGCCTTGCTGAGTTGCCCTTCTGCCTGCTGTTCCTTTGCCTGGGTGAGAAGAACTGGACCTGCATCACTTGATGGCTTGGCAGTTCGGGCTGGGCTGTTCCCACAAAGCACAGTGTGAGACTGATTTGCATATGGCCATGTCTGAACTGGGGTGGCGGAATGATTAAACCCACATCAGTTGACTGGGAGCGAGTGTTTTATTTGCTCAAATGCTCCGTCCATCATCCCCTTTTGTTTTGCTTTGTTCGCCCTAAGTTGGCAGGGATGCCCAGACGTGGGTTCCTTGCTCACTTTGCCACTGTATTCAAGCTAGCCTGGCTGATGACGGCTGATTAGACAGAAACCGGTCCAAGGATGCTGGTTTCCGGTCTAGGGAAGACATGGCTTGGCAGTTCGGGCTGGATTGTTCCCATGAGGCACAGGGTCAGACTGATTTGCATATGGCCATGTCCGAACAGTGGTGGCGGAGTGAGCTAAAGAATGATGATGGATTAAACCCAGATCAGTTTACTGGGGGTGAATGCTTGCAATGTTCAACACTCCGTCCATCATCCCCTTTGGTCCTGCATCACTTGAATGCAGAGTGTTGCATTCTGTTGCCTAAGTCTCAGGGACACAGAATACATACAATCAGCCTGTTCTAACCCATGGGCTCATCCACTTGTGAGTCCTGCCAAGTGGTGCCTTCCCTGTCCTCACCCTTGGAAGTGGACTTAGGGGTTTGCTCCAGTGGAACCAACACATCTTCTGCTGCGAGAGCAGAATCGACGCATCGTTGCTGTTGCGGGAACAAGATCAGTGCATCACACTCAGAACCACTGCTCCAGAACCGACGCATCGGCACCAGAGTGTGAAGAAGTTTGACGCATCACCTGTACAGCGGGGACAAACCTGGCGCATTGCATTTGGAACTGCCACACTTTGGCACCAGCGATTACCTCACGGACCTGATGCATTGCTGTAGTTGAGTGGAGAACTTCAACGCAACACCTCACCTGCATGGGGATCAACAACGCATTTCGTTGTTGCGACCAGGATAAACATACTTTTGATCAGTGGGCCCTGCGTGGGTCATGTATCTGGCCTGCACTCCATCACAGGCAGCCTGACTATGAAAACGTCAAGGCAAGGTACAGTGAAAATGTTTAACTGACCCCAATGCCATGGGAGACCTGCAGTTGCTCTAACCCAGCTGGGTTAGAGGTTTCAAAGTGTGCATGTCTGGCTTGCCATTGCAAGATGGCTGCCCAAAAAGGCATGAGCACTTTGAAAAGTACACATACAAATCACCCTCCTCCCAGTCCCTAATGCTGTCATTCAGCAGCAGGCCTCCCCATCCTGACTCTCATTCAGGACGGGAGGATGTCAGGATGTAAAATGAAATGGTAATGATGAATTTTAATCTTGCAAGCATTTAAGTGGGCGACGCTTCTCCACTCCAACGGAGGAGCCGCCCCAGCCCAAATCTGATTGTCATCATGATATACCAAGAAGTGGCCATCGTTTGTTGCTAGTCGGGACCTGCAGTGTTGAACTAAATCCCTCTGTTAGCCAATGAATGGTATGTGATGGATCTTTTCAATTATTATGTGCCTGTTCAGTTGGTGATTGGTTGTTTATTTTCTGTGCACTGATACAACATAGGGTGATGGATATGATCCTTAGATATTTTGTCTTATGTGAGTGTAAGAGTGTCAAGCAGTAAAAGGGAAATTATTAAGCAGCCTGTATGAACTACAATTCACTGTATGGCAGCTGAGTGTTATGTTTGTATTATTCATGTAAAATATTAAAAAAATTACATTAATTACATTGATTGATCTTGTTCCCCCCCCTCCTTTTCGTTGTCCCTCATTTTTCTGTATACTGTTCTTTGATACCTTGCTTTTTGATTAATAAAGTCTTTTTGAACTAAGAATGTTAACAGTACCTACAATATATTAGCTCATTATATAAAAAGCATAGCTGTGCCCAGGCGAACCAGTTTATGGAAACATTAGGGGGCCATAACCTCACACAATTGGTCATCGCACCCACTCATAGGGTGGGCCACATGGTAGATATGACTTTTCCAGCAATCAGAACTTTAGAGTCAGACTCCCCCTATGTTTGAATTGGACTGAATAATTTTTGGTATAGTTTACTTTTAATTCAGAATCTAGGCCATTGTTATCTAGAAGCCCTCGATTCGGTACTCTCAGAAACCTTCCACAGTTGTCAGGTAACCTGGACAACTACTCAACATGCTTTAATGCATGGGTCATGACCGCCCTAGCTATAGTTGCCCCGCTCACGCCAGCCACTTTGAAAAGATCTAAACATCTGCCCCTTAGTTTTCTGAGGAACTAAGAATGGAGAAGAGTCTTTGTAAGAAGCTTCAATGGACTTAGAGAAAGTACTACAATTTTAAGATAAAGGCCTCTGCAAAGAAGTCTTGAAAAAATTCGACAGGCTGAAGAAATGCAAGATAAGAGAATATTTTACTAATTGTATTCAGACTTCAGAAGTTTCCACCAAAGAAATCTTTAAGATCTTGAAATCTTACCGGTAACACGAGACACCGTTAGGTACCTGGGTATTAACGTTTATAGGGCCCCTGCAGATCAACTAGAGGGCAACCTGATGAAGGCCATCGTCTCGTTGCGCCCTAGCATCTCCTTTTGGAAGTCCTTGCCACTATCCGTGATGGGGAGGAAAGCCATCTCCAAGATGATGATGTTGCCCTGACTACTGTATTTATTTGTAAATCTGCCCCTGGTGGTGCCTCCATCTACGTTTCACCCTATTAGACACACTCTTGGTCAAACTTATATGGGGAAGTGCTAGACGCAGGGTAAGCCTCAAAAAGTTACATCTGAAATCAGACAGAGGAGGGTTAGGTGTCCCCGATTTCCGGGCATATTATTACGCATCCCAACTGCAATGGCTGTCCTTTTGGACAGCAGGCAGAAACTTAAGGAAATAAGTTACACTCCGCAGGATCTGGAAAGAGGTACACTGCATATATGTTACTCCTGAGGGCGAAAATACCGTTGTATGGTCCACCGCTATTGCAGACAGCCCTACACTGCTGTAAAAAGGCATTACAGTACACATCGAAAGCAATCCCCTACGCGCCCAATGTCCCAATTTTGGGCTGCCAGTCATGGGCGGTAGGCTCACACTGGCTAGGATGCAAGCTTGGGAGGATGCAGGAGTCTTAGAGGTGGGTTCCTTCTTTGGGGATGGAATACTTATGGATCATGGCACATTTGTAAGGACCACTGGGGCTTCTGACCACCTTTACCTACTGCATACAATGATAGTACACTACATCAAGACTACATGGGCACCCCAGCGTAGGGAGCCTCCACAGCATGACTTGGTACATCTGCTTTATTACATGAGGAGGGGTGGACACGTAGTTAAGTGGCTATATACCGGCATCCAAACGCAGGCCTCTATCTGCCTTACGGACCTCCGAGGGAAATGGGCAGAAGCAACAGATATGATAATTACTGACAAAGCCTGGGAGGGAATTTTAGAACACCCTAAGCGGGTCTCCCGTAACGCAAAACTCAAGTTTATACAATACATGGTAGTCCATGGAGCGTATTTAACCCCGAAACGGATACATTGCATGTTTCTAGAAGCCCAGAATCATTGTCCAAGATGTAGGGAGGAGGAGGCTGGTTTTGCAAATATGTTATGGGCTTGCCCATGCCGCAAAGATTAGTGGGGGCACATTTGCAATATGATGGGAGAAATTACACACCTGCCAATGACAGATAACATATTGGAGGGCTTATTGGGCCTACGCAGGTGCACCAAAGCCCAGAAGGTGCACTTGCGATTTCTTAATTTAGCACTTATAATAGCGATCAGAACAATTACGATGAGATGGAAATCCCCAAGGAGCCCCCCATTACATGCATGGAGAAAGGAAGTAATCAGATGGGGTAACGCGGAAAGCGCTGCACTTAGACGGGAGTAAGGAATGGGGTTACGAAAACGTCCTATCTCCATGGACTGGGACGTTATATTAGAAGACTTCACTCAATTAGAGATCCCATTGCCATTACTGGATTCATTACCCTAATACGCTACAGGTACAAACAGAATAGACTATATGGAAAGGCCCCGATGCACCGAAGATATAGGTTGACACTCTTGATATTGAGATTAACTGGATAACAACACAATGACAAACCAGGAAGGAGGGGAGGTAGAGGTTGGGGGGTAGTTCACTTCGGTTTTGGGGATGTATAAAATACACATTCATGTCACGACACATTAGTGACATCAGTGATTAACATGAATGAATCTGCATGCCATGTTTATTGCAATGAACGTTTTGTGTCATGGAACTGATGGGTACAAGGTGTGAAGTATGTACATGCAATCATAGTGTATAATGGGTTATGTGGTACCACAATGAAAAATGTAAAATACCAAGATCATTTGCCATGATGTAATGCACCCTGAATGAAGGATCAATAAAGTTTGTTAAAAAAAAGATTGTGAAATCTTTTATTTATCCTACAGCGTTAGAAAGCCTGTTTCTCCCATCTCTTGCTCTATGCTCAAGCCTATCGGACTTCATTTAGGGAAAAGATCCTGAAGATCTACGCCACTTTTCCTCCAGTATTAAAACCCTCCATTCACCAGCAGATCCCTGACTTACACAGATCATTGTCAGATTTTCTCCCTCTGTCTATGGAGTAGTCACTGTAGGAACTTCTGAACTGTAAATCTGGCTCCCCGGGTGATCTTTGCATGGCCCGCTCTTTTAGTGTGCTGGCACACTGGCTAAATCTTCCTCTGAATCAGATCTGGAACACCTCCTTGGAAGCAGGCATTTATCCTGTGGTATGGAAGCAAGCATTCCTACTTCCTTAATTAAAGGAACCTGAGGCCGATCCTGGGCTTCTCACCAATTTTTGACCTATCTCCCATTTGCCAGGCCGTGCTAAAATTTTGTAGAAGGTGGTCCAGAAGCCACTGATTGGCTTCATTGAAACTAATGGCCTCGTACATGATTCCCAGTTGGGTTTCAGAGCTGGTTACAGCACAGAAACCGCTCCTTTGGAAGCTTTCGAATCTGTTTGAGAGTCTGTAGACCAAGGGGCTTCTGCTTTGCTGGTGCTCTTGATACTGTGGCACATCCCATTCTGCTCAGGAGGCGGAATCAGGTGGGTGCGGCACAGTACGGTCCTGGATATGCTAATTCTTGGAGAATCTCTCTCAACAGGTGTTTCTTTGCCCTTTTCTTTCAACACTGAAGCCTTTGGTGTGCGGGGTCCTGTAAGGCTCGGCATTAAGCGATCTGTTCTTTGACATCTACCTTGCCCAATTGGCTGAACTTATTGAATCTTGGGATGTAAAGGTTGTTTCTTATGTGGAAGATACTCAGCTAGTGTTCCCTTTTAAAGAACACTAGGTGGTAGTCTGTAGGAAGCTGTCTCTGTATATACTATACCAAAGTGAGGTACAGTGTGCACAGAGTCCAGTGTAACCCCAAAGGTAGACAGAGGTCAAATTAGATAGCACCTTACTCTCTATTTGTGGTAGGGTGGTCGCGCAGTAAGGCTTTAGCAGAGGAGAGTGTTAAGCATTTGTTGTACACACTCAGTCAGCAAATGATTTCACACACTCAAAGACTCAACTTCAGACCAATTGTTTTTCTATACAAATATTCTTTTAGTTATTTTATTTTCTAGAACCAAGCAAGCCTGGCGCAGGTAAGCAATACATACTTTTACAGTAGTAATACAGTTGTAACACAGTTTGGATTGCAATTATATATGCACTTTGTTTTGATTTCAGTACTGATACTGAAAATGAAATGCTTTGGAAATACAGTACATATACTTTGCACTTTTTAGTAAAATGACCATTAGATTATTTTGCAGATTACTTTCCTTACACAGTGCAGTATATCTGGATACTGAACTGGGATATTTCCTGTAAACAGGTGAGTAAAAGTGTTTTTGTTATTCCGTACAATTTTAAAAGGATTTCTTAAATTTTCCAACTCCACAGTTAGAATCCTTTCACAGAAAAATAGTCTATGTTATCCTATGGAGAAAAATAGTCTTATCGGTTAGCAGGTAAGTCGGGAGTTGGTATTCTGGGGTTAGACTCAGGGGTCACCCAGGGTCAAGAATGCACTCTTGTTACACCCTCAGCGGCACTAGGGAGGCCAGGTGCAGAGTGCTGAGGCCCAATATTATCCAATGGGGCCCAGGGGGGCCTCTAGTTGGCTGCTGACGAGCAGCCACTGGGTTGTGGGAGCAAAGCTCCTGGACTTAAGCTCAGGGCAAATGGGGGTTCAAGCCAGCACAAAAGGTGCACCCTTTGCGGCACTTGTGCGGCTGGGTGCAGAGTGCTGTTTTGGTTGTGGCTGCCCTGTCGCTTTCAATGGGGTTTCTCTGGTTTTCAAGCACACTGCATGCTTTGGGACGAAGATCTTATGAGTGCAAACACCAATTGGAGAGTTAAGTTGGGATGGTGGGGGTTGGTTAGGTACCCAAGGCTGTGGGGCATCAGGTGCAGGGGTGCCTTTTAGGGTTGGATCTTCTTACCAGCTCCTGGTTGCGATTGGGGGACCTTCCGGTTTGAGGCTGCAGGCATCGGCTGGAGGCTTGAGGCAGGTCAGGGATCACTGGATCTTGGGTCAGGATTGCTGCAGAGACATTCTTGTGGTGTTGAGCCACTTGAACTCGGGCCGTGGGTGTCGTGTGCAGAGTGGTGCAGAATAGTGGATCCTTGCCGGGCTGCAGTCTTTTGGCGAACAAATCCTGTGTTCACACAAGACAACGTCTTTCGGATTGAAGGCTGGCTGGTCCTCCAGGTTTCTCGAGGTTGCTGACTTCAGGATTGTATTGTATTGTATTGTATGTTGGATTTAAATAGCGCTTATAACCCAGGGGTCTCTAAGCGCTTGCCTTGGGAACCCGTCCTGGCTTTTCCATGTGAGATAGCCCCTACAGGGCAACCCCAAGGTGAAAGCCAGGCATCCCGCCGCGGGGGGACACACTGGGTTTTTGCTGGAGCAGGTTGGAGGTGGGGACAGGCCAATAGGGCTGGGGCAAGTCAGTGGGCATCCTCCTCATGTTAGCTCCGGCACAGCTGTTTGGTCCTTCTTCTTTTCTTCTTCTGGTTTCTTGTCTGAGGAAGCAAGGCTCAGGCCAGCCCCGAAATGCTAGATTTAGGGGTGTTACAGGGAGGTGAAAAGTTGGGACCACTGGTTCCCTTCCCTGGGGTGGGTACACCCCCTAATATGCCACCCTCCAGTGGGAGGGGGCATATGCCTCTCCCTGGTTGGCTGGGTCCTTTCATCTGCAAGATGGTGGGAACTGAGAGTTGTGCTTCACCTCACCTCCCCCTCTGGAGGGGTGGAGTTGGCAGAAGTGGGCACACCTCTCTTCCTCGCTTGTTTTACCTGCCAGTTCCCCCGCTCAAAGTGGGGTCAGAACCAGTGGGGAACAGTTGCTGAAAGCAGCAAGTGGCCTGGGAAAGCTCACAAAGGCGGCAAGCCTTTGAAGCTTCCCCTTCGTGGACCCTGCCCATCCTGGGGAGGAGGCTTAGCACCTCGTCCCAGGATGGGCATTGTTTCAGGCCCCCGAGAGCAGCAAGCACTCGACTCTGGGGTCCCAGCAACATGTCTGGTGGTGGCAGCTGAAATCAGCCACTCAGCCTGGACAATAGTGGAAGTTTTTTTTTTTCAGGGGGCATCACTAAGATGCCCTCTGTGTGCATTTGTCATTAAACCCCACACTACATCAGTGTGGGTTTAAAGTGCTGAGATGTTTGATACCAAACTTCCCAGTTTTCAGTGTAGCCATTATGGTGCTGGGGAGTTCATAATGACAAACACACAGCACCATATTCTCTTAATGGAAGCACTGCACTTACAATGTCTAAGAATGGCTTAGACACTGTAGTGGTACAGAGCTCATGCACCTGTACCCTCACCAGTGGTATAGTGCACCTAGCTGGAGGGGTGACTGATCTATGCCAGGGCAGTGGGTTGTAGGCCATGTCCACTCTTCACTTTGTTCTGCACCAAGACACACAGCCTCTAAAGCAGTGTGTGAGTGTAAAGGTACAGGACCTCTAAGGGTGGCACAAGAAGCGCTGCAGCCCTCAGAGACCTTCCCTGCTCACTGTGCCCTAGGTACCTGTGGTACCATTGACCAGGTGTTGACCTGTGGCCAGGGATGCCAACTGGGTTTTAGTTTCAATGCAGGTTTAGGGAAATAACATAGGCCCTGGGTACCTGATTTGCAGGAGCCCAGGACACACTCATTAAAAGCACATCAGCAGTTTAGCAAAAAGTGGGGGCAACCATCCAGAAAGAGGGCACTTTCTCAGACAGCCTTTCTCAATTTTAAGGATTGCTTAAAAAATATCTCAGGATGGATGAATGAGAACTGCCTGAAATTGAATGCGGATAAGATGGAAGTTCTGTTCTTTAGCCAGGCTAATCCCCCTCCGTCTAATCTCTGGGGGCCGCCAGAGATGAATCTACCACCAACTCCATCAGAGTCGGTCAGAAATTTGGGTATTAGGCTGGATAAGGACCTTTCTTTCAAATCTCAAGTACAACACATTTCCTCTTTGTGTTATATAAAATTAGATCTATTCGGAAATTCATACGCTTCTTCCTGGAGGAACACCGGAAAGCAATGGTGCATGCTTTGGTGACCTCACAGTTGGACTCTGCTAAGAGCTTGGACCTGGGGTTGCCTGCATACTTGATCTGCAGGCTACAAATCATCCAGAACTCCATGGCATGATTGATCAAGCAGATACCTTTCCGCCACCACATCTCCCCTCACTTGAGACAGCTGCATTGGCTTCCAGTAATTAGAAGGATGCATTTCAAGTCATTGATCCTGGAGTTTGAAGCCACTAGGGATCTGAGTCCTAGGTACCTTAGGCAGAGGTTGCATCTATGTCATCAAGATTGTGTCTTGGGATCTAACCACTTATGACTGTTACAGGTTCCAAGATTCTGCAAAGCCTGAATAGGTGTCATATCTTTTGCGGTAAAAATAGCAAAACTCTGGAACTTTTCACCTGTCCACCTTCTCAGAGTGGAATCAAAATTAGAAATCAGTAAAGCACTAAAAACCTCGCTCTTCCATCAGACATAATTGACAAATGACCCTCACTTGAGCCATCCACGAGCGCTGGGACAGCTCATTAGAGGTAGCTGTGTGCTTTAGAAATGGATATTACATTACATTACATATGTTGCTCAGTGTATGCCCAGAACTTTAGCTACCCAATAACCAAGCCAGCAGGTACAATTGTGTCCCATCTAACATCCTGTCAGTTAAAATACTCAGGGTAGTTTTAGCTATTTGACCTAAAGTTGTTATGTTAAATCTATTCTCAAGAGGTAGGCAGTCACAGTCTCAGAGGCCAATAGATTCATAGTTTTCATACATCAGGTATGCAATGTTTCGAACTCATTCACATGGGATTTTTCACACTACAGAAATGTAATCATACACAAGTAGTATAACTAAATAGGAGAACATCAGTATAGTGGAAGATACATCTAGAAGTAAATGCAAATTATCAGGTCATTTGCTTGCAGTTCCCATTCTTATTATGGGATGCAGGGTAAACAAACAAAATGTGACCCACCCAGTTTAATCTAACCAATAAAACTTTATTTTCAAATGAATGATTTTTTTGTTGGATGGTAATTTTTGTGGAGCATGGCGTGATGCTCTTGTAGACTTCACTGACTCATTACTGGAAGCCAGGCTCTCCAGCCTTAGCAATTTCTATGAGTTAAACCTCAAAAATATAGAAAATACAGAAACATATTAACTGATAAACACATTATAAACATATTTTATGAACTTCACAAACAAGAAGCAAAACGTTTTGAGCGTTGTAAACATTGATTTTATGTTAAAAAGATGAAGCAATATATTAGACTCTACTATATGGTTTCGTCCCCTAATATCTAAGGACCTGATTATGACTATGGTGGTCCAATGGGCCGCCGTAGCCACGGTGACAGTGCGGGCACTGCCGCACCAGCGGTCTGACTACCCTATTACAAGTTGAGCGGTCTGACCGCAATAGGACCACTGCTACTGCCAGGGATCAGAGATCCCTGGTGGTGTTGAGGTGGTCTTAAGGCCGCAATATGCTTGGCAGTGCCACTGCAGCACCGCCAAGCATATTACAAGTTTCCTCTCCACCATGGTTTTCATGGCAGTAAGCCCGCCATGAAAATTGTGTCGGATAGGAAACTAAGGGGTCCCTACATGGCCCTCTGTTGACTGAGGGCCATGGGGTGCATGGACGGTAGCACATGTTGTGCCCCCCTGTGTGCATACACCCCAGTTCCTGCACAGTATGGGCTGCAGGGTCAATGCCATGATTGAACGGCCTGTGATGTTCCCATTGTGGTGCCTTTTTTCATAGGCACCACCGTGGGACCACCAAAGAAACACCTGCCAGAGATAAAAAAAACTAATAGTCTTGCGGGTGGTGTCAGTACGGCTTTGGTGTTGTTGGAGCAGGGTGGCAGAATTGCTGCCCGCTCCCACACCGCCAAAGTCGTATCCAGGTCCTAAGTCAGAATACGAGTGGTACTAAATATAGAATGTAGAATATGATGGGTATAATTGTATTGAGGTACATAATGTCATTTTGATAATATCATATTTCTATTTTTTATAACACTATCAAATTTTAAAATATTGGTATTGTGCAATTTTTTAAAATGTTTTTCCAATTTATTTAAGTTTATATTGTTAAATTTTTGTAATATTCTTCTGCTAATTGTGTTTTTGTCTTTTCATTGCAGTAAATTTGTAATTCAGGCTTTTTCAGGGTATTGGGTATTGTAGAGGATTTGGGCGAGTAGTGTTCTAAATATAATGTTGTTAAATTATATGAATGTTGAGTACTTTTAAAAAGAAAATTTAAAAATAATTGTTTTGTGAAACTATTTTTGAATAATTCAAATGTTAATATATTATATCCAAAGGAGACTTTTTTCGGGTTGCTGGGATACAAAAGGGTCTAGGGTGGATAGATGTTTAAAATAATATTTATTGAACGTGACAGCTTTTGGTGTGGTCTTTCCCCTAACTCAATTCAAAGCTTTATTTCGTTTTTTTTTTCTAAACCATAAAAGTACATAGTAAAAATGCATCACATTACAATTTAAAAATCATCGTCACAGCAAGTAAAACATTTTGATAACTGGGCCCTATGTCATGGATGGGGGAGAGATTTACACAATTCATCAGCAGTTTCTAAAATCATTATTTTAAAAAGAATAAAATATTTACATCAATAAAAATTAGATAAGCAGGGATATACAACATTTTTAGTTCATACATTCCATTGGGATTAAAACTGTTACTATTCGAACAACCAATCGTTATTACTACGCACCAATTATATGTTGAAGACCTGTGTCGTCTTAAGATATAAAATCAGTCTACATATTAATCCACTAACTCCTTGCATAATGCTCTACTAGAATTACAATTTCAGACCATTTTTAGCTCTATAGATCTTACACGCATAAGAAATCTAGACAAAAAACTATCAATCGTGCAGTGTCTGATAGGAAAATACGTTCTGCCTGCCTATAGTGCCTTAATTTGAGGGTATTACATAGGGGTTTAATCCATCTTTCCCTCGGAAATTTATACGCCGGGCAGAAAAATAAAATGTGGGAAACATTTTCCTTAACCAATGTGACATTTTTACAAAAACTGCATTTATCTGAGTCTTTATCATGAGTCTTTGCCCCATTTAGATTTTTTATCATTGGTCTGTAGGACCCCATACCTGAATTTAAGGTATAGTGACTTTGCCACTGAGGGATTAACCTCGTCTAAAAAAGTTTCAAATTTGGGCACGTCTTTAAACTGGAGGAACCTTGCGGTTAAAGGTCCTAAACTGGCATCCTGTAGTAAAGCATCACGTTGATAATCCCAAAATAGAAGCTTTACTATTTTACTACAAGATTTCGTTAACTCCTCTGGTTTTTTTCAATAAGTTAATAGTCCTATTAATTTAAACCAGGCGGCAATGTGTTTAAACCAAGGGATATCCTGTGTAATACCAAAGGGAATTAGCTCTTGTAGGCCCAGTCTATAGTGGATAAACTCGTCCGTGGTCCAGATTCTTATCCAATACATGAGGGGACGTAGTGCAGCTATGCTATCAGTGAGCTTTAAATTGATATCCAGAAAAATAGATACCAGTGGGCTTCTTGTTGGCAACGATAGTAACCTTCGTACAAATTTATTTTCACCCACTTCGAAGTTATATTTGCAATGCAGACCCCAAAGTTCTGCCCCGTAGAGGGCTGCGGATTGTGCCTTACATTTATAGACCTCAATGGCAGGTGATACAGCCTTCGAGGTACTCCCTCTGTGTTTCTTTAATATTGGCATATAATTTTGGAGCAAGATTAATTTAGTTTTTTCTAATTGGGGTTTCCACGACATTCTGGAATCTAGCGTGATACCTAAATAGTTGAAACTATTCACATACTCCAATCTTTCTCCTTGAAGTTCCAACTTTTTTTGAACATTTTACTTGGATTAATGGACATATATTTTGTTTTACTCGGTTAATCTCAAGTCCCTTTTTAATGCAGTATAAGTGGAAGGTGTTTATCAAATTTTGGACCCCACCGGGAGTTTGGGAAATTAGAATAGTGTCGTCTGCAAAGAGTAGTGCAGGAATTGCCTCCCCCCTAACTTGGGTGAATCACTCTTACTTCCTTCAATGAAGGAGGGGATGTCATTTACGTAGAGGGAGAACCAATCAATCAATCAATCAATCAATCAAAGACATTTATAGAGCGCACCACTTACCCGTCGGGTCTCAGGGCGCTGGGGGGGGGGGGGGGTGCCGTTACTGCTCGAACAGCCAGGTCTTGAGCTTCTTCCTGAAGGAGAGGTGGTCTTGGGTCAGGAGCAGGTCGGTCGGGAGGGAGTTCCAGGTCTTGTCAAGTAGGAGAAGGACCTTCCTCCTGTTGTCGCTCTACGGATGCGTGGGACGGCGGCGAGGGCGTGGCTGGCTGATCGGAGGTGGCGTTTGGGAGCGTAGAAGTTGATTCGGTTGTTGAGGTAGCTCGGGCCTTGATCGTGCAGGGCTTTGTGTGCGTGGGTGAGGAGACGGAAGGTGATTCTTTTGTTGACGGGGAGCCAGTGCAGGTATCTCAGGTGGCCGGAGATGTGGTTGTTACGTGGGATGTCGAGGATGAGTCTGGCTGAGGCGTTCTGGATCCGCTGCAGTCTCTTCTGGAGCTTGGCGGTGGTTCGGGCGTAGAGGGCGTTGCCGTAGTCCAGTCGGCTGGTGACGAGGGCCTGGGTGATGGTCTTCCTGGTCTCCGTGGGGATCCACCAGAAGATCTTCCGTAGCATGCGCAGGATGTTGAAGCATGCTGAGGAGACGGCGTTGACTTGCTTGGTCATGGAGAGGGAGGAGTCCAGGATGAAGCCCAGGTTGCGTGCGTGGTTAGTCGGTTTGGGTGCGGTGCCCAGGGCGGGGGGCCACCAGGAGTCATCCCAGGCGGTGGGCGTGGAGCCCAGGATAAGGACCTCCGTCTTGTCTGAGTTCAGTTTCAGGCGGCTGGTCGTCATCCACTCGGCTACCTCCTTCATCCCTTCGTGCAGGTTGGCTCTGGCGGCGGCGGGGTCGTTGGTCAGGGAGAGGATCAGCTGGGTGTCGTCGGCGTAGGAGATTATGTTGAGGTTGTGTTGGCGTGCGATGGCCGCGAGGGGGCTCATGTAGACGTTGAAGAGGGTAGGGCTCAGCGAGGATCCTTGAGGGACGCCGCAGATGACTTCGGTGGCTTCTGACTTGTACGGTGGTAGGCGGACTCTCTGTGTACTTCCGTCGAGGAAGGAGACGATCCATTCCAGTGCCTTCTCCTGGATTCCGACGTTGCTGAGGCGCTGCACTAGGGTGCGGTGGCAGACAGTGTCGAAGGCCGCGGAGAGGTCTAGGAGGATGAGGGCCGCTGTTTCTCCGTTGTCCATCAGGGCTCTAATGTCGACGGTGGCGGCGATGAGGGCGGTCTCGGTGCTGTGGTTGGCTCGGAAGCCGGACTGCGAGGGGTCGAGGGATCCGTTCGTCTCGAGGAAGGCGGCCAGCTGTTTGTTGACGGACTTCTCGATGACTTTTGCTGGAAACGGGAGGAGCGAGATTGGGCGGTAATTCTTGAGTTCGGTGGGGTCTGCTGTAGGTTTCTTGAGAAGTGCGCTGAGTTCTGCGTGCTTCCAGCTCTCGGGGAAGGTGGCGGTGTCGAAGGAGGTGTTGATGATGTCCCGCAGGTGGGGTGCGATGACAGTGTCGGCCTTGTTGAAGACGTGGTGAGGGCAGGGGTTGGTCGGAGATCCGGAGTGGACGGAGTTCATCATGCGGATGGTGTCTTCGGTGCTGATCGGAGTCCAGGCTCGGAGGGCGGTGGTGGGCGGCGTAGCTGTGGTCGTGGCGTGCGTCGGTTGGGTGCTGAAGCTGTTGTGTATGTCCGCGATCTTGTTGTGGAAGTAGGAGGCGAGGGAGTTGCAGAGATCTTGCGAGGGGATGATGTCGTTGTTTCCGGCGTTGGGGTTGGAGAGCTCTTTGACGATGTTGAAGAGTTCCTTGCAGTTGTGTGCGTTGTTGTCCAGCCGGTCCTTGAATGCAGTTTTCTTGGCGGTTCGGATCAGTTGGTGGTGCTTCCGGGTGGCGAGTTTGAGGGTGGTCTTGTTGTCCGGTGTGGGTTCCTTTCTCCAGGCTTTCTCGAGGGCTCGGCAGTTCTTCTTGGAGCTCTTGAGTTCGTCGGTGAACCATGGGGCTTTCTTGCTGCCGGGTCTGCTGGGCGGGGTCCTCAGGGGGGCGAGTTCGTCCGCGCAGTCGCTGATCCACTTCGTGAGGTTGTCGGCGGCCTGGCTGGGGTTCGCTGAGCTGGCAGGAGGGTGCTGGCTCAGGGACGCGGTGAGCTGGTCGGCTGTGATCTTGTTCCAGCTTCTACGGGCAACCTGTTGCTGGTGGTGATGGCTCGTCGTTCTTTTGAAGGTGAAGTGTACGCAGCTGTGGTCCGTCCAGTGGAGTTCTGTGGCGTGGCTGAAGGCGATGTCTTTGCTGGATGAGAAGACGGCGTTGAGTGTGTGTCCGGCGAGGTGGGTGGGGGTGCTCACCAGTTGCTTCAGTCCAAGGTTGGCGAGGTTGTTGAGCAGGGTGCTGGTGTTGCGGTCGTTGTTGTTCTCCAGGTGGAAGTTGAGGTCCCCCAGGAGGATGTAGTCCGCGGAGGGGAGGGCATGCGGGCTGACGAAGTCGGCGATGTCCTCGCTGAATTGAGTGCGTGGTCCCGGGGGTCGGTAGATCAGGGTGCCTCTGAGGGTGGTCTTCGAGTCGGTGTGGATCTGGAAATGCAGGTGTTCGGCGGTGGTTAGGGTGTTGTCGGTGCTAGTCGTGATGCGGATGGTGTTCCTGTGGATGATGGCTATGCCTCCTCCCATCTGGTTGGCTGTGCGGTCCCTTCGGGTGATCTTGTAGCCCTCTGGGATGGCGATGGCGATGTCGGGCGCTGAGGAGGCGTTCATCCAGGTTTTCGTGATGAAGGCAACGTCAGGGGCTGTGGCGTCTAGGAGGTTCCAGAGTTCGACGGCGTGTCTGTGGACGGAGCGGGTGTTGAGCAGGATGCACTTGAGGTGTTTGCTGCTGGTGTTCGGCTTGGTAGGTGCTGGTGCCGGGCAGGTCCGGATGCAGGTGAACTTGCAGGCGTGGCAGCTGAAGTGTCCATGGGAGCGTCGTGGGGTGGCTCGGTAGCATCCTGGGATTCGGCTGGAGTTGAGTGCGATGAGGGCTGCGGCGGAGTAAGTCAGGCGGGTTGGCCGGGGTCCTCGAGGGCCAGGGGTCCTGGCACTGGGCGCGGTCCAGGCGCGGACGGGCGTAGACGGGCTTACCTTTGGCGCGCCTTTGGCGCACAATCGGCGCGCCCGCTGCGCGTGACCGCTGCGCGTGACCGCTGCGCGTTCGCACGGTCGCCATATATGGCCAAGTGCGCGGGGGGGCGGAGCAGCTGGGAGGCGGGAGCGGGGAGGGTACAGAATGCAAAAAAGGGGCGGGGTTAGCGGCGGTGGCGGGAAGCGGGGAGGGAGGACGAACGGCGGTAAAAAAACGAAGGGAGAAACAGTAACAATAAACAGGCAATGCAAAACGACTAAACAGGCAATATAAAACGACAAAACAAACTAAATGCAGCAAAACAGCAGGGGCAGGTTAGACAAGCACGGACCACGCCGCTCGGGGGCAGGGGGCGTGGTCACACGGCGGTAGCGAGGCAGTCAGGCAGGGAAGGCACACACAGCAGCTGGTGGCTGTGCGGCGCGGGGGTGTCCTAGAACTATTGTGAGCACGCAACCTTGTCGCACCCCACGCTTCACTGGGATTTCTCTGGTAAGTTCTCCCCGAGGCCCCCACCTTACTTTTGCAAAATTATTTTCATGTATTCTAATTATTTGTAGTAGCAATTCGATGGGCATTCCAAGGTTTCTCAGGTGGATCCAGAGACTACTTCTAGGAACCAGATCGAAAGCAGCTCTTAGATCCACGAAGGCTACATACAGTGTACTATGTCTAACCGTAATATATTTCCAACACAGGCACAAAAACCTGAAGACCTGGTCGATCGTACTAATCTTTTTTCTGAACCCTGCTTGGTATTTTGTCAGCAAGTCCACTTCTTTGATCCAGGACGAAAGACGCAGCAATATATGTCTAGCGAATATTTTCTGTGGAATGTCTATAAGACTGATTGGGCAATAATTCGCCGGATCTAGTCTGTTCCCCTTTTTAGAAATTGTAACAATCTCCGCCCCCCTCCATGTTTTCGGTATTGGGTCAAAGTTTGCTATAGCGTTGCATAAACCATTCATATAAGGAACCCAGGTTGTCAGATCATGTTTTAGAAGGTCACCGGGGATTTTATCTATTCCCGGCGCTTTCCCAGATTTTAATGTTCCAAAAACATAGTTTGTTTCTTTCAGTGTGAAATGTAGATTAGCTGCCTTTGCTGACTCGATCATTTCACCCGTCAATTCTAAATTCGCAATATTAGATTCATTTTTTGAATCAGAGTAGAGCACGGAGAAGTGATTGACCCAGGTATCCTCATCCAGAAATAGATCTCTCTGTTTGCTACCAGCCCTGTAACCTTTCTTCATTAGGTTCCAAAAACCTGCCTTGTCCTTTGTCTTGGCTGCTCTAATAAGACTTTTCCATGTCTCCTGATCCCAAGCTGTTTTGGCAGCATCTATTGTTTGGTTATATGCACGCCTTAGTATCCTTGTTTTGGGTAAATCCTTTCTTTTTATTGCTGCTATTAACTCCGACTTTGCTATACGACAATCCTTAGAGAACCAAGGTTTACCATGACTGAACCTTTCAGTTTCTTTCCCCTCTTACTTTGTGTTGTTTTACTTAGTATAGGGTCGAGAGCATCTACCAACCTGCTGTGTAGGTCAGTCATTGCAATTGGTGCTACGTTGCTCTCAGTATACATAGATAAGGTTTCTGAGAAAACTGAGAAATCTGGATGAATATTAGTCAATGCCCCTTTATCCCCAGTAATATTGGGCCATTTTATAGCACGGTCGTTCCTATTTAACATTATTTGGTCATCTAAAGTGCCATAATTATCTTTTGCAGAGATCGCTATAGAAAAGAGTTCTGAAGAAGCCCTCAGGCTCAAGGGTAAATGATCACTCTCTGTTCTAGGGATTATTTTAAAGTCACACAAGAAGCACCAACAACTTAGTGACACCATCATATAGTCTATGTGACTTTGCGAGTTCCTTCTGCAAAACGTGTGGACTTTAGGTCTGTCAACATTTTTCCTTCTCTTATCATATTGGCTGAAATTCTTTCTTATTGGCCTTAGGACTCTCTGCATTTTACCACTACTAACCAGTGCTAAATTGCTTGTGCTCACTCCTTTAAACATGTAAAATTTGGTTTATTTCATTTACTTGTAAGTCTCTAGTAAAGTAGTACTACAAGCATCCAGGCCCTATAAATTAAAATGCTATTAGTGCAGCACTTATTGTGCCACCCACTTAAGTTGAAACATGTGGCAGGTCTGCCATTGCAGAATGTGTGCAGTGGTTAACTGTCAATGGACCTGGCCAAATAATCCTTTTGCCAGACCTAAACCTCCCTTTTACTGCACAAAAGTCTTCCCTAAGGTAGACCCTAAACATTTCATAAGATAGGGTGCATTGCATTTATAAAGTTGGACATGTACATTTAGATTTTACATTTCTGGTAGTGAAACACTCCTAAATGTGTTTTTCACTATTGTGAGGCCTACCGCTCCCATAGGCCTACATGGGGTTACCTTATTACACTTAATATGTTCCACGTCTTGATTGGGAACAGGAAGAAGTGTCAGGTTTGATCTAAAACAAATCAAAATCCTCTTTAATGCTAAAGTAAGATTTTAAGTCACGATTTTGAAAATGCCAGTTGGCATTTTCTTATCCTAGCCATTTGCTGCCTCCAGCCTGTGTCCTGGGTCACATGACTCTGAATAATTGGTAGTTGGTCTTTGTGAATTCCTCCCAGACAGTAATACAAATGGGGATTAGGTGTTGGCAGGTTGGGCCAACCTTGCAGGTTGGGTGGTGCGAAGCTGTTCCCTGCCTCAATCACATCTTTAAGGACTGTCTCCGGCACACTCACAAAAACTTTACACTAGCTCTTTGTCACCTTAGACCTATTGGTGCCTGGGCGCAGGAAGGAAGGAAGTTGCTAGAGCCGGATGGGGCGAGCCTAGAAGTTTCTCCCACTTGAAAGGCTGGCACCAAATATAAATATTGGACCTTCAGACCAACTCTTCAGTCAACTCCTGGATCTGCGAAGGACCCCCAGAAGGAGTAACTCATACTTCAGAGCACTGCCCGCTGCTTGATGCCTGCTTTGTACCTTAGAGTTCTGCCCAGCTGCTACCAGAGGACTGCCTTGCTGCGTGAAGCCTGCCTGGTGCACTCAGAGGACTGCCCTGCTGCTTGAAGCCTGCCTTGCTGCTGGATCTCAGTATTCCCAGAGTGGCTACAAGAGCTAGTTGACTGGCCTCCTGTTCTGAGCTACAGGACACAAAAGCTCCAACAATCTCAAACTCGCACCTAGACCCTGCTTGAAGTGAGTCCTACCCTCCAAGTGGTGCACACCAAGTTTTGGCCCCTTGAAAGAGGAGCTGAAGGTGCCCAAACAGCCAAATACCAAACTATGGGACTAAAAGGTGGTCTGAGAACCTCCATGTTCGCTGATCTGCCCAAAGCGTATCACCGGTCACCTTGACTTTCTGGTAGCTCCCACCACTTTCTCATCTGCTGTTTCAAATCCTGTTCAGTGGCTCCTTCGAGAAGGGTATCCTGCATCATGGAGCCCTTATCAGTTTCAGAATGCAGCTTCACCCCTCTAGAGATTTTCGACTGGCAAAAAAATAGACAAACTCCAAATGTAGAAATCTTCACTACACGACTCCATCCAGCAGCTCCCCAATAACAATATCTCCTCCTCGAACACCCTCAGCTACTTTGCTTTTCTGAACTTTACCTGAACAGATATTGTCCTTAAAAAATTCTTCTATGTCCGAATGTAAGGTGAGACCGAGACCAATTTACCTTGTATGTTTGAACTGTGTGCCATTGTGGTTGGCCATAACTTTTTACTTTGCCCAGGTCTCCCACGACAGCATGCCCACGGTTGGCGCTTTGATCTTTTGGGTGCTATGTTTCACTAAAAACTTCAAAAAGTCATAGCCTGCTAGGTTTAGCTTCCCGCTTCGGCTACAGACACTATTTTCCACTTCAGCTGCAGGCGCTCGCTCTGCGCATTTTAAATCAGGCTGTTACTGTCCTCCTGGGCCAACAGTCGTTTCTTTCGTATCGCGGCGATCCGGTGACGTGCTCATCAGTCTGATCAGCTGAAGTGGAAAATAGTGTCTGTAGCCGAAGCAGGAAGCTAAACCTAGCAGGCTGCGACCAACCAGCAATAACTGAAACTAAATCTGAAGATATCAAAAGGGGTAAAGACTCGACACATTAAGGTGCCGAGTGAAAGAAACCCAGTCGACAATAAAATAGTACTTGCGGACCGGCGAACGCTGGAAAACAGATAAATCTAAAAAGACAGAGCCCTGATGAGAATCCGTTGAGTGAACATACCGGGTTCGAAACGCGTTGGCGCAAAAAGAAAATAGACACCAGTTTTCTAATAGACTAAAGAATTAATTTATGGTCTATTTTTGTTGAAAAGAATATTTGGTTGCATTAACTTGTTTTCTATCAAATTTTTGAGTTCAATCATTAATTGTTCATTTAAACTCCGTAGCGTGACTCTTGTCTTTGCAAGAAAATGAATGCTTGTCGTGTGTGTATATATCAAAACGAATAATTGTGTATATACAAATGGTGTATTTATGATATAAAAATGTCTTGTGTTGTAGAAAATTGTTTTTATGTGTAAACAAAGTAAAACGTCAAGTGTCCTTTTCATATGTGAAACAGTAAAAAATTGAAAACAATAAACTAAAGAGGGTAACAGTAAAATATACCCAATCAACCCAGGAGTTTCACTTGGTTTTTTCCTCAAAATAGAGGACCTAAAGTAAGTGTGCAGTTGGCATTTTGTTTTTCAAATAGCAGGCCCACTAGTGACATTTGATTTATAGGCCCCAGTCACACGTAGTACATTGTACTAGGGACTTACCAGTAAATCAAATATGACAATCATGGATAACCAATCAAAGTTACAATTTACCCAGGGAGCACTTGCACTTTAACACTAATTAGCAGTGGTAATGTGCCCAGAGCACCTAAACGAGTAAAAAACACAGTCCAGCCTACAGGAAAAAGATACAGAAGGTAAAGGCAAAAAGTGAGGGGAAACCATGCCAAGGATGCCAAGCCTAAAACATGTCCCTTCCAGCTGAAAGTAGGGAGAACTACCCAACCTCTTGGGAGTTCTCATCACTAAGGTGAAAGAATGTGGATAGACCACCAGCATTGGTGTGTTCTATACCAAGGAGGTGTTCCATCATAAAGTCCATACCCTTTAGGTAAATTGACCACCTCAACAGTTTTAGGTTCTCACCCCTCATTTGCATCATCCATCTGAGGGCCCTGTCTTAACCTGGAAGTGAGTCCAAAACAAGCAGGTCCTTAGCTTCTTCAGCACCCAAACCACAGCAAAAGTTTCTCACTCAATTGTGCTCCACCTCCGTTCCCGGGGAATTAACCTCCTGCTAAATAAGGCTATAGGTTGGTGTAGGCCCTCATTGTTTAGCTGTGCTAGAATGGGCCCACACCATGCTTGAAGCATGTTCCACCACAACATATTCCTTGGAGAAGTCAGGCTCGGGCACTGCGCGCATGGCAGCCGTCAGGGCATCAAAAAGGGTCTGCCAAGCCTCAGTCCAGATCGCTTTCCTGGGCTGATAGAAGTCATCTTAGTCAAGGGAGCAACAAGGTGACATACCCCTTAAAAGGCTCTCAATTCAGTCTGGGACTTGGGGGTTTCTCAAGCCAGAATTGTGTCAATCTTAGGTTGTAGAGGCACCACCTGGCCACTTCCTACCAGGTGCTCTGAGTACACCACAGACCCCTGCCCAATCTAGAACTTACTGGCCTTGATAGTGAGGCCTGCCTTCTGCAACACCTTCCACACTTCCTAGAGGTGTCGATAGGGCTCTTCCCAGCTGGAACTGAACACCGCAATGTCATTCAGGTAGGCTGCACTGAAATTCTCCCGCCCAGCCAACACCTGGTTGACCAACCTCTGAAAGGTGGCAGGGGCATTCTTCAACCCAAAGGGCATCACCCGGAACAAGGAGTGGTCCTTTGGCACTGAAAATGCAGACCTCTCTTTTTGGCCCCAAAAGTCAAGGTAATCTGCCAGAACCCAGATGTTAAATCATACATACCGAGGAACTTGGTGGCTTTCAATCGATGGGGGGTGGGGTGCATGTCAATCCTGGTGACGGCATTGAGAATACTGTAGTCCACACAGAACCACAGTTCAGGTGTGGCCCCAGGTGCAGCAGCCTTTGAAACCAAGAACACGAGGCTGGCGCCAAGGGCTGTTGGAGGTTTCTATCACCCCAAACAGACACAGTAATTCAAAATGCAATGAGTATAACAGGAAGTGGAGTAAGAACAAAAAACTAGGGGAAGCAACATACAAAAGGCATCAGCAATTAAACAATGAGGATCAAGACAAAACCAAAGTAAATAAAAATGAGAAGAATAATTTACAATCAAAAAACATATTAAAATCCACATATCAGAGTAGGTTTTAGCCACCATATATATTAATGACGCAATGGAAAAATCTCTCGATTAGAATCCGGTTTATATACTTCCATCCATTTTTGTACATATCCCCTCAATATTAGTGGATCTTCATGCGTAGTTGTTCTGTCCTAATAAGACCCTTTTCATAGAAACGAAAGAATTAGCCTGCAATGGGTGGGCATTATTGACTTTGAAGCAGCCTTTAATTTTAGAAACCTGTTCCTTCTATTTGCTGTGAACCTTAAAACATTCTAATACAAAAACAAATTGTTACCTGACTATAATAACAATTTTTAGGTCTGGTTTTACCAAATCCCTTTTGATTTTAGTATAAATATACGGTTAATAGACTTTTTTATAAAGGCTTTCAGGCTTTCAGTCATTCCTAATCCTCGATTGGTCTGTTGTTCTGTCATTTCTATTTTTCGTCTGCCCTCTATAGCATAGGGCAGGGTCCAGATGGTCGGCCCAATGCAGTCTTTGGCTAACTTCACTGTGAGTGACAGCATTCTGCTTTTTCACATGAGCACCTACACACATGAATAAGTTTCTTTCAGTGCCAGGGATTACTACGGCAGTGTGTGCTTTTTGACTGAGGGTCTGGCAGCTCTATAACAAAATACACTTTTACAAAAACCCTGACAAAGCAAAACAGTAATTGGCAAAGCAAAAAGGCTGTCAACCATTGCCAAACCTATTGGCTTTGCACTTGCTTGTTTTCCCTTGCAACAGAAACCACTTTAATGGAAAAAATAATTATTATTCTGCTGGGCTTAAAACCTTTGCTGCAAATGATGAGCCCACTGAATATTTAAACTTGAAGATTCAGATATACCCACAACTTTAGGAATTAACTTAAAAGAAATAATTACCCATTGATCCCTCTGGCATTCCAGGAAGTCTTAGATTATGTTATTCTTACTCTTGCCAACGCAATATGAGCATCACAGTTTTCTCAACTTCGGAGATTTTTTGTCTAGGTTGGGTCGTTTTAAAATCTCAGCTACTTGCTGCGATAGCTGTCTGTTATCAGGCCTATTGTTTATGATGTATAGCATATATTTAGGGTGGACTTTGGGCCAGCCCCATGCTTATTATTGGTTCTCTTTGTTGTTGTCTATCTCAAGTGCCTGCCCCCAACTCGTTTCTCCCTATTCCTATGTTTGTTACCAGAGGGGCATTTCGGTCTCACAGTTTACAGATTAGATGAGCTCTCTGCTTCCACTAGATCCTTGAGGGGACTCTTTTATTTACTATTGATTCTTGTGCACTCCATGGGAGCACAGGTTTTTATGTGCTCTGCAACCCTTCACCGTCTCCCTTTTCCCTCCCTCCCCCCCTCGTGATGCTCCCCACCCTGCATCCCCCTCCCTATGTTTATATTTTCATTAAAAAAGCATGTTTCGGGTGTGTCTCCTTTATTAAGCTTTGTACGCTCTTCATTGTATTTTTTTAACATTTTAATTTTACTGTTTTAGCGTGGTTGTTGTCTGCCTAGTCAGAACAATGAATTAGAAATGACCTACTATGTATATGGCTGCATTTCGAAGTACACACACATGTTGCAGTTGGGGAAAAAAGAATTGCCAAAGCCAATAGCGCTGCCTTTTACAGCCAAGACTTATTGACTTTGCAAATGCTTGGTATCTAGTCTTTGTAAAATCTTTTATTTTTCAATCATGAATTGTTTTTGAATTCCTATTTCCTTTAAAAGGTCTTACAGAGTCAAAGCAAGTGGTAATTGCCTAGACCATAATGGATATTTATGTGTTTTATTGGAATCTGTAGTTTAAATCTTTTGATAAGTGGATGTGGAATTTGGCAAAATACTAGGCTTTGAAGTATCTTCTCATAACGTGAGATAATTTTTTAGATTTGTAGAATTAGAGTACTCTATTCCCACCTTAAGGTTAGCCTAATTTTTAATCAGTGGTAAGCATAGAGCTTATCATAGAAGGACAAATTCCTATATAAAGATTTATTGCGTCACTTTACTTCACAACTGATAGAGACAAAAGACGTGGCCAGTCGTACTCACGCTTCGTCCATTCGTCCACTTTGTGGCTGTTGTTTCTACCTATTCCTTCTTCCTGCAGCCTGCTCTGACATGCCTCAACAGATCCATCTTCCAGACTGTATATTGTGCCAAGCTATGGGGAACTACTGACTGGGTTCTCCACACACTGCATTGGTGGTGGAGCAGAAGGGAGTGTGAGCACGGAACATAGCAGGCAGCGCAAGCAGCTATATTTTCTGCTGCAGCTTATAAGTAGGAGCCAAGTGAATCAAGAGAGGGTTAGATTACCAATGTTGACTGTCTCACCTGAAATAAATGCCGGTCTACTCCACCTGAACCAGTCAACATTACGACTCAAAACCCATTGTTTACCACTTCCTACCCACAGTGTCCCATCTGCTACCCAAAACCTACATTCACACAAGCAAGAAGGCTAAGAAGTAAGAAGAGTAAGAAGGGCAAAAAGAACAACCCAGCAGGAGGCAATTCATTTTATAAATTACAACGTTCATCCTACGTCTGTTATCATTAAGAGCAGCCCTGTGGGGTATATGGTGTAGTTAATGCAGCCATAGTCTTATGAGCCATGACCAACATCCCATGCTCACTAGCCATATGCAGTTTCTTACATGTTCATTAGCCTATTCTTTTGCATTTTGGTCAACTTGCAAGTTGCTTGCTGTGGATGTCAGCGGCCAGCTGCTAACTTGTCCCACTCGTCACTTTTAATCTAAAGCATTAAAATAAGATCCAGAAACTTGAATCAATTTACTATAGAGTAGAAATGTTACTGTTTTGGAACTTTGCTCCCCATTACATTTTAACCAAACTCTTATACTACATTTTCCATACCGTGCCTTCTCACTTCTGGTCTCGATTTAACAGTGCAAAACCAAACCTTGGCATAACAAACTCATGCCATAAGTTCGGAAAAAGAACAGACACAGGACACAGAGATTGACAACCCATATTGCTAGTATTAGTGGAACTAATCGAATCAAGGAAGCCAATCAAAACAGGCTCACTCGGTCCTAAGAAGGACCCAAAAAAGAAGTTCAAAATCATTCCAAGAATGGAGAGCAACCTCCAACCACAAATATTTATGTTTCACTTCATACATAAGGAAAATCCCACAAAGGTGAGTCCTAAAGGCTACACCTACGATGAGAACAACACAGCAAAACTACGATAAAATGTAAACATAATGCCCACATTAATAACATTCTGGATAAAAGAGAAATTAACATCTTGGCTGGTAAGATGACGCAAACCCGGAAGCATCCACCATTGATCTCTAAGGACTAGGAAATTCAAATAACAAAACGAAACTATAAGACTGAACTAGGAAAGATAAAATGTGGAAATATTGAAGAAAGATTGGTAAAGCTGCACATTGCTTTTAAATCCCCCGGAAAACAGGATATTTTGCAGCTTGCTCAATAGTCGGGGGGGGAGAAATGAAAAAGGTACCAGACAACCAGATGTCAAGAGCAAAATGGGAGGCTCATATTACATCTGACTATAAGATATTCGATGTTCAAGAATTTAAAGCAATGCCCTGGGATTCAATGAAGCACATTACAATAGTTAAGGATATTTCAACTTTAAGATCCACATACAGTGCCTCAGAATCTCCTTTTCAAAGTAGGATACCAGCAGACATCTTAAAGATAAACCCATTGGAGTTGGTTAAAGTGTTGCAACTATCATACACCAATATATTTACTTTCCTCTATTCTGAAAAGGCTCAGTCACCCAGCCGATCTAGAAAAAAGGAAATAAACAGTACCTAATCAATTATAGGCTAACTGCCTTACTGGACTCGGGAGGCAAAATATTTGCCAAACTTTTACTAGCCAAAATATTAGTATGATGGACAGAGACTAAAATATTGAGCTGTACAAAAAAAGTTTGCAACCTGGCTGCTCCACTCTTGAAAACATATTAACCTTAGAACAAGTGGACAACAAATCCTTGAGCCCCAAAGGCACAATGTTAAGCATGGTTTTGGACCAAAGAAAAGTACTGGAATATCAAAAGTGTTGTATTGAACCTAATAATATAATAATTCCGCATTGGAGCTTGGGCTTTGTGAAATTATCGACAAATGGCAGCTTGTCACTGAAAATAATAGCAACTAGCGATTTAAGGCAAGTGTGCATTTTTGAATCTCTGTTTTTCTGTCTTTATCCGATTTGTCAGGATATGTGAGGTAAAATGTCATCTTCTCTCCAAAATTAGACATTCACTCCATCTAAAGCCAGTATGCTGTTGATCGCATTTTGCTATCCACCACTCCAATTGGTCTGCAGAGATTACGAACTAATCTAACTAAATCATGGTATTATCGAACTGTAAAGTCATATACACAACGTCAACAACGAGAGAGAAAAATAGTACAATTATCTGGATATGGCTTTAGATCATGAATTAAAAGGCCAAGTACATTTAAAATCTCAGTAATCTAAATGACAAAGTGAGATTGCAGGATTAAAATAATTTGTAAAACATCACACAGGTCTATATTGCAATATGTGGCAGCCTTTACCACTTAAATACACTGTAGATATGCCTGTGTTCGCTGGATGTCTAAACCATATCCTAGATACACTGCACATGAACTGTGTATAGCAGATAGTAATCCTCCAGTAATCTACTGTTTCCTTGATGAACAAGGACAGTACTGATTTGCATAAGGTGGGCTTCTGTCTAGAGTGACACAGTGGATGATAAACAATGGATTGGAACGTTATCATGAGCGATTGCCACTGGCTAGGCTATTTGCAAGCATTCTTCCTATCAGCTTCTGGTTGTTTGATTGCCTTGAGACCTGGAAACGTGAGAGTGGCACAGCTTTCCAAGTCTACTAATGCCAATATTTGTGAATTCCCAAAAAGTAGTAGATTTACAGCTATTCAACGTAAAGTGGGTAACTTTATATTAAATAATTGACATGAAGAGGAAATAGTTGTAGAACAAATCCTTGAGTTTTTATTCTTAAGTAAAGCGACATATATACAGGAGCGCATCTGAACCAGTTGAAGTCCAACAGCTGAATGCCCAATACAGCAGTTGGAATACATAAGCTGACATACTCCACGAGAGATGCACTTTTGAAGATAAACACTCTCTTTAAAAGTGCGCGCCATGGAATCAAACACTACATCACCAAGTACATCAACATAGAAGAAGTACAAAGAAACTTACTTGTACTCTACATCTTCTCCCATTTTTACTTAAATGAACAGAACAAAACTAACACAAATTCAAATAAACTTAAGATAAATAATAGTCTTTAAAACGTGAAGGAAAAGAACAATTCCTATGACTCCTAGATGTGAGAGTCAAAGAAGCATTAGAAGAGCTAGATACAACATGAGGTTCAATAATAGGTTCAACATCCACGTCAGAATTGTAATCTGAAGTGCACACGTTTTGAGCATTAAACGAACTATTATCATCAGAAGAAGTACCTAAAGGAAAATAAGAGCAAGAAGAAACATCATCAACATGTTTAGCTGTAAAAATCTTTTTTGCTTGTTCTGGGGTAAGTTTAACAATCACCCGTTTATTCCACCACCCTTTTCTGTAAAGAAAAAGAGACCCTTTTGAAACTTTTAGAACTTGAGTAGGTAAGGAAAATTTTTACATACCTTTCCTAACTCTGTCATGAAATTTGACCATAACCCAACCCCCAACTTCAAAATTTTGTGATGAGGAAATAACCTTGGAATCAAAATTCTTCTTTTGGATCATTTGTTGACTTGACACATTATTCTTAATAATATCCCTATCATGACAAGCTAAACAAGGTCTGTCTTTAATTTTCAAATCTTTGATCCAAGATGGGCAAATGTTCCCATTTGGATTACGTTTCTTTAATAATCTAAAAGGAGAAATCTCAGTGGTGCAATGAGGAGTGACCAAATAAGACCACAACTTCCTCCTAAGAAACTCCTCCACATCTACTTTAGAGGCAATAGCAGTCTGTATGCCTTCTTTAATAAAATGTTTCATCCGTTCTATCAAACCATTTGAAGAAGGCGAATAAAGTGCCACCCTGAGATGTTTAATATCATGAAATTTTTTAAAAAATTCAACCATAGAAGAACAAAAGTGAGAACCATTATCACTACCTATTTCTCTAGGAGGACCCTCTGAAAGAAATACTTTTTTCAAAAAGTGAACAACTGTTAATGAATTAGGATTGTCACAAAAGTCAAATTCACACCACTTGGAGTGATAATCAATCAGTGATATGATGTAACGTTTGTCATTAGGCAAAATCTCAAATGGTCCAGAAAAATCAATGGCTAATTTGTGCCAAGCTTCCTCTGGCACAGGAACTGTATGCAAAGGCAATTGAGGTATCTTCCAATGTTTGTCTGATACTAGACATGTGGCACAAGTATCAATCCACAAAGCAACGTCTCTATCAAGACCAGGCCACCAAAAATGTTCTTTTATCTTTCTTGAAGTACCCCCAATTCCTAAGTGTCCCTGATGAGCTGAATCAAAAAGTCTTTTACGAATGCCATTAGGAGGGACACATAGATCACCTCTAAAAAAACATCTTTTATGATTGTTAAGTCTTATGAAATTTGTGCATAAACTTTTAAGGAAGCAGGAAGAGCGCGAACTTTCGGCCAACCTGAAACAATCATGTTTTTAACAGCAACTAATACTGTGTCCTCAGAATAACTTTTCAACAAATCAGCCTCTGAAATAGAAAAAGATGATAATACTAGCTCTTCAATTGAAGCTACTACACACTCTATATCGTCTGCATCACAGTTTCCATCATCATCATTCCCAAAACTCAGTCTTGAGAGAGTATCTGCTCTTGAATTATTACCTCCTTATATGTGTTTAATGGTGAAATGATACTCATGAAGTCTTGATAGAATCCTAACCAGTCTGGCAGAAGCCTTTCCTGTTCCGTTCCCATTAAGAAGATGTAAAAGTGGTTTGTGATCACTAAGAAGTGTGAAATGTGATCCCCAAATATACGTCTTGAAATTTTCTACAGCCCACGAACAGGCAAGAGCCTCTCTCTCAATGTTGCTGTAGTTTGATTCAGCCCCACTGAGAGATCTCGATGCAAAACCCACGGTATTTTCTTTGTAACCATTCCTTTGACAAAGTACTGCACCTAAACCTTTTTGACTTGCTTCTACTGAAATAGTGCATTTTAAACTTGGTTGAAGGAGGACAAAGCCGGTGCTTCTACAATAACCTTTTTTACCAGATTAAAAGCACAGTTTGCTTCCTCAGACCACACGAACTTTACCTCTTTTTTAAGAAGAATGCAAAGGGACTGAACAAGTTTTGAGTCATTTTGTATAAATCGGGAATAATATTCTGCTAAAGCTAAGAATGATTTTAGAGAGTCCTTATCCTTAGGGATGGGAACATCATAAATAGCCTTTGTAAGACAAACTTTAGGTTTAATTCCCTCAACAGAAATGCTATGTCCAAGATAATCTAACTTCTTTACCATAAATTTGCATTTCTTTTCACCCAGCGTTATACCAACATCCTTGAACGGTGATAACACCCTTCTTAAAGTTTTTAAATGTTCAGATTTATCTTTAGAATGTATCAGAACATCATCCTGATAAGCTTGGACATTTTCAATGTCATCCAAGATTGTATCGATGAATTTCTGGAATACACTGGCAGCGGATGCCAATCCAAAAGGAAGCCGTAAATACTTAAATAGCCCAAATGGAGTTATAAATGTGGCAAGTTCAGATGATGATTTGGTGAGAGGAATCTGATGATATGCACTTCTGAGATCAAGAAGTGAAAATATCTTTGACTCAGAAATACCTGTAAGTAATTCTTGGATTTTGGGCAATGGATGACAGTCCACAATTATATTTTGGTTTAGAGAACGTAAATCTGCACACAAACGGATGCTTGAGTCCTTTTTTTTAACTACGACTATGGGACTGACCCAGAGCGATGAATCTGTGGGCACAATGATGCCCTCAGATACCAATTTGTCCAAGACTTTTTTTAATTCATCTCTCACATTTAGCGGAATATTCCATAATTTGTGAACAACTGGAATAGCATTAGGTTTTAATCTAATCAAGTGTTTAAATGTTTTAATATTCCCAACGGATTCAATGAAAACCTCAGGAAACTCAGATATCAAATCATGAATTTCATTGTTTTCACTATCATTCACCACAAGAATTGGAGTATCATTTATCTGTACTGGTAAACTTGAACTCAGCACTACTTTTAGTCCCATTTTGGCAAGATCTTGCCACCCAATAACACACTTACCATCAATAGCTACATAAACCTTTGTTAAAGTACATATTCCTAAACATGAAATTTTGGTCAAAAAATATCCCAACATATCAATGTCTTTCCCGCCAATATGCTTTTGGAATGATATCTAAAGGTAATAGCTGTCCTTTGCTGCACCAATGAGCATTAAATAAAACATCAGAGATGATGCTTACAGGAGCCCCAGAATCAGCCATCATATTTAACTTCATATGATCAACAATTACATCACATGTTGGTTCTCTCACACGACTATTGTCAGATGAGGTTTCCACCAAATCAATAGACAATATCTTATTCCGAAATACATTTGAATGAGTATTAAAGCTTTCAACAGTATTAATGTGAACATCATCTAAGGATGATTCAAGAGACGAAACATCAACATTAGAAACATCAACATTAGCGTTGTCAAATGAGGAAAGAGTGCTAACTTGAACTGTTTTTCTATTTCTACAAACTATGTTGAAATGGCCAATTCTACTGGAGAATGTACATTTTTTACCCAATGCAGGAAAAATTGGGCTATTGCTGAGGTGAGTCCTAGAACCACATCTGAAACAGAATGAATTATGCTTTTTCTGAGCATAATTCAACTATCCGGTTGCGAAATATTTCCATCAGCAATGCATCTAGAAGAAACTATAGACCTTTCCACACGTTTTGCCATATCTATCACTTCAGTTAGGGATGGATCACGACAACTTAGTATTCTTTCTTGAATCTTTTTGTGGAAACATTTATGTACAAATTGGTCCCTGAGAACAGTATCCAAATATGGACCAAAATTGAATTCTGCAGCTAGATTTCCTAATGCAGATATAAATTCCTCAACAGACTCATGTTGTTCTTGCTTTCTCCTCATGAAGTTAAACCGTTCCAACATAACGCTAGGTTGTTCTAAAAGATTTTTTGTTCAGTCTCAAAATTGCATCTGTAAACTCATTCCATCCTTCTCCATTACCAGGTGGAGGGTGTGAATTTGGGAGGTTATTAAAAATTTCTCTTCCAGCAGTTTCCAAATGACTGTACAAAATTGCGAGTTTCCTTTTAGGAGAGTATTCATCTGCCCCAATTGCTACCAGATAATTCCCAAATTTTTTATACCATAGCTTCCATGCTTCTTTTGGTTTCCCCGGCGTTGGAAGGAAATGATTCAAGTAAACAATCTGTTAATTTGTAGCCATTTAAATAAATAAATAAATATCCCTTGCTGATTAGAATATCTCCTCTCCTTCAATTAATTCTGTCTTTTGTATTCCAATATTGTATTATTTTCAATGGATTCTGGCTATTATATTTTAATATTTTAATCCAATACCTTTTTCCGAAGTGCGACGATCCAAACCCCTTCTGAAACACTGAAAACACTGTATTTCCTTTCCGTTACCATGGAAAAGGCTTTATAAACAAATTCAAGATGGCCGCCAGAGCGTGTGGATGCGTGATGGCATTGCCTTGACTCGTCACTCTGATGCTACCTCCAGCGTCATGAATGACTTAAGCCAAACCAATCACCCGTTCCGAAATTGACGAAATGCTAAAAAATTCAACAAGGGGTTGTTTTTCGCTCCAGAGCGTCCGGATTTCCTTCGCTGGCACTGGAGATTTTCACCCAGGTATCTAGATCGCCTTCTTCTCCACCTTCTGAGTTTTCAGCCTTGCGCAAAAATTAGTAAAATGGCACTTGACCCTCGTCGCCAAATGTAAAGTAGGTAACTTTATATTAAATAATTGAAATGAAGAGGAAATAGTTGTAGAACAAATCCTTGAGGTTTTATTCTTAAGTAAAGCGGCATATAAACAGGAGCGCATCTGAACCAGTTGAAGTCCAACAGCTGAATGCCCAATACAGCAGTTGGAATACATAAGTTAACATACTCCACGAGCGATGCACTTTTGAAGAGAAACACTCTCTTCAAAAGTGCACGCCATGGAATCAAACACTACATCACCAAGTACATCAACATAGAAGAAGTACAAAGAAACTTACTTGTACTCTACATTCAAGGAGATCGTCATGGGTTCAGATTAACAATTTTTTGGGTAAACCGATAGCTAATAATATTTAAGTACCCCAAAAAAGAACACGTTAAGGACCTCTTAGTGAAAAGAGATTTGAGAAAAACTGACATAGCAGACCCAGGCCAGAGCACCCAGTCTTACCTACCAAAGTAAGAATGCATTTGAGGGGTGTTACAACCAAAACATCCCCACTTAAGCTATGCCAATGCCTCTCCCACCCGGGCCTGGTCGTTTTCCTCGGAACATAAGGCTACGGTTATGTACAAAACAACAGCCTAGAGTCCCTGCTTGGGGTCACTTATTTAAAAATATTTTGCTTGTACACATTCCTCTTTGTTTCTGCTACAAGAAACCTTGATGGAAGAGTTGTCAACTCAGTGCATGTGGGCAGGGCTCTATGTTTCTAGTCCTCACGTTTTACAAATCATTTTATCAAGTGACTGACATCCCTGTAAACTGAGCCCGAAACTCAAATAGAGGGTGGTGTGCAGGCAGATTAATAGAGCGAGACATACCAGAGTCGAGTCATGGGTGTGGTTTGGCTCTAAGATTCTGTGCACGAGCTTAGTCATGAAAATGTAAACATAATTAAACAATATGATACAATCTTTTCAATATTTTAAAAAGTGTATTTCTTTGACAAGTGAAAGTGTTTCACCTTGTTATATCAGATTATATCACTGTCTGATGTTTCAGTCACATTTCACACTGGTATTCCAAATCCCTTAGCATAAGAGCCAGACTGTCTTAATGGTTAAAGTGTTGCTAAACTTTAGGAGAAGCCTATTGTGGTACCACACAACATACAGCTGGCCAGTGGATTATTTCACCTACTCCAGCACAGCTAGACTATCTCTTTGAACCAACAATATCTTTGGCATGAACTGTTTTATGCATCCTGTCGCAGCATGATAGCGTTCCTCCTATGCAGAAATGTGATGCATACAGTGACCAAATTACCAATGTTATTGCCTTCTTCTGATAATACTCTTGCCTTGGGTGTATTGACCAAAGCATAGCTGTGTCTGACCATTGATTGTTGTCCTGTGCTACATCCCACCCACTGATGCACTATTTCTGCCACTACGACCTGGGTGTATTGGTATGCTTTCTCTAGCCATGTGTCTCATTATGTTCCCTCTCTAGTAATATTAATGCCGTGGTATTTAATCAAATTGAACCTAACTCTAGGTGACCAATCCTCACCCACATCCTCTTATTTGTTGAGTTACCAATCTGGCCTGCACATGTCACAGTCTACGCAGTCTTGAAAACCCATGGGATCTTTCTGATTGTAATGTGAAGGAAGAACTATTTTTTCTGCATCCTGAAGGAAATGTATTACGATAGCTGTTACTTAGGTACATTTGTATTGCAGTACGGAAAAACAGATTAACATAAGCTCCACTTGGTTATTGTGATTTACACGTGGTTCTATAACTAACATTCCTGGGGCCTCATTTATGAAAAGTGACGCATCGCTGCGTGAAAACAGCCATGCGTCCTCCTTGCGAGACCAATGATGCGTCATATTTACAGTTTGACGCATCATGGCGCAAGGAGTTACAGATATGTCAGTATTTCTGACGTATCTGTATGGCGCAAAAGTGACGCATTGCTGGAGTGTGTCACAAAAGTGCCGCAACTCCGGCAATGTGTCCTTTCACATGGGGTAAGCCCCATGTGAAAGGGCCTACGTCAGTCTTACGCCTGCTGTGAGGCAGGCGTTAGAAATTGAAGCATTTGTGTCCTAGAAGTGGTGCAGTGAAATCTCATAGATTTCACTGCGTCACTTCTTTGACCCTGTCTTGTGTCAGAGCGCCCCCCCTGCATACATTATACCTGTCGTAGGTATAATGTGGCGCAGGGGTTTAAAAAGTGACGCATTTACCTAGATGCGTCACTTTGTAAATATGGTGCAACAAGGCACATTTTTTTACGCTGCTGGTGCGTCACAAAAAGTGACGCACCGGCGGCGTAAAAGTGATGCACGGCCTCATAAATGAGGTCCCTGGTCAGGATGGCGGTGTTGGGTAGGATCACTCTCATGGTATAAGAAGTGAATGAGATGATATCACTGTTGACATCATCAATGCAATCTCTGCCAATGCCGTGGGCAAAATAAAACTTGCACTTCCTCTCCACCCAGTAGCCACAGGTATAATACATGCCCAAATACCATGCGGGTAGTGAGGGGAATGGTTTTGAGTGCACAAATGGCCACAGGTCATACCACACCCCTGATTGATATTGGCATGGTCACATGGCATACTCTGGGGGTATTACAGAAAGTGAACAATGAGTGCCATTACAACATCCAAGAAATGCACTGACTGAAATATTTTTAAGGGAGGTTACAGTTTTTTTTACTAAGATCATATATCAACTTATTTTATAACTAAAGTTAGATCCACAGAAAATAACTCCAGTTGAAGTTTTGTTACTCTTACAATCCAAAAAATAATGCCCACTACGTCATAGCTAGCAGTACCACCACAGTGTTTCCTCATGTACCACTCATGACATGACCAATGACATTAGAGGCGAATTGAATTATCTCATGAGACATCATCAATGACATCACAAATAACAGAGGGCAGGCAGATGCAAGATGGCCAGGTGGACGTGATCCACATCGGCTCCCGAACCTCCATGCTGTAAAGAACAGCTACAGGCTGAAAATCGTAGCCTGAATCGCAACCAGGAGGCCAGCAAAGATACCTGACGAAATAGGAGCTGTGAGAGGGAGCTCACGGGGCCCGCACAACAGGGATCTTCGTGGCTATCGTCGGCATAGGGGAGCAAAGCGGGCCCATAAAATGGCGCCGGCGGAAGCGGTCCCTTCGGCAGGACGGTTTAGCTGAAGCTCCAGAGCGGCCTCAAAAACGAGAGCACTGGCATCCTCGGGGTGGTGCGATGGACTGTGGGGGCCCCAGGAGTGCCTGCAGACAAGAAGAAGACAAACGCCTGGAGGAGAGGGCCCGGCGCTGCCCTCGTGAGACAAAATTTGTTTCAATCACTCACCGCTAGATATCGGAAGGTGAGCGGGGGCACTGCAGGTGGCGCTTGGTCTCCCGCAGACAAACATGGCCAGTGGGGACCTGACGATCGGTGTGCTCCATGCTCCCAGTGGGCCCGTGAATAGATGCCAGACTTTAAATGGCGCCCGTAGCTAAGCGGCATGGGGGCTTAACAGAGCACCCTGGAGAGGTCCCCCCCTTAGAAAAGCCAGTTTTGAGACACATGTAGCACAACAGCAATAGGCACAACGATAAAAGCACTGGCAACAAGGTGGGAAAAATTAGCACAATACCTGGTATCTCCGGTTCCATGCCTGACTCTAAAATGGCCAACGACTCCTAATAAGAGGACAGGCTTCTGAGAGACACAGCATGCTGTTGGTGGGTCCGAAGGGGGCCTCACTTCCTCGAAGTAGTAAGACTGTCAGTGTGCACTTATGCCACCAAAAAAGGCAACAGGCAACATCTCTACCTGCTTTACCTCCACAGCTGTGATCGCTCCCGAAATATTGCCTGTACCTGCCTAAAATGGCGGCCGCAATATCCCACGATACGCATCTACAATCTTCTCGATGCAATATTTGTTTCCTGTGTAATGCAGTACTCAAAGTTTTCCAGCGCTCTCTTCACTCTGTGGCCCCTGGATCCGCTATAAGCAGTGCCTGTCCCCAAGATGGCGACTAGGGCCAGTCCTGACTACCGCCGCGGGGGACTCCTGAGGTACCGGGGCACTCCCAAACTGAGCTGGTGGGACGTTCCATGGGATCAAGTATCTCTCCTGATCTAAAATCATTGGTCATTGTCCTGTTCTGGATCAGCCCTCACCGACCCCGCTCACCCTCCATGACACTTGACTCTGAGATCTTTCCATCGGCAGCTGAGACCTAGACATTTTGACTGCCGCCCGGGGGAGATACCTCGCGAGCTAAAGGGGAGATGGGCTATGGATTTCCCTCTTTGACCATCACCTACCCAGCCGGTCTTTGGGCAAACTCTCCTGCATCTCTCTTTTGGACCTTTCTCCCTTCTCCTGTTCACTATACCCCCTACCCCCTCCTCTCTACTCTTCTCCTCTTTCCTGCTATTGACTTTTGCCCTCACCCGTCCTTGGTCATAGTTCCCACCCTGTCTATCCCCTGGACATTCTTCTGTGACCTTTCCCTCGTCAGTTGAGATCTAGCTATCTGACTGATGCCCGATGGAGCTACCTGTTTAGCTATTGGGGTGATGATCTGTGGATTCCCTCCTCGGACGTCACCTACCCAGTCGGTGTTTGGGCAGACTTCCTTTCTCCTCTAATGCCGTCTTTTCATCTCTCCTGCCGTCTTTTCCCTCATCCTCCCCTCCACACTCCCCCCTCCTCTCTATTTGTCTCACCTTTCTTTCCTCTCCCAATTTGTTGTTTAATTTTTGATGTAATGTGTATTTGTTTTCATTCTCTGTAACATTGTGTAGCTTAATGTAAAGTGCTCTGACACCTACCGGTCAAGCCAGCACTATATATAACTAATAAATAACGCTCCTCTGAACTTCTGTTGGACCTTTGATGACGCCCCATGGACATCAAAACTGTTTGTACTCACCTCGATGTACGAGCAACCTTGGCCGATGCCCGTTGGAGCTGTCACATGCAGCTAAAGGCGAATCTGGCCCTGGTTTCACCCCCTCGGCCGTCACCTACCCAGTCGGACATCTGACATTGTTTTCCTCTTTTCTCCCGTTGTGTATTGCCTCCCTCCCCCTCCTCCTTCCCCTGTAACTCATGTAAAGCGCTCCTACACCTCCGGGTCTAGCCACCGCTATATAAGGCTTTTCAAATAAATAAAATAAATCACTAATGCTGCATAAGATTCTGTTTCCACATGTGATGACACCGTCTAACCATGTTTTAAAAATGCTTCTGTGACACATGACAGGACTTCCTAGGGAAATGTTTACCATTTTTGGGTACATGACAGTGCCCCTTGGTCATAAAATGCCCTTTTTAAAAAATATATTCTTAGCATCGACCACTGCTGAATTTTTGCAGAACTATTAACAAGTTGTATCAATATGATATATGTGAGAAAATATGTTTGCTGTCGGTTGAATTGCAATGACTTTTAGTCGCCATGCAATCTCTATTCACATTCACAGGTTGCCACCTTACATCAGTCAAAATCCTTAAAGATTGTGAAGACTTGGTGTTTAGAGGTAATCAGCAAGCCCTCACTAAAGAAGACACAAACAAGAATTACCACATACAATAGAGCCATTAGAGATGTGAAACGACACGATGAATAGAAAAATGAAGGATGTGAAAGCCCAAACCTTGCTGCGACGAAGTCTACCCGGCCTACTTCCTACAGAAAAATTTGACGTGGAACCCCAGAATTATAAAGTGTTTGTAAATCATTTTCAAATTCGTTTTGTTTTCAGACTGGAACCTTTTGCATCTGACCAGAAAAAGCTGAATTTTTTCTGAGTAATCTAAGTGGAGATGCAGCCTTCTAGTCAGCACCTTTAATAGCTGTCCCTCAACATAGATTAATCTCTTCCTTCGCTGTCTTTCAGAAGGAAATTAGATTAAGATTCCAAGAATGTCATGCAGATCAAGCCTCGGCAAGTGAACTATTAGAACCGTGGTTAGGAAATGAGAATCTATCTTCCTATACAGCTTCATTCAAACACCAAGCCTTCTCATCAGACTGGAACGACCAAGCCCTCACATGTGATTCCCAATGCAGTTTAAAAGATGAATGAAAGGACGAAGTGGAAACATAACTAATTCCACAAACTTGTGCTCTCCTCTTAGAATTAGTCATTCAAATTGACTAATGCTACAAGAGAGAAAATAAGAAAGAAATACGGAACACTTATCCTTACCGATTCTTGTATGCCACCAGAACCCCACTCAGAAGACGATAGAAAGAAGAGATTCCTTCGAATAGTTCAGGTTGAAAGTAGTTTTAGAAGTCCACTAAGAACTAAGGAAGACGTGAAAGAAGAATACCAGGAGCATTATGTTAACATAATGGAAATTGAAACTTTTTATATGAGTTAGACTGTAACTGGGCGCTCTTTCACTCCTGTGAAAAATACCCTGATTATGCCAACTTGCCAACCCGTGGCATTTCTGCATATTGCACCAATGATGAAAAGAAGGGGCAAGTGTCTGCCCTATTTAATTCTGATGCAGTGAGAAATGTTATTGAAATTTCATTTCTGAAAAAGATTCTTATTTAAAACGTTTTCCAACACCAGAAGTTTGCAATGTAGCTGTTGAGAGAACACTTGCTTCCGGATACACCACCCATCATACTAATATAATGCTTATGTCTTGTGCAAAAAACAATTAAGCAAAATATTTTTATATTATTTAGGTGCCTGAATTTTATTTAATTCTGAGCATCGTTTGGTTACAAATCTAGTAGCTCATCCAGGGCCGGCTTTAACACCGGTGGTGCCCTGTGTGACAGTGTTTGCTGACACCCCCCCCCCCCCCAACCCACCCCATTGACAACCTCTACCACGAATTCCCTCAACACCGCCCTTTAAGAGTGCCCCTCAAGTCTCCAGAACCACTGTCTCTCTGATTCATTTAGTTTTATAGCACCACTCATACCATTGTAAGGTGTCAGAACACTTTACATCACACACACATTGCACAGAGACAATCATATGTGTGTAAATCAGTGTATATGAAATGTTACATCAGACAGGACTACAAGGTGTAGTGTAGGAGTGACATGCCATCGATACTGGTAGGCAATATAGTTGAAGAGCCCTTACTCTGGAAAAGCACAAATTTAGAATTTTAAAATGTAACACCACTGTTAGGGGTTCTCTTTAATAACAAGAATGAAATAATGAAAGATGGGAAAAAAATATAGCGCTAACATAATACTTTTGCACGCAGCTGTTTGATGACAGTTAATAGATCAATGTTCTATATTAGGATTTTGACTTACACCAACGATAAGTAACAAAAGGAGCTCTCTTACAGATGCAGTAACCCACTGACCTATTTGCATAAAATGCACTTTGTGATCTGCATGTTACACGTTCTTTGCAGCAGGAATTTTTAACCCTCTACTCTACCTTTGGATGAGTCAAAACTTACACTAGTCTCTTTCCAGGAAGACGATTAATCTACGGAGTTATCTTGACATTTTAATTGATGCTTGATAATTGCCTTCAGCAACGCCGCTGCAGATGCTTTTTAAATGACAATATACTTGCAAAAATGACGCCCCCACGCCAAGTCAGGGCCCGGTGCGGTGGCACCGATCGCACGACCCTAACTCATCCAGCTGAATTTAAAGACATTTAATTTACCAGTACACACCATCTCATGCTAGTAACAATACTCAGGCTAACTCAGGTTGGTTTCCCTGGGATTGTAAAGCAGAAAGAAGGTTGGTTATCAAGGTAGTGAGAAATAAGAGTATATCAGCTATTCAGGAGCTTGAAGAAGCGATATGGATATATAACTTTGTTGTTGAGTAAAAAAATAAAATACGTCTTTGCATTACAATGGGCACAAATGAATGAAGTGATATCCCATCTCAAGTCAAGAAAATTATGGCACTTGGTGAATACCGATATAATGATATCCCCTAACCACATGGAGATGCAGGCAAGTGAAAACAAATGGATTGAACATATTTTGGCCTTATACAGAACCCCCCTTGAGGGAACAATCTCTTCCCAGGAAATATTGAGCAAGCAGGCTGCCTAACTCTTATTTTCATTGGGAGGTAGCGTTATCGCTGAAGTAATAGGCCATTTGAAAGCATCCAGAGCAGGAAGCTTGTATTGTCTTTTTGGCAGACTCTCTTTAACCTGTTCCGTGCTCGTGACGGAACCACTCCGTCACGTGCCACGAGCGTGCTGTGCTAATGACGGAGAGGTTCAGTCACACCGCGGCCGCTCCACCCACGCTGCATCAATTCCGCGCCTGCACGGCTGAATTAATGAGCGGGCGGGGCCCTGACGGAACCACTCCGTCATGAGCACAGCACGCCCATGGCTCGTGACGGAGTGGCTCCGTCACAAGCATGGCGGAGCCGCGCCACCCCCCCTCCCGCCCAGCACCGCGGCTGAATTACCGCCTCTGCTAAGGAGTTAATAGGAAAATGAGCTTCGCTCATTTTTAGGTAGAGCCTAGGCAGCGCAAATGTGTTGTAGGCAAGACATGTAGTATTGAGTAAAGCGTGGTAGCTCCCGCCTGCTCCTCACCATTTGTTATGTGCAGTTCCGGTCTACCCGTAATTGGTTTAGGGAAGGAACGTCACTTCCGATTTATTTTAGTGCAGCACCGACCAACTACAGTTTTGTTACGCTTACACAGCATAATTGATATTTGGGGAACTCTTTGCTTCATGCTTGCCAACCTAAGCCTCCGTAGGCTGCAGCAGCAATGAGCCGTCAGTGGCCTGGCCTGCCTTCTTATGCTGCCACGGAGCGCGGCGTCCATGCCAGCCCCGCAGCACAGTTTTCTAAGGTCTCCAACCCCCAGCAGGATGCTTGCCAACATTAATTTTCAAGCGCTCAGATCAGCTGATGTCCAAGAGTCCGCAGAGACTTTCTGTTTCCTTCCAGTGGTGAGCAGCACTCACAGGAGGTAGGGAGGGAAACAGTGGGATCACCACCCAGCAGGCAGGCGCAATGCAGACACGACTCTGCACAACAGCCCCCATGGCAAAGACAGCAGGTATGTCGGCAGCAGCACCACTCAGATTACAGTGACTATAAAAAGTGGTGTTGCGTAGAAAAATGACCTGCCAAGTTTTCCCTTTCTAAATAGTTGCATCTTAAAGTTCAATTAGACTCCATTTTCAGTGTGTCGGTTGAATTGTTCTTTTTTTTGCTTGGCACCAGTGACACAGAGAATGTGTATCTGTCTATCTTTCAGGCAGCATCTCCTTAGCTTCTTGTCACTCTTGGCGCTTGTTTAACAGTCAGGGGATGGGAGCTCCACATGTGTTTCTGATTATGGCTGCACTATTTTGTTACTGTATTGTTTACATTCTGTGTTACTGTCTATAGTCTTGTGTACCCGCACATACTTATGTATCTCTGCACTTGCTTGTGTGATCATATACACACTAATGCTGCTCATTTACCATAGAGTGTTGTTCTGCACACACCCTTATGTTTATGTACACGCACACATCCACACACACACTGGGATGGTAGAGGACATGTTTTATTTTTTTATTTTTTATTTCCAAAAACCTTTATTGCATGAAATGACAAATAGTACAGCACAGTATAAATCTCCACTGTAGCAGATTCATAGACAATAGCGATACATGAACCTTACATTCCTTCCCAATCCAAAACCCCACCCCGCCCTTCCTAGTAACCCACCCTCTATGGCCTCCCTATATCTACAGCGAGGCTCAGACGCACATACCAAACAGCATGACCACAGGTAGTGTCTCAGAACATGAAAACCAGTACAGCAGCGGCCCAATGGCCTTTTTATCTTTTCCCTTCAATAGGCAGGCGGGCGGGGTTCACCCCAGGAAAAGCAGTCCAGCACCATGTCCTCCAGAACTCGGAGCGTCAGCGTCCTCGTGTGCATGAACTGCCCGCTCATCAGGCACTACAGACATGCATATCCCCTTCAATTAATACCCATTTCCTTCAGCACTCTCCTCCGATTGCAGATTTAGAAGATAGGTCGTCAGTGGCCCCCAGATATCCTTGTGATGGGACCGCAGTGGCAATTGCTCCGCATAAGCATGCAGTTGTTCCTGCCAGGTAGCCAGGTCATGGATCCAATCTTTAAACTTAAGCGCCCTGCCCCTTCCCCACCTACAGGCCACCTGTCTTCTTGACAGGAGTATACCCATTGCCAGAAACCTTTTATGCAGTGTCTTTATGTCCCCAATCAGTCCCAGCAGCGCCCTGAGGGGGACAGCTCAACCGGAGTTCCTATCATACAAGTTAAGCCCGTGAATACCTCCTCCCAGTAAGTAGCGACCCTCGGGCACTGCCATGCCAGGTGCATGAAGTCTGCCCCCCCTGACCGCAGCGCACACATTTATCATCCTCACGAAGCTGTAGCTTATGCAGCCGAGCCGGGGTATGATAAAGGCGATGCAGGAATTTGTAATGCAGTAAGCGCAGTCTACTACTGCTGGTGACAGCATCTGTTTGAGAACAGCACGCTTCCCATTGTTCGTCTGTTAGGGGACTTACCAAATCCTCATCCCATTCCCTCCTGGCCCTAACTAGGTGAGCTGGCGGCGCACTCCTAACTCGTTTATACAGCAGTGATATGGTATGCTTGGGGACATCAGAGTGCAGCAGTAAATGCAGGGAGTGGAATATATCCGTCTCATTTGGGAAATCCGGGGACACAGCTTTAACACTCTGCCTTAGCCGAGTGTACATGAATATTTCCATGATCGTGGGTGTATGCTCCCCAAAGAATTGCTCCTTTGAATTTCCCACCCACGTAGAGGTCCCCCCATGTACTATTCTGCATGCTGACAGGCCCAGAGACTGAAGCTTGAGTCACCGGATTAAGAGACACACAGGTAATGGAGATGGCCCCGTGCTGAGAAAGCCGTCTGAGTGAGCAGAAGGCGTGCGTGAAGCAGCACTCGATCGAATAAAGAAAAGAGCAGGCAGCGACCGAGAAAGCCGCTTGAGATAACAGAAGGAGTGCGCGAAGCAGCGCCCGAATAAAATCAGAAAAGAGCAGACAGCGACCGGCCATAGCTCCAAAAACAAACAGAGACGAGTGTCCTCATAAACACAGAGAAGTGTCAACATAAATGAAGAGGCACATGCAGGTAAACGACACAGAAGAATTATAGACTAAAAAGTAAACCTGTGGACCGGTGACAAGCTGGAGAACAGACAAACATAAAGAGACAGAGCCCTGAAGAGAACCCGAAAACTGATGTCACCGGTTTTGAAATGCGTCAGCATATAAAGGGAAATTGATACTGATTGTCTAGTAGACCAATGAATTTATTTGTGGTTTATTGAGAAAAAAACTTTTTTCATGCATTAATTTGCTGTTTTACTGAACCTTTAGTTGAGTGTGACTTTGTCCTGTTGCGGTGTTGTAGAGAAATACCGCATGACTATCAATTGTTTGTTGGTAAAAGTTTGATGTAAATTGTATATTGTATATATATATGTGTTGATGAATTGTTTTGTATTCATGTGTATTGTGTCAAGAGTTAAGTGTCTTTCTCATACATGAAATATAAGAATGATAAAAATAATAAAATCAAAGGGTATGAATAAAGGATACCCAACAAACTAAGGAATAATACTGGTTTGTTTTCCTCAAATCAGAGGACAAAAAAAAAGTGTGTAGTTGGTAATTCTTATTTTTTGAAATTTCTATGGTCTAACCGACTACATGTCCCAGGACCTAACTCCTTAACTTAACAAAGACTAATAGATTATGGCATAACCTTTCAGTGGTGACGGGAAGCAGTGGGAAGTGTCGTAGCGTTATCCTGGGTGAATACATCAGCCGCACCCCCTCCGCCCGCGCCAGCCAATGCCATACTTTCACCGTACAATCTACCGTGGATGGATCATTCCACCTCTCCTTGACAGGCATAAACAGGTGCCACTCAGGCGGCGTTGGGGTCATGTCGCCATCCTCCACCGCGAGGTGGGGCATGAATGGGGGCGGATGGAACCAGTACACCGCATACTGAGCTTGAGCACAGTAGTAGTATTGCTCGAAATTGGGAACGTCAAACCCCCCGAGGTGATACGGTAGCATCAGTGTGTCCAGAGTCAATCGTGCTTGCTTGCCCCCCAAATAAGCCACACCAGTTGCGTTTTAAGTGTTTTGAAGAAGAATCTACCCAAGTAATAGGAAATATTTATGGACAAGTAGAGAAATTTCGGCAAGATGTTCATCTTAATTAAAGAGATAGGCCCTGCCATTGAGAGTGGCAGCTTTATCCACTTAGTAACGTTATCAGTTACCTTGTCAATGGCCATCCCATAATTAATGCGCATTAAAGCATCTTTATCTCTGGTAATGTGAATTCCTAAGTATTTATAATCTCCCATTTCCCATAGTAAAGGGTAATCCAACTGATGCGGCATTGTTTTGTCCATCAAGGGGAAAACTGCAGATTTATTCCAATTTATCTGCACAACAGCTATGGACCCAAATTTAGTAATCTCATGCAGCACCGGGTTAAGATTATCCTGTGGTTTGTGGATATACAGCGTTATGTCATCCGCATAGAGGGAAACTAACAGCTGCCTGGATGGGTAAACGAGGGCTCTGTGGTTATGGTGCTGGCGCAATTTCGCATCCAGAGGCTCTATCGCTTGTGCGAATTGCACTGGGGAGAGCGGGCACCCCTGCTTCGTGCCCCTGGTGATGGCAAAGGATTCGGACCGAGAGCCATTGAGCATGACCGAGGCCCACGGGCAAGTATATAGCAATTTAATCCAATTCACAAAAGAATACGGCATACCCATTTACCTCAGTGTCCCCATCAAATAATCCCATTTCACTGAATTGAATGCTTTAGTGGTGTCTAAAAAGACCGCCACCGCAGCGCTGTTTGGATCTATATCCAGGACTGTCAGGAGGGTACGAAGATTATGGGAAGTGGCTCGATTTGGGACAAAACCTGCCTGATCGGGTAACACCATGCACTCCACGAGGAGATTGAGACGTTTCGGAAGCACTTTTGCTAAGATTTTGGTGTCGCTATTCAGGAGTGAGAGGGGCTGATAAGAGTCACAGCTAGCCAGGGATTTACCAGGTTTCAACAGGGACAGTATTAGGGCTTCCCTTATGGTAGATGGCAGCACCCCCTCCTCTAGCGCCTCATAGAAAACCACCTTCAGAATAGGTGCAAGAATGGACACATACATTATATAGAAGTCAATTGGGAGGCCATCGGACCCAGGTGCCTTCCACACCGGTATGTGCATGACTGCATCCGTTATCTCATCTACCTCCAACTCATGGTCAAGGAATTTGCGTTGCGTGTCCCCCAGCCATGCCAGCGCTGTGTCAGCAAAGTACCCCTGTAGGTCCAAAGGTGTGCCCCTTTGCGATGTGTAAAGCTTTTTGTAGTAGTCCCCCAGGGTAGTTAGCATATCAGGGAGGTTCTTATCTGTCTGGCCTTGCTCGTCCTGCAGCTCAGTGATATAGTTATTGAATTTAGGGGGACACACCGTGTTAGCTAACGCACGTCCTGGTCGGTCTCCCTCCCCATACACTGAGCCGTGAAGGCCCTACCACGAAACTTACACTCCCTGTTCGCCGCCTCCTCATATTCCATTATTTTACTCCTCAACCTGGTCGTCAGAGTCCCTGGATCCCTGCCTCCCCCCATGCCCCTTTCCAATGCCTTAAGCTCCCCCTCCAGTCTGTGCAGATCTCTACGTAGGTCCCTAAGAATGCCCCCGCCCTTGGAGATGCACCATGCTCTCACAGTTACCTTAAACGCCTCCCAGACTGTCGTTAAGCTAGACACCGAGACAATGTTCCTAGCAAAAAAACCCTGAATCTCCTGTTCCACCTCCGTTTTAAACACTGCATCCTCTAGATGTAGTGGATTCAGTCGCCAATTTAGATATGGGGTCGGGTTCAGCGGAGTACGCAGCGTCACCAACACCGGGGAATGATCTGAAAATGTAAGCGCCAAATGAACCGCCCTGTCAACCCAATGAGCCATGCCCGCTGCCAGCAACAGATATTCCAGTCTGGCCCAACTGCTATGTACCGCCGAATAGTGCATCCCTTCCCTCTGCAATGGGTGGCAGTGGCGGCAGGCATCAAGTAATTGGTCCGAGCCGAGTATGTCATGTAGGGTGCGTTGCGCAGTGGTGTAGTGCCCCGCTGTAGCATGTGATCTATCGTGTTGAGGGTCCGTCACCATATTAAAGTCCCCACCACAGATGACGTATGTGGACCCCAATGTTTGAATTTTGCCCCTTAACTGCTGCAGGGGATGAGCATCATCCGTATTGGGGCCATAGTAGTTTGCAATAGTCACATCATGTGAATTGAGTTCACTCCCGTCAGCATCCATTTCCATCCCTCCCAGCACAAACCGAACTCCCCTCCTAATGAGGATGGCCACCCCCCTAGAGTAGCCTGAGTATGATGCAAAGCATCTATGGGATGCCCACTTCATTGCAAATTGAGGTGTGGTACCGGGCTGTAAATGGTTCTCCGTTAACAGGGCAACATGAACATGGTGGCGGTCCAAATACCCTAGTACCTGCCTTCATTTCCACGGGTTATTCAGCCCTCTCACATTCCAAGACATAACATACAAATCATTTCTATCTTCTGTGGCATCTGTCATGACAACTGGTTATACAATAGCTACTCCTGTGTGCATCTCGGTGGTTGACCATACTAACTTTGTACCTCTCCCCACCCCCAAACCCCCCTCCCCCGCCCACACCGGTATCCCCAACTTGCCGGGAACTTCCATACCTCCCCCCCAACACTCTTCCCAAAAAACTGCATTCTTACCCCCAAAGCTAAACAATACGCGTAGTACAGGGAATGCCCTCATATGGGGACTGCTAGGGGCCCTCGCCGTGCCCACTCCACCTCCTTATTTCACCCGTCCGCTACCCCACTTAACAAGTGGGCCATGATGACGGGACGGAGGCGAGCAACCGGGCGGCAAAAATTGTATAACAGTCAATAAACATCAGTGATACGTCACCAACTCGGTACAGTTCTCAGGAGTCTCTTTGCCTTGACTCTGCTGCAGCTCGCACTTCGCGGGGACATGGAATCAGCCAGGGTCCGACAGTGGCGAATGGGACCGGGAGCGTCTGCGTGGAGCCTATTCCTGCAATGCCGCTCTACAGTCACGTTTAAGGTACTCCTCCACCTGCTGAGGAGAATTGAAGAGATGTTGTTTGCCCCGGTGGTGGATCTTTAATCTTGCAGGATATAGCATAGCGTATGTAATTTCTTGTGCTTGCAGCTTCTTTTTCACAGCTGTGAACTTACAGCAGGCTTCCTGCACGGCCTGGGTGAAGTCGGGGTAGAAGGCCATGGTGGTGTTCTCATATCACACTTCACCCTTCCCACGTGCTAGGCGTAGGACAATGTCCCTGTCGTGGTAATTCAAGAAGCGCACTATCACCGGGCGTGGCGGGGCTCCCGGGGGTGGGCCAGTGATCTGTGGGCCCGCTCAATGGTCTTGTGTGCAGAGAAGGAGTCCTTACCAAATAGCTCAACCTTCAACCGTCCAATGAAGTCCTCCATCCTCCCGGTGTTCGTGGACTCCGCCAGGCCCAATATCCGTACGTTGTTCCTCCGTGAGCGGGCCTCTAACTCCTCATTTTTGTCCGCTATGACCTTCAGCGGCTTGTCCATCTGGAGCATATGCTGTTTGTTGGCCCCCGCACCGTCCTCCAATCCCGACACTCTGTGTTCCACCTCCTTGAGCTGTGCATCATGCTGGTCAATTTTTTCAACCACCGCCTCTAGTCTGCTAATCATAGCGTCCATCTTAGAGTCTATGGAGGTGAGGCTCTATTGCATCCCCACCAGCAGTACCTTCCAGTCCTCATCCCTTCCGCGCGTCGAAGGACAGCTTTGCTTGTTTGGCCTCAGATCTCCCCATGCTGTCCAGCCGCGTGTCGCAGGCGCGCTTCACACAGGGTAGGTATATGTGTGTCTCGCCCCTAGGAGATTATGCATGTTAGTACACCACACTCTCCGCCACAGCACTTGATCTCTCCCTAAACCACCAGCCTGTAAAGGAGCCCAAGGTGGTTCAGCCAGCCAACCTGCACGGTCTCAAAATGGATGCCAGGGAGCCGGGGGGGTCACAGCAGCAAGTCCACAGACCAAGGCGTTTGAGTAACAGCAACCAGTGGCCCCTAAAATGTCCGGAAGAACACCCTCTGCACTTCTGTCTACTCACAGGGGGCCATTAGCTATTGCTACCACATGTACCCCACAAAATGGCCGCCCTGGGTCCACTCCGCGCAACAGTCGTCCCCTCTGCCCGACGCGTCCTCCTGAAACACCGCTGTGCCCCCAAACGTGTGTCCAGCCCCGGCCACAGGGCCTTAATACCAGGGATTGTACCCCTGATGCCCCCAGGCTCCCCCACTCCTCACCGCACTTGCAGCCAGCCCTCGGGCCTCTCCGCCGATCTCTCCCCGCCATGCACGGGCCTCAGAGCGCACTCGTAGCAGCCTCTCATGGCTGCCACCCAGTGATCTCGTTCGGACTCCTCAGGGCTGCGCCGCAGGTTACCACAGTGTGGAAGCGGCACTGCTGTGGTACGCAATCACCTCAAGCCACACAATGACGTAGTTGGCGGAGCGGCGGGGCCTGCATGGCATCGGCCTTTCCCAGCAACTTCAGCCGCCGAAACCTTCCAGGCCGCCCACTACCCGCTCTGCACACAGGCTCTGCAACCTGTCACTCTGCATACAGCAGCTCCCAGGCAGCAGATACGGGCCGTCAGAGCCAGCACACTTTCCGCCGTCCGATGGTACATTTCGTGGTCCGTTATATAAAGCAGGATGAGTATTATGCATGAAAACCCACCCGGATCGGCGGGAGCCTCACATCACCGCGGCCATTACGGTCAAGCACCACCTAGCGCCCCGACATGTTTGTTATTATACACTATTATTTCCCCACACACTTGTGCTACAGTGCTTACAATAATGTGCACAGATGTGTGATATTTATTTACACACAAACCAAAACACATACACTGCCCCCAGCCACCGCCCATGTTTCTGTGCACTTTATTATTTTTCTGTAACGATGCATGGGTTGTTATGTAAACACATGTTTTGGGCCATATTTTGGCTGTTGGTCAGTCTGTTTTATGGACTGCTGGGGCCAGTTTTCTCTGTTGATTTCCCTGAGAGTAAAACAAACATTGTCTGCAGCAAGCACAAATCCATACACTGCAAAAGATTTCTACAGAGTTTCTATAAAGTTCAAAGCTGCCCCAATCGAAAACATGGGCCATTTTTTAAGTATTTTATTCACTAACTGGTTCCATTCTTATTGTGGTGCAGAGGCATTTTATTCTCTGTCCCAGCTCAAACTTGGTGCACACACTTGTATTTCACCGTGCTTCGTAGAGAATAAAACAAACAATAGGGGCAGGTGAAGAGTGAACACATCCTGACGCAGAGGGAGCACCCCACACAGAACTCCTCCACATTAGCTTTTTCAAAACAGGGAAAAAGTTAAGTTTTTGAGCTATGTGACCTAGTGCTGACTTTGCTTTGATAAGTCAATAGGCAGTCCTGAGAAGTCAAGCCAGCATGCCACCTCCGGCTCTTCTGGTAAATCAGATCACCTCAGCAGCTGGATACCCTTCACTGCACTCTGTGCCATTACAACACTATACTCCCACCTCTGCACTCTCTCCACTGTAGTCAACTCTATGCCTACTTTGCATCACCCCACTCTATGCCACTCTAATTTATTCTGCATCATTGCACACCACCCCACTGCATTCTACACCTCTGCACTCTACTATTCACCTCTCCTCTCTACTCTGCACCACTCACAACATCATTCCACATAATTAAGCCCATAACACACAATCTCACTCTACATATTTTCATAACAGTTAATGCCATTTAATTATTTTCCACATAATTCCAAAGCACACCATGGCACATATTTCCGTTACACAACTCTACACCACACAACTCCACAACAAACAATTCCAAAATAACCCATCTCTACATCACACTTCCACCAACCCTGTCATCTGACTCCACACTCTCACTGCCCCTCTCATCTCTCCCTCAAACTACCACTACTCTCTCTTATCTGCTGTTCCATTGTGACCCTTTCATCCCTCCCTCACACTCCTTGTCTCCTCTCTATGCTGCCTGCTCACACATACTACCATCCAGAACTGTGCACTGGTCCACCTCTCGCCTCCAAAGGCCCCCCAGTTCCCTTCTGACTCATCCCTCTTTCTCTCGCTCTCTCTTTCGCTCACACCTCATGCTCCCTTCCCAACTCTTTCATGTGGTTTACTTCAGGTCCTTGAGCATGGTTTCTTTCGAGTGCCTTTTCAAAGTTTCCATCCCGCAAATATAAGCTTCTCGCCTCTTCTTTCTATCTTTCACACATACTCTTTCTGATCCTCAATCTGGAGTTCAGTCACTGTTTCATACACAAACTACCTACCCTTCTCTCTCTTCCTTTTGTATCTATTCTGTGTAGCTTTCACCCCTATCTATTCACCATGCCACATCATTCCTCTACACAAATATGCCACACAATTTCCACCCACATAATTCTGCAACTGACAATTCCAATTCAACCCACATAATTCCACTCCACACCACATGCATCCACTCCACTCCAAACGAAAATACATACTTAAAAGCCATTGTCATTTACAAAGCCAGTAGCTCTAACTTTCACAAATGAGAGACCTATTGCATTGCAAATGCTTGTTTAAAGTGTTATCCTCAAAAGGATTTGCTACCGATTCGTGGCAGGGTGCTATCAGCAAACCAATCCATAAGAATGGTGACCGGAGAATCCCAGAAACTATAGGTTAATTCCATTACTTGATATGTCATTTAAGATGCATACAAAAAAACTTTTTCTTCAACTTAAGAGCGGGGCTTTTATTCTCAGGTATAGTCCCTAGAAAACAAGGTGAAGTTAGGCCCAATTATTCGGCAATTGATCACTATGCAGTCTTTTGGGCGGTGGGAACCAAGTCCCTGAAGACAAGCTATGTTGTTGCTTTGTGGATTTCTGATCCACCTTTGACCAAGTAGATTGAGAGTCCCTAAGGAAAAAACGACAGTGTTTTAAAATCCTGCTGGCCCTTTTAAATATGATACAACAGCTGTACTCAAATAACTGGGTACAGGGAGATCTCTAAGGGTATGGAAACCTGTCTGAAACAATTCCAGTGCATTATGGATTGCGAAAGTTGAATGTAAGCACCTCTGTTATTTAGTCTTTTAATCTTTGATCTCCCCATGATGTTAGCTAAGACAAATCAGTGCTCCCCAAAAATCTGTGAATCACACATCCCATGTCTTCTATACATGAATAGATTAGTTTCAATTGACTACATACCAATAGGCAAACAACAGAAAGTTAAAGCACTAGGTGATTATTGTGAGTCCAGTGGTCTAACAGGGAAGAAACCCAATAAGTTGGTTTGATTTTTTGATAATATACCACTAGAACAGATAAGGGTCTATAAATATCTAGGGTGTAAATGTGCTAATAATCTGAAATGGGATAGGCATGTTGAGATCCTACAAATCTCTCTGATGACCACAGCAAATGTCCTCAAGATTTGACGCAGAGTATGGGATAATCAGTTGAACCGTTAAAGAAAGTAATACAATGAGAATTACTCTCACGCTCTATGGATTTGAGGTGCTGGTATAGCGTTATTTTGACCCCACCTTTACAGATCCAAATACATGTTATAACCATGCACTTAGCACTTGTTTCCTGTGTGACCAAACGACATTCATATGAAATGTTGCACTTGTAATCATTATTGAAGGACATTCACTGTAGAATTAGAAAATTCATACATAACACTGTGTGCCTTAACCATATTAAATGAAATACTATTCAAAGACTTGAGAAATAAACCATCCTTACATATTTAGAATGTGTTTACTCTAGAAACGAAAATGAAAATGGATTTATGTAATGTGTGTACTAATGTTTCATGAATAGTTTATATCAAATGTAGTTCTTAGTCATACTTACGCATATGCATTATAGATTTATTAGAACATTGGAATGTTGGGAGCTCCATTGAAAACAATGGAGTGCTTCAGGCTTATAATGGCTGGTATAAGCCTGGAGCTCCAACATTCCAATGTTTCTTTGTTCACAGCTCAGGCTGTGAACAAAGACTTCAGGGAGCCTGAGGGGATTCCAATCCCCTCACACGCCCATAAGGCTTTGTTTTTTTTTGTTAGAACATTCTGCCCTCTAGTGGCACAATGTTCTAATAGCCTTATAGCCCTTCGTAGCTGGGCTATACCGGCTATTAAAGTCCCTCTCCCTTGTTAAAGGCCCGAGCCGAACGCTGGAGAGGGCCTTTAATAGAAGGTATAGCCCTCTTCGGCTGGCAGTAAGACTATATTGTATGCCACATGCAATATGAATCTAATCTACTGACAAGTTATATTAATTTGTGTTTAAAAGTGCACACAAATATTAAATCTGCACCATTGAGTTAATATACAAAGTTGCCTTAAGTAGGCCTCTTTTCCATTCTGCATAAAACACTGTTTTCCATTTCTACTTTCATGACACATTGATAGTTTGAGAATAGATGCAATACTGTACTGGCGAAAGAGAGAGAGCCTGAGAAGAACACCTTGGTGAAGAAACATGGAGAGCCAGAGAGTTAACGGAAGAGTCCTATTCAGCAATGTTACCACATGGCTTGGTTGTGCAAGGACAATGTTGTTCTCATGTTCATTGTGGGACATTTCATAAATGTTACAGCTTTCATCACAATAAAGGAACTGGACAATGGAACCCCTGTTTATGCAAACAGAGGGGTGGTACCCCAGTGATTTTAGTGTGAATAACTGGAGTCTAAACTACCTAGAGACACTTTTCTTTGGACTTTGAGAGGTTAGTCCTCTATGCTCGTTCCCTTTGATTTTTGCTGAGTGAGGCCTAGTCTAACACTCTAAATTCCCCTGACCCAAAAAGACTCTTGACCTAGCTTCTGCAATGCTAACACCAGTGGCGGCTCCTCCACTAAGGCGGAGGAGTGTTGCCCCACTACGCAAAAAGGAAAAATAAAATGACAATAACGTATTGTTAATGTCATTTTATTTTTCCTACTGCATGCAGCCTGTGTGAAGTGTGGGGCGGGACTGGCCAGAGCTGGGGAGAAGTGGTTAGCACTCCCAAAGTGAGGACAAACTGTTTGGCCGGTCATTTTGGGCCGACCAAACAGTTGATGCGCACTTTGCATGTTTCTCCCAGGCTGCATTACACAGCATGGTCAGGAACATGCTCAGGCTCCCTGTTCGAGTCTGAGCACTGATCCACGGTGCTCAGATCAATCACAACGCTGCATTGCAGTGTTGTGATTGGCTTAGCGGAGCCTGTGTGCCTGGCGCTTCCTGCTGCTGGCCGGACTGCAGAGGAAGAAGGGAGGGGACGCAGGGGAGGTGGCAGCCAGCTGGCCGGCCGTTCAAACGTAAGTGTATTTTAAATTTATTAATCACCCCCTGCCTCACCATCCCCGCCCATTAGCAGCCGCTACTGGCTGACATTTTCCATTACTTCCCGTACTTTCCTGTATTTTCCTATTTTTCATCAGTCTCTGAATTTTGAGAACTCTTAGACTAATGAACCACCCTCGTAGTTTAAACTTTAATTTAGACAATTCTAGATTTACTTATTTATAGAAGAGAGGAGCAGACATTCTTCTTTGAGCACCAGATTTTATTGCTGATATTTTGTACTACTGTGACTGAACTTCTTGTTTGCTAAATACTAGTATGCCTAAACTTCTATAGGAGGATGGTTTCCCAGTTGTTATTCTGTATCCTAATAGCATGGTGCTAAGATTCCTGTACCTTAACTTGATTGCTAATTGGGAAATACACCTTCTTAACTCTAGTCAATGATTCCTGGTCCTTATTGTGTAGCCAAATGGGCTACACTGTTAATTAAAATGGAATTGATGTAATGTTAACTCCCCTCACCTTTCAGAAAGAAAGGTCTATTGGAGGACGAATGGTAAGAGGGTTGGCCCAATACGCTGCAACACTGCTAGCTCTAGATTGTAAGGAGAGTTAGAAAGCACAGAAAGTTAGTGCTAAAGAGATTATTAAAAACTCAAATCAAATCAATGATCAAGGACTTGAGAATTTAAATGGGGCTCTACCATTGGGTGCAAGAAACCAGGGTATTACTTGAGAAGGGTGGATCACCACTCAAATAATAAGCACAATCCTTGTCAGCATGAACCCCAAAAAGTCACTAAACTAACATGTGCTTAACCCTCTGGTAGCTTAGCACAACTATAGCCAGGCTTAACTTAGAGGTAATGTGTAAAGTATTTATGCAGCCCACAAACAGCAATAAAGTGAAAACATGAAACCCATCATCAATGTAAAAACATAGTGTACATTTTAATAAATAAAATGATATGAAAACGAAGTAAATCCAATCAGTAGACCTGGAGTTAAGAGATTTACACTTTTTGTGAAAAATAGTGCATAAAAGATCAGATCCAACCATGTGTATCGGGGTACATGAGGCCAGTTCAATGTCAAAGTTAAGGTTGACCGTAATGGAGAATAAGTCAGATAAGAAGTTCAGACTTAAAAGAAATTTCTGAATAAGTTCTTGAGAAGGAAGAACCTCAAAGGCGCAAGGCTTCAATATGTATCCGAGGAGGAGTTGTCTATGATGGGGAGCCACTGGATGAGGTCTTGTTGAAGCCGTCAAGAAGGGCAGGAAAAGACCTGAGCGAGAGAAGCTGGATTTCCAGGCTGAGGAGGTCATCGTCATTGATGGGGTGCTGGTCGTCGCCGAGCCCTTTGAAGATTTCTGCCTTCTGGCTTAAAAGTTACTCTGGAGCTCAGAATCACACAGACGGATGAGGTTGCAGACTGTAGCCCATGAAGATGTCCTGCTGAAGAGAATTTGCTGCTGTGGAGAACGTATAGGGATCTGGGGCGAAGTCAATACCACCAGTAATGCATTTTCATTGGATGAACCTGCCGGTAGGTCCCAATCTATTGACGGTTCTCAGGCAAGTTCATGCTGTAATTTTTTCAAATTCCCAGGTTTCGAATTTTGGAAGAAAGATAATACTTTAACAATACACTATGGGTGCAGGACCAGGGGGGCATCACTTGGAGGCTAGGATTCATTCTAGCAAGGACCCTCAGCAGCAGGCAAGTATGTTGGAGGGTCCCTGGAATTTTTTGTGTCCCTGTAGCTTACATAGGAGACCGGCCAGCTAGCCATTGGAGTCACTCAGATGGTCCTGGGTTCAAAGAGTAGGGCCAGCCTTCCTTCTTCGAGCAGCAGGGCAGTCCTTCAAGCAGCAGGGCAGCAGAGCAGTCCTTCATTTGAGTCTTACACAGGTCAAAAATTGATCTGAAGAGTGGTTCTGAGGATCCAATAACTATACCTAGTGCCAGCCTTTGTGTGTGGCGCGATTCCCTGTCCTACCCCCATATCTGGTTCTGGAAAGTTCTTACTTTTGTCTGTAAATGCTCCAAACTGGGGTGCTAAAAGACTGGTGTCAGGACCCTTTGTGTGCAGAGGCAAAGCTCATTGAAGTTTAAGTGGGACAGAACACAGCTCCTTCCCCAGCCATCCTGGGAGGTTAACCTATTCTGTCAACACCTAGCCCCCTTTGTGTCACTATCTAGGAGGAATGCACAAAGCCTACAGACATGTCACAGACATGTGACCCATGACACTGGCAGAAGGCACAAATGGCTGATACAATAAAATGCCAACTTCCTAAAAGTGGCATTTTTACAATTGACTTAAAATCTGACTTTACTGGTAAGGAGGGTTGTAAATTACAATTCATATGAATCTAAACAGCATGTCTACCTCTGCTCCTAATCCAAACTTATCACTTATTAAATGTAATTAGGTAGCCCAGTGTTAGGCAATGGTAGAAATAGGCCTTATCACAGTAAAAAATTACTTTAGGACTTTTTCACTGCCTGGACATACAAAACTTAACTACAAATGTCCTCCTTTTTAAATACCACTCACTCTGCCCTATGACCCCGCAAAAGGTTTATTTTGCCATGTCAAAATGGCAGTATAAAACTGCACAACAGGCTGTAGTGGCAGACCTTAGACATGTTTTAAAGTGCTACTTTGGTGGATGATGCAATGAGTGCTGCAGGCCCACTAGTAGCATTTAGTTTACAGGCCCTGGCTGCATGAAGTATTATTTACTAGCGACATACAATACATTAAATGTTCCAATTAGTTATAGGCCAATTTTACAATGTTTTAGGGAGGGGCACAAGGTCTTTAGCCCTGATTGGAAGTGCTAAAGTGCACAAACGCCTAAGCCCCTTCAATAAATGAATTCAGCATAATAGGAGCGGCGAAGGCAAAAATTTGTAGGACAAACCCCCAAGGGTGTTAGTTCTAATATTGTGTTTTGATAGTGCATTCACATACTTTATGTGTTTTATTTGCTCTAAGAAAGAGTGTGCATAGTCACAAACTTTGTACCCAAATGTTAGAGGAAATGGAATGCTATATTAGTACTTCTCTACTCCATTTCGTATCTTTATGTGTAATTCCACTCATGGTATAAACATAGCTAAAATGGAAAGTAAGGTCTCTGTGGTTAAGCTGAAGGGGATTTTAAATTAAAGGGTAAGAGATATAACCCAAAATTAAGACATAACTTTTAATCAAAAATAAAATCTGTTATGTACTCTAATATTTCACCAGATCAAGGAATTTCCCTACCTGACAAAAATTTCCGATAAGGGGAAGCAGGATAGAATCATATTATTCAGTTGGAGGTCAATTGAATCACAACACACCTTCATTTATACTGTCTGTTATTCTTGGAAGAAAAAAATCAAATACTTTGCCCTCTATTTAAAACTTATGGTATAACCACTCTAAAGGAAGCCCTAGCTTCTTTATTCTCCAAGGAAAACTTTGATACAGCCCTCGCTATTGCTAAATTTATAGGACATTCTTTTAATGCACAACTGTGAAATGAAGACTAATTGTGTTCCTCTGGATGCATTTTTATGCTTAATGAAAGTAAGACTGTAATTGTGATTTTAAGGAAACCCTTTTTAAGCTTAATGATTATTATTATTTTGATATTTTGTATTCGATTTAGGAGGATGTCAGACACCGTGACTAGAGGAATTAATTTGCTCCTTGATACCCTTATTGTACTTAATGATTTGTCTCAGTCTGTGTATCCGTCACAAATTAATTTACAATCATTTTTTTTAACTTGTATTTCTAAAGGCGAATTTCTTAGAAATAAATATTGTTCTGAAACTGCTGATAATGCTTATGTCTTGTGCAAACCATGATGAGCCAACAGCTTTTTATATTATTTAAGCGCCTTGATTTGATTTGATTCTAAGATTCATTTAGTTACAAAGATACAATCTCTGCAATCGACTGGTGGCAAAGATTGATTTTATTTTATTTACTTATTTATAAAGGTTTATATTGTGCGAACTTGGGGCCAGATGTAGGTGGCCGAAAATAGCCATTTACTGATCGGTTTCGGCCGTTACCGACCGGTAAATGGCCATTGACATGTAGGGGCCCTTAAATGTTGCATTTTCGGTAATTTTACCGATTCGGTAATTTTACCGAAAATGCAAGATTGAAATGTGGGTAGCCAATTTTCCATTGGCTCATGGCTTTCAGAATCGGTATTTTACCATGGCATACAAATCCATGGTGAAATACTGATTCCTGTGTACATGCACATCTGAGCATGTACACATGTGCCATGTGACAGACAGACGTGCCCTTAGGGCATGTCTGTGTGCCACATTGCACACATGCCCGTTTTGGGGGTGCTAGAGGGTGTCAAAGTGGCACCCCCTGCACCCTTGACAAATTCTGTATTTACCGATTCGGTAAAATACCGAATCGGTATTTGAATTGAATCCTATGGGCTTCAAGGCCCATAGGATTCAATAGCAAATACCGATTCGGTATTTACCGAATCGGTAAATACAGAATTTTTAAGGAATCGGTAATAAATCCAGATGTTGGTACCTACATCCCATTTACCGATTTTGAAATACCGAATCAGTAAAATTCGGTAATATTCGGTATTTCAAAATCGGTAAATGTGATTTACCTACATCTGGCCTTTGATCCCTAAGGATATCAGTGTGTTACATTCTGACTATTACCAGCAATACTGCATTCAATACATTCAGCTGGTTACTCCATTAGAAAGTGAGCTTCTGGTCACATTGTGAAGGTTGTTGCTTCACATTAGTCAATGGAACTGCAGCTTTTGTTTCCATGGTCTCTCTGTGAGGGTAAATGTTAGTCATCAGTAAACCTTTAACCCTCCATCCATACATGTACTCTTATGATTACATCTGTTAGCTGTCAGCATGATAAAGCTATTTATCTGTATTTAATGTTTTACTGAGGACACATCAGTGATGCCACTAATACAGTAATTGGAGAAGTAATATGCGATCCAATATCCAATATCACCTTAGCTGCTTCGCAAATATCCCTCCCCAGTGCTGCGCTATCCATTGGAACTAGTGCTGAATGGACGTCCAATGGTCGTGCGCAGCACTGGGGAGGTAGCGCTTGTGACGACCGTTGGCCGTCAGCAGCGCTTAAGAGGTTAAAGCCAATATATACAATATGTCAAATATATATAATTTATCCAACGTCCAATAGCAATGTCATTGATAACATATTTTTATTTTATGTTTGTAAGGTTGTGAACAGTGAATGGGGGTGCTGTGGCTTTATAGCTTGGCATAAATGGTGCATTTCACTGGTCTTAACTAAAATGTTTCATCAGCCTTCATTATTTGTTAATGGAAATAAATAATTGAAGAGAGGGTTATCAGTCATGTTTGTGATGGAGTAACCTGACAGCAGAACTCTAAATCAGGCCCTTAGTGACAGTTATTTCGGGGACCACAATGCCATTTGCTCAGTGATTGCTGTACTAGTCCACTACTGAACAGTTCCATCACTAACAAATGCTGTGGGAAAGGTGCTCTATTCCTTCTCACATTCCCCTAGAGCATGAGTACTTGCAAACATTTTTCCAAGGGCCACAGAGCATGGTCTATGAAGTGACTGAGGGCAGCACAGATATCAACAAGGTGTAGGTTGGGTGAGGAATATGTGTAAGGAGATGTAGGGGAAGTGAAGCAAGTACATCTAGTGGCTGAATGGCACAATGGTAAATCAGAAAACCTGGGATCAATCCTGACTTCCCCATTTGACCAACTTGAAGATTCTTGGCAATTATATTTTCCAATTTGCCTCCTTTTTCTTCATTATCACATATAGAGAACATCAAGGTACATGAGTTCAAGACTTTTGCAGTACAAAACCTTCTCTTGAGTTTTATTTATTACATAATAATGTTGCCCATATTTCCATAGCACCCCAAGCCACCCATAGGATACACATGACAGGGCTGCACAGCTGATTATGTTTATGGCTTTGGAAGTACTATGATTATATGTAGCATCTGCTTGGCTGGATCCCTCCCCACCTTCTTTTCAGGAATGGGTGATGTGACTCCTTGCAATTCATAATTTAGAAACAGCATTATATGCTCGTTAAGGGAAAAAATTTAGGAAGATAGGAAAGCAAATATGGGCTCCTCTCTCCAAATGGAAAGCGGACCATCAATAAATATGCAGGAGTCATATTCCAGTGGGCTGTTGTTAGAGGGTCTTAGATGTTAGAATGAATGATTTAGCTAGGGAGGTTTAAAGGTTGAGGCTGCATGGTGTTTTTGGCATCTGGATAGCAAAAATGACTCCACTTGTGGGTGTTTTTTTGTAACAGTTTGCATTTGCTGTATATATTTAATGATTTGATTGTTAACTACTGAAAAAGACTTATTTCTCTTTGTATTGGGGGGAAGGGAGATCTGGGGGGTAACATTTTCAAAATTTCAATGAAAAAGGAATAAATAAAAAAAAGGATGCACATGACAACTGACTTGCATCTTAGTTCATAATTGGCATTGTTGTCAGGGTGGGTGGGTGGAAACAATGTTTCTAAATATATTTGAAAACTATCCTTTAAAAAAAACCTCTCAAAGCAGCAATCTGATCTTATTTACTAAGGTGAAACGCTTCTACATGTTAATGACATACACTTTTTAACATTTTTTAGAGACTTTATTGTATTTTAACACATTTCTTCTTTAAAATGAAGATGTTTTAAAAGTTAAGTGGCAGGGGCGGCCTTAGGCATGTGCAAGCTGTGCACCTGCACAGGGCTGCCAAACCCAAGGGGCCGCCATGCCAACATATATCCTTAATATAATAATCCTCTGAGGATGGATACATATTTGCGTGGAGGCCCCTGTCAGGGATTTGGCGGCCTCCGGCTCTGTTCCACTTCCAAACACCCTGACCTCCCCCCCCTCTTCGGGGCCACGCCCGGACCCCCTCTTCTGGGGCCCCGTACCTATGCTCCCTGCCCAGGGCAGCCATGAGCCTAGAGCCGCCCCTGTAAGTGGTTCCTTACTCCATTGTTTTTCTGCAGGCAACACGTAAATAAATGCTTGCCAGTTTATTTAAGATCATTATGAGTATTAGTGCTCAGTAAACACCAGTCCATTGCTGCTTTTGACCAGGGGTCGCATGTAAGTTTCAGGAGAGCTACAAGTGGCACCTGAGATTCACTTTGAGTATCACTGACCTTAAGCATAGGCAAGTATATGAGCAGCCAGATAGGCCAAAAACGTGTAAGGACTACAATCATTTCAACCAACTCTTTCCACAGATAATATACTACAACCACACACGCTTCTAATTAACAGTTCCACAGGTAACTGCTCCGGTAATTTTGAGAGTATCTTTGCCACCTTAGTGACAGTAACGTTCGACACAAATGCTAGAAAACATAGCACAACTGCCCCTCTATACCAAGCATCTGAGCTCCATACATTAAAATATGCAACAACGCCAACCACAACTTCCTGGCCAAGATTTACTAACATCTTGCATCGGGGTTGTTTTACTTTTTTGATGTACCCCTGATGCAAAATGTACTTTGGGATTTACCAAACCATGCAAAGCGCGTTATGTGTGGCTTTGCGTTCTTAGTGGAAATAAAGCAATGAAATGCATCACTTATCACTGCCTGTCGTTGCATTAGTTTGAGGAACCGTTCCATTTTTTTTATTTTTTATGCGTTTTTATTTAGCGCGGACTTTACCCGAAGGGGTCAGAGCGCTTCACAATAGGAACAGTAGTGAAACATGAGGAAAAATTGCAAGTCAGCAAGTTACAAAAGCAAACATTACATAAGGCAATAGTGCCAATTGTGCATGTGTCAAGAGAAAACAAAATACAAGAGGTAGCAAACGATACGTTACAAGAGAAAAAAAAGTGACCACTCCCTACGTACCGTTTGTTCTTGTGTTTGAGTGTCCTCCATTGACTACAGTATTATACCTCTACTTGTACTTTGTTCCCTTTTTGTAACCTGCACATGTCACTTTTTCCTTCTGTAATGCACCGTTTGCTACCTCTTGTATTTTGTTTGCTCACGATTGTCACTTTTGCTTCATGTAATGTAACTTTTGCTTTTGTAATTTGTTCACTTGTAATGTTCTCATGTCTCAGTTCTGTTCCTATTGTGAAGCGCTCTGACACCCTCGGGCAAAGTCTGCGCTATATTAAAATGCATAAATAAATAAATAATAAATGTGTGTATGTTACAAAAGCGTACAAAGTACAAAAAGAGGTATAATACTGCACTAAATGGCAGATACTCAAAACACAAGAACAAACGTTACGTTACATGAAGCAATGGTGGCAATTGTGCATGTATCAAACGCAAACAAAGTATAAGAGGTAGCAAACGATACATTACAAGAGGGAAAGTGACGTGTGCATGTTACATGGGTGGAGCATTGGCGTTCCCGTGCATCCACTCATGGACTTTGTGCAAACTCAGATTTACTAAAGTCTGTTGACCTGGGTTTGCGCAAAATGATGGGCCTACCCGAGACTTGAGTAACAAGGAGAGATATCTTTATTTATCCTCTGTACTTCATTTTACATCTGTGGTGCATTCAGCAGCACACATAGAAAGAGGAATAAGCTTGCAAGAAAAGTTTTTTTCTGCAGGGAGGTATCCCTTCCTATTCTGCCCACAACGCAGGCACCCTTGCATCATGGCACAAGTATGCATGTGTCCGAGGCGCTCAACTACCACATGTGTGCCAGGGGGAAAAAAAGCAGAAGTGCACCATATCCTTGTATATATATGGCACATTTCTGCTCTCTTCCTTGCATTGCATTAAACTTTACTAAATCCAGCAAGTATTGTGGAGCCAGGTTCCATTTACAAATCACCCTAGGAAAACAACAACCATTTCGAGCCTCTTGGAAGCGCTATGATTGTGAAATTATTTTATGCGCACTTGAATCTGAGCTCATGCTCTCACAGACCGTTTGTAATTTAAAATCTGTTTGTTTACTGCTAACACATCAAAGAAAACATGCCGCTTTTGGTTTATTCAAAGCACACATTGTGAAATGGAAATCGCGTTTAGCATGGTTTTTTTTAGATGCGATAAACACTCTCAACGGAATCAAATAGGAAGACAGGACTGTGTTGCGGGGAATCTACCTTTAGGGCCCCGGGCTGTTGACACGTTGGGGTCTGCGGTACTTAAACAACAGCTGCTCAGATTTAAGACAATACTCTTTAAAGGGATCCCCTGAAGATAGCACCTCTTGGGGTAGCGGCGCCATTTAACTAAGTGCATCTGTTAGTAGCAGACAGTCATAGACATAAGGAAGGAAGGCTGCTCGCGAGACAGTTTATTTGGTATTTTAGCCTCCGCGTCAGTGCTCTGTTTGATTTCTCCGAGAGTAAATCACTCAGTCGGAAATAGAAATCTGTGCCAGCGGTCCCATAAAACTGCCTCTCGAGCAGGTCTTTTAGTTTGTGAAGGGCAAAGCACCTGCCCCAGTTGCAAAATGACCACAGGTGGGAGCTGGCTCGGTTCCCACTGCACTTGTGACTAAGCGGAATAAAGCGCAGCTAGAAAATTAAATTGCTCCTCTTAAAAAAAAAAACAGAAAGAGGAAAACAGTGGGACTTGCGCTTTTTTGAGAAGGGAGCACAACACTCGAACTCTGCAGCGTGCCTGCTCTTCGTGCACAGCAGTGTTTTAAGAGCTTTACACCCAATAAAATGTTATGTTTTCGGTGCCTTTCATTTCTAGCACAGGGGTTTTATAGGAGACATGTTGTAACAAACCACCCATATTGAATTTCGGGAAGTGGCAAACAACGTTGGCCTAAGCAATTCAAGCCTATCCATTCTGCACTTCAAATTGCTGACTTCTGGAATTGTTTTGCTTATGTGTTTTTTTTATGTTATCTAATGGCTGGTTGCTCTGTGTCTCTGATAATTAGTTATAAATAAAAAGCAGGCGCAGGACTGAAACATGGAAAACAAGCATTGGCAAATTACCAATCGTTTTAGCTTTCTACAGTGAAAAACTGTTTGCATACTTGAATAGCTAGAACAAGGGTAATAATGGTGGATGGTTAAGGGTTTCGTAGGTGAAGAAGCAGACTATGGGAGAGCTTGAGCAGCTATGGGGTACAGGTACGGTGGGTGGAGCAAAACATGTGGCTGTATTACACAGAGTGTCCCGGGGGCGCAATGGGCGTTTGCGCTCCCTCTTTGCGTACCCCCTGGGCATTTTGGTAGTACTAAAGGGGTCATAGACACTTGAGCGCCCCCTTCTGTAATACTGAAAGCGCTGGCGTACATTCAGCTCCAGCGCTTTCTCAAGAGAGCGTTACCTCATTTGCATGGGGGCCTGGCAAATGTTAAAAAGGCACATGTCCTACCTTTTATCCGCGCAGCAACCTTCCCATAGGGCCTACCCTAGGGGACACCTATATGTAGTAAAAGGGAGTTTAATACTTCGCATGTAGTTTTAAATGCCAAGTCAATGTGGCAGTAAACTGTGTATGCAGACCCTGCAGTGGCAAGCTAGAGATAGGTTGAAAGGCTACTTCTGTGGGTGGCGCAATCAGCACTGCATGCCCACTGGCAGAAATTAATTTACAGGACCTGGGTATGTAGGATACCACTGTACAAGGGAATCACAAGTAAATCAAGTATGCCAAACAGGTGTAAATCAATTACAGCACGCTTAAAGGAGAGAGTACATGCACTTTACCACTGGTTGAAAGTGGTAAAGCGCCCAGAGTTCTACAGCCAATATTAGACTTAGGCCTGTTAATGCTCACGCAGTGCCTTGTATAAGTTAGCATTCTTTGTGCCATTTTCTGTTTAAGACACCATTTTGTAAGATGCTTGAAACTAATCCTTGCAATTTCTGAGAAATGTCCTCAGCTGACTTTCGTTTCTGTAATGAAGAACTGCAAATGCCAGCGCATAGCTTTCCAATAGATAGAGGCCCTCTCCCACCTGTTTGGTAGTGTTATCGCAGCTCAGGGTGCAACAGGCTTGGACTGTGTTGAGTTGCAAGAGCAGAAACGGATTTTTTCGTATTTTACTGTCTAACTGCATGTGCCTGGAAAATTCCACTGTGGGCAAGTGTTTAACGAATCGTGAAATCCACATAATGTATCTCTATGCTTGCAGACCTTTAATTCCCTTTGTATTACTCCAGAGACTATGTAGATGGGGTTCCGCTCAGAGTGTATATGAATAAACAATTATAGGTGTATATTATTCACCGTTCCTCCAACTCTTCATTTGGTATGGAAGGCTGAGAGGTGGTCTACTAGTGACACGGGTGACCCCAAGCGGGTCACTTCCTTCAATTGCCGCCCGAACAGGAACTCCTTCGGGTTATTGACCCACCCCCTTTCCGCAGACGGTGGGGAGGACGAGGACATCATCAGCTCAGACTGATGGCTCAGAGATTCCTGCACAGGGGTTTCTGTTACTTGCAGCTGCTGCCTCTGTCGCACCGGAAAGTGCCTCGGGGTCCTGAATGGCGAACCCAGATCAGACTCTTTGGTCCGAAGAGTCGGCAGTGGAGAACTAGTGTCTTTGTACTACGATATAAGGTGAGTCTGTTTTGGTTCTATGTGGATGTGGTAGCACCGTGATTTGGTTTTGTTTTGGTATTTGTACTGTTTTGGTAAAAAAGTGTTAGCATATTCCTTGCCAGGTAAAATAGTGATTCGTTTTTCATTATTCTGCAATGCAATGTTTTAGCAAGATTCAGAGTTTGTTTTGTGGTTGTTGCTCTAATAATGCACGTTTGGCTAAATCCCAACCTGCACCTCCTGAGGGCAGTCCTAATTATGATATGTAGGTGAAACATGACCTTGGCCCTTTTATGTTTAGTACATTATGGCATAAATATATGAGGGACAATGTCAAGATGAAATGGCCACGGACTCTTTTAATGTACAAAAGATAGGATTGCTGCAGGAACAGTTGTATAAAAGAGGTAGTAGACAATCAATGCTCGGCTCTCTTCGTACTTGGCAGAAAGAAGGTAGACAGAGGCGATTGAAATCGGAGAGAGATGCTAGAAAAGGAAAGATGTAGCTTATGATAAAGAAAAACAGGAGACAGGATTAGAGTGTGAGGACCTGAGATTTTGGTTGCATATTGATAAATCTTATGTGGCAAAGGAGGAGGGGGACAGTTTTTGGGATTCTTTGTTAGATACTCAAACCCGCCTCCGTATGTCCCAGAAAGGGTCTACCCCGTTATTCCCAATCAGCAACCACAGGCACTAGGTGCATCCACCCCTACTGTCATCACACCGACCGCCCTAGTTAGTGTGCCCCTGCTCCTCCTCTCCCTTTACACTCTTTAACTGTTGCAACACTTACTACTCTTGCCCCAGTAATCCACTCACCATCGACCTTAATTACTGAAACAATCTGTCTTGTCTCACATAATCTCCGATGAGGTGCCTGTGAGACAAGACAGATTGTTTATCCATGATTGGAGCTCGGATGTGGCTGGAATCAAAACCGCCACGCTGGTAAATCTCACAGAAATTGAACTCGAGATCCATTGTCCAACGCAGTATCCCAAAATATTGATGTCACAGGATTGTGTCCCCTCGGGTTGACGCTCTCTTCGACATCCGAAGCCTTCGGGCCCATTCCTCGTCCTAGAAGTTGCCACACTATCCACTGTGGCCATATAGGTGCATGCCCTCACCTCCCCAGAACCCCCACCTGTCCTGATGGAGACCCCGCGGTAGGGCATGAACCAGCCTACACTACTGGGGTCGAAACGTCAACATACCACCTGTTTTTCCCTACCCATCTACAACAGTTCATTTCTGGCTGTGTCTAATGTATTGGGATAGGAATGAAAATCTGTATATAAATACTTAAATGGCAATGTGAATACGCCCCTGTGGTATAATTTTTTCAAATGTATAAATGACCACTTGTGATTTCTTTTTGAAACTTTTCTATAATCACACCACCCTCACTACTTTTACCCCCTCACTTTCACATTCCTTCTTCTTTTGGGCATCAAGAATAATGTATTCATTTTGATGAATGTTTGTGCAACTAATCTGCAATTGAGGATGTGAATTAAAACATCACTCAACAAAAGAATTTTAAAGATTATATTTTTTTCCCTGAGATTTTTCCTTTTTCTGTGCGCAAGGATTTGTTTCTACTGGGACTACTATAATCAACGCCTCCCTCCAGCAGGAAACGATCCCTGACTCTCTAAAAGGCGACCAAGTCCTCCCCATTCTGAAATAAACGTTGCTGGATCCGGCCTCCCCTGACAACTTCAGACCTATCTCCAACATCCCCCTCTTAGCCAAAATACTGGAGAAATGTGTGCAACAGCAGCAAAGTCACCACATCAATAACTTCCACCTACGTGATGACTTCCAATCCGGATTTAGACCAGGGCACAGCACCGAAACCATCATGCTCCACAACCGCTCACAGAGATTCCTAATCAATGGCAACCTTTCATCGCCATCCCCAGTCATGGTTGGAGTCCCTCTGAAGGACTGGGTTCTTTTGGACCCAGCGGTGCCAGGGCACAACACCTGAAACCTTCGTGGGTAACCTGCTCCGGCGTACAAGTCACAGAGACACGGGACACTTCCTTCGGCGTCAAAGAGTCAAGGTTTATTTACTGCAGGGAACACAGAAGTCACAGGAAGTACATCGAGTGTAGTTCGGGGAGACTGCTTCAAATTGTATCTGTGGATCGCTCCTTTTATACAGTTTTTACCCATAGGATAACATGATACACAATAGTTTACAACCCGGTTCCCACATTTCGCTCTCAGAGGGGTCGCTTTGGTCACTTTGAAACACATAAGGTCCGGAACATAAGTGCGGAAACATTTGGCGGTTCCCAACTGTAAAAACCCATCTTCCCACCATTAGCAAATTCCAATCAGCAATAAAGTAGATCGAAATAGGAACGAAGACAGGTGCAGAGGAAGACGGAGACAGTGGGGAGATCGGAAAGGGTGTAAAAGGGGAGGTATCGAGAAGCACGAGATACAGGCATCAAAGGGACGTGCCTAATGAGATGCACGGCTGAGACAATAAGTCCGTGCGGCAGGATGAGCCTCGAACGGCGCCATCTGCCTTACAGCAGCAACCCCCTCGTCATAAAGACACTTTCAAAGAACATGTGTCTTCCGCAAATATCTTGGGAGTCCCAGGGTCGCGAAGCGGACAGCGTCCGTTCGCTGACTACTTGAGGGCAAGAGACAAAATGGATGCCGTATCTAAAATGGAACCCGTGGGTACAGATGAAAAACCCACATAACAAACGAACGGTTTAAGTTAGCACAGCGAAACTGCGCACACTTACTAAACTCGTCATTTGCGGTTCATAGATACCAGACTCGACCATATTCGTGCGAGTCGAAAACACCACTTACAATTGTCACGGAACCTCAGACGCTCCTTTTGCCCTCATGTAGGCAAGCACTAGTCGGAATCATATTCGATATTCATCAGACCACCAAGATGTCGTTGTAGCATAGCTCTGTCCAACCGAGTCCCCTTGGTAACAGATGGTTGTCTCATACACGTTGTAGCACAGAGGCCACATAAGGCAGGACCACACTGCACACAAAGGCAACACGTGAACAGGAACACTACCACAACCCCGATGATCGTCAGAATCTTCCAACCCCAAGTCGACATCAGGCCCCAAAACCAACCGAGTAGCGTCCAATCCCCTACATCCACGTGTATGGATTCGGAGATCTTATGCAACTTCGAGATGGCTTGATAGACAGTAGGAGCATTATCAGGAATGAAAATGCAGCAGCTCGAATGGATCACCTTACATACCCCACCGCGATCTGCTAAGACGACATCTAAAACCATACGGTTTTGTAATGTCATAAGTCTCTCCGCCTGAAGTTCTGTGGTGATATTACCAAGGGCACTGGCAGTAATATTAGCTGTCGATTCTACCACTCGAGTCAAATGTCTCAGGTTCCTACTATTAACCATAGGTCCCCAAAACGGGAGGAAACCCTTGAAAAAGTCTCCTGCCTCTTGACCGGCAGTATCCTCTTCGCTAATTACGCCTCGTACAACTCTAGTCTTATGATAATCGGCATCTACAGTGAACGTCGGAGGCAACAGATTTGCAACGAAACATGAGCCCATGAAGTCTGCGGGCAACCATGTGTATGCACGATCATGACAGATAAAGTAGGTACCCTTGGCAGCCAGAAACACAGGGGACGGGAACATTGGCAGAACGTAACTTTCAGTGCAAGCACTTGCTCCAAGTGAGGCTTGCGAGCCACGACCCACAAGACAAAGATTACCAGTGTGGGGTACGACCCATATTGGAGACGAGCTTTTAAGCTGCTTTTCATTAGTGAACGTACTATATTCCCCTCTACTTAGGACCCTATAAGCTTGTACCTCTTCTTTAGGGATAAGAAAAGGATCATGGATCTCATCTTCCATATCCTCTATTGCCATCGATAGCAGCCTCTGATACGAGGTAGGACCAGAGTTGGGGGAACGTTGTTCTTGAGTGGGGTGGAAACCCAGTGCGCTTCGAAACATTGTTTGGAATGCTCGAGCTGACCCTTGGGAACTATACGGTAACACCAGATATGGAATTCCCTTACCCGTAGTATGTGGCATCAACCCACACACCCAACAATTAGTAGTGTTAACCACTAACTGATGCTGGTGGAGGAGCTGAATAAAGGAATTGTTGCGGAATTCTACACGTCTAGCCTGTTCGTGTTCCGGTAACATATGAAAGGAATGAGGAGAAGCAGTAGAAGTAAGGTTAGGGTAAGGAGTAGGAGTAGGGGTAGCAAGTAAGAAGTAAGACATAGTGTAATACACCCCACCCGCCAAAAATGCAGAAGCAGTCAAAAACAATACAAACAATTGGAACATAAAACATTTCGTACGACTGAGTTTCTGCAGCTTGACTCTGTACGCCTGAGCTCCTTCCAAATCATTCAGCTTCGAAAATGCCATTTCCCTACGACCGTCCGCAACGTTTCTTGACGCACTTCGTTCTGTGCAGCAATAGTCAATCCCCAGGAGTTCCTAGGAACCGACGGCCTTTAACCTAGCGTCAAGACCTACTGTCCAGAAGGAAGTACGCGCGCGGCCCTACGGCCCTCAATACACAATATGTATTATATTAGCACAATATTTCTCAGCTGTGGAAGGAAAAAGATACAAGGAAGAAGCTTGATATATATACAAAAACAATTTTCAATGATACGATTGTTCAAAATTGATCATGGGAAACGAGGATATTGCAGTTATCAATTTCAGCAAAGCAAGAAAAATTTTATTTGTCCTTAGTGTGAGATCGCAAAGAATATCGATGTTTCCCGGGACGTGTCTGCTCGTCGAACAAAGGATCCGTTGAAGAGACAGCGTCCTGCTGATCAGTTCGTTGATCTGGTCTTGAGTCTTTTGCTGACAAGTGTTCAACAGTGGCTTTCTGCTGCGCTGAGGGTTCTCCAACAAGCTGTGCGTCGCTAAAAGGTACAAACGCCGGCAATGTTTCTGTTTCTGTTGACGCAATGCCTTTCCTTACCCACGGGTCTGCCGGCAAAGGAATAGGGACTCGCTTACAATGGGTAGCATGTACCCAATTTTTCCGCCCCTCAAGACGAACGGCAGTCCTCGTGGCCAGGAGCACCTGGTAAGGTCCGGTGAATCGGGGGTCCAGATTGTTTTTGCGTGAGAAGTTACGAGTAACCACCCAGTTCCCGGGCTGGAGCTGGTGGCCTGGACCCTCCGTCTGCGTCGGCAAGGCGTCGTAAACCTGTTGATGAATTAACCTCAGTTTAGCAGTCAAGTCATGTAAGTAATCAATCAACATCGGATACTCAAGATCAGAGAATATTCCTGGCCTAGGAACCCCCCACACATTCGCAGGACGGCCGAACACTATTTCATAGGGACTAAGCCCTATTCGGGAGTGTACAGTCGCCCTAGTTGACAGTAATGCTAGAGGCAAAGCATCAGGCCACGAAAGTCCAGTCGTAGCCTGAATCTTCGCTAGTTTTAGTTTAAGGGTGCCATTGTACCCTTCAACCAATCCAGCTGACTGGGGATGATTGGCGCTATGGAATTTTTGATTAATTCCAAGGCCCTTACACACACTCTTCATCACACTTCCAACAAACTCACTTCCGTTATCTGACCACACGACTCTAGGCATTCCATACCGAGGAAAGTATTCCTTCAGTAGGATTTTCGCAGTAGACAAAGCAGTATTGTCTTTGAGGGGATAGGCCTCGATCCATCGGGAGAATGCGCAAACCACAACCAAAACGTATTTCAGGTTATTGCATCGCTCCATATGGATGAAGTCCAATTGAATCACCTCAAAGGGATACGAAGGAGGAGCAAAACTGCCAGGGGGAGTTGGGGTTCCTTTGCCAGGATTGTACATTATACACACCATACAATTCTTCACCAGACGTTCAGCACACTTTGTAATTCCATCATTCTTCCACACATCAGCCAGCAACTTGCAAATACCTTTCGCGCTAATATGTGCTAACCCATGTGCCATTGTCACAACGGCCAGTACATACGCATCAGGCAACATCCATCTTTTCTGATCCGACAAATCAATCCAGCAACCATTCACATCCAACTTTCCCGTACTTTCTTTCCACTTCATCTTTTCAGTATCGGTGGCCTCATTCTGAATTGCTTTCACGCTCTCTATGGTATCTTCACACATACTTGATTCTGCAGGCCACCTAACCGAACTCGTCACATACATTCGAGTGCTAAGGTTCCGGGCAGTCTCCTTAGCAATCTCATCTGCAAACGCGTTACCACGACCAACATCATCCGTCACTTTACGATGCGCACTACACTTAACAATTGCAACTTGAGCAGGCAAAGTCAATGCATCCAAAAGATCGTTCACAAGCTGGCCATGCTGTATTTTCGTGCCATGCGACGTCAAGAAACCACGCTCTCGCCACAACCGTCCAAAACTATGCGCTACACCGAAAGCGTACTGGCTATCGGTGTACACATTCACACGTTTACCTTTTGCTAATACACATGCTCTAGTGAGAGCAATCAGCTCTGCAGCTTGGGCAGAATTCTGATTCAATCTCGCAGTCTCAACAACAGTATTCAATGTCACAACAGCATAAGCAGTAGTGACATCGCCATTCGGCAACTTAAAACATGACCCATCCACATACAGGGTGCCATCCGGGTCTTCCAATGGGGTGTTTTTAAGGTCCACACGACCTTTTGTTTCCTCTTCTGTCCGCAAGTAACAGTCATGTTCTGCTACTTCATCTGACTCTGCACTAATTGGTAACAAAGTTGCCGGATTTAGGACATTACAACGTTTTATCTGAATGTGGCTTGCCAAGAGCGTCAATTCGTACCCAGACAACCTCGCACTCGTCAAGTGCTGAGTTTTCGTACGATTCAAAAGAGTATCGACTGCATGCGGAACCATCACCGTAAGCATATTATCCATGACCAATCCTGCTGATTGTCGGATGGAGACCGCAGCTGCCGCAGTTGCTCTCAAACAACTCGGCAATGCTCTAGCTACTGGGTCTAAGGTCGAGGAAAAATATGCACATGGACGTTGCTTACCACCAAAAGGTTGCGTTAAGACGCTTAAAGCACAACCTTCCCTCTCGTGAACATATAACGTGAACGGTTTACTGTAATCAGGGGTACCTAACACAGGAGCCGAACACAATGAATCACGTAATTCAGAAAAACTTTTCTGACATTCTTCCGTCCATGGTAAAGGAGTTGAAACATCCTTGCACGTAAGAGCCACCAATGGTTTCGCTAGCAATGAAAAATTAGGAATCCACTGCCTGCAGTACGACGTGATACCTAGAAAGGCACGCACATCTCTTTGGGTTTGTGGCACAGCCATGCGCGCAATCGCTGCAATTCTCTCTGGGGTCAATCTCCTTCCCTCCTTTGACAATAAGTGACCTAGATAGGTTACTTCTTGACAACAATATTGGAGTTTAGAAGGTGACACCTTGTGATTTAACTCACAGAGATGTTGCAGCAACGACACTGTAGCAATTTTGCAAATGTCCTGAGTATCAGCAGCCACCAATAAGTCGTCGACGTATTGGATTAAAGCCGCACCAACCGGCAACCTAAACGCATCCAGTTGACCCTTCAAGGCTTGACTGTAAATCGATGGACTTTCACAGTAGCCCTGAGGAGCGCGTTTGAACCGGAAGCTACGTCCACCAAGAGAGAAACCGAAAAGGTCCCTGCTCTCTTCGGCAATCGGGATGCTGAAAAACGCGTTTTTCAAATCAATCACCGAAAACCATGAAGCAGTAGCTGGAATCAGAGTCAGTAGCGCCGTGATGTCAGGCACAACAGGGAATTGAGGAACCACAATTTTATTTACCTCCCGTAAATCGATAACAAAACGATAAACAGGCGGTTTGGTAGGATCAGTACGTTTAAGAATGGGCAGCACAGGGCTATTGCACACGTTTCCCCGAGTTTCTTCAATAACATCTTTCTCGATCAAGTCATAGATGATCGCTAACAAAGCTCGTTCACCATCAAGGGAGATACGATATTGGGGAATACGTGGCAATCGCACATTAGACTTCAACTGAACAACATAAGGGGAGATATCAAGTAGGCCCACATCATTTGGACCCGTCGCCCACAAAGACGCAGGAAGAGAATCCAATTCCGGTGGAAGCTTATCGAGAGACAAGTACATGGGAGAGACTACTCTCTCTCCTAACGTAAGCTTTACACCCGCAGGAGAACAATACAAAGTTGCATACAAGCGTTTAAGCAAATCCAGACCCAAAAGATTTTCGCCACATCCAGTGGTCAAAATCAATGGAGCTTCAAGCTCACGAGGCCCAATTTTAAGAGGCAAAGGGCGCGAAACTGGATTGCTAACGGGGGCGCCAGAGAATCCAACGGAAACATTTGTTAAGCCAGACAAAGGTGCGCCAGGGAGTTTCGAATGCATGATAGAACTTTTCGCTGCACCAGTGTCCAACAGAAAAGGCTCAACGACGCCCGATGTAGCAACTGCGACGTAAGGCCCTCTCTGATCAACCGGAACTGATACCACTCCCTCTCCTTGTCTTTGGCTGTCCTAGTAATTACTGTCGTCAGTTCCCTGATCGACGTAATAATCGTCTACATTGTACTGCGCAGATCGTCCTTGCGATGATCCACGTTGATCGAAACAGTTATTAGAATTTGATGAATGGTCAGAGCGATCATTCTGAGCACCACGACCTCTACCACGTGATGCGTGCTGTGCACCACCACGGCCTCCTCTAGACGAATTACCACCACTACGGTCATTTAAAGCAGGACAATTGAATTTAATGTGTCCCTCCTGTCTACAATAAGCACATTGGTTGTACCCTAATGAAGATCTTTGGAAAGAGGAATCATTACGCGGCTGCGATCGATTCGATTGCGACTGTGATCTATTCTGCTGAGGCGCATTCTGATTAGAACGCGGCGGATATGCTTGTTGTAACAACACTTTAGTTTTCAGCTCTTTCGTTTTTTTATCAGCACGGTCATTTTCCTCTTTTTCTCTATTTTCATAATATTGTGCCGTAGCCAATATCTGAGCTGAGGTAGAAACGGCCCACGCACTTTCTGAATTCTTTAATTTATTGCTCAAGTCGGGCAATAAGTTCGATACGAATTTATCCACAAACAACCTCTGTCCACCCTCAGTACCCATATCCTGTCCACTATGATCAACGAATGCTTCCTCAAACCTCGTGAAGAAGTCTGATACACTCTCATCTTTCTTCTGCTTACAGGCTGACAACTTGTCCCAATTTACCTTCATAGCTGGCATAAGCGTTTTCATTAATGTAATGATTCGCTGAGGAAGATCAGCAATCAACTGATCGGGTTTAGTAGCAGCCACTTGTCCAGCGTCTGCCGCTGTAATGGCATTCCAATCACCACCTAATTCATTTGCGTGATCTTGGTGACGGATCTTAGCCCATACCGGTTGCGGTACGATATTACCAAACAACATGTCGATATCGGCAAGATTCATTATCGTAGCGTCTACGAGCTGCGATAATTCCTTATAATACCCTGCAGGATTTTTACGAGGATCGGGCAAAGTTTGTTTCACCTGAAGCACTTCCGATCGTTTCCATGGGAGGTGTATCCACACTCTCTGGAAATGTGCCGGAACTGGCTGGGCAGCAGTATTATCAGCTGGTATCCAAACTGGCGGAACTTCACGCATAGGATATTGGCCAGACTCATCTTGTTTTTCAATGTCCTCAACGAACAATGCATGAGGAATAGGAGCAGGACGAAGAGATAGTAACCGCTCAATAGCACGTCGGACATTAGTGTCGACTATCAGTCCAGTTGCGAACTGAAGCCGAAGTTCAGACAGGGCGGTCAGCACCTCGTCAGGCGCATTGACCACTATCTGATCATGAAGGAACTTGCACATTTCATCAAACACATATCTCTGAGTTGGTATGTTGAATTGATCAAACGTTTCGAGGACAACACGAGGTGGATTTCTAACAGGGTTAATCATCCAACCCATCGCCATATTATATAGCGCAACACGTTCTCTATTACCAGGAAGCTGGCTACGTCTCTGAGGACCATCAGAACCAGCGGAGCCAAAAACAGGTCCGAGCGACTGAAAGAAGTTTGTCGCAGCGGGAGAATTACGATTACGAGTAGAGGGAGAAGAGTAAGACACAGGACTAACAAGAGAAGGAGTAGAGACATTAGCAACGACAGGGGTTAACAACACAGGAGCAGTAGCGGGAGCAGCAGCGGGAACAGGAGTATGTGGAAGCGGAGGAGCAGTAGGAATAGAAACAGGCAAAGGAGCAGGAACAGTCGGAAGAGCGGGTGCAGGTTGAGGAACTGGTGGAGGAATAACAGGTGGAAGAACAGGTACGGCAGGGACCACAGGAGCTGCGGTACCCTGTACGTACGGAGGTGGCGACTTCATAAGATAGGACATTAAAGAATCCTCAACTGCCTCTTCCTTCTTATCCGACTCCGTAGGCAAAGCAGGATAGCATTTATCTATGGACATACGCTGTAGTCTCTCAAACACTTCCTTATCCTTATCCTCCTTATCACGCTGAAACTGCTCAGCTTTCTTCACTATGGTAGCAACAGTATCTCGCTGACTACGTTTATTTTGTCTGATCTCTTTCTGTCGGGCTTCTTTGCGCCAGAACCGAAAGGCATCAAACATGGCCGGCCTAGATTTGCGTTCGAACAACTTTATTTCCAAATTATCTAAGATCGACGCTTCGAAGCTACCGTGAGGTGGCCAACGAAGATCGCCGTCTTTCTTTGTATATTTTATCCAATAATCGTTAAAAGCAATCGGGCCTAGCCCATGTTTGCTATATAAGTCATAAGTAGGAGTTCCAACCGGAGGTATCGGACACGAGTCCTCCAGCAGGGAATCCGCACCACAAGGTCTACAACAACTGAACAAAGTACTGCGACCAGGCATCTTGCACACTAGCCGAGTTTCACAAACTTCAAGGGTTACGGGATTTCGGGATTTACCAAGTCCCAGCAAAGAACTAAACCCTCGGTCTTTGGCGGCTGCAGTCGTCAAACAAATACAACAACAAAGTACGCTAGCAAAGTGTCACCGACAAAAACACTCACACAGCGTGCACAACAAAGACACCCGCTAAAGTGTCTACAACAAAAACACTCGCTAAAGTGTTTACAACAAAAACACTCGCTAAAGTGTTTACAACAAAGACACTCGCTAAAGTGTCAACAACCAAGAACTCTGGGAGCGACCCACAAATACTTAACTCAAAGATCAATGGCGTCCTCAGGAAGGCCCGTCAATCGTCTCGCTATACCAAGGTCTACGCCAGGCGCCAAAAACAGGTCTACAGTCAGGGCAGCAGTCCGTCGCAGCCGTTAGGAGGCGGGAATCTTCGCGGGAAAAGTCTTCGGGCCACTTATTTCGACAACAGGATCGATGAAGCGGGGTGCACCTTCCCTCGGAGATTTCACACGAAGTTCCTCACGATCGTCGGGCTTGGACCGGTACCACTGATGCAGCCCCACGTGATGGGCGCCAACTGAAGGACTGGGTTCTTTTGGACCCAGCGGTGCCAGGGCACAACACCTGAAACCTTCGTGGGTAACCTGCTCCGGCGTACAAGTCACAGAGACACGGGACACTTCCTTCGGCGTCAAAGAGTCAAGGTTTATTTACTGCAGGGAACACAGAAGTCACAGGAAGTACATCGAGTGTAGTTCGGGGAGACTGCTTCAAATTGTATCTGTGGATCGCTCCTTTTATACAGTTTTTACCCATAGGATAACATGATACACAATAGTTTACAACCCGGTTCCCACATTTCGCTCTCAGAGGGGTCGCTTTGGTCACTTTGAAACACATAAGGTCCGGAACATAAGTGCGGAAACATTTGGCGGTTCCCAACTGTAAAAACCCATCTTCCCACCATTAGCAAATTCCAATCAGCAATAAAGTAGATCGAAATAGGAACGAAGACAGGTGCAGAGGAAGACGGAGACAGTGGGGAGATCGGAAAGGGTGTAAAAGGGGAGGTATCGAGAAGCACGAGATACAGGCATCAAAGGGACGTGCCTAATGAGATGCACGGCTGAGACAATAAGTCCGTGCGGCAGGATGAGCCTCGAGCGGCGCCATCTGCCTTACAGCAGCAACCCCCTCGTCATAAAGACACTTTCAAAGAACATGTGTCTTCCGCAAATATCTTGGGAGTCCCAGGGTCGCGAAGCGGACAGCGTCCGTTCGCTGACTACTTGAGGGCAAGAGACAAATGGATGCCGTATCTAAAATGGAACCCGTGGGTACAGATGAAAAACCCACATAACAAACGAACGGTTTAAGTTAGCACAGCGAAACTGCGCACACTTACTAAACTCGTCATTTGCGGTTCATAGATACCAGACTCGACCATATTCGTGCGAGTCGAAAACACCACTTACAATTGTCACGGAACCTCACCTCAAGGATCAACCCTGTTCCCCACCCTTTTCAACCTCTACCTAGAATTGTTCACCGAAATATTACGTGCAGCTAACATCTTCTATCATATGTACGCTGATGACAACCAGATCTACATCAAAAGCTCGTCTCTCAAAGAGACTCCCTGAGCGAAGCCCTGAAACTCATCGTCCAATGGCTTGCTTCCAATCATCTTAAACTCAATGCAAAGAAAACTGAATTTCTCCTGATCTCCCCTCCCAATACTAACCTCAAGTCTCAATCATGGATTAAGGCTATCACAGCCTTAAATTTCCCACCAACCATTGTGAACTCGGATAAATCCCTGGGAATTACACTTGACACCAAACTGAACATGTGGGACCACATCAATTCAATGGCCAAAACAGCCAGATTCCACCTGAACTACCTTAGGAAATTGAAACCCTTCCTCAAAGCTCCCAACCTAAAAATGGCAGTCCAAGCACTCGTCATCTCTAGATTGGAATACGGCTGCTCAACCCTCTTTGGTTTACCAAAGTTCTCCCTGGCACCTCTTAAAGCCTGCCTCAATGCGGCTGCCAGACTACTTACCGGCTCTAGGAAAGACGATCATATTTCCCCACACCTAAAAGCTCTTAACTGGCTCCCCCTGGAGGCAAAAATACAGCTCAAACTAGCATGCATCATGCACAAAGCCATATACTTTAACTCCCCTGCATATCTGACACAGAAACTTGTCATCTCCGGAGGAACCAGAATCTCCCGATCTGCCAGAGACCTCTTGCTCCAACCTGCCCGCTTCCGGGAAAAAAAACTTACAACCGGGCCTTCTCAGGGGCTTCTCCAAGAATATGGAATCACTCCCACCCGACATAAGAAGAATCCTCTCACTGCCTCGCTTCAAAAAGGATGCCAAAACCTTCCTTATGGGCAAATTTCTCGAGTAAATATTGCCTAAACCACCACCATAGCCCAACCTAGGGCCGTCCACTACCTCCCCTCGGACTACTGTGACACACGGTCAGAAAACGGGGGCCTGGCTTGAATAATTGTAAACGTATTATGTAAATTTGTTATCTCACCTTGAGTAATTGGTAATGTAAACTGTAAATACGTGCTCCTATTCCCGTATGTATCCTACATCCCACCCTTTACTACTCGAGCTGGTACTGGGTTGATCCTAAGCCTGTCTGTACATTGCTTTGTTCTCCTGTAAAGCACTCTGATACCCTCAAGGGTCAAGTTTGCGCTCTATAAAACAAATAAATAAATAAGTAATAAGTAAAGGAGTTATTGAGGGAACTACAGGTAGTGTACGTAATAGTCCTATCCTTCCTGTCCTGAAAAGGACACTTTCAGATTCCTCTGATAAAGATGATGAGGTATATTGTTTTGTGATTGATTTGTGAGAAGTTAGTAAAATAGTAGTTCCACAATTCCCAGTGGTTCCTGACATTACTATGCTTTTGAATGGATTGATTAGCACTCCTCAAGTAATCGGGATAAACTTTTATGACTCCTGTAAGTAATGAATGTTAGAGGTTTCCTGCGTGCGAACACGAATATTAGGAAGAGTACCCTCCTCCCCAAGGGCAATACTGTCTAAATAATGAGTTTTTGCCAAGCAAAGACTACGTGGTGCACAGCTGCATAGGCCCTGACTCAGGCCTAATGAATATTCTACTGTTTTACTTTCTTCACTTTATGAAATATTAGAAAACGTACTCAAAATGAAATGTCTTCATATATTGTCTTTTTTGTAAAGTGTGATGTATTCTCACTCTTTGAATTACAAATTCATTTGTTTAACAAAATGTGCCATCTAATGAACATCTTACAAACATTTCAAATCTTTTTCAAGTAACAGCATATCAACATATCAACAACTGCAAACAAAAAATCTTCCTTTTCCCAATGCATTTCGTGTTCAAAATTGAACCCTTCATCAGGGGTTTAACAAATCACAAATTGAAACATAGCTCAAATGCAGAAGATTCCGTCGTAATTCACGTCCAAGTCTACAACACAAAATAATATGCTTAGTATTGTCGGTACCTCTTGTCGTTTTAAATACATGCTGAGAGCTTTGATTTGAAAAGTGAGAAAGACCCAAGGAAAATGTAAAGAAAGTTTAATGATAGGTACTCATTTTTCTCTGAATGCAAAGTAAAGATTAAACCTGAAGGAGAGTGCATGAATTAATTACCTGATCATGTGTGTCACCCGTGATTATTAAATCAAGAGGCATGCAAATCGCGTCAAAGATAATCCACTTCTCGTGCCAGAAAAAACTATGGTGATTAAAACTGACTACCCATCCACAAGATGCCTAATGTCATACCTTCATTTGTATCAATGGTAGACAAATAATCGTCGTCACCTGCCAGATAATATAATGTATCAAATTATTTGCATTCTAGTTCGAGTCCCGTTACCCAGTGATATTTCACCATAAAGAACCGAATCTTACCCGCAGTCGAAGTGGTTTCGCCGTGGTGGACGAACACTGAATCAGTACTTCACGTAAATTGCCAACTGTATCTGAAATCTAAACCAACCGTAACTCATGAATACTAGAACCAAAACGGGATGCCAGAAAGTTAAAATGCATTAAATTCGGAAACAAAACTCACCCTCAGTTTGTTCGGTACGGTGTTCTATCCTGCCGGTCTGTGCCGCTGTGCGACAAGTAGTCTTTGCTTGGCAAAAACTCATTATTTAGACATTACTACGCTTTTGACAATGATTCCATCTACTATTGAGTTTTTCCCTGTTATTGATTTGAAGAATCCATTCTTTAGCATTCCTGTTTAACTATTCACCCAGATAGCAGGTTTTTGTTTGGGTTTACAGAAGCTGGCAAAAGCTTTCACTTCTGCCGTGCTCCTCAAGGCTTTACTGAAAGTCCTAGTATTTATAGTCAAGCATTGATGACAAACAGATAGTACCCCCAGGGATGACAAACAGATAGTACCCCCAGAGGATGACAAACAGATAGTACACCCAGAGGATGACAAACAGATAGTACCCCCAGAACAGGGGTGTTCAAAGAAGGCCACTCAATGGTTGACCATTGTTTTGCTCTTTGGGCCATTGCACGGAAGTCGATCGATCAGAGGGGTAATTTATTCTGCCGTTTCGTGGACTTCTGTGCAGCTTTTGACCTGGTGGACAGGGAGCAGCTGTGGTCAACACTGGTAGGGTATGAAATACAGGGTGACCTGTTAGCCCTAATCCAAGCACTACACTCAGAAAATTGGGCACAAATAATACTGGACGCGGAGGGAGGACTCACTGAGAGAATCCCAATTGGAAACGGTTTAAGGCAGGGGTGTGTACTTGCCCCCCTATTGTTTGCCCTGTTTTTAGCAGATCTACCCCAAAAATTAAGAGAGGTTAGAGGGGCGAACCCGAAACTGGGAGGAAACCAGATATCGTGCCTCCTTTATGCGATGATCTGGTGATTATGGATCAGACGGCGATAGGCCTCCAGACAAAATTAAATAGGTTTAAAGAATATTGCACAAGTAAAAAATTAGTAGTAAACATGGAGAAGACAAAAATTGTTTGTTTTGGAAGGAGGAAAACGAAGTTCTCATGGTACCTTGGTACACTTTTGCTCGAGAGGGTGACTGATTATAGATATTTGGGAATGTGGTTTTCTGTTACCCTAAAATGGCATACACACTTGCAAGCACTAAAAATTAGCGCATTGGCGTCTGTGAAAGGCCTAAAAAGATTTAATAATACCTACGGTGAAATGTCAGATAGGCCGGCCTTAAAAGCCCACCAAGCAATGGTCCCCCCACAATTTTTGTAAGGAGCCGAGGTCCTCTACCTAAGTGGTAAGACCTCCTGGGATAGAGAGGAGGGAAATGTACTAAAAAGCTTATTCCTGCTGCCTAAATCATCTATGGTGCAGGCAGCAAGACTTGAGCTGGGAATCACCTCCTGGGCTATAATTGCTTGTATAGCCCTTGTACGCTTCTGGCAGCGATTGGAAGCAGAGGAGCTTATTAAAATCTCCCAATGGGCTAAAGAGGAAATTGCCATTAGCGAGCTACCCTGGGCAAAAGAGACTAGAGCTTTAATAAGTAAGGCATATGGGGCGCTTGACTTGAAGGTATGCACGCCGCAAGACATTATATTAATTGGTAAGATAGAATTAAAGCTTCAAGGGGCCAATATGTTCCGTATCTACAATCGGGACTACCTTTTACAAAAGACCTCGGTAGCCCACATGATATTAGCCTGGGAGAGCGACCAACATTTCCCCTATGTGGATCGGCTACCAAGTTATAGTTTAAGGCGGGAAGTTTTGAAAATGCAAATTGGGATCAACCCAGGTTATGCGAATAACGGGGTTCGAAACCTAATGATAGGATGTAATGGTAAATGCACTTGCACTTTAGGTACCACCTGCGATATTTTACACATTTTACTAGATTGTATGAGGTTTTTAGATATACGAAAGGAGTTTTTATGTCCAATTTTTAAAAAGTATAAGATTATGCACAGAATGCAAGCCGTTAACCTTTTGGTGGAAATGGGGAATTTAGATATAGCCTGTCCCTTGGGGAAATATATGAATAAAGTCAAGGTGTTCCTCAAGTGCGCAGAGTAAGCACTAAAAATGCTCCCCCTTAACATCACATAAAGGTGGAACTATCAAGGGATAAGAGTAGTGCGTGCTGCATTTTGAAGGAGTTTATGTATAGGTATGAATTAAGTGATTTTAATAACATAAATGCTATAATACTCCGATTTAAAAAAAAAGAAAGTTAAACTATATGTATTTTGAGGTGTAATATGTTGTTTCATACCGCCGTGTTACGTTTTGTTGTTCTTTCCTTTTATCAAGATAAGAGGTAAAATGTACTTTTATGATTGTAACAAACCAAATAAAGTTTTGTTTTGACTTGACTTATAGTCAAGCATTGAAAGGTCAGATGGATTCACTATCATTTTCTCCAGGTAAGTATTGGTTCAATATGTTGATGATTTGTTAATTGCTTCTGATACGGAACAAGGTTGTAAGGATAGTACAGTGAAATTAATGTTACATCTGGCCCATCATGGACACAAGGTATCCCTTTTGAAGTTTCAGTATTGTTGTGAGAAGTTGGCCTGATATGTAGTGTTTCCAATTCTGGAACCACTTGGTATCAGTCCAAACAAACCCCAAAGATGTCTGGTTGTAAGTCAACCCTGTTAGACAAGCTATCCTAGTGGTAGCATGGACTAAGCAGCCTTAAAGGCTTAACTTAAGAGGTCGTGTTAAGCGAGCTGTTTTACCACATACAATCCTGTAATCAAATGAAAGGACACCACACAAGTATATATTATAAAAATATATGTATTTATTTCTAAATTACTCCCCAGTACTCTTTATGAGGAAAGGGGCACAAGCGTTAAATCAAAAGCACTGTTACACATATAAAGTTGCACAATTATGGATGAGGGCGGGTGGCCACTCAGACCATATATTAAAAAAGTGGTATAAGTAACACTTATCGAACAATGGTTAGGCCTAGGGCCTAGAGATTCGCTGGGAGCAGTCAGGACTAGCAATGATGAAGTCGGGAGTAGCCCACAGGAGACGGGTGCAGCACGGAAAGTGCGGCGCGCACCAATGCACTGTCAATGGTGCGTAAAAGTCAGTTAAAGTGAATTTAAAGATACTTCCGCTGAACCTAGGAACACAAAACTTTAGACACAGACCCTAGAGGTGTGTACCAGCGTATAGACACCGGCGTTGCAATGTTACCTCACCCACAGGCCGTGGGTGCACAGGGTCGAAGTGGCGTCGGGTTCTGTCACGCAGGTTCTTGGTGCTTGAAGCTGTTGCAGCTGCAGGCGCTGTGAAGCAGAAGTGTCCGGTGCGATCCAAGGGTGGATCGAAGTAGAAAAGTACCTGAAAGCAGAGGGGACAGAGTCTGGGTCACTCAGCAGTGACCAGGGTGGAACCAGGACGGAACCAGGCAATGTCGGGCGCAATCAGGCGGTTGTCGATAGGCTTCTCTCCGCTGTCACGTGGGCTCTGGGGCATCTGCGACGTCCAGGAGCAGGTCACGATCTGTCCCACGTAGGCTCTCGCCGTCAGCACCGTCGGCTTCAAGATTGCAGCAAACAGCACTTGGCAAAAGCAATCCACGCGGAACCGGGAGATTGCTTATCACTCGAACCAGGAGGGTCAGAGTGGGGGCTCCTTTTCACAGGAGCTGGTGCAGATCTGGAGCAACCAGAAAAGCGAGTCGTATTTCAAGTTTCGTCGGCACAGGGGCCACAAGCCAGCTGGCAAGTGACCGGGCCAACGCGTCGAGCGCACACAAGCAGAAGGGCCCCACGCAGCACTCGTCGAGTGTGGAGGGGTGAGCTTTGGTGCAAGTGGAGCTCGGGGCTGGGGCTTCTCAAACCCCGGTGCACAGCTTCGAGGATCACTCGTGGGCTGCACGGTCAGCGTCTCGTGGCCTTTTTAAGATGGCGTGCCCCACGCTTCCGGTCGCCTCCACGGGTCTCAGCTCTGCAGGGACAGTGGATCGGGCAGGTAGAAGGCAGGCAAGCTTGATCTCGTCGATCTCTGTCGCTTGAGTTCCGGCGGGAACTGCAACAAAGCAAGGGTCGAGGGCTGGATGGTGCCTGTTTGCACAGGGTGGTCACTCCTTGACCACAAGGGAGATTCTTCAGTCTTCTCACGTCGTGTAGAAAGTCGAAGGGTCCAGAATTCGTTTCTTATGTTTCTTCAGGATGATCTGAGTTGCATTGGCACTGCTCCCCCTCTTATTCCAATCTGAGGGGTGGATCTCCTGCTAGGTCCCTCCCCTATGGGTGGGACCAGGAAGGGGGGTGGTTACACCCCCTTTCCTTTGTCCAGGTCTCACTGGAGCTGGGGCTGGGCTGCCCCAGAACCGGTTTGACAGGATTATGCAAGGGGAAGCCTTGTGCTCCCCAGGCACTGTCTGGTTTCATTCAAACCTCCCTGCTACAATCCACTATCTCCTGTCTGGGGTGGTTTGACACCGCCCTGTGACAGGAAACTCTTTGTCCAGGCCTCCTCTGCCGAGTTTCGGTCAGCAGCAGGAGGCCAGACCCGTGTCTGTGGCAGGGGCATCCATTTTGTGGATCTGAGGCTCATTTTTAAATCAACTGCGTTTCAGCAAAGTAACATGTCTTCTCCCTCTAGAAGGGTGGAATGCTACCCCCGTCGCCAGAACTGGCGAGGGGGTAGTATTCCAATTCGTATGACACCTTACACGACATGTTTTGATAAAGCCAAACCAAAGTTGCTATATAACCGCGAGGATTATAAGGCGCTTAAGAGTATATGGTATGGCGTTATCCCGGATCAGCTTAGGGAGTTGTTCCCGACAGCTGCAGACAGGCTCAGCTCATGCCAGAGCACCATCTCACATAAAACCACGCACTCTGCCTCCAGGATTGATGAGGCCTTCCATAGGAGTGGCTTACAGGCTATATATGTGTCCAGATATAGGTTTAGATATAGGTATACTATATCTAAGCAAGGGGTGATTACACCCACTTGCCCCAGCTGAGTGATCAGCCAGTTGTGTCAATTTAGATAGCCAGCCAGGGGTGGCAAAAGATATGCTGCAGCCCCTGGTAGGCCTTGGATGCACCTATGCCCTGGGCACCTATAGTGCTCTGTACAGGGGCTGATAAGGTGACCCAAGCCAATCTAGTTATGCACCTAGGGTACATGGAATCCATTTTACAGAGAGAGCAGATAGCCTGGGGCCCTGATTAGCAGGGAACCAGGCCAACTAAGTCGAAAACCAGCTAAACCCAGGGCAAAAAATCTGGGGTAACCATAGTCAGGTAGCCACCTTCCTACATAACCCCCCCCAAACGAAAGGAGATAAGGCTATCCTTGGCCAGGTAAGCCTTTATTGCCTGAGTAGCCATATAAGGAAGTACCTGCACTAGCATGGGTACCCCCTGTCTCATGGTCCACTAAGCAGTCCCTCACCCTAGGGGTATTAGAGGGTCTCCACCATAGGGAATCACTACCTTGGGTGTGTTTATGCAAAGTTAAAGGCTGGTTTGGATATGGAGTATTGAAGTGAGGCTCCACTATTTTTGGGCTCAACTTCCTCCAATTATCTTCCACCATATGTGCCTTTCTTTCTTCAACTGAGTTGCACTGAGCTCTCAGGGTCACCCTCTGGCTACCTAAAGCTGGAGGCTGGGTCCCTCTGTTTGGCTTGCTGGAGGGACAGTTCAGGTTTGGGCCCTTTGGGTCCCAGGTTTGGCTGTGCCCAACAGAATCCATCTGTGGGAGGTCCCTAACTATTTTTAAGGGGGCTCCCTCAGGAGTTTTTAAAGTTTTCACCTTACTAGGCCTACTAGTTTTGGTGCCCCTAATCTGTTGATGGGGGTGCTTTATTTGACAGGGGGCCCTCTGGGTCTCACTGTCCTTCTTGTCCTCTGCAGCCCTGGGCTGACTAAGGCAAGGTAGAGAGGGGCAGGTTACCTGCTCCAGACTGGATCCCACCTGAGAAGGGTCCACTGCCATCAGAGGCTCTGTCAGGCCAGGCCTAACAACCTCTGGGGCAGTTCCTTCATCAGGGGTAAGATCAGTTCCCTGAGGAGGCTGATCCTGTCCTACTGTCTGGTGAGGGGGAGATTTCTCTTCCTCCTCCATGCTCTCAGTTTGGGTGGAGTGATCCATCATTTCAGGCTTCACAACACACATATCTGTTTGAGTTTGGGCTGTGGCCATCACAGCCCCACCAACCTTTTCAGGAGGAGACTCAGTTTGGGTTTCTGCTGTTATCATAACAGCTTTGCTATTCTGTCTTGGAAGAGCTTCTGGTAAAGATGGGGCAGAGAGTTGCTCAGCCCTACCAACCTTTTCAGGAAGGACATCTTGAATTGGGGCTATAGCCAGTACAGCCCCACTAACCTTTCCATTGGAATTTACCATTCTAGAATGGATTTCCTGTTCAACCTCAGCCCAGGCTGAGATTTCCAAATCATTACCCAGTAGACAGTCTACAGGCAAGTTTGGTGACACTGCCACTCTCTTTGGGCCAGTGACACCTCCCCAGCTGAGACTTACTACTGCCATGGGATGATTTGTTTGGATGCCATCAATGTTTGTTACCTGGTATGTGGCACCTGGTAAAAGTTGCTTAGAGGGGACTATACAGTCAGCCACCATGGTGATGCTAGCCCCTGTGTCTCTAAAAGCTTCAACTTTCAAACCATTGATGATGGGTTCTTGTCTATATTTGCTCAAGGTATTTGGGCAAACTGAGAAGTTGGCAAACCCCATGCCAGTCTCATAAACAAGATCATTTGGGGATGGGGACCTGGATAGGCCAGGGTCCCCTTGGGCTCCAAAAGTAAACCCACCCAGATTCCTGGGTGTGCTCCCACTTCCTGGGGGATTACTGCTGACAGTAACAGGAGGTGTTGGAGCTGGCTTTGGAGGTATGTTTTCTTTATTGCCATTCTTGGGACAACAGCTGTCTGTTTTGTAATGCCCAACCTGTTTACAGGCATGGCAATAAGGCTTTTTCTCTGTTGAAGAAGTGTCTTGGGACCCACCCCCCTTCTTGGAGTTTTGGGGCCCTGGGGAAGTGTTTTCTTTACTTTTATCCCCACCCTTATCTTGAGGCTTGGTAGACTCCTTCTTCTGGTTATTGTCCTGATTCTTAGGCCTAATCCTGGTTCTGACCCACTTATCTGCCCTCTTTCCCAATTCTTGGGGAGAGGTCAAATCTGAGTCCACCAGGTGCTGGTGTAAGAGCTGGTTCTGACAATTACTAAGGATCTGCTCCCTCATAATCAAATTATACAATCCTGTGAAGTCATGTACTTTGCTGCCATTCAGCCAACCCTCCAGAGCCTTAGTTGCACAATCAACAAAATCAGTCCAGTCCTGAGTCTGTGTCTTCTGGGTATCTCTGAACTTTAACCTGTACTGTTCAGTGGTTAAGCCAAACCCATCTATCAGAACACTCTTCAGGACTTTGTAATTGCTGGCATCCTCATGTCTGACAGTGAGGAGCCTATCCCTCCCTTTCTCTGAAAAGGAGTACCATAAGATTGCTGCCCACTGTTCCTCAGGAACCTGCTGTACCATGCAGGCTCTCTCCAGAGCAGTCATCCATTTGTGGATGTCATCCCCTTCCTGGTAGGGGGGCACAATCTTTGTCAGGTTTCTACTATCATAGGACCTGTCTTTAGGAATTTTGCTGCCACCAGTGGCATCTAAGCCACACAATTTTCTTTCTCTTGCTAAAGCAAGTTTAGCTTGAGCCAAGGCTACCTCTTCCCTTTCTATTTGGAGTTGGACAGCCCTCATCCTGGCCCTATGCTCTTTTCTCTGGGAGGGAGTCATCCCTCTTTGAGATTCTCTTGAGGCACTAGAAAGATGAGAGTCCCTTGATTGAGATCTCACCCTCCTGTTACCTGGGAGAATTTGGTTATGAGATCTGGAGTGGTGCTGGCCCTCTCCATTCCCATGTAGGTCTAGGTTGGCCTGGTTAAGCCTGGCAACCTGTACCTGGGTCACCCTCTGATCCTGATCTTCAGGCTCTTCTAAATCAGAGCCTTCCTCTTCCTCTTCTTCTCTTGGAAGATTCTCATTCTCAGGGGAGTGTATCCCTTCACCTGAATCTAAGGGAGTCTGACTCACCTTATCTAAGTCATCCTTTTCTAGGATAGCTATTAGGGAAGGAATGGTAGGGCCTCTGCCCCTTTTTAGCCCCCTGGCTGTGCACAAGGCACTCAGGTCTTTGTGGCTAAGGTTGTCATATCTGGATGTTGTCCCTATAGGATCAACTATTACAGGAGCAGAGCCTGAGGCTCTACCTGTATCAGACATGACTGCTAGTGAGGTGTAAGTGATGCACTTACCTACACTAAGTGGTTTCCTACTGTACCTTGCTAGTGAGTTGTAGTCAGGGTGTGCTAATCCCTTTAATCTACAACTACTAAGTTCAGTAGAACTTAATATGCTAAGCTTTTGATTTATATGTACCTAGAGGTACTTGATGTGATCTTTCAATTTGATAAAGATTGCAATGGTAAAACAAACAGCAAGCTCAAATCCCACCGCTGCCACCAATGTGAGAAGTTGGCCTGATATGTAGTGTTTCCAATTCTGGAACCACTTGGTATCAGTCCAAACAAACCCCAAAGATGTCTGGTTGTAAGTCAACCCTGTTAGACAAGCTATCCTAGTGGTAGCATGGACTAAGCAGCCTTAAAGGCTTAACTTAAGAGGTCGTGTTAAGCGAGCTGTTTTACCACATACAATCCTGTAATCAAATGAAAGGACACCACACAAGTATATATTATAAAAATATATGTATTTATTTCTAAATTACTCCCCAGTACTCTTTATGAGGAAAGGGGCACAAGCGTTAAATCAAAAGCACTGTTACACATATAAAGTTGCACAATTATGGATGAGGGCGGGTGGCCACTCAGACCATATATTAAAAAAGTGGTATAAGTAACACTTATCGAACAATGGTTAGGCCTAGGGCCTAGAGATTCGCTGGGAGCAGTCAGGACTAGCAATGATGAAGTCGGGAGTAGCCCACAGGAGACGGGTGCAGCACGGAAAGTGCGGCGCGCACCAATGCACTGTCAATGGTGCGTAAAAGTCAGTTAAAGTGAATTTAAAGATACTTCCGCTGAACCTAGGAACACAAAACTTTAGACACAGACCCTAGAGGTGTGTACCAGCGTATAGACACCGGCGTTGCAATGTTACCTCACCCACAGGCCGTGGGTGCACAGGGTCGAAGTGGCGTCGGGTTCTGTCACGCAGGTTCTTGGTGCTTGAAGCTGTTGCAGCTGCAGGCGCTGTGAAGCAGAAGTGTCCGGTGCGATCCAAGGGTGGATCGAAGTAGAAAAGTACCTGAAAGCAGAGGGGACAGAGTCTGGGTCACTCAGCAGTGACCAGGGTGGAACCAGGACGGAACCAGGCAATGTCGGGCGCAATCAGGCGGTTGTCGATAGGCTTCTCTCCGCTGTCACGTGGGCTCTGGGGCATCTGCGACGTCCAGGAGCAGGTCACGATCTGTCCCACGTAGGCTCTCGCCGTCAGCACCGTCGGCTTCAAGATTGCAGCAAACAGCACTTGGCAAAAGCAATCCACGCGGAACCGGGAGATTGCTTATCACTCGAACCAGGAGGGTCAGAGTGGGGGCTCCTTTTCACAGGAGCTGGTGCAGATCTGGAGCAACCAGAAAAGCGAGTCGTATTTCAAGTTTCGTCGGCACAGGGGCCACAAGCCAGCTGGCAAGTGACCGGGCCAACGCGTCGAGCGCACACAAGCAGAAGGGCCCCACGCAGCACTCGTCGAGTGTGGAGGGGTGAGCTTTGGTGCAAGTGGAGCTCGGGGCTGGGGCTTCTCAAACCCCGGTGCACAGCTTCGAGGATCACTCGTGGGCTGCACGGTCAGCGTCTCGTGGCCTTTTTAAGATGGCGTGCCCCACGCTTCCGGTCGCCTCCACGGGTCTCAGCTCTGCAGGGACTGTGGATCGGGCAGGTAGAAGGCAGGCAAGCTTGATCTCGTCGATCTCTGTCGCTCGAGTTCCGGCGGGAACTGCAACAAAGCAAGGGTCGAGGGCTGGATGGTGCCTGTTTGCACAGGGTGGTCACTCCTTGACCACAAGGGAGATTCTTCAGTCTTCTCACGTCGTGTAGAAAGTCGAAGGGTCCAGAATTCGTTTCTTATGTTTCTTCAGGATGATCTGAGTTGCATTGGCACTGCTCCCCCTCTTATTCCAATCTGAGGGGTGGATCTCCTGCTAGGTCCCTCCCCTATGGGTGGGACCAGGAAGGGGGGTGGTTACACCCCCTTTCCTTTGTCCAGGTCTCACTGGAGCTGGGGCTGGGCTGCCCCAGAACCGGTTTGACAGGATTATGCAAGGGGAAGCCTTGTGCTCCCCAGGCACTGTCTGGTTTCATTCAAACCTCCCTGCTACAATCCACTATCTCCTGTCTGGGGTGGTTTGACACCGCCCTGTGACAGGAAACTCTTTGTCCAGGCCTCCTCTGCCGAGTTTCGGTCAGCAGCAGGAGGCCAGACCCGTGTCTGTGGCAGGGGCATCCATTTTGTGGATCTGAGGCTCATTTTTAAATCAACTGCGTTTCAGCAAAGTAACATGTCTTCTCCCTCTAGAAGGGTGGAATGCTACCCCCGTCGCCAGAACTGGCGAGGGGGTAGTATTCCAATTCGTATGACACCTTACACGACATGTTTTGATAAAGCCAAACCAAAGTTGCTATATAACCGCGAGGATTATAAGGCGCTTAAGAGTATATGGTATGGCGTTATCCCGGATCAGCTTAGGGAGTTGTTCCCGACAGCTGCAGACAGGCTCAGCTCATGCCAGAGCACCATCTCACATAAAACCACGCACTCTGCCTCCAGGATTGATGAGGCCTTCCATAGGAGTGGCTTACAGGCTATATATGTGTCCAGATATAGGTTTAGATATAGGTATACTATATCTAAGCAAGGGGTGATTACACCCACTTGCCCCAGCTGAGTGATCAGCCAGTTGTGTCAATTTAGATAGCCAGCCAGGGGTGGCAAAAGATATGCTGCAGCCCCTGGTAGGCCTTGGATGCACCTATGCCCTGGGCACCTATAGTGCTCTGTACAGGGGCTGATAAGGTGACCCAAGCCAATCTAGTTATGCACCTAGGGTATATGGAATCCATTTTACAGAGAGAGCAGATAGCCTGGGGCCCTGATTAGCAGGGAACCAGGCCAACTAAGTCGAAAACCAGCTAAACCCAGGGCAAAAAATCTGGGGTAACCATAGTCAGGTAGCCACCTTCCTACAATTGTCAACAGGTGGTCACCTATTTAGGTCACCTACTGTCAAAGCAGGGTAGAAGGTTAACGCCAGAATGCATTAGAACCATTGTTAAAATGCCCCTTCTGAAAACCCAAAAAGATGTGCACACTTCTTACTGTCACCAGTTGGTCCCGAACTACTCTTTATTAATAAAATATTTACTTGAACTAACAATGAAAGACGTGCATGAGCCTTTGCCCTGGATGCCAGATTGTCAGCTTTCTTTTGAACAACTAAAAACTGTGCTTTGCTCCGTTCCACTGCTAGACATGCTTGACTATAAGAAACCTTTTGTGCTTTATGTCCACAAGATGGCTGGTCGTGCCCTCTCTGTCTTGACTCAAAGATTTGATGATAGACAGAGACATTGCTCTTATATTTCTGCTGTGCTTGACCCTGTCGTACGTGCCCTCCCAAGCTGTCTGTGCGCAATCACGGCTGTGGCCACTTCAATCAGACAAACGGCTGGCCTCTTACTTGATACTGACCTCACAGTTATGGTAGTCCATACTGTGGATATGCTTTTGAACAAAACAAGGGCACAGCACCTCACCAGTGCACGTCTTACTGGTTATGAATTGGCATTGTTTGCTAAGCATATTACGATTAAACGATGTGCTACTCTGAATCCAGTCACGTTACTACCGCTCCCTTCCAAAAGCAATGCAATTGATAAACATGACTATATTTTCCAAACAGAGGAAGAGACAAAATGACTGGTAGACCAGATTGATGTTCCCTTATCTGACCCACAAGGAGAACTATATGTTTAGGGCTCTTGTTTTAAATAACCAGACGGCACAACTACTGCAGCGTATGCTATTACTACTTTGCGCACGGTTGTGGAAATATCACAAGTTCCTTATCAATCTGCTCAAGCGGCAGAGCTCGTGGCTCTCAAATGAGCTTGTGAATTGAGCGAGGGTTTGGTTGTTAATATCTACACAGAAAGCCAATACTCATTTTGGTCGCCCATGATTATGAACAATTATGGTTAGAAAGAGGGCTCCTTACTTCTAATGGCACCAAGATCCAACATGGGCACCTTATACTATGATTATTATCTGCTTTAGCACTCTACAAAAAGATGATAATTATCAAGTGCAGCACCCACAGAAAAGTGACAGATGAGGTAGGTGAAGGAAAAGTGTTTGCAGATCAGACAGCAAAGGAAACTGTTTGAAGCAAGATGAAAAGAAGGTTTGTTGCAGGTCCAGTTAGATGGGTTCCTGAGAACACTGTGTTTGAGAATAAGGTTGAGAGTGTGAAAGAGATACAAAGTGAGGCAACGGTAAAGAACTAGCGATATGGCAGGAAAGTACAGCACAGTTAAATGACGAAGGGTGTTGAATTAACAAGTCTGGAGAGCAGAAGTGGATGTTACCTGATGCATATGTACTCCCTGTAGTTACTATGGTTCATGACCCAGCTCATATTAGTGCAAAAGACATTTGCAAATTATTGGCTCCGGTTTGGCGCAATGATAACATTTCCAGAATGGCTACACAGCTAGTAAAAAAAAAGTATTATTTGCATGATGCACAATCCAGGAGAGGGTACTCTTATAACATCTAGCAATTTTGTACCACCTACATTCCCATTCAAAGCCCTTCAGATGAATTTTATTGAGTTGAAACGTTGTAATAATCTCAAGTAAGTTCTAGTAGTTATATGCATGTTCAGTAAATGGGTTGAGGGGTACCCTACTAAAGACAATACAGCCACCACAACGGGGAAGGTACTCCTTAAAGAGTATTTTCCTCATTTCGGTATGCCCAAATTATCTGGAGTGATAACGGATCTCATTTTAATGGGAAAGTGATTAGATTAGTGTGTGTGAGCTCGCAAATTAAACAGAAATTTCAGGCTGCTAATCATCCGCAGTCAGCTGTTTTGGTTGAGAAGTACAATGGTACTCTCAAATTGAAATTGCCAAAAATTCAACAGACAACAGGGTTGAAATGGCCAGATGCTCTACCATTAGCTCTTTCTTCAACTAGAAATACAGCACATTCTAGAACTAGCTGATCACTTTACGAGGTCGTGTTTGAACATCCAGCAAAAGTCTGGGGTGCCTGACGTCCTCGTAAATACTTCGAAATTGATTATCTTGGACAAATTGACAGAAAGTTGGTGTTCTATTCAATAAGGGTGGGCGTAAAATCCGTTTCGCGGGTGAATTTGCGGATTTTCCACGATTTTGCGATCCGCGAATCTCGTGAAATTGCGGTAAAATCCGCGAATCAGCGGGGACGAATTTTCAGCCAAGCAAGGGTTACAGCAGCAGGTGCAAAAGTTGAACCTAATTTCTTTGTAACCTTTTACAAAAGGGTTACAAGCAAATTAACTTCAACTTGGACACCTGCTGCTAATTGCTTCCTGGCGCCTCGTTGCCTACTTGCAACTATTCTCTGACCCTGCTCTGACCCTTGAAGCAGGGTCAGAGAATAGTTACAAGTAGGCAACGAGGCACCTGTCCAAGGAATTAAACCTCATCAGGAAGCACTTACAGATATAAAAAACAGGAAAAAGGGAGAGGATTGCAAATACACCCATTTTGAGTTATCAGGAGGGGTTAAACTAAAAGAGACCTTTACAGCACAATTTTCATATGCATTTTGCTAAAAATAAAAAGCTGTATGTTCTGTAGGGGCAACTCAGGAATCTGGCCCTTCAGAGATCCGACCTCTCTTTCTTTCTCTCGTTGTCTCTCTACCTCTCTCTTTCCCTCTCTTTCTCTCCCTTTCTATCTATCTATCTATCTCTCTCTCCCTCTCCCATAAACGACTGCATGGGTAACTTCGCTATGCAAGCGGCTCGCGAAGACGCAAAAATCCCCGCGAACACGCAAAAAACCCAGCGAACACGCAAAAAACCCCGCAAACACGCGAAAAAATAAAAATCCGCAAATTCGCACAAATTCGCAAATTTTGTGGATCGCGAATTCGCAAATTCGCGGATCGCGAATTCGCAAAATTTACCCATGCTTACTATTCACAAACAGGTGCAAGACTCCCTACCTTCTACACCAGAGGGGCTCTGCCACAACACCTAGCCTGGGGATTTCATTCTGGTAAAGAATTTTCAGAGGAAGAAATGTTTGGAGCCTGATGGAAAGGTCCTGAGCAAGTTCTGTTGGTAACACGGACAGCTGTGGTGGTTGCTGATCGAAAGAACTGGGTGCACACCACCCATTGCCGGAGGGTACCTTTGCCGCTGCCGTATGACCAGTAGGACTAGGAGGGTATTGGAGATGCTGAATGTGAACCAGTATCCAGATTTGTCCCATTTAGTGACGCACAACTGATCTGTACACAAACAGAGAAGGAGAACAACAACGTTCTAAACAATCCTGTCCCACCGGAAATACGAGCTATCCAGGAGCCTCCGTTCAGTGATCACACAGTGCCTGGGGCTGCCAGGTACAAGTTGCGTCCTCGGCAAAGGGCCACTGAATCTAAGGAGAGAAAAGATTAGGGATGGACTGTACAAGATAGGTAGTACTGAGTAGCAGTACCAATGAGGAATTGGATCAAGTGAAACTTCTGCATTTGTTTTGTGGTTCAGCCATTAGATAGGGAAGAAGTATACTTTGAAAGTATACCACCTTTATCGATGAGGGATAGATTAGGAGAAGAGCTTAGGACAGATCAAGCTCCACCGCTGGTGCTCAAGAGCCCCAACTGATTGATGGACATTAGGAGCCTGTGCCAGTGAGGCTCCGATGGACACTAGGAACTTTTGTATTTCCTTGCATTTTCTTTTGTATAAAAAATTAAGAACAACTATGAAATTTACTATTCATCCTTTTGACAGGAAGGTTGTTAAGAAAGAGCAACAGATTATCATGGTACAACGTAATGTGATTTGGTCGAAAAAGAGTAAAATAACAGGCGTTGCTCTTTTGATGCGGGTTATAATAATACTATATGGGGTGTCCTGGTTCTTGGAGAACTCATACAGTGTACCAGCACATAGTACAGGCAATACAATTTTACCGAGACATAATAAAAGGGCTGTCCCGAGTAAAGTTTTTGTGGAAACGCATAAGAGGTTCTCTGGGAAGGGGACCGCCTGTTCTCCCACCAGATCTGTCTCTAACCTTTGAACGGTGTAACCCCTTATCACTTGTGCATTACATGTACACTGACCACCCCAGTTCATGAAGTAAGGGGAGTGTTTGGATTTGGTTACCCTGTACCATGTCTGTACCATAAAAATCAATAATGAATGTGTTATCCAGGCTGTGATAATTTTGATATGGAAGCGCAGAATATAAAATTGGTGGGTTGGTATTACAAGGAGTTGACAGTACCCAGGGAGGCTGGTTATTATCCTGCTTGTTACCCCATAATAAATAGTACATACACTTCACTGTATATTAATTGATCCAGGATAGTAATTTTTAGACATAGGGTCCCCTTGGTGAATAAAGATGATTGGATACTTTGGAATGAAATCTTGGGGCAGGTTTACAAGAAAGTGCAGCAGCAGGGCACCACAAGCCCTTTGGCTGCGCCAAGCTGCGGTACTTTCAGAGCACAGGAATGCAACATAGTTACAATGATATGTTGCATTCCTGTGCTCTCCCCTCAGCTGGCACACAAACAGCTGCCATTCGCCAACGCAGGCACCTTAGCACCATGGTGCAAGGGTGCCTACGTCTTGGGGAGATTGTTTTTGTGCAAGAAGTGGCACCTTCCTGCACAAAAACAATCACTACAGGCATTTTCCTCTTTGAATGTGTGCTGAAGAATGCAGCACGCATTGAAAGAGGAAAAAACAAGGAGAAATTAAAACATTTCCCCTTGTTGCGCCTCCCTACGCCTCTCCGTAGCATACTGATGCATTTCCAGATTTACGTTTTCTTGTAAATCTGGAAATGTGTCAGGTTCCATGGGTGTTGCGTGAGATCACCCACAGCAACAACCATTGTACGCCCCTTTCACTCAAAGAGCTGCGTGAAAGGGGCCTTATTTACAAGGACAGGAAAAGTCACGCAGGGTGGCTTTTCCTGTCCCTATAAATAATGGCAGGGAAATGCGCTGCCAGAGTGTCACAAAAAGTCACGTACTGGCAGCACAAGTTGCTTGTAAATCTGCCCCTAGATACTCTGCAATGAATTATGAGGGACGGGACCGATATATGCACACCCAGGGTCCTCTTTTTTGTCCAATGGGTCTTATTCCAATGTCCATAATGGTACTGATGATGCGCCCTTGGGATGGTGTTGCTATTGGGCGTTCCATCTAAATATGCTCCACCCAAAATGAGATGTGTGAAAAGGACCTTGTGAAAAGAATTCTGTGAAGGGGTTACCAATTAAGAAGCAAATAGCTATAGTGATAGAATTACATTTGGATTCATTCTTTCTTTCATATTTTCATTGGGTGGTACTGGCATGGCCAGTGGTGAGAAAGCTTGGGAATATTTTGGATGTAAGCTACAAATGTTTTCCAATATCACAGTAGCAGCTTTGCTCAATATCAATACCCAGTTAGGAAGCATGCAGTGTATTCAGAACAGACAAGATATGCAGTAGACTTAATCTTAGCAAAGAGTGGTGGTGTATGCGCAGTAGTTGGCGATAAGTGTGTGGTTGATATTAAAACTTTGGAAAAGAATAGAACTCAACATATTATGGTGATCATTCATAATGTACACGGTATGAAAAGTGGAAATTAGAATTGGTCTCTTTTTGGCAGTTGGGATTGGATACTTCAACAGATGTTATACCTTATTGAGATATTAGTGCTCTGTTTTGTCCTCATGCAATGTCTCCCTTCTTGTTGTTCTTATTGTGCCACTGTTTTTATGCTCAAAAAGAAGATATCAGCCCATGTAACAAATGCCACTATGATGATGCAGGCTGCCATTGATGATTTGATGAATATTGACAAGGGGATATTTAAGGCTTCTTTCCTGCTTGCTGTACCATCTCCTAATGATGATTGTAAGGAGGGCTCATAATTTCATCCTACTTATGTTTCAGATGCTTGATCAATTGATGGTGAGTAGATTTTGTTATGATGATACTGTCTGACATATTAGAAAATGTTTTTAACTCATGCTAAAAGGAGGATCTGCTAGATCAGGCCCATTAATGCTCACGCAGTGCCTTGTATAAGTTAGCATTTGCCGTGCCATTTTGTAAGATGATCGAAAGTAATCCTTGCTATTTAAGAGAAATGTCCTCTGCTGAGTTTCGTTTCTGTAATGAAGAACGGCGAATGCTAGTGCATAGCTTTCCCACTAGAGAGTGGCCATCTCCCACCTGTTTGGTTGTGTTATCGCAGCTTAGGGTGCAACGACCTTGGACTGTGTTGAGTTGAGAAAGCAGAAAATATTTATTTTTTTATTTTTCTGTCCAGCTGCATGTGCCTAGAAAATTCCACTGTGGGCGTGTTTTTAATGAATCATGAAATGTACATAATATATCTCTATGCTTGAAGGCCTTTAGCTCCCTCTGTACCACTCCCAGAGACTGTGCAGACGGGGCTCTGCTCAGAGTGTATATATTCTCCACTGTTCCTCCGACTCTTCATTTGATATGGAAGGCTTAGAGGTGGTTTACTAGTAACCTGGTTGACTCCAAGCGGGTCACTCACCAACAAAAAGAAGGTCTGAAAAATAGGAGGAAGAAGGCAAAAAGTTTTGGAATAACTCTGCAAAAAGAGACAGGTCCAACTATGCTAAAGATGGAGACCTGTTATATCCTCACTGTGTTATTTAATAACACCCAGCCTAGCTGTCTCTCCTGATGCTCAGCCAGAGTGAGAGATGGTAATGGAAGGTTGATGTGACTGTGATGAATGGAATGCCTGGGTGCCTGTATGGATGAGTGGTGACAATTGGAGATGGGCTGAACAGCAGGGAGGCTGCTTCTGATGGGACTAGAATAAGGGCTGGAATAAAGGCTGGCAACTGGAATGTGGTCTGATGTAGATATTACTTGGAACCAATAAAGAAGTCTTCAAACTCAACATGGCTACCTGTGTCAACTGATGTAAGGACACACCACACATGGTAGGGAAACTCAGTGTTCGGGTATAGTTCAGGAAGCCTGTAGGCGAAAATCTTAAGAATAAAGTTATGGCCTTGAGCTATGGGGGCAGTCCAAGTAGAGGGTATCTCTGTATAAATGCTCGGTAGGGTCCTTTCTTAGGATTTTGTTTTCTTTCAAGCACACTACACTGTCAAGGAATTTATCACCTCTCCTTTACTATTTGGTCGACATACGCGGCAAGGGGACACCCATATTTCTAATACGGGCTCACGGGGTACTTCGTTCTTAATAGGCTTCTCTACCACAGACTATTGACATAACTCTGAAATGACCCCACCAAACATTTGTCTAGAGAAACTTTCTACTTGGAGTGCTACTGCAGCTCGGGCCATTACTTCAGTCTTAAGATTTTACCTGACAGGCTCCTTGAACTATACCTGAACACCGGGTTTCTTTGCCATGTTGCTCTTGAATAATATACAAGGTCTCCATCTTTGCCATCAATCTCATTTGGCTCTTAGAACCATTTCACAACGTTGCAACTTTTATGTTCTCTGGCCTCCACCTTGAAAATCTGAAACCCTCAGACGATTTTCTGGACCTAATCATCAGTACTAGTAGCCTTGAAGAAGTAAACTATGTAACAAAACATGTGTCTGCTGTTATTGTGACAACCTTAATACTGTATTCATGCTGAACACTTTACATCAGTATAAAGATTGAATTGGACTCTAGCTATAAGAGTCCCTACTTTAACAGATATGATGCATTTTTCTTGGACTGCCTAATAGTGCTTTGGTATCTACTCATTTCCATTTTGTGCAATGGATCTTTGATCTGGTGCCTCCAATGCTCCTGGTAGTAGGGTGTTCCCTACCTTGATAGCAACAATCACTAAAGACTTATGGTTTTTTATATTTACCCACTTGACTGTGTGCTACACCACTACTACCCCATTCTGTAAATAGGAAAAAGTAGATGGGATGGTAGACCCCAGAAGAATAAGGGCTGCCGGGTATCCTCCATCCAGTATCATGGAGATGTCACTTGTGGGGGCTATGAAGCAATTTCTGTGCTGTGTTTGGGTCGGAAACTTGACTGAATGATGTGGAGGAGTCAGTGGTCATTGAGGTATTCGATGAGGTGTTTGTAGATGATCTTGGCTTGGAATGATAGAAGGAAGATTGGTCAGGAGCTGGCGAGTTTTAAAAGCTCAGTGGAGGGTTTCTTCAGGAATGGGAGACAGTTGCGTGATTCCAAGTGTCTGGGAAGGTCATGGAAGAGGTGGAGGTGTTCGGAACTGGTGTTAGTATGGCACTGATGGTTTGCAGTCCACAAGAGTATGTGTGGTGAGGGCTGGGGTCTGATGGGGCCCCTAAGGGGCCGGTCTTGATGTAGTAGCGGTTCCTTATGGGGTGATTAAGGGCCGTGTGGTTAGCATTGGTTCTTTGGAAAAGAACGGGAGGAGTTTAGTGAGGTCTCTCTAGTCCGGTTGATGGTTAAAGTTGCTCTAAATAGCGGTGATCTTGTTGCTGAAGAATTGAGAGTAATATTTGCAGTGGCCCTAACACCTAATTGGAATATTTAACTTTCCAAAAAAGGCATAGTATATTTTTCAGCTGTGGCGCCCCCATGCAGGGAATCAACACTTACTATAGATACCACAATGCAGCGTTCACACTCATTTGAGTTTTTTTCAATTAACAGTGGGAGTGTTGAGCGCCAAGAACAGTCGAGCCTCTGATGACGAGCAAACGGCTCAGAAACGTGTCAGGGGTAGACCGACTGAGAGCTGACACGGGCATACTGATGTGTCTTCATCCAGCGAATGTGATTTGCTTCGTTATTTAAATATGCATTATATGTATATAGCAATTTGCATTGAAGAATGAGTGGATATATAAAAATAAATATTTGGATGGAGGATTTAGTAGCAGTGTAATTGACTGTTTACTTGACCTATTTATAGTGTCTCACTAAATATAGTGGATAGTGACTAAACTGTGTGAATATCTGTATCACTTTGTCAGTTGTTGTGTAAACTGGTTCTCCAGTTGCTTACTAGCTATGTGAAAGTCTATATTAGTTATTGATTGGTTAACTGAGTATTTGTATGGGAGAGTGAATGTGTGTGTGGTTCGGTGGGGGGGGGTGTGACTGCCCAAAGATGTGTGAATAGTTGATTCAGTAGATATATGAAGTTAAAACTACACGTTCTAACAGTTGTTTGGGTGAGTGAATATCTTTATGGGTGTGGTGATGAGGAAATATATTTCTCAATGGTACATGTCCAACGAACTAGAAAAATAAAAGACAGTGTATGTGTCAGTTGTATATAAATAAGTATACATAAGACTCAATGAGTGATTGTATGGATAACTGTATACTTGTAATAATGATTGTATAATACACTAAGTGTGACTTACTATCTAAATGAATAGATGAAGTGGTGTTTGTATAAGTGTGTAGCTAAGTAAGTTTGTAAGTATGATCCATTGTTCGCATAAGTGAGTATGATGACTTCATAAGTGAATATGATGTGTGCTGGTGTGTAATGTTGATATAGGTGTATAAGTATTTTTGAAAGTGTTCTATTGTTCATTGACAGCATGTATGAGTGAATCTACAGGTAAGTGATTAGATGTGTGTATACATCTAGGAATCACTGAGTGGGTTTTTAGATACTAGTATTGCTTTGTCAATGGATTCAAATATGATACTCTGTATTAATTGTTATTTTTTTTATACTGACGGTGCGTGCTAACAGATATATAATTTTTTTCTCTCTTAATTTTCTCAGGAACTACTAGAGGGATTTACACCATTTAAGCAAAAGAGCGATCTGCGAATCAGACTCTACCATTTTGCCAAATTTGGTGTAATTCCGTTCAGTGGTTCGGGCTGTAGCCGTGTCTAAAGGTCCCATGGAAATTAACATGGGAAAAACATGTTTTGGGACCCCCTTTTTTCTCAGCCCCCACTTGACGAATCTACCTGAGACTTTCAGGGAAGAAGCAGTGTGGATCGGGCCATCTTCTTTGAGAAATTCGCAAAGATTCAACAACCGGCGCCAAAGTTATTCCCAATAGAATGTTGCGGATTTCTTATGGAAACTAGGTCCTAACTATATATACCTACTGGCGACCGCCAGTAGGTAATGTGTATATATATATATATATATATATATATATATATATATATATATATATATATATATATATATATATATATATATATATATATATATATATTCACTGAAAAAACCATAGATTTAAACATTACTCACTAATATTTATTTTTCAGAAAGACACATATTCACTGGATGGTGTCATCAGTGATGTCATGAGTGATGTCACTGACCATGTCATGAGTGATGTAATATGTGACGTCATCAGCAGTGCATTGCACGCGCAAGTTATAGTGAGTCCAACTAACTATAACGTGGAATTTCATTGGTTTTATATCAGTAAAATTTCCAGCTAACTATAACTGGTTTTGTCAGTGAATTTAATAGGTTTTTTAAATGCTAATTCCTAACTATAACTGGTGTGAAACCTATGGTTTTTTCAGTGAATTTCAAAGGTTTTTTAAATGCTAATTCCTAACTATAACTGGTGTGAAACCTGTGGTTTTTTCAGTGAATTTCAAAGGTTTTTTTAATGCTAATTCCTAACTATATAAGACCTGAAAGCCCACCAGGAATCTCCAGTATGCGCCAGGGGACTGCATTGCAGAGAGGTGTAATGAAGCCACAACCCTTTTTACACCTCTCTGCAACGCAGCCCCCGTGCATGTTTGAAGAGGGGAAACTAATTCCCCTTGCATACTGGGGGCCCCTGGGGGCCAATTAGCCCACCTGGAACCTCCAGTATGCGCCTGGGGCTGCATTGCAGAGGTGTAATGAGACTATGCCCCTTGTTACACCTCTCTGCAACGCAGCCCACTGCCGCGTTTGCAGAGGGGGAACTAATTCCCCTTGCATACTGGGGGTCCCTGGGGTCAACTAGTCCACCAGGAGCCTCCAGTATGCGCGAGGGAGCTGCATTGCAGAGAAGTGTAATGAGGCCACACCCTTGTTACACCTCTCTGCAATGCAGGCCACTGGCGCCTTTGCAGAGGGGGGACTAATTCCCCTTGCATACTGGGGGTCCCTGGATCATATCTGCCCAAACACCGATATTCCGAACGATTGTAAATGACTTTTCTTGAGAAACATTTGGATTTGGATTATCATGTCCTATACTTTGGAATTTTTGAAAGACTGACTTTGAGGATGCTATAAATTACTCAAGTCTGCCCGAATTGTGTGGGTAAAATTGATACCTAGTCACTTTTAATAAGAATATACTTATGTCTCGTCTAACATTTGGAAGAAATATCTAGTTATATGACAACGGGATACCGACATAACTTGAAGGAAATAAGAACGCCCTGAAGAAGTTCTGTTGTACAGAACGAAACCTTTCGGCTGGCTGTGGTACATAAACTTAAGGAAAATAAAAGCATTTGAATATACACCAAGATTCAGCGCTTCAATAAGGACTCTAAGTGATATGATTTCATTGGACTCATTGTGAAAGTGGTGCTGTGCCAAACTTTGGAATATTCTCCACTACTCTCTACTACTTACTCTCTCCGACTCCACTACTCTCAAATACTCACTGTCTACTACTCATTCTCTACTACTCTACTACTCTCTACTACTCTCTCTCTACTACTCACTCCCTACTACTCGCTACTCGCTACTCCCTACTACTCACTATCTACTACTCTCTACTACTCACTCTCTACTACTCTCTCCCTACTACTCACTCTTTACTACTCACTACTACTCTCTACTACTCACTCTCTACTACTCACTCTCTACTACTCTCTACTACTCACTCTACTCTTCACTCTACTACTCTCTACTACTCACTCTCTGCTACTCTCTCTACTGCTCTCTACTACTCTCTACTACTCACTCTCTACTCTCTATTACTCACTCTCTACTCTCTACCTCTCTACCTCTCTCTTCTTCTCTCTCTACTAATCTCTACCTCTCTACCGCTACCTCTCTACCTCTCTACCTCTACACCTCTACCTCTCTACCTCTCTCTACACGCACACATATACACATATATGCATATATATATGCATATGCATTTATATATGTATGTGTATGTATAAAAAAACAACAAAACATTTTTTTTTTAAACAGCTACTTATAAAACTGTCATTCTTTTTCCCCATGGTACACTCCCCGGTACGCGCACCGGTGCGCGTACCGGGCGCTCCCCCCGCGAAAATCAAAATTTTTTTTATTTTTTTTGCCCCGCGGGGCCCTTTTATGGCCCCCACATCAAACCTAGGGGGTCAAGGGGGGGTCTACTCTGCCCCCTTATGGTCATTTCCCTCTTTGTTTTGGCCACCTCTTGTGTCTCGATTTTACCGAGACACAAGATGGCGGCCGCTCCGGACTGTTTAGAATGTTTACAGACACCCGAGAGCCAATCAGCTTTCCTCACGCAAGTCGCGTGGCGTGCACGGTACGCGCACCGGTGCGCGTACCGGTGCGCTGCTATAGATATATATATTTTTTTGAACGTAAATTACTCAAAATCCAGTGGAGCACATATCTTGAGACATAGCAAAGGCACATCGGGCTACCAGTCCCTACAATTTTGCCAAGTTTGGTGGAAATCCATTCAGCCGTTCGGGCTAAAAGTGAAATCGACCGCCCTATGGAAATTAACATGGGGAAAACGCGTTTTGGGACCCCCCTTTTATCTTGGCCCCCGCTTGACGAATCCCCCCCAAACTCTCAGGGAAGGACCGGGGCGCCGCGAGGCCATTTTCAGGAAATTTTCAGGCAGATTCGTCAACCGGTGCCAAAGTTATTCCAAATAGAATTTTGAGATTTAACATTGAAAAAAATCCTAACTATAACTACCTACTGGCGACCGCCAGTAGGTAATATATATATATATATATATATATATATATATATATATATATATATATATATATATATATATATATATATATATATATATACATATATATATATATATATATATATATATATAAACATATATAATCTGCATATCTATATAAATACAAATATAAATGCATGCATACATATACATATATGCATAAATATGCATGTTATTTCCATGAAAGTTTGAAAAACACTAATAAAAGCAACGCTAAAAAGCCACCTCATTACAAACAGAATGCCTTTACCTTAAACAAGGGCGAGATCTATTGCATTTTCAATGCTTGTTTACTTTAGTTCCATCAAGATGGCATTCAGATGTGTCACACATTTGCCATATATTCTGAATGTTAGCACGCAAGTTGCTTATTAGATCACTGTAGTAAAGCTACGGCTCACCAGGAAGTCTGCTGCTGGTATTGAAAGTGCATGTTTCAGTCTGCATGTCAGAATTTTTTTAATGAAATAGAAGAGGATTTGAGAAGTCACTCAAAATATGCCCTAATTTTTCTTTCTGAAGCACTAATCATACTTTCTATGGCAAAATGAACCCCCTCATTTTGTTCCTTTTTAAATTAAATGTTTTCAGACCTACCACTTCATTCCAATCAAGATGGCTTCTGGTGTGTCATACTTTTGTCATAAGTCAAACTGTTAGCACTCTAGTTGTTCTTTAGAACACTCTGGGACATTCTGTCATTGGGCTATACTTGGGCTACATCTGGGTGATACTTGGGCTACATTTGGGCTCTTTTGTCTCTGGTGGCAATCTTGGGAGACTGCATGTCAGAATATTTTAATGAAATAGAAGAGGATTTGAGAAGTCACTCAAAATGTGCCCTCATTTTTTTTCTGAAGCACTAATCATACTTTCTATGGCAAAATATACCCTCTCATTTTGTTCCTTTTTAAATTAAATGTTTTAAGAGTTACCACTTTATTCCAATCAAGATGGCTTCAGGTGTGCCATACCTTTGCAATAAGTAGGACTGTTAGCGCTCTAGTTGTTCCTTAGAACACTCTGGGAAGCTGCAGTAGAACACAAAGGAATCAACTGACAGTCTCTGTCCTTGTTGGATGTACATGTTTTACTGAGAATGTCAGACTTCATTCTCACATGACTGAGAAAGATAATGTGAATTTACTGAAAATATGATTTCAGTTTAGCTTATAGATCCCCTTCCAAACCACTGTGAGAAAAGCATGAGATAATAGTTTTCTTTCAAACATGATTCATGATATCCCAGCAGAAGGCTTTTTCACATGGTAAAATCACCTTAGAACACACCACAATTCCTAAAATGAGTATGGTACCATCAACAAATGATTTATAATGTAACTTAAGTCCTAAAACCTTCAATTAACTGCAATGCTTTTTAATGAGGTGCTATCATGTATATTGGTCCCAAGATGGCAGCCAACACTTCTTGGTTAAAGTGCTGACAGCCACACAGATCTAACGATGAGATGTGTGGTTAGGCTCCGCCCAGATATATACATTTTTTCTCTCTTGTCTCAGGAACTACTGGAGGGATTTACACCATTTAACCAAAAGGGCGATCTGATAACTAGACTCTACCATTTTGCCAAATTTGGTGTAATTCCGTCCGGCGGTTCGGGCTGTAGCCATGTCTAAAGGTCCTATGGAAATTAACATGGGGAAAACACGTTTCGAGACCCCTCTTTTTTCTCGGCCCCCACTTGACAAATCTACCTGAGACTTTCAGGGAAGAAGCGGTGCAGAACAGGCCATCTTCTTTGAGAAATTTGCAAAGATTCAACAACCGGCGCCAAAGTTATTCCCAATAGAATGTTGCGGATTTCCTATGGAAACCCGGTCCTAACTATATATACCTATATATATATATATTTATATATATATATATCCCACAACCTTCTTTCTCCAAGGAGAATTAGTACGCACTCACAATGCCCAATGATTCCACAATTCTTTTATTTGCAGTAAGGTTTCTGGTTCAAAAAGAAAAACCGACAAGTTTCGTTGGTTACCACTACCTTGATCACGGTTGGTATGTGTACATTTCAAAGCAACCTATAAACAGTGTTTTACAGAACATGTGTCTCACTACCCCATCGCTATTAAGTGATGCATAAGCATTCTGGTACATATAGGCTGTGGCGGGTAACAATATTTATTAGACGCACGGAGCTCAATAGTATATATACATTACCCCATGTTTTCATTCATCTCTCAAACCTCACTATTTTCGTTATTATTGTTGCAATCATATCTGCACTGTGTGCTGTTTAAATTTCATGTTGCTTATCTTATGTGACCTATTAGCTGTTTCAATCGATTTTAAGGCGGCCATCATTGTATTCACTATTTAGTTTTAATGAGATGGCATTTGACATCCCACAGGGTTGTTTACACTTGTGATTGATGCGGACATTTTCTAGATTCGTGCTGCCTCAGCTATTGATATTAATTTAATATATTTATTTGTCGGAGCTCCGATATTCTTTAATATGCATTTAGGTTGAGGCTGCAGGGATTATGAATCTGACCCGTTATTATGCCCTCTGGTGGGCACTTCCATTTTGGCTACTGCTGTAGCTTTTTAAAATATATTTATTTATAAAGTGATTTATGATCGACTTCTGATCTTATTTCCTCTCAGGTTATGCCCTCCGGTGGGAAATATGTTATAATTACGATATTTTTATTTTATGAGTGTCTTTTTTAGATGATAGTCTTTAAGCATATGTGTTACACCGCCTTCCTCTAAAAAAGAAAAAACTTGAGGTAATTCCACAAACAGTCAAGACATCACAAAAAGGTTTTAAAGCATTTGTTCCAGTGGTTCCTTATAGGTGAACATATAGTTCTTTGCTCTGATTAAGGCCCCACGGTGTAAAAGTTCTGAAATTACATATCTGGCGGGATTCTCTCCTTGTTAAGTTCTTTTCTCGATCACCACCTCTAACGTGTTGTGGTGTTGTCTCCAAAGCATAGAAACGCAACATTTTCCAGTCCCCTTCATGGTTACTTTCCATGAGTTTGGCAACAGCATTACTGCGATCTTTGTTTATCGTTGCTCGAACGTGCTCAAAAATTATTTTTTTGAGCTCACATTTCGTGCTGCCAATGTATTTTAAGGAGCACAGACACTCGATGACATAAACGACAAATTTACTTTTACACGTGATTAATTCCTTTATTTGCCACATTTTGTTATTTGGTTGTAAAATCTCTGTTGTATTTTTTTGCGATTTGGCACACTTTGCATGAATGGCATTTTAGGAATCCTTTAGTTTTCAACCATTGTGTGCCTTTCTTTGTTTCCTGATTTTGATGATGGCTGTGTACCAACTTGTCCCTTAAGCTTTTACTCGACGGAAACTGACATTCGGATGTGTACCCATTATTTCTGCCACCGTTAGATCTAATTGTAGCAATTTACAATTCTTTTTCAGGACCTCCACAATTTGTTTTGCTTCTCTGGTGTAGTCCAAAATCAATCTCACAGATTTCTCTGTCGATGATTGTGTGTTGGGATGGGTTAGTATTATTTGCTTTAATTTCAGAGTGTCCTCTCTTTTCTTCTCATTCGCTCTATCCCAACATTTTTTGATTGTGCCTTTTTTGTACCCTCGATTTTTGAATCTTTTTGCCATTTTTTCACTGTGTTTTTGCCATTCCTTTGGTTCAGAACAGAAGCGACGTGATCTGAGGAGTTCTCCATATGGGATGTTATCCTTTACTGATTTTTTGTAGAAACTTCCTGCGTGTAAGGTGACATTTATCGATGTCATCTTCCTATGTAGTGTAGTTTCCACTTTATTCTTCAAAATGTAGATTTCTGTATTGAGGAATATTGCTCTCTCACTACTTATCTGATAAGTGAATCTGAAATTGGCATCCGTCGAACTTAAGATCTTGAAATATTCCTCAAATTCCTGCGTTGTTCCGTCCCACACTATTAGGAAGTCGGCAATGAATCGTAACCACTTTGTGATTTTGATGACATATATGATTCAGAAAAGGGGGTGGTGATGAACAGAGTGTCTGAATTAAGCAGACCACTCTTACCCAGTCAAGAGATCAGTGCTGAATCCATCACCGTTATTTAGCTCACTGCATCACCCCAGTTCAGAACCTGGCTATATGCAAATTAGTCTGACCCAGTGCCTCATGGGAACAGGGCATACCAAACTACCAAGCCAATTCTTCACCGGAAAGGAGACAAGCTTCCGGGGACCGGTTTCTGGCATTTCAGCCGTCGTCGGCCCGGCTTGCTTGAATCCTGGTGGTGCAGTGAGCAAAGGACTCATGGATTCAAGCAAGCCGGGCCGAAGACGGCTGTAATGCCAGAAACCGGTCCCCGGAAGCTTGTTTCCTTCCCAGTATAAGAATTGGCTTGGTAGTCTGGTCTGCCCTGTTCCCATGATGCACTGGGCCAGGGACAGACTAATTTGCATGTAGCCAGGTTCTGAGCTGGGATGGTGCAGTGAGCTAAAAAACGGTGATGGATCAAGCCCTGATCTGTTGACTGGGTATGAGTGTTCTGTTTAATTCAGATACTCTGTCCATCACCACCCCCTTTTCTGAATCGTTTTGTACACCATAAGCGTGGAAGGGTATACTCAGATGTGAGTCCCTTGCTCATTGCACCATCAGGATTCAAGCAAGCCGGGCCGAAGACGGCTGTAATGCCAGAAACCGGTCCCCGGAAGCTTGTTTCCTTCCCAGTATAAGAATTGGCTTGGTAGTCTGGTCTGCCCTGTTCTCATGATGCACTGGGCCAGGGACAGACTATTTTGCATGTAGCCAGGTTCTGAGCTGGGATGGTGCAGTGAGCTAAAAAACGGTGATGGATCATGCCCTGATCTGTTGACTGGGTATGAGTGTTCTGTTTAATTCAGATACTCTGTCCATCACCACCCCCTTTTCTGAATCGTTTGATGACATATATATCATTGTTAGGATGCCATGCTACCTGTTGTTCCCACCATCCCATTGTAAGGCATGCATATGCAAAACTGAAGGAGAACCCCATCGCACATCCTTTTACCTGTTGGTAAATCTTGAAAGGGACACAGTCATAGTTAGGCATAACAGAAGACTTGAGGATGAGAAGTATTTGTTCCCTGGGCCATCTGTTCCCAGATCGCCACTAGCCCGTTGGGAGGAGGAACTAGTCCCAGAAACAGTTTGATGTAGTTGGGGAGGTGGGGACTGCTTATATCCATAAATAGACCACTGACAGCCACGCCAACATTCCCCAGTGGCAGGCGGGTGCTGACATGTAGGATTGGCCCCTGTATGGTGCACTGTGGGCTAAATTGCAGGAAGGAAAACAGGTGGCAAATAGGATATGCTGGAAAAAAGGGAATGGTTGCCAGTGGAAACTATTTTCTAAATGGTTAGGGAGTGTTAAGGAGTCACCTCACTCACTGGCTAGAGAATCCTACTAAAGTGCCTCAGCAACAGCTCATCAGAACACATCTGGACCCGAGGAAGTACAGAAGAATACTGGACCTGCTGCCTGTGACTTATGTGAAAACCTGTAGGGCTCACATTGCTACGACTTGTACCTAAAACTGAAAAGTGGCCTCCAAGGGTCAGTTGGATGACCACCTGTGTGGCTACAGGGGCACAGTAAGCTACAAGATGCGCATGTTTTCTGGAGTTCCCAGCTGACCAGGAGCAACGGGACCTGGACTGGTCCCTTTTGGTAGTATATGTTGGAGTTCAAGCCCCTAAGTGCTGTTCCTGAGGTTCTAGGAGATTTAGAGGAGACCAAGAGGAGCAGCTCCAGAAAGTCTAAAAAGTAGAGACTTAGACAATTTTGGACGCCCAAGACCTCCAGATCATCAGTGGTACCCCCGCAAAGGTGTTAGATTTTGAGAGCACCTCGTCGGATACAGCATCAGGTTTGACCTGCTGGATGATTTTGAGCTCTATGCAAAAGTCGGAGTTCAAAGGTAGAACTCTTAAAGCGGGAAAAGGAATGAAAATTATCTGACCTACGAGAGGAATTTGGTGAGTGCAAAATTGGATTTTCTCCCCAAAACAAATGGCCTCAGCAAGACCACAGTTCTGGGGGCTTCCCTGGACATAGCCTTTAACCTTGCTCTGCAGGAGGATTTCAACTTCTATTTCACAGATTAAGTCAGAAGATAAAATCTTTGACATGGTCCATCTGCTTATGGTATTTCACGTCTACTTCATCACAGTCAGGCTGATATCACTCATAGGTGTTGGTCAACTGTAAACAGTTTTTGTTGGTGCCTGTTGCAATAAAACTTTAGAGATTCATATCTCTGGTTCCCCATACCGAATGTTAGTTGTTTATGGTGTCATTTTATTATTACATGTTTCTCTATTTTGAGAAACTAGAGTTGGGATTTTATTTTCAATTGTGTTTTGACTTTACATTGTTTTGTGCTGCTAAATACTTTATGCGCTTTTCCTTGTACCGAGTCTCTGTTCTATGCCATAACTAGCAAAGGTAATACCTGACAGGATTTTGGACTTATTATCTACAATGGAGTACCATTCTCCCAACTACTAGCGTATTTTCTTACAGCAATGTAGATCGAGGCAGATGCCCATCACCAATTTAATTGGTACTTGACAAAAGAAAAAAGTATAATTCAAGTGTTCAAAAAAAGTTACTTTAAATAATGTGGCATGTAACATTCATTTAATTTAGAACAAGTTTAAAAATTCATTATGATTAGATATTGAAGTTGTAAAGGTCATGTGCAGTAACAGAAGATTTTATATAAAATTTTATTTTATTTTTTATTGTTAATCTTTAAGCAAAACTTAATACTTAAAAAATAAATGTTTTAAATGTTTGTTGTGCATGTTCTTCTATTAAGAGTACATAGAGTTTCCAGTTCATATACTCAATGACTTGTTTGTAGTTCATCATCATGACTGGAAGAATTTGGTATAGCTTTCTCTGGAAATACTCTGGCCTTTGCCATGTAGTGCAGTAAAACATAAAATTCTATAATTTTACATGACATCTCAGGAAAGTATTCTAATTCTGCAACAGTTTTATGCAAACATCTAAAGCTCCCATATTAAATTCCAAACATGCTTTCAATAACTCTGCTAGTGTGACTGTGTGCTGCAGTGTAGCCATCCACGGCCATGCAGGTAAGAGCGGTGGGGCGGGATTCCGACAGTGACAAGGACGGAACGTTAATTGTTTATTTAATTTTTCCTCTTCATCGTCCGTTGAAATCTCCCCACACCAGGCCCCACCGCCCCACCACTCTCACTAGCCCGGGTCATTGTTCCTGTACAACTATTTAGGGTGTGTCCTATATTTGTGAATAAACTCTGTGGCAGAGGGACAACATTTTAGTATACATGTCCCACCTACACTCACTGTGACAATAATTATGGCAAAAATTCAGTATCACTTGATTTTTGTATTATATCATTCATTAGGCAAGGGCCATCTTAAGGATTTTTTAGGCCTAGGGCAAATCATTTGGGGCCCCTTGTTCTGATATTTTTAAATTCAATCCATGATTATGGCAAATAATATTGAAATTTACATTAAACTTTCAAAAACTGGGGCAGACAAAAAAAACAGAACTTCAGGAAGCTTGGCATCTTTCAGCCACATAATTATAAAAGAATGTTTCAACAAGCATTGCCCAGACTCTTACTTTTTGTGCTTGAATCTTAAATGTTTTTTGTGCAGAAGCTGTAATATCTACCTGAATTTCAAAGTCTAATCCATCTGTTCCCCATATTGTGGGACAGGCTCTGCACGTATGAGTTAGATGGATTAGCGCATACTGTTAAAAGAAGACATTTGGCCATTGTGCTTGGAATTATAACTTTAAGTACCATATTGTCCTAATTACAAATATATTCCCCTTTATAACTGGCATTCTCGCTGCCACAGGGAAAATCAAATTACTGCTTGCACGCTATTCTCCATTTCATCTGTTGAAATCTGATAATTTTCTGCTAAATTCTCTTCCCCTTCCTTGTCCCTCCCTTACTCGTTCTTCTGTGTGTAATGTTTGTTGGTTTGACATCAGGCCCTGTGTGAGAGACATGGAAGGAGACAGGAGACAGAAGACAGGTAGGCAGAGGCAATGTAGGGAGTGCTAGAGAAAAGTGAAGATTGTGAGAGCCAGTGAGGTTAAGCATACAGAAATGGGGGAAGCTTTAGGTTGAGAGAGAGAGATATGAGTGGGGGCACTGATGGAATGAGGTAGAAACATAAGGTTTAGATAACAGGGTAGAGAGGTACAGGTAGGCAAACCAGTGGAAGCAATACAGCTGTAGACATGAGAGACAGGAATAGGTGGGGCAGAGTGTGGTGTATTGAAAGCGAGAAGTAAGTGAGTATATATATAAGTAAGGGAATTGTTATGAAAGAAAGACTTGTGTGGCAGAGAGAGTGGCAGAGGATGGTAGAGGTAGCTGGCAGAGGAAGTCAGAGAGAAAGGGGATAGAGGCTCAATGTAGAGGGAAGGGTGCAGATATAGTGACTGGTAATGTAAGGAGATATGCAATATGACATGTTACAGAGGTAGCGAAAGGTGAAGTAAAGGAACGGGAGGTTAAGAGATTGCTTGGTAAGCTGAGGGAGGAATGGGAAAGTAGAGGGAAGTAAACAGAAGTAGCCAGAGATGTAATGAATGGTAAGCAAGGTAGGGAAAGAGAGTTGATAGAGCATAAGGGAGGTGATGCGGGGAAGAAAGGGTGGAAACTAACAGAAAATGGTGAGACAGAACTAGGTACAGTGATACGTTTGTATGATAGATGCATGCATAGCTAAACTACACGTACCTCTACAACACTGCCCTAACCACAAATGCATCTGAACAATGCATTCCTTTACCACCCATGCTTCTACCATGCATGCTTTTACAACACAATTTTGTGGTATAGGCACAGTTAAAGGGATATGTGTGGTAAAGTTCAAACCCAAGCCCCTCCTGAGAACTAAAAAAATACTCTGACCCCCCAGCCCTACAAACTACCCTGTCCCAAGACTCAAAAACTAACCAGACCCTTCTGAGGCGTAAAAACAACCTGGACCCCCAGCCCTAAAAATTACCCCAAACCATAAAAACGACCTCCCAGCTACCCAAAACCAGGCCTCAGCCCCACTTATCTCACTGTGTTCTCTCCCGATCCTTCCTCTTCCTGGGCTCACCCATGCCAGCCCCTAGACCGTGCACATGCCTTAACCACGCATATGCGTGGTTAAGGCTAACCTGGTTGCGCTTGCGGGGAAATAGCCCACATGGCCTATCCCCCTCTGTAAAGGTTGTTACCACAGTGAGGTAGTCAAAAGTAGCGGTAATAAGAGAAGGAGCGAGGGTAAGATAAAAAAGTGAAAGAAGATAGAGAAAGTCATCCAAGTGCCCCGGTTACCTTATCATAGTTGACAACTTTACAGATTCAGATGGTGAGGCTGCTGCTTTAGTGGCAGTCCTTCCACTTATGGACATTCTTCTGTATTGAGAAACTGCAGAGTGCCTTTGGCAGTGCTTGCCTTCTACTATGTCTGAGTGGAGACGGGTATGTGTTGAGAGCTGCAACTGTGTTCATCACATTGAAATAGCAAAGACACCTTACCTTCATGTACAGTAAGCTATAATTTTGGAGTTACCAATGCATTGGAAAATGTGGCAGCAGTGAGTGTGACAATCACTGACATAGCTGCTGTATCTGTTTGAATTTTGTAGGTTTATTTTGAAACAAGTATTTTCAAAATTCTGCCCACAGTGGAGAGAGAGGAGGGGTGCAGGGAGCAGCACAGGAGAGACTAGTCACAAGATCACAAATAACTGTGATTCATGGCAGGCTGCCTAAAGTCCCTCCCTCTTTATACTTTGTGACAGAGTGCAGAGGTGTTCCTAGAAGTATCTCTTCCGCCTGTCTCTGCCTGTAAATCAGTATGCAGGCACAGCAGGATGGTGGCACTTCTCAGCAATGGAAGAGCTGAGGGCCAATGAGATTGCACTCTAGCTCCATTTCTCACTAAGAGACTAGTAGTAGAATAATGAATTGCAAAAGTGACTAGGAGATTCATTGCTCTGACACTGCTTACTTGCGTAACATTGGACCCCTCCTGAGGCTTGAGCCGGGAGGTAGAAGAAAAAGCCTAACTGCATACAGCTGGCGCTGACTGATAGCGCATTGTACACGAACCTTTATTGAATTTTAGACGCCGAAATTTTAGATTTGCATTTGATCGTAAAAACCATCTTGGTATTACTTTGCACTTACCCTGCCCCTGTAAATCATTCCCCCTGCACTTTCGTCGTTTACAGCCGATTTCAGGGTTGTTTACCGAGCAGAAGGTAAGAATACAAACGGCAGCCATCTTGAGTGGGAGGCGGCAGCTGGGTCAGCGCTCTAGCCATCCCTACAAAAGGAAACGGGCACCCTCCGCGACAGCGGACGCGTGCAGTGGACACGTCTCGCCAGCGCCGGAGTCACGCCAGAGTCAGCCCGTCTGCACCCATCCGCGCTAAGGACGGGCTGGGGGCTGTAGGCCTTGCTCCACCCACCAAAAATGCCTACAGGTCAGTTAACCAGAGGAAAGCTACTGTCCCTAAACCCTAACACCAAACAATGCCAACATGCCATACAAATAGACCGATGGCTAGGACCCATTTCCTGTATCACGTGTAAACAAACATTACAATCCTATGTAAAATTCACTCCGAAAATTACATATAAAACTATCAAGGGAGGACTAATCAACGCACGCTCCATGTGTAAAAATGCCCTACACATATATGATCTGATCATAGAAAACAATTTGGACTGTCTCATGGTCACTGAAACATGGCTAAAAAACTGGTCCAACCCTGACATTGTATGTGCACTCCCACCTGGATACAGGATACAGAGATTGGATAGACCCATACAAAGAGGGGGAGGGAATGCTATCATTCATCGAGAAACCTTCATATGTAATATTCAGGAATTACCGGAAATAAAAGATGCAGAATGTTTAGCTTTTAATTTAAAAGCCCACGACTCCTTTAGCTTCTCAGGGGCACTAATCTATCGCCCACCAGGACAAACCAGCCACTTTTTAGAAAGTCTGGGAGAAGTACTCACTAATTTGACACTCAAGGCTGCTAACTTCACCCTAATGGGAGATCTAAATCTTCATCTTGACTGCATTAACGACCCAAACGCACTACATTTTAAAGACATCATGCATGTGCTGGGGCTTACAATTCTTACGAATGATCCCACACACACAGCGGGCCATGTGTTTGATTGCATTTGCACGAACTTAAAGTCCATTAACGTCTCTATGCCCCTACTCCAAATGTGGACTGATCATAAATTCATTGCCTTTTACCTCAAAACGGAAGAAATGAAAACTGCAAAACCAGCTAAAGTTAAAAATTAGAAGCCAACTCCATGCTGGACCAAAATCATAGAGCACCCTGATTTACAAAATTGGGTTAGAGAGAACAAACCAGAGACAGTAGGAAACGTTGCTATTGACAATCTTAGTTATGATAAATGGATGAGAGCCATAGGTGAGAAACTGACTTCCGGAAGAAACAACAAAAAATCTACTTCCAAACAGGGGAAAACATCAGCTCCTGGTTCACCGATGAACTGAAAGACACACGACGCACAGTTCGTAGACTCGAACGTAAATGGCGTAAACATTACGACGAGGAAGATCAGGCCAACTTTAAAACTGCAAGACATAATTACCATGTACTTATCAAAAAAACTAAAACAATCTATTTTACCAAAAGAATAGAAACCTCACAGAATGATCAAAAAGAAATTTTTCGTATAGTCACAAGCTTTCGAAACCCAAAAAACCTATCTCAGGACATACCACCATCACAAAGTTTCTGCAATGAGATTGCAGATTACTTTGAACAAAAGATTGTACACATCACCAAAAACTTTCCTGTTATTTCGGTAAACAAGGAACACAACTCGCAAGGAAGTAATCCTGGGACAACAACCAGATGGAATACTTTTGACCCCTTTGACTTTTGACTTTTGCCATGATTGATTGATTGACCCGATTGATAAGGCAGACACCCTGAAAATTCTGTCAAAAATTAAATCCGGATCGCCACTTGACCCGTGCCCTCCCTCACTAATTCAGGCGATTAAAGAGGACGTAAGCCCCATGATCAATGACATTATCAATGCCTCACTTCAATCTGGAGAAGTCCCCAACGCGTGGAAAACTGCCATTGTAAAACCACTACAAAAAAAGGCCTTACATGATCCCTCTGTCCTAACACACCTGCGACCGATTTCCCAACTCCCTGCACTGTGTAAATGCACTGAAGCCCTGGTCAACAAACAGCTAACAACGTTCCTAGAGACAAACAACATTCTACACCCCAACCAGGCTGGTTTCAGAGCTAACCACTCTACCGACAGACAAAGACCACCGGGTAGACCGATAATTTCGGGCATAGGAGGGCACACAGAAAAGTTATCTCAATTCGTGGACTCATATTTGAGACCTTTTGTACAAAACCTACCCTCACATATTGAGGACACTAAACACGTTTTCAATATAATGAATGATGTAGTGTGGGATAATGATATGATTCTTGCTACCTTAGATGTAGTATCCCTATATTCGAACATAGATCATGAGAAAGGTATCTTAGCTATTGAGAGTTTTCTGAATAACAGACCAGCGGAATATCTGGATCACACATCTATGTTCTTGGAGATGACAAGAATGGTTTTGGAAAACAATTACTTTCTCTTTGAATCTACCTGGTACAAACAAAAGACTGGGACTGCGATGGGGTCCAAATTTGCTCCGTCCTTTGCGAACCTCTTTATGGGGAACTGGAGGCGGAGTGGATTTTGGGCCCCAGGGGCAGCCAATGGATAGATCACATATATTACTGGGGTAGATTCATTGATGACTGCTTGTTATTCTGGAGAGGTACTACAGATGAATTGGAGTCTTTTTTTAACTATCTTAATACCAATGATCTGAACATGTCATTTACCACACATTATGATAAAGAAAAATTGACTTTCCTTGACATTGAATTATTTGTGGAGAAAAACAAGTTGTGTAGCCGCATGTTTCGTAAAGAGACCAGTTGCAATGCACTATTACGAGCAGACAGTTGCCACCCCAAAAGCCAAATCAATTCCATCCCCTATGGGGAAATGATTAGAGCAAGAAGAAATTTTTTCCAAAGATATTGATTTTGATGCAAATATCAAAGATATGACAATGAGATTTAAAAATAGAGGCTATGCAAATACTACTGTTAACAAAGCTGTTAACAGAGTACAAAAATTAAAGCGAGATGTGACACTGAAGCCCAATATCAAGAGTGACGCAGCGGATAAAAATCAGATGATCAGAATGATTACTAATTTTGCAATTGGCAGCAATAAACTCTTCAGTATCATGAAGAAATATTGGCATATGCTTTATTCTGATAAAGATTTGAAACCTTTCTTAGCAGAGAGACCGAGTATCACTTTTAGGAAAGGAATGTCTATTGCCAATATTGTGAGCCCAAGCTACCCTAAACCCATTTCATGTTCGGGTCATAGTGACTGGTTACATGTTCGCCCTAAAGGCTTTTACCACTGTGGTAATTGTAGTTCATGTTGGTGGGCAAAGAGAAAGGTCCTCAAATTTGAATACAATGATACAGATACTTTCCACATTGATTCTTTTATTAACTGTGAAACCACCTTTGTGATTTATGTTATTGCCTGCCTATGTGGTAAGATCTATGTTGGGAGCACAGTAAGAAGACTTAAAGACCGGATGGTGGAACACTATCGGGCACTCAAGAATGGAGACACGAGGTACCCTATAGCTTCACACTCTATTCAAAACAGAAATGATTCTGAGAACCATAAATGTTTTTATCATGGTATTGAACAAGTGGTTCTGGATAGACGTGGAGGAGACAGATTACTAAAATTAAGACGAAGAGAGGCAAGATGGATTATGGTCCTTCGGGCTGTGGAAGATGGGCTCAATATGGATTCTGAATTACAGTATTTTCTGGGAGATTAGTTATATCCCAGACTTAATTGTGGATAGATGTATTATACTGTATGTGATTTGGCTTTTTCTCCTTATGATAGGATTGTAAAATGTTTGTTGAATGACTTTCATAATGATACTTGGGCACTTCAAATGCTAATGCCACGACTCTTTTATTTTCATATGAGGTTGTTAAGTATACAGGAATGATACGGGACGCTCGATGCATCGTTACCACCAGTTAATCTGATAGTTTCAATAAGTAAGAAAATGTCAACGTCTTTTCAGTATAGTTAACTATGGTGTCAATGCACTAATAGTACATGGTTAGAGTTTCTTTTTTACTTATAATTTAATATCTGGAGATGTTCGTATCAGTACGCTAAATGTTGGCGTATACATGCGTCTGTTCCTATTAACGACACATAAATTTATTAGCGGGAATTACCCGTTTAAATATGGCCACACAACTTCCTTAGAAGCTTACAATCGTTATTATTTTTACGATTGTGAGGGCATAGCATTAGTGTATCTTGATTTACTAGTAAATAATACAAACCTTTACCTTCTCTCATGTATTCACTAGCCACTTTAAGATGGCGGCGAATTATTATGCCGTCCGACTGGTAGTTGTAGAACTTAACCGAGAGGTAGAGTACTTAAGCAAGATGGTGACCATGGTACACGCCGATAGCTGACATTCGAGAGATAAGCACGAGATATATGAGACTTTGAAATGGGATATAGGTAAGGGATATTTAGCGTTTCGAAAATAGAATCTATATTAGACACTTTGATAAGGTGATTTTTTCATCACAGACCCTGTAATTAGGATACCGAACTAAAATCTGCATAAGGAAGTAAAGTGTATGATACTTGTACAGCGAGATATAGGTAAGGGAAATTTAGCGTAAACTTAATGTGACTTGCCAATATATATTGTGGCAAGTAAGAGTCTAATATTGTGGTTTTTTATGACAGATCCTGCAAGAAACATACCAAATTATTGTCATATAACTTACATACGTGGGATTGAAGAAGTGAAGAGGTAATTGAGTTTTAACGTAATAATACATTAATGATGGCCTAGAAATATGTTTGGATAATACTATAATAATAAACAGATTTGATAGAGCGGTACAATTTTATCGCGATGATGGTTCGCGTTTGAAATTTATACCCTCGGAGTAAAGCAATGAACAGCATGTATAAATGCCGACATTAGTTATACTTACCATTAGATTTGTGCCAGCTAAATGCTTGTAATTTAAAATATTGAGTTTGTTTGAATCTAAATGAAATATACATCAATGTGACAAATGTTCTCTTAATGAAGAAGATTAGGGGATTTATATAATTCAGATAGCGAAATAATTCTAGGTAGTATTTTAACACGATGACTTGTGGTGACAGAGCTAAGAGCCTCCTTATATCATTCCAGATACAGTTAATTTTCTTGATAAATATCCCCTGGAAGGAATTCGATATAGATGGAAACCCTATTGTGATTTAGGTAACGCATTATTGTTATTTCATATTTGGCGAAATATCAGAATGTTTTGTTGCTTTTTTATACTGGACACCGGGAGTCACATATAATTTTCTTTGTTTTTATTCTGTCACTTAATTGAGGGTACTATGTCTTTCCTCTCACTTAGGTGGTGATTTTATTAGTAATGTTAACTTTTCCTACAAACTACAAGAGTTGTATTGTTGCTGGTATATTATACCATTGTCTTAATATTTTGGCTTGCAGCCCTGAGGAAGTTGTTTTGGCATGAGATATATGCCCAACGAAACACGTGTTGGCTGCTGCAAATGTTTTTTTGAATATTGAACTTTGAAGTTTGGATTGGATTTTGATTGAACATTGAACTTGGGAATCTGGATTGAACTTTGAAATCTGGAATAAAAATACGGATCATCGTACTACGAGACTCTGGTGTCTGACTGTCTATTGGACGAGATTTTGGACTCTTGATCTTATACTTATTACAGGAACTTTGATAAATATTACATTTTGTTTGTTAGAAAATATCGCATTTGATGTTAGATTGCTCGGCAGGAATATCGACACAGTTTTACGTCTTGGACCCTGTTCAGCTCTGTTATCCACAACAGAAACCATAAGAACTGCACTAGACCAGGGGGGCAGGGCTGTCCTTGTCCTCCTTGATTTATCGGCAGCTTTCGACACGGTGTCCCATACCATCTTATTACATCGCCTAGCTGAGGCTGGTATAGGGGGCACCGTGTTGAACTGGTTCACAAACTTTCTGTTACACAGAAAACAAATCGTCAGGTTACGACAATTCTATTCAGGGGTACCTCAGGGCTCTAGTCTAGTCTGAGCCCTACCTTATTTAATTTGTACATGTCTCCCCTGATCAATCTAATTGCGTACTTTAACGTGAATATGGTCGCATACTCCAACGACACCCAATTGGTCCTGACTCTGGATGAAAACACAGCTAAAGCAGAACGAGACCTAAAAGAGTGTCTGACGGCGACTTTCAATTGGATGCATGAAAATCATCTGAAATGCAACTTTGCAAAAACAGAGATCCTTCCATTTGGGAAAAATAATTTATTTTCTCCACTCACCTGTTGGCCATCCGATGCGGAGGCTCCTCCCGATACCATCAACGCAACTCGCAACCTGGGCATAAAATTTGACAATATGCTCTCTTTTAAGCAACAATCCAAAGAAATAGCAGCCGTCTGCTTCAACATCATGAAAGGACTACGCACATTTTTTGACTATCTACCATTGCCCGCCCGCCGAACAGTAGCAGTTGCTTTAATTACATCCAGAATTGACTACTGTAATAGTCTGTATGCAGGGGTAACAAAATCTACCCTACACAAATTACAGATGATTCAAAATGCGGCAGCGAGGCTGGTCCTAAGGTTGCCTAGAAGATCATCAGCATCAGCCGCCCTGAACAAGCTGCACTGGCTTCCTATTCAGAAGCGGATCTTATTCAAAATCATTGTGATCACATTCAGGTGTTTTCACAAACGAGGCCCTAAATACCTAAATAACAGATTTCATAGGTATCATCCCTCGAGAGAACTCAGATCAGCCACAGCCAATCTGATGACTGTCCCCAAGTATAAACTAGCCACCAAGGGGGGAAAATCACTGGCAGTTCTTGGGGCCAAGGCCTGGAACAAACTCCCCACGGACCCCGTCTAATATCATCTGAACAGACTTTCAAAAAATCCTTAAAAACCTGGATCTACGGACTCTCAGAATCAAAATGTAAAACTCTGGTCTAATTATACTCAAACAACCTAAACGCAGTCAAAAACACCGTACAACCTATCAGCAATGAAGACAAAGCGCCAGGATGCTCCTTGGAGTGACAGAGCACTATACAAAAGCCACCAAACATCAAACTAGTAGAATACAAAGAGTCTGCTGTCCTACCCAGTACTATCCTGCTTTGCAGGTGTGAAGCTATTAGTGCAGAGGTTGCAGTGTCATCAGAGCTTATGATCTGTGAGAGACCCAGAACACACAAATCATGGCCTTTTTACCTAGTAAATATGGAAAGGTGGGGACTGGGGAAGGCAATATTCTTTGGTTGCATTAAGGCATATGGGACCCTGCTAGACACCTTGGTTTCAGTATGGTTCATCTCTCTGTCTCCCTTTCACACTGACACACTCTCTATCTTAATCGCTTGCTGCCACTCATCCTGTCACTCTCTCATACCCTTTGACACACACACTCACCCTGGTCCTCTCTCTCTTGCTGTCTCCCAATATGTCACTGACTATCACCTTCTTTCTCACATTCCTTAGCCTTTCTCTTCCACTTTCTTCCTGCTTTAGTAGCAGCACTAGGGATTTGGAGAAGGAGGAGAGGAAGGGAGTGAGAACCGAGTCTGGGCTCAATGATTAAGTGTTGGACCTGCCCCTTTTTACAGGGTTATCCCCACACTTTTTTTTCTTCCTTCTATTTTTTGTAACCTGTTTTTGTTGGCTTTAGCACTCTGGGCACGTTAACACTGCTAACCATTGCTAAAGTGCATATGCTCTCTGTCTAAATTGTATTGGTGATTGGTTTATCCATGAATGGCATATGTGGTTTAATAGTAAGTCCTTAGTAAAGTACACATTTGTGCCCAGGGCCTGTAAATCAAATTCTACTAGTGGGCCTGCAGCACTGATTGTGCCACCCACATTAGTAGCCCTGTAACCATGTCTCAGACCTTCCACTTCAGTGTCTGTGTGGGTAGTTTTAAACTGCCATGTCGACCTAGAAAGTGCACCCACTTGCCAGGCCCAAACGGTCCCCTTTCCTATATTTAAGGCACCCCTAATGTAGGCCCAAGGTAGCCCTATGGACAGGGTGCAGTGTATGTGAAAGGTAGGGCACTGGTTTGTTTTACATATCCTGATAGTGAAATACTGCCAGTTTCATATTTCACTATTGCAAGGACTAGCTCTCCCATAGGTTATCATTGGAGCTGCCTTGTAACCTCTTAAAAGCGTAACTTCCAATTGGCAAGAGATAGAGATTTGGAGTATGGGGTCCCTGAACTCACAATTTAAAAATACATCTTTGAGTGAAGTTAGTTTTTAAGTTGGGTGTTTGAAAATACCACTTTCAAAAAGTTGGCATTTTCATGCTTTACCATTTTATGCCTGTGGAATCCACCTCTGGTTTAGACTGACAGGTCAGCTGTTTGTGCATTTACTCTAGACAGTCACACAAAGGGAGCTGAGGTGTGCCCTGCAAATCCTGGGGGCCCATCACCAGGCTGTTGGGTCTTCCTGAGCTAGAGTGGTTGGAGGAGTTGTTACTGATACCTGCATAGGGCAGTGCCTGGCCTTGCATATAGCTGTCTCCTCCCCCTGTAATGTGTCTGGAGGCAGGCCAGGGAAAGGCAGGGTCTTGTGCACTACAAATACTTTCCTTTGAAGTTTGCCTACTTCAAAAGCAGAAACTGGCATAAGTACTGGAGCTGTGACACCATAACTTCAGAACACTTCTGGACTAAGAGGAGATTATGTCTAGAAGTAGAGCTGGATGCTGTAGGAGGGGAACTACCTCTCTGCTTGTTGCCGTGCTGTGCTGGCCTACTACGTGCTGCTTCTGTCTTCAGCAGTGAAAGGACTGGAGTTTGGATTCTATATCCTACTTGCCAAGGTTCTCCAAGGGCTTGTGTGTGCTTGCCTCCTGTTAAGAAGTCTCAGGGCTATCAAAGACTTCATCTGCTGCCGCTGAACTCCTCTGCTTGGAGTTCTGACCTGCTAAGTGGTGCCAATTCCAGTTCTGGGCCTTGGAGTTGGCTTTTGCTGCAAAGGACTAACAAAATCCATGCATTGATCTTCAGCGCCTGTTTTTCCTAATACAGCACCACTGTGCGGCTGATAAATCAATGCATTGCTGTGGTGTGGCCGAAGAATTGACACAGTGCCTGCTGTGCGGGTGAAAGTTTGACGCAGCCCAAGTCCTGAGCACTGTGTTTCCGACGTCTCTGGTACCTGCTCCAACTCCAATGCAGGCCATGCTGTGCAGCTGAAGAAATCAATGCATTACCTGCTCTAAGGCTGGTTTGCCACCGCCGCATTGACACAGCACATCCGGATTTTTCCCCGCATCGCACCTGTGCGTCAAGTTCTTCATCGACGTTGCCCAGCAGTAAGGAACAGATGCGCGAGTCCAGATATAGACTCATCACCTTCCCTCACAGTAAGGAACCAATGCATCACTTCCCCCAACAGTAAGGAACCGATGCATCACCTCCCTTGCGCTGCAGTAAGGAACCAATTAATCAGCCCCCCTGACAGTAAGGGACTAACACATCACCTCCCCTGGGAGTAAGGAACTGATGCATCGCTTTGCTTTACCGGTGCCTCACCTCCCCCGCACCTGATTCATCTTTGATTTTGACACATCCCAGGTACTGTGTGACAAAAGTGATGCATCCATAGTTTCCTATGGACTGAATTATTTTAAGCCTTTTGAAAATATCTTTGCTTTTGAGTGTTAGATTTTTGTCATTCTGGTCTTTTTGATTCAGATAAATATTGGTTATTTTTATAAACTTGTGTGCTGTCCTTTTGTAGTGTTGTCTCTGTGTTACTGTGTGTTTTTAGAAATGCTGTACATATTGCCTCTGAGATAAGCCTGCCTGCTCATGCCAAGCTATCAAGTGGGTGAGCAGGTTTTATCTTAGCTGTGTGACTACCCTACCCTGACTAGAATAAGGGTACCTACTTGGACAGGGTGCAAACCATCGGCAACTAGAGACCCCCTTTTCTAGCACTGGTGGGCAGCAGTGAAGATAGGACTTGTATTTGTACTTTATAAACAGTAATTGGTGTACACTGCTACCAGATTGCAGACCACTACACAACCACAAACAGTTTTTTATTTGTCTCTTCTTTTGCAACTCCTTAGTTTTTGGTCTACAAATCATGTTTTTCCCTCTCAGCAACAACCAGCCTCTCATATAACATCTCAAACTATGCCCTGCTCTTATCCACCAGTTATGCAGAGGGCTGGTAACATACACCAAATGATACCACCACTTATTAGACCTAATCCTATGGAGCCTTTCTTTCCCCCAAATCATGCACCTGTACCTGACGTCTTTGGTTGGAATTGTGTCCCATATAGGCAAACCAAACCTAACAATAGAAGAATGGACCACCTAAAGCCATTCACCCCTTTAGAAACCACCAATAGATTCGACATCTTCAGCGGTCTAGATGACTGTGATTGATGCCAAATGTCTAAGGGGGTTGATGGAAATGAATTGTTGAATGCCAATTTGTTGGGGGGAGAAGGGAGCGAATTCTGTTTACAAAGAGCTGGTGTTAATATTAATGAAACCAAAATTGAGGGGAATGCAAGCTTATTGCCTGTGTTGGTACCAATAACAGGGGATAGTTCAATACCGATGGGAAGTGTTGCACCCCAAAATGAGTTGATGTCTTTAGAACCTGATGTAACTAGCCCAGAATGCCATATTTCAGTGTCTGTAGAGGGGGGAAATGTTTTGACGCAAAAAATTTTGGAAGCACGGCAACCCTTAAAACTGGTTTCCTGGAATATAGCCGGGTTATCAAAAAATCTAAGGGAAATTGATAAACGTGCGCACAGATCTCCTCCTTGGCTTGCGGGACCAGTGGGTGGCGGATGGCCTGGAACTTGACGATGAGGATTGGCAGAGCGCAATTTCCTCCCCTAAAGAGGTTGCAATTTACTCTCGTCTCCGCCTCGTGCAGTTCAAGATCTTGCACCGGGTGTATGTGACGGGCCCCCGATTGATGCGCATGGGATATTCGCCTGACGGACTCTGCCGCAGAGGTTGCGGGGCCCTCGCCACTTTCCTACACATCCTTTGGGAATGCCCCGTAATAGCCTCCTACTGGAGGAGGGTGCACCGAATCATCGAAGAAGTTACTGGCGTGATTGCTCACGCGGAAGCTCGTAGGTGCCTCCTAAACGTATGGGAGCCTTCTGATCACAGCGCAGCGCAGACTAGGTGGGTGACCCTGGGGAACATGGTGGCCAAAAGGGACATTGCTCAGAAGTGGGGTGCGTCCACGGCCCCCCTGGTGGTACAATGGAAAGCCAATATGGACTGGTGCATGTTCCGGGAGAAGACAGTCTATGTGGCAAGAGGGAGACCTCGAACATGGAATAAAGTGTGGGGGGCCTGGAATGAATATAGGGGAGACGTGTGCTTGCCACCTGAACCAGTCTCTCTGGACGAACATGTGTCACCCTGACCTGTAACACCAACTGAGCTTTGATGTACTGCATTCTCCTGTTGTCCTCCCCCCCCTCCTTCCCATTCTGACATCCTCTCCTTGATGATCGCTTCCCTGCCTTTCCTCCCCTACCCGTCCCTGACGCCCTGATTCATATTGACTCTATTGCCATCTTTTCGCGCCCTTGGGCGCTCCTTTGTTGAGTTCTTCATCTTAATATAAAATTAACCTTCGATGATTATGTTTGGATCTTTTTGCACTACTGCTCTCCTATTACCCATGCTGCCTTACCTCCGGGATGTCAGGCTGAATAGCTGTGTGCTCTGCTCTGAATAAAGGTTTTCAAAAATTAAAAAAAAAAAAAAAAAATCTAAGGGACCCGGAATGGGCAAGCTTCATTGACACTTTTGACTTTTGTATGTTGCAAGAGACCTGGTCAATTGAAATTACACACAGGCTAGGATACAAATCTTATGGTGTCAGTGCGATTCCCTCTAGGAGTGGAAGACCCTCGGGAGGGTTGTTGATCTGGGTAAAGGTAGACCTAAATGTGAACATAGAAGTGATGGATACCAACTCCCCTGATATTCTGATCTTGAAAATCAATGTTTGCAAAGGGAAAAAACTGTATTTAGTCAACGTTTACAACAGACCAACTCCCATCACTAGGGAATCTTCCTTATTAACACAACTTGATCTCTTATTGGGTAACCTAGATACTAGAGCGAATTATGTCATTATATCAGGTGATTTTAATTGCAACTATGAGCCTATTGTGGGGCTTAGTGACATCTTCTTAGAAGAAGACGAGGCAAATGGGATCCCTGTTTTAGATATTACAAAACCAGTTAAATGTTCGCCCCTTGCCCTCCAATTGACGAGACTATGTGCAGAATACTGCACTAGAGCGTGCAATGGACGGCTACCATCAGATACCATGAAGAAGCCTACGTTCTACAGAGGGAACTACAAAAGCAATATAGATTTTATTATCGCCTCAGTGTCATCATGGGAATTCCTTCTTGACATGGATGTAATAGAAAGATTAGAGAGCGACCATTTCCCTCTAGCCCTTCAGATTGAGGACTCCCTATTTGGAGATACAGTGTCCCCACTGACTGGAGATGTAAATAACGGTGACCAAAATGAGATACACATCAGCAACAACAGACGTTCTCTCAAATGGCCACTAATATTGGGCAATGGTGAAATCATAGCAGAAATCTATAAGCTCTTTGCTAGCATCTTTGGAGCATACTCAAATGACACCCCAAAGGAAGGGAATGGCAGTCACTTTATGAAATTACACCATAAATTTTTTGATGCTTTAAAGCCCTTAGTCACCAAGATGCCGAAGAAAAGGCAGCAGAAGACACACAATTTGCCCCACAGCAAACCCTGGTACAACAAGGACTGCAGGGAGTCCAAGAGGGCACTCTTAACAGCAATTAAATCGAAGATCCAAACAAATATTATGTTAGCCAGGAACAATTATAAACTGGTCCAAAAGGCATGTAAAGTTGCATGGGAAGAAGCAAAATGGGCTGATCTGTTACAAGCAGCAAAAACACGAGATAACATAGCCTTTTGGAGCCTGATAGCAAATGGGAATCACCAAGGTAGAGTGGTCAAGGACGTCTATTTAGATGAACGGACATGGGTAAATCTTTTTTCTGACCTCTACAAGGAATATGAGGAACCCATCACAGACAGAACCCCAAGCCATGTCATTCCGGGGGATACCCTGGATTTTACTCTAGGTGAGACAGAATTGGCGATAACCCAGATTAAATCTGGTAAAGCCCCTGGGTTAGACAAGATTCCGGGAGACTTGTACAAACACGAATTAAAAATTTGGGTTCCATATATCAATCATCTGTGTAACGAGTTATCCCGGAATCTAGACTTCCCAGAAAGTTGGAAGGGGGCTGAAATTGTTTTAATTTATAAGAAAGGTGACAGGATGGACCCCTCAAATTATCGTCCGATAAGCCTAATGGATATATTACAAAAAATCTACACAAGACACATCCTATTCCGTGTCAATGACTGGCTGGACGAAAAGGCAATTTTGTCCAGATACCAAGCGGGATTCAGATCCAAAGTTAGTACAATTGATCAAATTTTCCGCTTTTGTTGCCTTTACTGGAAATACATTAAGATTAAAAAGGGACAACTACATGTTGCGTTCGTTGACCTAAGGGCGGCGTTCGATTTAGTTCCACGCAACCTATTGTGGGAAACACTAAGCTCAGTAGGGATGCCACCCACCCTGATAGCGCAAATAAAAGAGCTACATAGAGGGAACTTTGCCAGAGTACGGTGGGGCCCAAAAGGCGAGTTAACCCCCAAAATACCAATCGAACGAGGTGTGCGCCAGGGGTGTGTACTGGCCCCTACACTATTTTCGCTATTCGTGAATGACATTCCGTCATACTTGGAAGGATGTAACAACGACTCTCCCAAGTTGAATGGTGAAAAAGTTACTTCCCTATTGTTTGCGGACGATACCATTCTAATTTCCCAGACAAAAAAAGGTCTCCAGTCTCTCTTAAATTCCTTTAATGATTATTGTAACAAGAAAGGACTGGAGATAAATGGGAAAAAGACAAAGTGTATGGTCCTAAATCCAACTAAAAGTGACAAGGGCTGTCTAACTGTAAATGGATCAAAACTGGAATCAGTCCCGCATTTTGGATATCTGGGGGTAACATTAGACTCCAATTTTACATGGAAAGCCCAATTGGAAAAATGTAAGATGCTGTTTAGCCAGAACACAAAACCCATTCTCAGAGAGCAAGGCCAAAGCACTAGTAAGGCCGTGTCTCCTGCAGTTGAACTTTTCAAATTCAAGGTTCAACCTGCTGTATTATACGGTTCGGAAATTTGGGGCCCAGGATCAAAAGATGCTTTTAGGGTCTTGGACAACAACTTCCTGAGAAGTCTGGTTAGAGTTCCTAGAAGTACTCCTCTGGTTCCACTCCAGCTTGATCTAAACTTTCGTAGAACGGACCACCATATTATTCTACGTCCGGATCAGGCTGTGGCGTGTACCCGAGTTGCAAGCATATAAAAATGGGTTAACAGAAATCATGGAGCTTGACAGCTTCAATGTGATACCCTGGTTTAAACATGTTAAATTCTGGCTTATCTTATTAGGTCTGTCGCACTACTGGGAACAACCAGATCTACTTCCACCACATTCAAAAACCATGGTAAAAAAGTGCTTTTGGTCGTATATTTCGGGTATGATCAAAAACGCTTCATCTAATGGGTCACTTGTAACAAGATTCCTTAACTTTAAAGATGATCCATTCTTCGAGTCATTTCTGGATGAAATAGAACCACCGTTAGCAAAGACCTTCTTTCTGAAATTCAGATATGGTAATCTTCAAATCGGTTCTACACTGGCTCGTTGGTCTGGTGGTGTAAACTCGGAGAATCATGTAGAGGGTGAATTATGTACCATGTGTGGATGTAATCAACAAGAAAACAAGTTACACATCCTCTTCTTCTGCCCAACATATGCTCAGGCTAGAAGAAGATGGATCAAACCCATATGTTTAACATTAGGTGTAAGATCATGTTCTCAGGCCCTAAGGATTTTCTTGTCTAATACTAGCCAACCTATCGTATTTAGTGTTAGCAGATTCTTGCACAGTATCTTTTTTCAAAGAAGAAAATTGGGTTATAAACTGTAAAATGTTGATATACCAAAAATGTTGTCGATATGCCAAAATTGCTTTTTGTAACAACTGAGGGACAACTGATGAAATTCTATTCCTGTCGCCCGTATTTCTGATGAAATTTTATTTCTGTCGCCCATAACTGTTCCTATTGAGTTTGAATAATTATTATGAATGTTTAGACATCCTAACCCTTGATTTTAGAATCGACATGAAAATTGAATGAATTTTATAGTATGCTGTGCACTTTAAAAGAATGTTTTATTGTTGTAATGTATTGTTCTTTTATGGTATTCATGCCGAAATAAAGATAAATTGAAATCATGTCTCAGTCTGGGGAGCCATCAGTTTTACCTGCAGATTTTGTGTTTGAGAAGGAGAAACTGGAGTCCTATACAGTGCCTAAACGTAAAAATATATTGCAAAGATTTCAAATGTTCTTTTAGAGGCCGTACTAGAAAGGAGGAGCTGCAAAAGGTGCCGAGGGCCTGGTTAGCAGCAAGAAAGACTGAAAGGCATACTGAGAATGATGATGTGGAGATGGAGGAGCAGATCTTGCCTGGGGATATTGTGGATCAGGTTCCGCCTGGAAGGAAGGCACCTTCCAGGGCAAGCTGCAGTGTTCCCTCTCCAAGTCTGTTCCCAGAGGAGTTGGAGAACAGACGGGAATAAAGTAAGTTCCAGTTGGAACTTGTTAGACTCAAAGTGGAGGAGAGAAAAATGTGTTTTGCTTAGAAATTGAGAATCAGAGGGATGGAGCTGGAGCTAGAAGCCTGGATGGCTGAGTCCAGCACAGATGGTGCCAGTGAAAAATTAATGTCCAGCACTGCAGAAAAAGTTCACATATCCAGAGACTTGGTGCATGATTTCAAGGAGTTGAGATTGAGTTGAGATTTATAGAGCGCATAGCTACCCTAGGGCATCCCAGCGCTAGTGACTATAGATCCAGAGAGAGGGGAGCAGGGGGGAGTGGTGATCAAGGGAAGAGCCAGGTTTTCAGTTGTTTCCAAAAGCTTAGGTGGTTATGTTCTCGCCTCAGGGTAAGTGGGAGGGAGTTCCACAATCTAGGGGCGTTGTAAGAGAACAGGCGACCGCCGGTTCTGGCCTTCCTAATCCTTGGGACGCTGGCGAGAGTGAGGGAGTTGGATCTTAGTTGTTTATTGGACTGGTGCGGTTTCTTCAGTGGTCTCAGAATGGGAGGGCCTTCGTCGTGCATTATTCTGTGGGAAATACACAACGTCTTGAACGTGACCCTTTCTTTCACTGGAAGCCAGTGCAGGCTTCTGAGAGCTGGTTTGGCCGAACACCTCGCTTTAGTTCTAGTCAAGATTCTGGCAGCCGCATTTTGTGCGCTTTGCAGTCTGTGGACTACAGAGGCTGGAGCCCCCAGATACAGCACGTTGCCGTAATCTAGTCTGGAGTTCACTAGCCCCTGCATGAGGAGTTTTCTGGCTTGGGGGGATCAGATGAAGGATCTTTTGTGACATCTTGATGAGGCCGAAACAGGTTCCTGCGGTTTTTCTAGCCTGGGTCTTGAAGCTGAGATCCTGATCTAGCCTGATACCAAGACTTTTAACTTCGGATTTGGGGGTTGGTGGCGTTCCCATGCATGTTGGCCAGGGGAGGGATGTGGGGATCTTGTTTGGATTTCCCAGGAGAAGTATCTCCGATTTATCTCCATTTAGTTTTAACCGGGAGTCACACATCCACTGGTACACCTTCTCTAGACAGCCGGCTAGATTGGAGTGGCTATTGCTTGATTGGTTGAGGGAGACGACCAGCTGGGTATCGTCGGCGTACATTATTGTTTTGATGCCAAAAGGTGTTACAATGTCCTCGAGAGGGGCCATGTAAAGATTAAAAAGCGTGGGGCTCAGGGAAGATCCCTGTGGGACCCCACACTGGAGAGGCTGGGCTTTGGACGTGGCATACCCATCTGACACTTGGAAGGATCTATCTTCCAGGAAGGATTTAATCCAGGCTAGGGCGGAGTCCACTACTCCTATCAGACCGAGCCGGTGGACAAGGTTTGCATGGTCCACCGTGTCGAAGGCGGCACTCAGGTCGAGGAGGATCACTGCCACTGACCCTCCTGCGTCCATGATGCTCCTAGCTTCTTCGACCACGGCTAACAGTGCGGTGTCTGTTCCCTATCCCGGTCTGAACCCTGTCTGGGAGTGGCAAAGCAGATGGTTGACTTCCAGAAATGTAGAGAGTTGCTGGTTGGCTACGCGCTCGGCAATTTTGCTGATGGCAGGAAGCAGCGATATGGGTCTAAAGTTAGATGGCTCCATGGGGTCTAGCTGTAGTTTTTATAGAAGAGCCCTGACTGTGGCTTTTTTCCAATTGGCCGGGACAGAGCCTGATTTGAAGGAGGCATTAATGAGGTTGGTAAGAGGGGGAGCTACTGTTGAGGGGACCAGTTTGAGCTTGCTGATAGGGGCTGGGTCTGACGGGGCACCACTTTTTACCGTTTGCAAGATGGATAAAAACATCTCTGTGGTGATCTGGGGGAAGGTGCGTAGGCAGGGGGCCTCTGGGAGAGGGGAGGGGTTAGTGCAGGCTTGTGTGAAAGTGGGGGCCGGTAGGGAGGTCAGAATTTTATCGATTTTTGCCGAGAAGAACTCGGCCATCTTGTTACATCTTACGCCCTCCAGGTCAGGAGTAGGTGGTGGGTCCTGAATTTTGGTGAGGAGATGTACAATACGGTAGGTCTCTTTTGCGGAGTTGGCCGCTGAAGCTATTTTTTTCCCGAAAAAGATGGCCTGTGTAGTTTTTATAGAATTTTTATAGAGTCTGATATGGGCTCTGTACTCTCTTTTGCCTTCCACAGTCCAATATTTCCTCCATAGGCGCTCTAGCCTTTTGCATTTTTTTCTTAGGTCGCGTAATTCCTGAGTAAACCACGGGAGTTTGGCAGATTTCCTGATAGTTGGGAGAGATTTGAGTGGTAGAATTGAATCAAGAGAATCCTTGATCCATTCGTGCAGTTGGACATCAGCTCTGGAGGGATCTGGGTCCAGTACTGGCGTGGTAGAGGACAGTGCTTGTGCCCAGGAGTTAGTGTCCAAATTTTTCCATGGGCGGGAGGGAGGCTGGGGAAGGGGTATTTTGTCTTATTAGCTGAGAGTTGAAGTTTAAAAGGGACTAAAAAGTGGTCTGACCAGGGGAGGGGCATAGGGGGTTGTACTGGCAATCTGCTGAGGTTGGAGAAAATGGAGTCTAGCAGATGTCCTTTCGTATGAGTAGGTACATTGTTTCAAAGTTGTAGGTTTACGGAGCATAGGTCTGCTTTAAGATCAGCAGCAAGTTTGCTAGCGTGATCGTCGAAGTGGAGATTTAAATCTCCGAGGATTGTAAAGTTCGAGGCTACGCAAGCGAGGGAGGAGATAGCGTCGATTAGGGAATTAGTAAAGCGCCCCACCGGTCCCGGGGGACGGTAGATTAGTATCCGGATAGCGTGGTAGACGGAGGCCGGTAGATGGAAAAATTGACATTTTCGCAGTCTAAGATGGGGCTGTCTTTAAGCTGGCAGGACAGGTAGTCGCGATATATAATTGCTAAACCCCCTCCAATACCCATGGGTCTATTGTGGGATTTTGTGAGGTAGCCAAGTGGTAATGTTTGCATCCACACTTCACAACCTGCTCCACTGTAACTCAGGTGTCGAAGCACACCCAAGTGACGCTAGGCCACTTGGGTGGGCCCCGATGATGAAGCAAGTCACCACTAGGTGGTGAGTGAGGGGTTTATTAACAAGGAACACTGATTCCACGTTTGGAAAGCCTTCATCCCTCTCATCGGGTAATACTCCTTCATTTGTTCTTTACAATGTTTGAATAATGTCTGGCTCCGAGCCTGATGAGAGCCAGGTTTCTGTAAGGAAAAGGACGTCGATATCCGAGTCAGTCAGAAGTAAATTAATTTCTGTCTGATGTTTCGGAAGGGATCTGCAGTTTAGCAGGGCCATCCCGAGACAGATAGGTTCTGGGGGGGGGGGGGGGGGGAAGGAGTAAACCTATAGGAACAATAAGGACATAGTGAATGTTCATCCTCCTGGACAATGGTGCCATTACACCTGGTAAGTGGAAGGTCTCTGAGTCGATGCAGAGATTCTTGAGAGTATTTGATGAGTAATTGGGTAGATGTGGCAGGGGTTGTGGGCTCTGGGCTCGGTCTGGCGCGGACGAGCGCAGACGGGCTTGCCTTAGGCGCTCCCGCTGCGCTCGTCCGCTGCGCTTCCGGCCCAGGCACATTTTATAGGTGGTTGCTGATGGGACCGTCAAGGGGGCGTGGCCTAAAGGGGCGTGGCCACCGTCCTCACGGTGCAATGCTCGTTAGGGGCGTAGGAGACGATCAAGGCAGCGTGGTAGCGATAGAGTCCGCTGCCCGTGCCGAGTGTGTAGGTCTAAAGTGCCCAAGTAAGTTTCCAAGTTTTAAAAGCAGTGAAACAAAAACACAATAAATTTTTAAAAATATCAGCAACACACACTCCCGGCTTCCGCCTCAGGAGTCGAATCAAGGTCTGAGCGCCAGTCACTCGTATTCAGCGATTATACACCAGGGGGTTCAGGTTTATGAGGTAGCTCCAGAGGTGGGCAGGGCCCTTATGGTGATTTGGGGAACTAGCATGGGGAGTCATATACAAAGTGGTGGGAGGAACACTCTACAGGCTATAGGAGTGAGTGACAGGGAGAGGTGTGCCTCCATGGATGGAGCCCTGGTAGAGAAGTATTGAAACACCCCAGAAAACTTTGGGATAAGTTTCAGGGACAGTCATATACTGCCTCACCAGTCATAGGAGGGTGATGTGTGGTACTTTTTCAAGGAACTTGTTGGTTGGGTGAAGGGTAGTATGGTTAACAAATGTTAGGGGCTGTCCAATTTGAGTGCTAGAAAGCATATGTTCAGTCACAGTTTTCCAGAGTTGTGGCAACACCCGGTGGAGTGTGAGTTTTCTGACACCAGGGAGCTTCCACTGGAGGCAGACCATTTGGTGGAGGCCAGAAGGTCTGAAGGCTTTTGGGAGTGATCCCAAAGAGGGTGGCTCAGGTTTTCCTCAGCTGAGGGAGGTGGGAGAGGTTGACAGTAACCAAGATAGATGCCAGTATTGTAAGATGGAAGGAGGGCCCCATGTCCCTTCTTAGGGTAGGCAGAGAGGTGGGGATGGGCAGAGACCCAGGTTGCCCAAACACCAGTCCCAGAGTCCAGATGGCTTCCAGAAGGAGCACCAGAATGGCGCCTAGTATGTACTGGGAGCCCATCCACTGAGGGGGACCCTATAGTGTAAGAAGAGCTGGGAGGGGCGGCTTTCACAAATATCCCTCCAGTTCTGGTGTCTGGCAGTACCACTCTGGAGAGAAGGGTGCAGACGTCCAGATGGAGGGGTGAGAGGGGAAAACTGTCCCCAGTGAGAGGACCAGTGGGTCTGGGGTTGCCAGCTCTGAGGTCAGAGCACCCCAGGACTGACTCATTGCCAAGCAGACTCTGGTGCAACACTTACAGTAAGTGTTTACCTTGGTGGAGAAGTTGTACTCCCCTAGAGGTCCAGGCTTGCCAGTCACCTGCCCAGCCTGAGGGTGCAGAGCCAAGGTTGGGGGGTGCAGTTGTGGATCCTCACAGTGCTCTGCAAGACAGGATTTAAGGTACTCGGTTTAACAGGCCTAACTGAATCCCTGTAACTGGCCTGTACTCAATTGCAATCGGCCTGAACTTGTGACTTGTCAAGGTCCTGAATCACCAGGTCGCTACAGTTGGCACTTTATGCTTTTTGTAACTATTTTTATTAAAATCTTTAAGACTGCATATCTATGGTTCTATTGATAGGATTTTTGTTGTTTTGGTCTTGTTTTATTTAAGCAAAATTCTATTTTAGTAACTTGGTATGGGATCCTTTTTCTGTGGTCTTTTCATTTTAATACTGTTTGAAGTGTGACACAAATATTTTACACATTGCATCTAAGTTAAGCCTGACTGCTCAGTGCCAAGCTACTAGAGAGTTTAGCACATTTTAATTTAGAATTGACTTGTGCCTCACCCTGACAAAGATTTTGGTTGGTACTTGCCCAGGGCTTGCACCCCTGTCAACCAACAACCCATTTTCTTACAAACAACATTTGCCCAAAAATGTTGTGCATTTTGCCCATTACTGATGTTATTGCTAGCAATCGTTGCTGCAAAATCAGGAGAGTCAATGAAAGGTATAGGGACAGTATCACAGTAAGGGTGTGTTGTCCCTGTTTGTTCCGCAGCACACCTATAACTAGGTGTGCCTTATTATTCATAATACGCATACCCCAGAGCAGCTGAAAACTCTTGCTGTCCTGAAGGAAACTTCTTAGTGGAATGCAGAGCAGCTGTTTGAAGTAGCCACTCCATCTTTCTCAGTGCAGACGTCATCCGGACTGCACTCTCAAGGGAGGCAGAGATGGCCTTGCAGGTGAGTCCAGTGTGTAACTGCACCCACCTGTAGGGGGATATCTGGGAGTGACGTCATCACACCCCTTTTTCCCTCAATCAGAGTGCATCCATGGAGTAAACTGGCTGTTTGCCACATCTTTGTGGCGCACAGTCTGTGTGCCTTCTTATTGCCTCTCTGCCTCTGCACTTCTGTTCGCTGTCTGGCAAGGGTGAAAAAGCAAAAAAGTGTTTCCCTCATTTGCATGGGGCTACATTGGCATGCAAATGAGGGAATGCCCCCTGAAGATAGCTCAGAGGATATATGTGCATCAGCACTATCTGTATTATAGAGAGGGTTTAACGATAACCTGTGGCCCCTTCTGTAATACCAAAGTGTCCCAGAGGCACAGAAGGTGGGCGCGCAAGCCTGTTGCACCACCAGCGCACTTTAAGTAATACGGCCCCAGGAATGCTACTTCCATGTCAGATTTCCAGGAAATTCAATAGCAGCTAATTTACATACAAAGAACCTAAATGGTCATCATTTACGTATTTAGTGGTTATCTTAAAAGTGTGGCTTGGCTCCGGCCCCTCTAGACATACGCTAGACACCCTTGGACTAGATTCTCTTCCCATGTCCACATGAAGATCAGTGGTGACCGCTCCATCTGCATAAAACAATTTCCACTTCACAGCCAGCGATTCAGCAATGACAGTCCCTCATCCCTCCCCACCGACATTAATATTTTACCTCAACTCGCAAGTGCTCCCGTTCAAACTTTTATCTAAAACATTCTTTTATCATCTTTTCATTAAGTCCTCAAGATCTAATGGTTTCTGAGTTCCCTGGGAAAAAGATGATGTTCTGAATAATGAAAGCTCATTATTTCTCCACAGAATGCTTGTTAATTCAAATGATGATATTAAAACTCTAGTAGCCCTCAGCGCTGGGGTGATTTCTAGCATACTTTATCATGTATCAATATATACTCTGTTTGTCAAAACTGCCCAGGGCTGGGGCTGACATTCTCTCTGGAGGAGTCTAGTGCTTCAAGAGGCACTGAATACACCAAGGTGACAACTCGCAGACTTAGCGCCTCTAGGAAATGGAAAGATGAAACTCGAAGTGCCATTGTCCCCCCTTGATTTCCCCATTAGTATTCATAAAGAGACAGGCCCTTCCTCTCTCCCCAGTCCTCAAATGGCTGCCTCTTGAAGAGATGCAAAACAGTGACAACACTGCAGACGAGCCCAATGTACAGTGGGGACGATTGACTGTCAAGCAGATGATTTAAAATTCCCATTTGTGCGAAATTGATTCATTTAGGAGTTGGAAAAATGAAAATATGTGATTAAACAGATGTTAGCAAAAGTTATGAAGAGCTAAAGATAGCAAAAGATTTTTTTTTACAGTTGCTGTGCATTTTTCTCGAGTTGGCACTCCCCCACCGCTTGCTTGGCTATGTGTACGCCACATAGCAGTCTTTCATGCTCCTTCCCTTTTCAGCATCTCTCAGTTTCCAGTTCACATTTACATATAGGGACATTTGAGGTGACCTTTTGACACATGTTCTCAAAGATAGAAGCAGCCACATCTTAGTCAGGGCCGGACTGGGAACCCAAAGCATATCTGTAAATTTTGTCGGACAAGTCCCCTGGGAGGAGGCGGGGGTGCGAATGTGAAGCACTGCTGCTATTGTTAGGGAGGGGGGCGGGGGGGGGGGGCGTCGATATTGCAGCACCACTGCAAAACCGGCCGCCAGGAACAAAACCGACAACCACCACTGCAATCCGGACCCCATCATTCCAGTCTCCCGGGAAATGCTCAATGCCCGCTAGGGCCAGTCCAGCCCTGAACTTAGTAAACAAAAACACTGCCAAACCAAGGGTAAACACAGAGTTTTATGGGGTGTACATTTTAGGAGTGGGCTGTGTCTGGGCTTTCTACAGGAAATCAGTGCATCTCTCCCGATGTAGGCATGGTACCTCCTTTTAGAGTGGCAGCTTACCAGGCACCTTTGTTGTTTGCTACTTGCGGCTTATTTGCCATACAATATCTCAAATAGAGAATTGTTGCTGATCGTTAGAGAATTCACTATGGATTTTCTGATATTAAGAATTGACTGTGAGTCCTGTGATAACCGGATGAGGTTACACGTCAGGCTATTGTTGCTAAAAATATGTTCTGACATAAATACCTTGTTCTAAATATCATTAACAAGAATGCCATCCCCTTAGATGTAGATTTTCTGTTATTGACACCAATAGCATGAGCGATTTGTAAATTATATTTAGAATACAATATTTTTGTTGGATGACACTTAGTTCACGATTTTCTAGTATCTTACCACGAACAAAGGCACTTCAGTCACTGTCTTCACACAAGAAAAAATGCAAATTATATTTTGCAAGGCATGATCTCTTTGCCGCTCTATGGAAAGTGATACACCAATATACACACAAGAATTTTGCTTATTATAGCAGTGGCCTTATGTTCTAACTATGAAAAAAATGTATTGTCTAGATTATTTGCTGGTCTATCTGTTAAATACTTAAAACACTAAAATAAATGTGAAAGAGTTTTACATTGTTACACAATTTATTTATTTATTTTATAAGTTTATAAAGCGCTATGAATAAACTCCCGAAGGAGTATCTCCGTGCTGGTGACACCAGGTATAAAACATGAAATAGAAATATGAAATAATTTGAAAAGTTTTATAAAGCGCGAATAAGACCCTTACGGGTATCAAGCGCCGTACATATTTGACGAAAACCCGGGTAACCAAATCACAATGGGACAGTAGGAGAGGTTAAAAGCAAAGCAGGAAACAGATCTGGTCATGGGATGGGGGGTTGGATCAACCAGAACAGTAACAGAAGTGCCCTCGAGCACGATAACAGTTTAACAGACAAGCATATAATAAATCGAACCAATGCAGTACAATAAGCATCAACATTTTGACAAAGCATGAGAACAAGTCGATGCTGTTGAAAATGCAGTTAAAATTCGTTCAGGAATAGCCATTTGACAAGTTTCTTGAACTATGCAGTGGAAGGATTGGATCTGATCTCTGGAGGCAGGGCATTCCAGATTCTTGGAGCAAGACCGGTAAAAGAACGATTGCAAGATCTTTTCTTTTTGAATCTGGGCGGTTTCAAGAGTAGGGTGGACGTACTTATGTTCCGGCCTGAGGCCGAAAGTTTAAGCTTATTCACCAGGTAGATTGGGGTTTGTAATGTATGGCTTTCTGTGTCAAACAGGCTATCTTGAAGCAGATCCTGGCTTCGATAGACAATTTAGTTGCAGAAGGTCGGGGACACAATGCTATTTTTTGCTATGTTATGTTACTCCTTATTATGCTATTGATAGTTTTAAAGTCATGGACTAACTCAAATTAGGACAAAATAGGTCTGCCGGAAAAATACCTGAAAATGCAATAACACATTATGCTGTGTATCTTTTCCCTGTAGAAACAGAGATAGCAGTCAGTCTTCCGGATACCACCAGGGACTCTATTCCTCAGTATCATAGCCATTACTGAGCAGGTACAACCACCTGTATGCATCTGACAGACTCTAACTTGACTACAGTAGGGGGTTCCTCCTAATGCACCTAGGGCCTTATTTATGAAGGTCTTGCACCGCCGGTGCGTCACTTTTAAAATGGGAAAAAGTGACGCACTGGCGGCGCAAGGCCTTCATAAATGAGGCCCTTAGTTTCCCTTCTTCTCTAATTGAATAGATCAAATTTAAGATAAAACCTTCTTAGAGACAAGAGCTGCAATCAACGCATAATTCGAGCCAATGGTAATAGGTGAGATCCACCAGCACGTATTCTTCGAGATCAGGCTATCACCCAGATCTAGGCAGAGAAAGACACAGAAGGGGGAAGAAAGAGGGATGGAAAGATTTGAAAACAGGAGCAAAAGGTAGAAAGCAGGGGTGAAAAAACCTGCAATAGTGAGTTAAGGAGACAGGGGGTGTCTTATGGTTGAGGAAACAGGCATGAGCTAGAATAAAGAGGCTGCACCTTGGTATTTGGCACCCTTCACATTTCTAGCGCCAACTGTAGGATTTTATTTAATCAAATCTTTGGGCAATGGGACTTATTGTTTTACTCTTTAAGCAAGCACTGGCTGCAACCAATAAACAAAATGGGTATGATGCAGTCAGCATTGGAAGAAGCATGCAGCAGTCCTCTGGTCCACTGTGAGCTCCACCCACTGCCTACGTGCCAAATTCTCATTGTGAAAGTTATTTCTGACTGACATATGTGGATGAATACACCTTTTAGTGTTGATGTCCAATTAATGTTTTGCAACCACATTTGAGGTTGCAAATCATTGATGCGTTACAATCTCATTTGCTAGGGATTGCCAGCTCATCACACACCTCCTTTTCCAAACAATTTGCGATGAGTTGCAGACAATATGTTGCAAGTCGAAAAGACATTTGGAGTTTGTAATGTACGTGCAATACATTGTGACTTTAGGGTTTTCAGCTGCAAAGCTTTCAATGTTGTAGTTCGAATGCTTTGCAACCGTCAAATTCTTTTGTACATTAAACCTGCTATTTCCTACAGTATCTGCTTCCTCCGCACCCCCACACAGTGAGTGATACTGCAAATATTCTAGTCCACAATGTACTTAAGTATTTCATAGTCTGTCCTTAGGTAGTTTCTCCCACCCGCTTTGAAACTATATTTGCCACTTTTAGATTTTTAATTTGCATGTAGTTATTAGAATGTCCTTGGTGCACAGGTCTATGACACCCTTTAGGTCCTATCCATGTTCAACACAATTTTTAGAAATCCGAGAAAATAAATAAAACGTCAGCATGCCCATCACCTAAAGGCACACTGGAAGATGTGGTGAAAGGAGCCAATACAGCTAGAGTCACGTTTACGCATCATGATCAGCAAAAACGCTTTTTAATGAAAATTCAGAATGCCTTCTTATCAACAGAGTGTGGTGGAAGCCAGGAATACATGGAGAGGGAGAGAAGGCGGTGGCAATAGTGCATTCTCCTAAAGCTTGATAGCACAGCTACAGACAAAGTGCAAAGAGATGACTTGGGGAATCATCAAGCATACATGCAGTTGAGAGATTAATAAATGAACGAGGCTTGTTTAGAGTTTAACTGAGCAAGAGATGCGCAAAAAAGTGGTGGTTGTCCAGTCCCATTGACATCATGCACTCTTAAGAAGTTGGATGGGACATCTGTTATGTTTTGGCAAAAACCTTGTATCCCCCCAATTCTAAATTAGGTCCAAAGATTGTCTTCTCATTATAAACAAGATGATTACACTCATTAGAAACATGCCATGGTTGTACCACTGCTCAAAAAAGCGAATGGAGATCCAGAGATCTTCTCGAATTTTCGCCCTGTCTCTCTCCTTCCAATATTCTCCACAATTTTGGAAAAACACGTGAACAGACAACTAGCGGACTTTGTTAATACCAACAGGCTGTTACATCCTTCTCAGTCGGGTTTCAGAGTGGGATACTCCACCAAATCCACTTTATTAGGAGTGACTGAAATTATCCGTCAAGAACTGGATAAGGGTGGTATGGTGGCACTCATTCTATTAGATCTGAGTGCCGCCTTCGACACCATTTCCCATGAAACTCTGATCCAGACTCTTGAAGGGATAGGGGTGAGAAGTACAGCTCTGGAATGGTTAGAACATTTTCTGTCCAATAGGTCATTCCAGGTCTTTCCCAAAATTAACACCTCCAATACTCTGACCTCCCCATATGGAGTGCTTCAGGGGTCAATTTTAAGCCCGTTACTTTTTAATATTTATAAACCTCCTCTAGCAAAAATAGCAGAAGAAGCTGGCCTCACAATATTTTCTTATGCGGATGACACGCAGCTGGTGTTCTCCTTATCAGCAGTAGAGAAGGCGGATACTTCCTCCCTTCGCACCGGGCTGCAGAGAATGGTAAAATGGATGCACACCAAGAAATTGAAACTAAATGGTCAGAAAACTGAGCTGTTCATCTTTGGAGAACAAAAAGAGCTCTGGGGCCCAGCACACTGGCCCACGGAAATGGGTCCTTCCCCGATATCGGTTCAATCTGCTCGCAACCCGGGTGTTGTAATTGACGATAAACTGTCTATGCGTTTGCAAGCAGCCAAAATGGCATCTATTTGCTTTGCCATTCTAAAGTGGCTGAGAAAAATTCTGTGGAAGCTCCCTGAAGGGGCACAAAAAACTGTAGTCCAGGCTCTCATTGGCTCTAGATTAGACTATGGAAACATCTTACATCTAGGTTCCAACAAAGAGATTACGCGTCGGTTACAGGTTGTCCAAAATGTGGCAGCCAGGGTACTCCTCCGCCTCCCTAGGCGGGCGCATACTTCTGATCATCTACGCAACTTATACTGGCTCAAGATGGGCAATAGATCAAAATTTAAAGCACTGTGTTATATGTTCAGAATAAACACGGGGGAAGCCCCAGAGTACTTATGTAAACTAGTCCGTAAATATATCCCCTCACGTAACCTTCGCTCGTTAAATCAGGCAAGATTTGAAGTCCCTAGATTTAAACGTGTGCGAATGGGTGGCCGCTCATTCTCTTACCTGGCACCGGTTCTGTGGAACTCGCTCCCGCTGCGGCTGGAACCAAGCTACAGAAAATTTCGGAAAGGTAGTCCTGGCTATTTAACCAATAATTTATAGACTTGATCTCCTCTTGGTGGAGTACGGATCCAGGGCGCCGGGAAACCCTCGGGGTAGCTGTTGCGCCATACAAGTTCAATAAATAAATAAATAAATTAGGAAATTTACTAAATACCTGAAAATGGAATTGTTTCCTTCAGTTTAGTTTTGATTGTGTGCATACTATTTTATTACTATCAACATTATACTCGCCCAGTTCAAGTAAATTTCATACAAGTCAGAAATATACACATCCTAGATTTAGATCTACGATTTGTGTAGATTTCTGACTTTTTAGTAATTCACAAATAATTTATGCCGGAGTTGCCCTTGCAGGTAAGAGCAGTGGTGTGGAGTGGGGGAGGGACTCAACAGACGACGATGAGAAAATTAAACAAATAATTATTTTTCCGGTGTCGTCGTCTGTCGAGTCCCCCCCCCACCACCGTCCCACCGCCCCACCACTCTTACCTGCATGGGCCGCTCATGAATTCATGAAGCTTGCACCGTAGATCCATGCAGTTTTAAATTTTCCTGCATGTTCCTGTTCCTCAGTGCATACAAACGCATACTTCTGTAGGGAAGGCAATACATGAAAGTATGCCTTGTCGCAATGTGCATTTATTTCACTTCTTTGCCCGAGGGAAGCTTTTTTTCCCTGTGAAAATCCTCTTACTTCTATGTAGTAAAGGGCTGCCCCTTTCCCAGCCTGAAAAGCACTTAATTTGTGTATTTTCAAAGTCGGAATTACCAGATTTATGTTTTTGTATATTTCCAATCTGATTGTGTTGATATTCAGCGGATTCTACAAAACAACTACCGAAATGCATACATTTTCCACCTCCAACCCCTAAAGTTAGTATTGCCAAAAATGTGCTGAACTAACAGTTGTCAGCAGAACTAACTTCAACCTGCAGACACAAATGTCCACTAATGACGGAATCAGCACTCTCAGATTACTTTTTTACACATTTAAAACCAGATAGATTCTTGGAAAAGGTTTCTAAACAAGGTCCTTATGTTTAGCTCAAACCTATTGGAATTATGCTATTCTGTGGCCAGACATATTCCGCATAATTGTGGATTTGCAATATAATTAGGAGTGGGCGGAACATTCGGAATTTGACTCCATGGAATACTGCAGAGTGACAAAAAACCCTCTGAGATTCTGTGGAGTTTCATCAACGGGCGGACAAAGGTATGTCACGCTGCTCGCGCTGTGAGTTAGCACCAGGAGCTTATTCTGTCCTGAAAAATCTATGCGAACAGCACCACGTGGAGATACTTGAGTTGTTTTTGCGGCCACTCGAGTAGATTTTCTATTCAAGCTGCTGCCTTCTGATCATGAATGATCGTGACCTCCCGCAATGGAAATATCTCGCTGAATGTTGTTCTAGAGGCTGAAAATCGCGCTGGGTACACCAAATTTCACTCACGCTATCCAACGTACCATTTTGAAACACAGCAAAAAGTTCTGCCATGAGGCGAATAGCTGAATTTGACTTCAACTCCTTGTTACAAGAGTAGCACAGGGGCATATTATCAAGGGGGTTTATCTCCGCTTTTTTGGCTTTAAAAGCCAAGAAAGCGGAGATAAAATTATCTCCCTATTACCTATCTGTCGCTAACACCAGTTAGCGACAGCTAGTAGGAGATAGCGACCATCTTGGGCCCCACTTTGCATGTCAGTGATATTTATCACTAATGACATGCAAAGTGGGCGTGCCAAGATGTTAGCGACTGGAAACAGTCGCTAACATCGCTATCTCCTATTACCAACTTTTGGAGATATTCGCGCTAAGCGCGAATATCTCCAAAAGCTAACACCTGCCCTGAGCAGTTCTTAGCCATGTTATCCAATGGGAGGTGGATAACATGGCTAAGAGCATTAGCTCGGTAATGCATGAATATCACTGACTTTTCAGTGATTCATGCACTGGTGCCGATTTTTATCGCATTTGTGATAAACCTTGGTAATACCAAGGTTTATCTGCGATAAAAATCGCCGCAGCTCAGCGGTAAATTTTTGTCTCTAACCAAGCAATAGCGATAATTATCGCTATTGCTTGGTAATATGCCCCACAGTCACCAAAAGTCCACAAATTCTGCAGGTGGAACAGAATATTTCACCCACTTCCACATATAATCCATCATCTGCTGCATATTTTGCAGTTTTTAAAAAACATGTTTCTACCTCAAAATGGATCAAGAGTTACTAACTGCGAAGCATACAAGACTCTTTATAAAGGTTGACTGCTTACTTTTCAGTTGTTTATTGTAGTAGTTAGGTGTTAAACTGGTAGTAATAAGCTGAAATGAAACCTGACAGTGTTAAAAAGTATAAACATCGCAAAATAATGAATACAATTACAACATTTGCCACATTTATGCTGTATAATTTGCCTTGTCGTGTTTACAAATGTGGCCAACCTTGCAGCATAATTTGGTCCTTTCCTGTCACATAATTCGAGTGGTCGTGGATTAGCTTTACTATAATATAAACCATCAACGAAATAATATTTAAAAAACGAACAGATTTAACGAGATCATCTTCGGGGCATGGTTAAAACCCAGTCCTCTGTTACCTGTCAGTCGGACATGTTTTTTAAAAGATGGTCAACTTCTGCCAGGACCAATAGCATCCCACGCCTTGCAGTACACTGATCGCTCTGGCTATTCAGAATAAGGTCCCAAATCTCCACGCATGTTTGGCTAATAACAGCTAGAACCTTTTGGGGTAAGTTCGGTTTCCTATTAGCATGCAGCCCTCTTGAAAATATATTATTCAGCAGGCCAAAGTAATCCTTCCACGTGCCTCTAGGACATGCAAGGTCAACACGGAAGAGAGGCATGTGAGCTCGCGCACAGGTTTCTGAAGCATGTCTTTGTAATTATCTCTCTTGTGGAAGGTTGTCTGGCCTTCTGCCCAGAGGCACAGTTTTAATTCAGTAAATATCTTTTTATGTCCCTAGCACAGCGCCAGCGTCGGAATTGCGAAACACTTCTTAATGTGCGCCCTTCTGCCGTCTTTATATTTTAATTGTTCAACGCCTTTTTTGAATTTTCCCACACCCTGCGCATGATTGCGTTAATTACACACGGTGCTCACTTGTGAGGTGGTTGGTTTTTGTTGACGGTGCTCTCTAGTAATCTGTTTTTTTTCGTCTGTACCTTCAGGCCCATCTGTTCTCTTGCTCCAAAGCCCTCCATGCTTCAGTTGTGATGTACTTCCTGGTGCTCAGAGTCTAGGGATGCTGATGCTCTGCTACATTTATACTGGACTCTCTCACTCTTGTGCTATTTAACAGATATAGTCAGTGAGTGATGAGGGACTTAGGGTTCTCTTTTTCTTGCAACTGTGAGCCTGCTAGTCACAGGATGGGGTTAGCTTGACTCAGCCATAACATTTCATATGACATGCATTCAGATTTGAAGTCGGATTCAATGATTGCCATTGACAAAATCTTTGTTAAATGTTTTAGTGAATTATCTAGTGGGGGTCAGTTATTAAAGCACTACTTGGGTGTCAGGTTTACTGTAACAAATTGGATTATCATTTGTGGTGAGTGACTGCCCACCTCAAGGAATAATCACAACCCTTGCTAAGGGTAGCCCATAAAGTCGCTAAATTAATTTGAGATAAACCCCTGGGTTGTTTAGGAAAACAATCATATTTTTGGCCAAGGCGAGGTTTATCCCTTTACAACTGTTAACCGAATATTGATCACCATGGCTAAAGCATCCTTATACACCAATATCTCTCTGAATGAAACATTAGAAGTAATCAGGTCCACACTGGACAGCAGAGAGAACTCTATAGGAGTACCCACTGATTTTATTGTAACATTCCTAAATATTGCCTTGGCAAAACATTTCTTTGTTTTCCAAAACAAAACAAAAAAGCTCCAAGTCCTCATCGCAGAATGTAATCCTCTTGGATATATAGATGTTGTCATAGTGATTTGGCCACTTGACAATAGAGTACTGTAGCATTCTTGGGTTGGTTAACCAATAAGTCTCTTGACATCAAATTTACCATGACACACAGTAGAGATGAAATCAACTTCCTGGATATTACTATCAAAGTCATAGATAATAAACTATACACTAGCCTATACCGTAAGCCGACTGAGCGTAATAAATTGTTTAGGTATTCTAGTCACCATCCCAGAAGCCGGAGAGTTAATTTGCCATATGGACAACTTTTGAAAGTACTTAGGAACTGTGCCTGCAGCCTTAAATATTTCAAGGAATCAGATATTCTGATCCACAAACGTTTAGACAGGGTTTATCAAAAAAATAGTGCTCAAGTGGGCCAAAAAGAGGGCTTGGTATTGTCTGAGAAATACCTTATTGGAACCTTAGGTTTGTTGTCAACAGCAGAATAGTTTGTGTCACTACCTTTTGCACCCGAAGCAACAAAATGGAAAAGCTCTTTACCAGAAATTAGACACTATTTCAAGATGAGCTAGATACCACAACCCCCGCCCCCTATTTGTATTTAACCCTTTCTGTGCACATGATGGCCCCCGGCCGTCATGCGTCACGGTGGCGTGTGCGGAGGACGGCCAGGGGACCTCCAAATCCTGCCAACTATTTAAATCACCCGCACAGGGAAAAAAAGTGCGCAGCGCCGAAGAGGTTAAAAGAGGCAGGTACATTATGAATCATGTGGTTAAGGCTCTGCTACCTGCACTGTATCAACATGGCACATTTAAGTTTACCCTCCATGACAGGACAATACAATGTGGCAGATTCAAAGCATGTGATATCACACAGGAAATTTAGGAATTTACATACAACAACCAAAGCTTTATGCTCAAAGGTTTCACCAACTGTAACATTACAGATATTATTTACATACTTGAGTGTCCTAGTGGCTTGTCTTATGTGGAACAAACATGTCAGAAGGTGAATACCAGAATTTTGCAACATTGCAGCCGTATAAGATGTGAAACTCAGGAAGCACTCTTGGTGGAACACTTCAGGCATGCCAATCACAAGACAGTCGATATTTAATGATGGTTGTTAGAGAAAGGCATGCAAAACCCTAAGGATGTAGACTTCAACCGTAAGCCGACCGAGCGTAATAAATTGTTTAGGTATTCTAGTCACCATCCCAGAAGCCGGCGAGATAATTTGCCCTATGGACAACTTTTGAGAGTACTTAGGAACTGTGCCTGCAGCCTTTACTATTTCAAGGAATCAGATATTCTGATCCACAAACGTTTAGACAGGGTTTATCAAAAAAAGTGTGCTCATGTGAGCCAAAAAGAGGGCTTGGTATTGTCTGAGAAATACCTTACTGGAACCTTAGGTTTGTTGTCAACAGCAGAATAGTTTGTGTAACTACCTTTTGCACCCGAAGCAACAAAATCAAATAGCTCATTACCAGACATTAGACACTATTTCAAGATGAGCTAGATACCACAACCCCGCCCCCTATTTGTATTTAAAAGACGCAGGTACATTAGGAATCATATGGTTAGGGCTCTGCTACCTGCACTGTAACAACTTGGCACATTTAAGTTTACCCTCAATGACAGGGCATTACAATGTGGCAGATTCAAAGCATGTGATATCACACAGGAAAGTAAGGAATTTACATACAACTACCAAAGCTTTATGCTCAAAGGTTTCACCAACTGTAACATTACAGAGGTTATGAACATACTTAAGCGTCCTAGGGCCAGATGTAGGTGAAATAGATTTACCCATTTTAAATTACCGAATTTTACTGATTCGGTAATTGAAAATCGGTAAATCTATGGTGTCGACATGTAGGTATTCCAGATGTGCTGGAATACCGAATCGGATGATTTCGGTATTTATCGATTCGGTAAATACCGAATCGGTAATGCCCATTCATTCCTATGGGCTTTGAAGCCCATAGGAATGAATGGGCATTACCGATTCGGTATTTACCGAATCGGTAAATACCGATTTTCACAAGGGTGCAGGGGGTGTCACTTTGACACCCTCTGGCACCCCCAAAACAGGCTCGGGTGCCATGTGGCAGGCAAACATGCCCTAAGGGCAGGTCTACCTGTCGCATGGCATAGGTGTGCATGCACACCGGAATCGGTATTTTACCATCAAATTGGATTTGATGGTAAAATCCTGATTCGGTAAGGCTCCTGGGACTCTGAAGAGTCCCACCTACATATGGGTGGCTCAGAATCAGTAAATTTACCGATTTTTTTATTTTACAGAATCAGTAAAATTACCGAATCGGTAATTTTACCGATTCGGTAAAATAATGCCCCCTACATACCAATCAGCTATTTACCGATCGGTAACAGCCGAAAATACAGATTTTCGGCCGTTACCGACCGACCCACATCGGGCCCCTAGTGGCTTGCCTTATGTGGGGCAAACACGTCAGAAGGTGAATACCAGAATTTTACAACATTGCAACCGTATAAGATGTGACACTCAGGAAGCACCCTTGGTGGAACACTACAGGCATGCCAATCACAAGACAGTTGATATTTATTGATGGTCGTTAGAGAAAGGCATGCAATACCCTAAGGATGTAGACTTCAATGCACCTTTAAACCTGAGGGAATGCGAATGGATATACACTTTGGACACAGTCAATAATGGCCTTAATGAGCATGAATAGATCAGCAGGCAAGTTGGCATCTTTATTAGTGGTTAAGTGTCCCCAAATATCCATTTACAACCAGGTAATTGATGTATATGACTGTTTACGCCATCATGCCACTATAAGATTATTATCCAGATGTTATTATTATTGGTGTCTATTACATTTCTACAAGTGTCCGAGTCATCCTTATATGCCATGTCTGAGTGATATGAACTTTTTGTCCCTTGTGCTGTATAAAATATTTGACTTTTGTTCTCTACATTTATTGCTAAAGCATTCCATACAGTGGGAACTAGCATGGCTTCCAATTTGTCAAATATATTTATATCTATATCTTATGTTCTCCGTACGCAAAAAAATTCCTTTTAGCATTTCTAATAGTGGGATGCTCTTTCATATTACAAGGAGATGTATAACCCTATAATGATGAAGAATTTTAAGAAGTTGGTATTTTTGTATGTCATTTCTTATTAAATCAAAGTGAATATCAAAACCAGATGTACACTGTTGTAGTACCAACACTAATAAGCTAGTCATGTTTTTTAAATCTCTCCCCCTACACTCATTATATGGGGTTGACTGCTCACCATTCTGTGACTAACCACTAGAGCATGTCAGGTTAGTGGCCATCTTGAGTGAAAAAGATTCTTGGGGTTCTCAGAGAGCCACATGCACACTGACGTGCATATCTGTGGGAGTATCCGTGACATATTGCCTAGCTGGAGCTGCAGCAGACGCGCACTTCCTGAGAGGAAAGAATGCATGTGGAAAGCTTCTCCAATTGCTGGTTGATCTCTCCTTCACTGAATCATTTGTCCTTTATTGTCCCAGTTCCACAGATCACAGGCAGTAGATTCAATAATAATTCATACTAAATAAGAAATGCACTACAGCAAAGTAAACCTTGGTAAGTTGCCGGGCATTCCCTCCCTTGCGTATGCTTTAGTCTATCCAGTGCCGCATGAAAAAACATTTGATGATGTAATGTTTTGATCCACAGGTAACCTATTGAAGCATTTTTAAGAAACTGGAGGCGATTACAAAAGCATCTTATTTATTCTATAATAAACTAGGCGCCTAACGCCTTGCTTCTAATGTGGGTGAGTTAAATCTTTCAGAAATACTGCACACTTATTCTTAAGGCCGTTTATCCAACCGCTGCTTTACCTGTACTTTTGTACCACTTAGGCAACCACCTTGAGCCAAGTGTAAAGGCCTATATCAACTTTCGTGAGCCTCAGTTGGAATTCTTTCACATGCAGTGATTAGGTGAGGGCCCATTTTTGGCACACCAATGCACACAACTTTTGTCGATACACACACAGTTGGGATAATATTCTTATTTGAACACACAAAAGGGAATATTCACAAGGACTTACCTCCGATTTATCACCATCTTAATGCATCAAAAGTGGAGATAGAACTAACACCCTATTCACAAGCTGATGCAAACAGCAGATATCGTCAGAATTGACGCGATAACAGCCCCTAAAACTAATACCACAGCAGACACCACAAACTAACTCTAATGAGATGCAGAGTAGGCATTCCCGTGCAGAAACACACAAAAAAACAACAACACCACTTTCACAACAAACTGACAGATCCGCAAAGTGAACTGAAAACAGGCGATAGCCGCGGTAGCTGCAGGGATTTAACACTTACCTCAAGCAGGTGTAAAGACGGACGACTACCTGCAGTAGGCAACAGAGCCCCGCACACAGCCATACCCGAAGAACAAACGACAACATGGAGCTACTAACCATGCAACTCGGAGCCCCAACAGGGCCAAAACACCCACCGCCACCACCCCCAGGACACGGACAAACAAAGAGGCAGCGCAGAGTAAGACAGCGGACTTACCGAAAATGCACCACTCTCACAGACCTGAAGCCCACTACAGGCTCAAAAATCCCCACAGGCTGATGGTCACAACACAGCGGAGAACCAACATCCCTAAGCAGACAAAGCTGCTGGCTGTGCTGCACCTGTTGGCCTCTGGTACCTTCCAGCCAACAACTGCCAGAGTCGGAGGGGTCTCACAACCAGCCCTATCAAAGTTCATCACACCTGTACCGGATGCCATCCTCAGCGTCACACCCCAGTACCTTCACTTCCCCAACACTGCGCAGGAACAGCTGGAGACTAAATAAGGCTTCTACGCCATAGCCGTATTCCCAGCCGAGTTGGGGGCAATCGACTGCACACATTCCCACTTGTGCCCCCTGCAGATACTGCACACCACTACCGCAACAGAAAGCACACGCATTCCATCAATGTGCACGCAATAGTGGACCACCGGGGACTCTTCACCAATGTCGTCGCCAACTACCCAGGCAGTGTGCATGATTCAACCAGCGTTTCCAGGACAGAACTTATGGAACGGGACTGCTCGTTGGTAAGTACCAAGTCAACACACCACACATCCCAATGCCTCCAATGCACAACTGTGGGGAGCCACACGTGACCAAACCACAATCAACATGTCAAACTAGATGACCACCTACCAGACATGACCACACCTCTCCATGGTCATCCTGGCATACCCCTAAACACAATACAGACATTTCATGGCATCACAGCCACACAACAGTTGAACGTGTGGAGATGCGGAATGCAGCCATACACATTTGAAGCACTGCTCTGCCCACATGACCTTACCCCAGTCTCCCACAGGTCAGCTTCCAGTGGCATTGGGCCTGTGTCGCCCGCTGTGTATCTGGGGCCACTAGCCCTGTGCTACCGTAGTAGTTCTGACATTGCATTTCTGAGTGCCTGATGACTGGTGGTGTAGTTGCCAGCATCAGCTACTCCCTGCGGGCTGGCTTACACTCACCCCACACACAGCCAGCACAGGCATCACTGGATTGGTGGACCAGCCATCACATTCTGCCGAGCCAAGTATTAACTCTTTTCTCCCTGCACTGACACAGGTGATCAAGGATATGCACTCTGCCCTTGGATGATGACACCCCTCCAAAATCTGAACACCCACCCCGAGACAATACATTGCAGCCCACATACGCACCAGGGGCATCATTGAACGCACATTTGGTGTGTTGAAGTCACGTTTCAGGCGCCTGGATGGCACAGTAGGGAAGTGCCTCTACAGCCTGAACATCATGCGCAAGCTGATCGTTGCATGTTGTGTGTTGCACACCACCTTTGTTAGCACCAGAGCCCCACGGATCCCAGTCCCAGAGGTACCGGACGATGATGGTGGTGATGAGGCAGGTGGCCCTTATCCCACTGCAGCAGCGGCAGGAATGGCCCATAGGAATACCATCATTGACACTTACTTCTCATGAGCATGTCATATTGTGACCGTCCATGGCAATCAAGCGACAGTAGAAAATGTCCAAATGTACTGCATGTGTGAATAAAACATATATGCAGGTTTCAGCTTGTACTTGTACATTTTAACGTTACTTTTCCCGGCGATTTCAGATGAGATTTGCCAGGTCGTGCAGATTTGCGGAATCAGTTGTGTCCTGTGTTCAAATGTAGTGCGGCTGCTAATTGTACCAGGATTTTATCAATGTCGATGTGCACTCCTGCCTGTGTGTGCATGCTGCATGGTGGGTGTGTCGCTTGTGCGTCTCTGATTTGTCTGCTACTGGTCTCTTTCATGCGGTGTGCCTGTCGGTTCTGTTCTTCCACAGTGCTAGGAAGTTATGGTGTACATGTATGGATTTTTTGGCCTTTTTCCTACTATCTACACCAACTTTTCCCACAAAAAAGTTCTCTAATATGGATATCTGAGTTAACCTCTTTGTAATGACTGGAGATATAATGTGTATATTATAACAATGGAATTGAATTTAATATTCCCAATACATAGATTGAATCAGTTGTATCATTTGATCCTTGATTATCATCCATATGGTCAAGCTGTTAAAAACTGAAGTATAACTCATTTTGTCAGACTATAATATACCCTATGCATGTATATAACTAATTGATATAGAATGTGTACCTATTTTGTAAAAATGAGTTTGTAATGTATTTCAAATTGTTGTTTTAATTGAATTATAGGTGTATGGTTGGCTACTCCTGATGAAGACACCTTGTTGTGTCGAAACGCTCGTTGAAGAAACTCACTTTTTGCCACCAAATTGTTTTTTATTAGATGAAACATTTTAGTAATTAAAAGGTATTGTTTATATGAATGTATTTTATACAAATTAAAATTTGATAATTTTTTAATCTTATATTTGAACTCATTTTTTGCAATAGTTACCAATATATATTTTTGTGTAGATTTTAAGTTGCTTGGGAATGATATTTTCCACTGTGTACATGTAGTCCTCTGCAGTTGGCCAGGGTACATCCGTGGTACTCCGTTGTTGTTGCCACCATGGGGGGAAGATCCTTCTCCTACTTAGCTGCCAAGACCTGGAATTCTCTCCCCACCCACCTCCGCCTTACACAGAACCACCTCTCCTTCAGAAAGCAACTAAAATCTTGGATATTCGATAGGTAAAATACACCCCCCTCCCCCAAGCGCCTTGAGACCCTCTGGGTGAGTAGTGCGCTATACAAATTTTCGAACTTGAACTTGAACTTGACCCTGTTTTGATGTTCAAGAGTCATATACACATAGGGGTGGAACATCGACAATAATCTTTGTCTGTACCATTCAGTTGGGCTGGCTTATTTCAAAGAACCCAAACAAATGGCTCAGTCTAAATTGAAGTCTAAATCAGTTGGGTGGACATGCACAATTGTGATTGTTTGATCAAACCATTCAATTTATCTATTCACATGCAATTAACAATTGCATGAGCACTTTTCACTCTGCACAGAGCACCTTGTTTATGCATATTGTCTATGTAGTTAATTGAACTATTAGAGACAATATATTTTAAACTAATTTCATGCTGACTTCAATACTGTATGTGTCAGATACAGTAGCCAAGATTGTCATAGTCAAAGATTTTAGTCCTTTCAGTTCTAATAAACCACACAAGTATATTCTAAACACTTAGGGACTCACAAGGTGTCACACAAAGGCCAAACAGCAACATCTAGTCCAGGTCCACCTGCCTCTGATCAGCTGGGCAGTTCCTCTTGATGTGTGCTTTGCCCCTGTATATTTAATAGGAGGCCAGCCTTAAGACACTTACAGTCCAGTCCTGGGTGCAAGAGAGCCCATGTCTAATCCTATCAGGATTCATCTTAGATCACAGACAGCAGGTTCAATCCTTCCATAGGTCCCGGAGAGTTCTAATGTGGGTGTCTGCAGATGTCACATTCATGCCTGGCATGAGCCAGTGAGTGGGATTCACTCTTAGGCATGCCCTAGCCAATGGTGTAAAAGTTCATGGGACCAACCCTACCCACTTTCGACATTTTGAAATTGGAGAATGTCTTAAACTACACAAAACTTTGGCTGTGTGTGGGGAGTGTACTTCAGTGATCCTAGTGTCCTCCCACATCTAACTCTATAATCCAATTTGTGGCAGCACCTGTACACGCAGTAAAGCCAGAGACAGAAATCTGGTGGTCAACTAGAAAAAACCAGGGGTTTCCAGCAACCAGATAATAGATGCGCAAGAATTGTTTTTGCATCCTGTTTCAAATCCTTTCTAGTGTGCCCCAGTGTTTTATGTAAACCCAGCAGGCCTGTCAAGCAGGATTTGACATTAAAACATAATTTGACACTGTAAGGTGAAAAAGGATGCTTTGTTCATACTCTGAACGTTTTGTCAGGTTCTGAGGGTGTCATCTCTTTCCGTTCAGCTCATCCTATTGTTTGCTCCAGGGAGTCACTTTGCACCTTTTTCACACCTATTCAAATGCTAATTACTGGCTAATTACTGGCTAGCAGAAGTGGAAGAGCACATGGAAATTTAGCCTCCAATAACTTCAAGTAGGAAAAGAGTAACTTTATTTTCCCTTAATATTTATTTAAAATACAACTTCACCATTGAATTGGATTTATAATAGCTATTCAAATAGTTGTTTATTTTTCTGAGACACAGTATTATGAGTGTTTATCTGTACTCTGGTTTTTTACATAGGAAAGCTAGGCCTACCACAGTAAAAAACCGAATTTGGATGCTAGTCACTGTAATACATGCTAACATTACATTTCTACATGTCCTACTTTAAATATCATTCACTGTGCCTTGTGAACAACAGGACCTACTTAGGGGTGACTTATTAATATCAACGTAACAGCGAAATGTAGGGTTTATTTTAAAGGATCAAATTCAAAAAACATTTCTTTACTGCCTCACTGTAGTAATCCTTGCCTGATTTTTTTTCATTCCTTTCTATGTTCTCAATGCGTGGCCCATTTTCCAGTTGTTTTATCTAATTTACCCCAGTTGCCATATGAAAAACACTTTACATGAAAAACAAGGCTAAGCAATGTAAACCTATGCCATTGTAATAGAACAATGTTTTGTTCAAATATCTAAAAGTCTTTTTTAATAATCTTTTGGAAAATGGAAAATGTCCAGTCATTCCCATGCCCCTCTCAAGACTGCAGATTATAAACTCCACCACATCTTATAACTAATGATGGCGAGATTCAGAGATGACAATCAGAAATTCAGTTGAACAACAAGGTTATAGTCCAATGCTGAACACATAAAATATATTTTCTGAGGGGGTAGATTTGATTAAGTTCTCAAAGAACAAATACATTGACATAAGACAGTGGGCTGGCTGTGACAGTGGTAGCATAATAAACAGGTCTTACTAATGGTCAAAAAAGAAAGTGTGTGTTGCGTTGTTATCAACATAATGTTCAACAATGCCAAAATGTGCATTTTACAGTACCATTTTCACATAGCTAGATAAAACTTCTTTAGGTTCTAAAGGCACACTAATTACATATGCCATTATGATCATAGTGTGTAAGGTAAGCCTGACCATCACCCAAGAGTGGTGGGAGACAAGCCTTTGAAAGTAAACCTTTGAGACATAGTGGCTAAAAATATGCATTTTCAGAGCAGTTTCCCTCAGAAGTGGCAAAGAAAGCTATTAAAGCTAGAAATCTTTAAGTTAGTTAAAAACATTCTTCATATGCCATTTCTTATTCTTGTCTGAGGAATGGGCCTGAGTAACAGTGGAGCAACAGAAAACACAGGAACTGTAATAAAACAGCATAAATAAATCTGTATTTGTAAAGCACAAACTACTCATCCTTACGAATCTCAAGGCGCTGGGGGCCGTCGTGGAAATTAAGTGAGCTATTTCCCAGAGTCACATGGTGCTAAGCTGAGCTGCCGCCGGAGCCGGGGATTGAAACTGGATCCCTGTGCTCTGAAGTCATCTGCCCTGGCGGCTGCACCACACCTCTCCACTATAGAAAATATACGCATATACGCTTGACCCACTCTCATTTGTGCCCATTTCTCAGAGTCTTGTTTGCTCCTTCAACGGGCCCATCTCCTAATTCTGTTCCCAGAATACCAAATGTTTCCCTTTGTTGGTTGCTGACAGAAATGGAGCAGCCCAATAACCCTGGAACCAGGGCAGGACAATACATAAACAAAATGCAATGGTCCCTATAGGGGAAGTGTAAGCCTCATCTTCCGTGGCAACCATACAAAAAACAGGAATCAAATCAAAATGTGTTCAGTTCAATACAAAATAATAAGGTTAAAAATACCTTTTCTCTAAAGTAATACATTGTTTTGAAATGAGGTGCTCCAAAGAACACTACAGTGCAGTAAAAGCAAAAAGAGTGAATTTAAAGTGTGCAAGTGCTATACAGAAAACATATATACACGTGACTGGTATGAAAACATTTGTTGTTACACACGACTCTATGTCAGACTGTCATATTCCAAATCATTATTATTCTGTGTTTGGCAATTGCGATAAATGCATATTGGATATAATACATCAATACAATAAAACCATTAAAATCATCTCAGTAAAAAATGTTAAAAGAAAAAAAGGAAAATATAACATAGCAACATATGGAAAGAGGCCATTCATAGTGTCAAGGATACACTTAATATTCAAACGTATGCTAATAACCCACATCCATAGTCTAACAAAGAATATTGTTCATATAGTCACAATCAATCAAATTCATGGTACAAACATAAGTACATACAAGTCCCAGGACCTAGTCAGGTGACAACAAAGCAACCCTTTTCTGTCTATATCTCCACATATATAATAGATAACGGGAGACAGCAAATGCAATTGGTTGGGCTGTGTCTGATCTTAATATCCTTGCTGCAATTTTATAGTCACTAACACCCAGATTGCGACAAAGCGGCAGAATCCATGTCCTCCTAAAACACGATAATGCAGGAAAAAATACAGGGCATGATCTATGGATTTCTTAGCCTCAGGGCAAAAGGGGAAGCTCAACTTTTGTCCATAGAGGGGGCGACATCATTTCGGAGTAAATGTTCAAAGTGGCAATGTCCATATTCAAAATGTTATGTACAGAGATCTGGTAGCCGGTCCTCAATAGCCTCCATGTACTCTTCCAGAAAGTGAGTGAACTCCATGAAAGCTGAGGTCAGAGGGCCCACCCTCCCGGTGCTTTGGAGACCACCATCTACATGGCTCCAATACATCTTCTTGCGCATAGATTTCGGATACACTGCATGATATCTCTGGGTGAGTCCATAAATTCTTCAACCAATCTCTTTGTTAATCAACATTTGATACACCCCAGCCACGGGATCCTAGTGGCCCCAGGGAGTTTTAGTATTACTCCTAAGCCCATCTGATAGGGCATTAAGTCCACAAAGGACCAGATACTCCTCCAGTACAGCAAGGGTCTGAGTCTTACTCTGTTGGCAAGGGGCCGGATACCAAGATCTAACCAAAGTGGGATGAGTGTGGTACTGCAGGGAGGTTTGTAAGGAGTCCTATAAAAAGATTCTCAGCCAGTTCCATATAATTTGCATTGTAATGCCCCCAAAGTTTGCCACCATATAATGACCTCCCCAAGGCTTGTAAATTATAGATTTACAATGTAGGGGATATTGGACGAAAGCCAGAGCTCCGAAAAGCTCTCCAAGTACCTCTTATATCATGCTCCAGCCTAAGTGTGCACTTTTCGATCTGAGGAGACCAGCCAAAATACTTTTTGAATGTGTATGCTAGATATTCAAATGTACGGACCCTCTCCAATGGAAAGTCATTGACAACTGGGTGTGACCAAGAGGTATGGCAGGGATTCAATACCATGTTCTGAGTTTTGCTAAAATTGATCTCTAGCGCTCTATGTCTGCTGAAGACACCGAACTGGTCCAACAGATTTTGGATACCCATTGGAGATTTCAAGACCAGCAGAGACCTTCCTATTGGCCAGGCTTGCGGCATCATGCTTGCATTGCTCCAGTACAGTCACCAGATTATTAATGAATAACAAAAACAGGGCAGGAGCTAAAATCCACCCCTGTTTTACACCCCAAGGCAGTGGAATGGGGTTGCCAACTCCCCTAGGGAGCCACACCTGACCTGTGCATAGTTTTCTAGGTTGAGCCTCCTGATAACATCAATTACATCTCAGCTTTGAACAGGTTCCCCGGTACCTTATCCAGCCCTGGTGTTTTCCCTGGGGTAATCCAGTCTACAGCATTGGCAACTTCAGTCACAGTAAAAGAGCAAGAAGAACAATCAGCCTGGTTGGTCAAAACAGCCTCATAAGGAACACTGGATAATTGACGTTCCTCTGAACATCCTCCAAGGATGGCCGCTCCACCTACAAAACATGACATGGTCACACCTTTAAGCGCCCCGCCAACAGGTCTCACTGTAGTTCCAGCAGAGCACTGTAGTTCCAGCAGACATCAATATGGTCAACAGATTCGACCCCAAATTGCACGCATAGAGACCTGTAAAACAATCTACCCAAGCGGCAGCTGTTATGTTATTACATAGAAAGGCAGCACAATCTAAGCCCTTGTTAGCCAATATTTGCCAAAAGGAGCAATGGTCTTTCCATTTAATTGCAAGCAATAGTGCCTCCCATTTGGTAATTTCATAATCTTGCTTGGCCTTTTCTAGTGTGACTTTATAGGAAACTCTGGCTTCCTGGATTGTGGCTCTAGTCCCATCTTTGATAGCAACCGTCAGGGTGCACCTAGCTAGCCTTCAAGCTTGGTCTACCATTTGGCCTCTTGGGCCCGTTTGGGGGGATACCCAGCTTCCATTATAAAGAGCTCCTTTAAAGAGCAAAACAGGGAAATGTGGATAGCTGTGTAACCCTCCCATGAGGCCACCGTAAGAGAACTCCCTCCCAAGGCCAAAACTGCTTTCAAGTAGCAAGTACCTTATATAACTCTATATGGATAGTTGGCATTGCAGGGATAACACTCCATCTCAGTCTACTTCTGTTGCTAGTTGGTAGTAGCCTCCTGTAAAAAGGTTTGTGATCTTGAGATGGAATACTAAGGCTCATTGATCTCAGGGAGAGGTCCAGTGCATTCTGGTCACTGTCCTGCCTAGAGACTAACTCCATGTCAATAGCTTGTGTCCATAACCTGATGTCCATCAATATATAGTCTATGCGGTTAACTCCTCCCCGTAGGTTGAAGGTGACCTTTCCCTCTTTATCTGATAGGATCCATCCATTGCAGGCTCTCAGTCCTTTATTAAGAGTAAAGGCGTTTAGTTGCAGGGCAGCAGCAGACAATTTTTATGTCGATTTGAGCAAAAGCTCTGGGACTGCCCATACTTTGTCCTTTTACCCCCTAAGTGTGTCACTAGCAATGCTGAGAGGCTCGAAATTGCAATTGAGGCCCCCACCACAATCCTGAGTGCACCATCAAGGGAGAGATGGCAGGTGTGCATTTCTTACATTAATAGCAGCTAAGCTGATCACACTACCTTCATGCCTACAATAAACATTATACAAGCATAGTGAAACCAAATCAGGAAATTGCAAGAATACACACAATTCGTCTGGAGACCAGAAATCGATAGCTTTGGATGTAGATACCAGGGTGTTATTCACCCAGATTGCAAGGCCCCCCGATTGTATGCCCTTCCCATGGAAGAGAGCAGGGCGATCAAAGCTGGCAAACCCAGACTGAAAGTGGGGCGAAACAGCCGGCAAGGTTCCAGGAGACAAGCTTGGTGAGAGGAGCTGCCTTGTGCATGGGGTCAATACCAGTGGAAACAAAGGGAGCAACAGATACAGGGGGGTGGAGACTATTGGATGCATAGGACTGTAACATATGATCAAGGGGGAAGCTAGAAACATCAGGTGCAGGGTGAGGGTAATCAATAATTTCGAGATACGAGGAAGCATTAGAACCAATTCCAGCTTCCATGTCATTTAAAATTCCAGGTGCCTTCTGTCAATTCAAGGATGGGACAAGTCAATCATTAACATCCAGACTTAAAAGTGCTGAATATCTATTAAAGATGGAAACACTAGTGGCACCCAATACGTCAGATCAATGGTGGGCTGTGACTGTCCTTGCAGGCTGGCCAGAAGGGCTGGGTTTATAAACGAAACACAGCAGAACAATGCTTAAGGTTGATCATATGCTACCAGGCCTGCAACCAGATTTGACCAGGTGGTGCACCAAGCCTGGGTTCCTGCCGTTAATGACCACCCAGTCCCCCCTCAAATATTTTAGGTGATCGTCTTATCCACCCAATTCTCCTCACCAGTAACATATCATTGTACTCCAATATGGGAAATATGGTGTTCCTTGAGAGCCAATGGCAGACTTTGTTTTTCAGTTCCAAATATGATTCCTTCCTATGTTCTAAAAGACGTGGTACTCCTACCAAAACCGCCACATACGGACATCATTCAGAGACTGCTAGACTCATGGAGAATGGGGCTGGAAAGAAGATCTGTTAGCAATGGCCTCTTATGACCGGGTTCAGTTGTGTCTCAGCTAGTTGTAGGAATAGACCATGCACCTAACACTGAAGTACGTGAATGAACACTTGGGGCAGTTAATTCTACGGGGGGCATGGCCTCTGGTCTGCATTGCAGTTATAGGTATTAATTCTGGGACCATTACTAGTGAATGCTCGAACAAGCGATTGTGTGGGGACTGCAAGTGGCAGTGGATAATTCAGCTTATAGGACAACTCCTGGATGGCTCCTTTCAGAGGCTTTATACTCTACATGGGGAGAAATCGTAGATGCCGCTACGGTTTTAACTTGATCCAGGGAAGCCTCCCAAGTTCATTTAGGCCCATCCCCTTTTGTTTCACGATAGATAATTGATCCAAACTCCACTTGTGGAAGACTAAGAACAGCAGATTTTAAAGCACTAGTAGATATACAGGTAGTAGGCCCCTATTTCTTAGAGTTGTCAGGGTTCGTGTTTTGGTTTTCCTCTTCTTTCTTGCAAAACGTTCACAAAAACTGGTAGTCAGGGCCAAGTCTGGGAAATCCATAGATGACTCCCTATCCAAAATCCTCAAGGAGGCATGGCTTGGTGCTGCAAAAACAGTTATATTGGTTCAGCTTAATTTGTGTGACAGAACTAGTCCTCTCACCCATGTCGATGGACAAATGCTTCTCAGTCAGTTCTATCTCCTTAGTAACTACACTAGCTGCTCGAACCAAGAGGGAGTCCAATGTTGTGCCAACTTGAGGATTAGCAATCCTATGGTCCTTCCCGGCGCTTGCCCATAGTGCTTGCCCATAGCTAAATTGTGCTTGCCCATAGCTAAAGTTGGACTGGCAGTCAATATAATGCAAAAAAAGCTCACCAGGGAAATTGATGGTTCAGAAGATGGAGGGGTCAAGAGGAGTGGCTCAACGAGGCCTCTTTTGGGCTCAGCCTTCTATTCCAAATCAAATTAAAAGACAGACCACTAATATCTTTGTCAGCGTTTCAACTCCATAGAAGTTACATGGGTCAACATCAGGATGAAAAAGGATTTATTGGAAGAACCTGGAAGTGAAAAGTCACATTTCAATAAATTGAAGGACAAATAAGAATTTCAAAAATCAATCTTAATGTATACTTATATTGAATATACCTAAAAATTGTGGTAATCACTAGCACAAATCAATCATGTAGCGATGTGGGAAATAATTCATAACCACCGGGGAGCCAGTTAGGACCGTTGAACAAAGTACCTTAAATCCTGGTTGAGGAGCGATGCGTGGATCCATGCCGAAGATACGTTGCCTAGCTGAGGTGATGCGTCAGTTCCGAGATGAGGCGAGGCTGTGGTGCGTGCTCCTGACTGACTGAAGTGCTTATAAAGCGCACAAATGCCCGGCGTCTTGGCGCTCCTGAAGCATCAACGTTGACGATCCTGTTGACAGGGCTTGCAATGCAAAGTTCGGTATTGGTGATTCGAGGCACAACTGAGGCGATGTGTCGGTTCCAATGAGTGGTGAAACTGTTATGTTAAGCAGAGAACCAGCATAGTCGTCGAGCCTGCCATCAACGAGGGATGTGAGAAGCTTGCGCCTGGAAGAGCACTGCCCAATGGCGGTTATGAAGGTGATACGTCTGTCCCACAATGAAAGAGGCAGTGGTGATACGAGTCTTTTGCTGGTGAGTCCAATCCTTGCAGCAGCAGCAGCAATGCAGCGGTTCTGTTTTGGAATAGGTCACTCAGCAGAGAAGTAGGGTTGGTTCTGCTAGTAAGCACATTAGGCCCATATCCAAGGGTACAGGACTGGGGTGGCACCTCCTGACAGGGTAGACTCACAGGTGGCATAGTTCAGGTGCATGGGTTGGACGCCTCTTATGTCCCTGAGACTTCAGATCAGTAGGCCAACCAGCTAGCCCTTTGAGTCACTCTGGGTTCTGGAGTCAAGTGATGAAAGTCTAATCCTTCTCACTGTGGCACGAGGGCAGCAGAAAGCACAGAAAAGCAGGATTCCAGAAGAGTGCAGTTCAGCAGCAGCACTGCAGCACTTCTTCCAGGCAGAATATCCACAGGTCCAGAAGGGTACTCAAGTGGTCTGAGGTCCAGTCTTTATTCCCAGTGGCATCTTTATAGTAGGGGAGCCTTCAAAAGATATGCCTTTGAAGTGCACATATACCCTGCATTTACCACCCTGGCTCCAGAATAACTACAGGGGTATACAGACCATTGTGTGTGCCCAGCTCCACCCTCCCATCCTGCCTGTGATGACCCATTGAGACACACCTAGGTTCACAACGTGTGTGGCTGTCTAAGAGGAATAATCAAAGGCCAAATACCAACTAAGCCCAGTCAGGTCACCAGAGACAGGCTGCAGGCACCAAATGGCTAAGGCAAGTAAATGTCAGCTTCCTAAAAGTGGCATTTTCAGAATTATGATTTAAAATCTGACTACACCATAAGTTAGGATTGTAGATTAAGATTCCAGACACACCAAACATGAATATCTTCAGTTATATCTACCCATTTGGAAATTACTCTTATAAAATGTATTAAGGTAACACCAATGTTATCCTATGGGAGATATGGGCCTTGCAGCAGTGAAAACATGAATTTAAGAGTTTTTCACTGCCAGGATATGTCAAACTTAAACGTACAAGTCCTGCTTTTTAAATACCTTGTACACTGCCCTCTGGGCTGTCCAAGGCCTACCCTAGGGGTGACTTATATGTATTAACACCTTGGCTGCTAGGGGGTTTTCCCCTCCTGTGCTAAAATGCTTGAATACTATAGTTTCATGACAAGGTCAGCTCGTCATAAGCACAGCTCAACCGTGCCTCATGACGAGCTGACCTTGTCATGAGCATGGAAGGGGTTAAAAAGGATGGTTTGGACCTGGCAAATGGTTATTTTGAGAGGTTGAAATGGCAGTATAAAACTGCACACAGAGGCCTGAGACATGGTTAAAGGGCTGCTTAAGTCTGAGGCACAATTAGTGCAGCTTGCTCACTAGAAGCATTTAAGTTACAGGCCGGGGGCACATGTAGTGAACTTTACTAGGGACTTATTAGTAAATTAAATATGGCAATTGGGTATAAACCAATATTACTATGTTTAAAGGGGAGAGCACATGCACGTTAGCACTGGGTACCAGTGGTAAAGTGCTCAGTGTCCTAAAGCCAACAAAAACAAATTCAGTAAAAGGGGAGGAATAAGGCAAAATATTTGGGGTTGACCCTGCAGAAAGTGCAATTCCCAAAATCAGGGCTTCATTTTAAAGAAAACATTCTTTCACCAAAGCTTTATTTCTTTTAGCGAAGACCAGGCCACTCCACAGACACTGCTATGGGGTCCTTGCTGCTGCTTGCAGTACACCATATACTAATGGAGGTCACTGCTAGCATGCAAGGGTAGACAGCTATGAATTAATTTTGTTTCTGTTTTTAAAAATTAATTCAGAGATGGCTGCCGGGGCCTGGACCTGGTCATGAGTATGCAAATGCTGGTGGGCACATTTGAATGGATTTAGTAAAGTATATGGTTATGTAAATTTTCACAATTTTCCCTATTTACTTTCATTACTTTCACACCAGTTTTGTAGAGTCTTCATATACCTCAAACTTCTATTTGCAAGCATCTCTGTTTTTTGTTAATTTATTTACTATTCTGGATAACAGAGTAAAGCGTTTTCAAAGAACCAATCAATATTCCAACGCAACAAGGCATCTTTTCACCTCTGCCCTGCAATTTGTTAGAAGGAAACTGAACGTTGCTGTGTAAAAATATACCACCTTATTCTGCACATATATTGATTGGTTGTTTGGAAACACCTTAAATCTGCTATCCTGAAAAGTAGTTAAACAAGGTAAACTATTAGTTAACAAGAGATTATAGATGTTTTAAAATAGAGGACGAAGGGGTGTGGCGTGGGAAGCAATGGAGTAGGACATGGCTTTGCTACTCTCCGTGTCCACGGGGCCCATTGAGACTAAGCATGGGCGAATTTTGCGAATCTGGCGTTCGCGAATTTTGCGAATTTGCGAACTCGCAATCCGCAAAATCTGCGAATTCTCGCGAATTTGTGGATTTTTTTGTGTTTGCAAGGATTTCTGCCAGTTCGCGAGGGTTTTGTAGCAGTTCGCAATTGCGAACTTACATGTCGGCTCACAACGGTCGCAATTATGTTGTTTCTACGTCTGGTTCATCGTCACAGGTTCCCAGCACCTCTGTTTCACCCCTGCCACCCTCTGTTTCAACCATGCCACCCTCTGGTACATCAATGCCACCCTCTGGTTCATCATCACTGCAGATTATGGGGGGGGGAAAAGCAAGCACACCTGCCCTGCTTCAACTGACATGAATTAATTTGGGGTTGATTTATTAATGTGTCACTGTTTTAAAATTCCAGTCTGGCACCTGCTTCCTTATCTGTAATTTGCTTTCTGTTGCAGTGCAATTTTTTTTTCCAGGACCTTTGTGGCCTACTTGTAGCGATTCTATGATCCGGCTGTGAGGGTCAGAGCAGGGTCATACAATTGTTGCAACTAGCAACTGAACTCTGGAGGGGCCCCAGTCAGGAAGCACTACAGGGAATGGTTACTAATGATGAATTTGAACTTTTGCACCTGCTGCTGAGTGCTTTCAGTTTAGCAAAACTCGTTTTTCTGCAGAACAGCATTACAGCAACTGTAATGCCCCAAACAAGCTTACTTGTGAAAGTTAATTTCTAATCCAAAAGTGATCCAAAGAAAGTCAAAAGGCCTCAAATCCAAAAAAGTGCAGGCAAATGTCAACCTGAGGAGTTATTCTCATAAAAATCATCATTTTCATAAAGTCTATGCTGCTTGCTCGTGGATTTCTTGTGCAGAATTGCAATTTTTGTAATTTCGCGAGTGCGAGATTGTTGCTGCCCGCCGCACCTACATGTTCGCAATTGCGAACTTACACTGCACGCCGCAAAATTGTATCACCAAGAAAAAAAAATCCGCTGCGTGCGAATTTGCGGATTTTCGGTAAATTTGCGAGCGTTTGCGGATTGCGAATTTACCGAAAATCCGCAAAAACCGCGAGCGGAACGGATTTTTCGCCCATGCTTAATTGAGACGCTATTGACAGCCGCAGGACAATCAAGTTGACACCCTGTAGCCCCAATGACTCCTGCCACTGCCCAGCTTCTAGCCGATGCTGTCGGGCACTTTGGCGAGGGGGCCTAAATCAGTCAAATTGATGAGGAGACCTGCTGCAGCGGAGAAACGCTGTCTGCGCCATCTTTCCTCCGATGGCTACTGAACTGCCTAAGCTGTGTGAACTGCGGTGAGGTGCCAAGGTGGACCTGCTGAGCACTGGACCTGGTGGCGGGGCTACCCCCGAGATCTGCTTAGGTGGGGACACCCTGAGGCTGCCGGTGGCAGTGTCCACTGGTGTCGGCGGTGGTGCAGAGTGGCTCGGCACCCGGGTGGGCTCATGCGCTGGCGGCCCTCTTCTCTGCACTGCTGCACAATCTCTGTCTCCTGGGTGCTAAAAGCATTCCCCCTGGAGAAGATCTCCCTACCTGCTGCCTGATACCCCACCATGTCCAGAGATGATCTGCTGTGGTTTAGATTAGGCCCTCGCTGCTGGTTGATGTTGGAGGCTGCTGCGCCGTGCCCCCTGGGGTGAACACGCTACAGACAGCGTGGCAAACATCATTGAACAAGATCCAGACAAGAGGTGAGATGGCCCGAAAGCTTCGCCCCGGACTCTTTCCAGCGGGCAGGGGGCCCCCAGCTTGAGCCTGCTGGGGATGTGTGGCTGCCAGCTCCCCCGGGCCTGGAAGGAGACATTGCCTCCTTGCAGTCTGGGCCCTGCTGCCCCGGGGCGACTATTTGACTGCTGCTGCAGGACGAGTGGCAATGGACGCGCTGCCTGAAGAGACACAGGGTGCAGGCATGAGATAAGAGTTGGGATTTCGGAGCAGAGGACATCATGGGGCTCCCCTCTCAGACCCCCATGATGTCCTCTGCTGGGAGCCTGCTGGGGATGTGTGGCTGCCTGCTCCCCCAGGGCTGGAAGGCGACATTGCCGCCTTGCTGTCTGGGGATGTGCCCTGCTGCCCCAGGGCGACTATTTGACTGCTGCTGTGGCCTGAGTGGCGGGGGATGGCCTGCCTGAAGAGACACAGGGTGCAGGCAGGAGATAAGACGTGGGACCTGGGAGCAGAGGACATCATGGGGGTCTGAGAGGGGACCCCCAGAAGATGCCAATCCTGCTGTCACACCCTTAATTGGGGTCTGCAACCCTACTTATTTGTAATGATGTGGGGCGCTAGGCCCCCATGCTGGTAAATAAGGTGACACAGGCACAGTGGGGTACTGGATTAACTGGCCCTGAGCACGTGCGCTCAGCCCCTTTTATTTAGCAGGGTCATCTGACTGATGACGCCTGTGGTGGGTGGGTGTTCAGTGTGTGACAAGCATACTGGCACACTAGAATGTATCTCTGCGATACTACATCCTTCCCAAACGTTAATGAAGGTCCAAACAAAATGAAGTCCGAACCTGCGGGAGAAAAATACAAAATTGCAAAACAAACATAACTCGATGTGGATGACTTCCACATAGTTTCTTCACTGCTGGTCATCTGCCGGCGAGGGTGTCCTTGCAGCCGGGACCATTAGTTCTCCTTGGCACAATGTTCTCGTGCACTGTGGACGTGCTCCTTTGTAACCCTGGGCGAAGAACTACGCTCCGTTCGCGGAGTTTGCGCAGTTTTGGCAACTCCGCGTTCCGCGGAGTACGCGTAGCTGTCGATTACTGCGCTATCCGGTGCGTAGCGTAGTTGTCGCGCGCTGAATAACATTATCGCGTGCGCGGCAATGGCTTACCTTGGTTCTGCGTTTGCTTTTTCCCGGTCGCGTCTGCCACCATGTTTGTAAACCCGTGCGACTGTGCGAACGCGATAACGTCATTGGATGCGCGATAAAGCCATAAGGACGCGCGAGGATGTTTGTTGGTAAGATCGAGTTGCCGAACACGCAGAACCTGCAATCTTGCACAGAATAACTCGCGAGCATGTTAAAAGTTAAACCATAATAATACATTACCATTTTGGTTAGCAAAAAAGTGAGAAACCCCTCAAAGTTGTACCTTTGGCTGTATTTTGTGGGGAGAAGGAGTCCTCTTTCTGTTTCTACTCTATTTTTGAATATTAAGGAGGAAGGGCTCTGGAGTTTACAACTTCCTGTTCCTGTCCACCAGGCTCCTCCCAGTGCTTTGTCCATGAGGTGGTCACTTTCATTTGGATTTTGAGCTGGCAGGATCACTTTCTGTGTGTGTTGGCTGCATTACTGCTTTTTTTTGGATTTTACTGAGGACTTTTGGATTTTGAATTCTCTTTTTCAAGTAAGTTTCAGTAATGTATGAGTGAGTATGATGTTGTAGACTTGTGTTTGTGTGATTTAAAAATTTTTAACTACAGTATTCATTCCTTGATTTAAATTATTGATGGGTGCCTGTACTTTTATGAGGTCCCAACTTGTATTTCTTTTTAAATTTCATCCAGGCTACATAGAGAGGTACCCATGGGTAAAATCATAATTCTGTGTTTACATTTTTATTCAAGTTTGTAAACAAACATCATGGCTGGCATTGGATTATGGTCATCATTATGCAATAGCAATGTCTGCTGTGGAATTTCTGTTTGTGTAATTTAAATGTTTTTTATTTTTTTTAAGCCAATAGCTGACCCTAGTACTCCATGTAGTTAGTGTGTAGGCATGTTTGAGTTCATTGTATTAACTTTCTGTGGTTGGCCTGGCCATGTGTTGTTGGCGGCCATTTTATGTTTCCCAGCCACTTTGCTCTTGCCATAGGCCTCCAAACTTGTGGCCTACTCTGCCAGTAGGCCAGAGGTACTAGTCATAGGGTCATGAAAGTTAATCAACTGTTTTTGTGGTGTACCTCTAATTAGAAAATCATGGATGGCCTGGTTTGATTTAGAAAATCTTATTTTTATGTGTGGGGTATGTCAGGTTTTGGGTGTCTGTCAATTTCTGCCATTAGGTAACCCTAGGAATACAGCTTGGGTAGTTTTGGTAACTTCGCACAGTGTGAGAACGTGACCATACCTTTTTTGTCTTGTTCGCGCGCTCAATGTACTGGCTCGGGAACGCGATAACGACGTTTCATTCGATTCGCGCTGCCGAACACGCTGATTTTGCAATCTCGCGAACAATATGTCCCGAGTTGCATAAAAGTTCCTCGAAAATGTTTAATGTGTTTCTTGTGCTACAAAAAGTCCTCATTTATGTGTTATTTGGTTGTAGTTTTGTCTTCCTGGAGCATGGACCACTTCCAGTTTCTTTCTGTTCTCTATGTAATGATTTCTTGTTTATGGTTGGGGTGACCAATTTGGGCGGTGTTGTGTCCATTTTGTGAAGCTAAGCATTGTCCCTTTGCCATAGGCATTTATTGTCTGTCTTCTCTTTCTTTTCATGTAGTGGTGGGGGCCATTTTGTGTGTACTTACTTCCTTTGTGATGATTCTGCCATGTTGTTGTTGGTGGACAGGCCATGTGGTGGCGGCCATTTTGTGTATGCTTCCTTTGTGACTGATTTTGCCATGTTGTTGGTGGCCATGCCATGTGGTGGAGGCCATTTTGGGTACATCCTTTTTCCATGTTGTTTTTTGGTGTCCCTGTCCTGGCCCTATGGAGGCGGCCATTTTCTGTGTCCTTCCTTGGTACTTTTGCCATAGGCATCCAAGGTTTTTGGAGGTACTACTACTCACAGCCATAGGTGCATTCAAGTTAATCAACTCTTTTTGTGGTGTATCTTTAATTACATCGTGTATGGCGTTGGATTGCTTCACATTTTTTTATGTTGGTACTTTCAGCTTTTGGTTGCTTGTGTGTAACTAATATGACACTCCCTGCCAGTAGGTAACCTTAGGAATACTGCTCGCGTACTTTTGGTAACGTCGCACAGTGGGGACACGCGACCTTACCTTTTTTGTCTTGTTCGCGCGCTCAATGTACTGGCTCGGGAACGCGATAACGACGTTTCATTCGATTCGCGCTGCCGAACACGCCGATTTTGCAATCTCGCGAACAATATGTCCCGAATTGCATTAAAGTTCCTCGAAAATGTTTAATGTGTTTCTTGTGCTACAAAAAGTCCTCATTTATGTGTTATTTGGTTGTAGTTTTGTCTTCCTGGAGCATGGACCACTTCCAGTTCCTTTCTGTTCTCTATGTAATGATTTCTTGTTTATGGTTGGGGTGACCAATTTGGGCGGTGTTGTGTCCATTTTGTGAAGCTAAGCATTGTCCCTTTGCCATAGGCATTTATTGTCTGTCTTCTCTTTCTTTTCATGTAGTGGTGGGGGCCATTTTGTGTGTACTTACTTCCTTTGTGATGATTCTGCCATGTTGTTGTTGGTGGACAGGCCATGTGGTGGCGGCCATTTTGTGTATGCTTCCTTTGTGACTGATTTTGCCATGTTGTTGGTGGCCATGCCATGTGGTGGAGGCCATTTTGGGTACATCCTTTTTCCATGTTGTTTTTTGGTGTCCCTGTCCTGGCCCTATGGAGGCGGCCATTTTCTGTGTCCTTCCTTGGTACTTTTGCCATAGGCATCCAAGGTTTTTGGAGGTACTACTACTCACAGCCATAGGTGCATTCAAGTTAATCAACTCTTTTTGTGGTGTATCTTTAATTACATCGTGTATGGCTTTGGATTGCTTCACATTTTTTTTATGTTGGTACTTTCAGCTTTTGGTTGCTTGTGTGTAACTAATATGGCACTCCCTGCCAGTAGGTAACCTTAGGAATACTGCTCGCGTACTTTTGGTAACGTCGCACAGTGGGGACACGCGACCTTACCTTTTTTGTCTTGTTCGCGCGCTCAATGTACTGGCTCGGGAACGCGATAACGACGTTTCATTCGATTCGCGCTGCCGAACACGCCGATTTTGCAATCTCGCGAACAATATGTCCCGAGTTGCATAAAAGTTCCTCGAAAATGTTTAATGTGTTTCTTGTGCTACAAAAAGTCCTCATTTATGTGTTATTTGGTTGTAGTTTTGTCTTCCTGGAGCATGGACCACTTCCAGTTTCTTTCTGTCCTCTATGTAATGATTTCTTGTTTATGGTTGGGGTGACCAATTTGGGCGGTGGTGTGTCCATTTTGTGAAGCTAAGCATTGTCCTTTTGCCATAGGCATTTATTGTCTGTCTTCTCTTTCTTTTCATGTTTTGGTGGGGGCCATTTTGTGTGTACTTACTTCCTTTGTGATGATTCTGCCATGTTGTTGTTGGTGGGCATGGACAGGCCATGTGGTGGCGGCCATTTTGTAGGTACTTCCTTTGTGCATTTATCATTGGCCTCCCTGCTTTTGGTCTGATCTGATAGTAGGCCAGAGTCCCAGAGGTGGTAGTTAGCGGGGCTGCTTTATGTAGCTGTTTCTATTCGGTCTATTCAATTACCCTCATTAGGGCATGTGTGTATGCCATTGCATTCCAAAATTTGTTGTCTGGGCAGGGGTGTAGGTAACTTTTTTGTGTGTGTAATAATTTTATGCCTTGTATGTGTTTTTGCAGTGTAGGTTCCCAAACTCTTAGCCATGGGGTATTTTGATTTTCCTTGCATTAACCTGTCATGTGTAGCAGGCATCCTCCTTTTTCTGTCCATATTGGTATATAATAGGCCTGCTTGACTTTATTATTGGTTCTTTCTGGACTTCATGTGGCTGGGAACTGTGGTGCTGGTAGTATTAATCTTCTTTTTTGTGTTTTATACATTGGCCTGTGTGTCTTTCAATTGTTCATGTTGGCTTACTGCTTGTTTGACTGATGTTGTTCTGTCTTCTTTGCTTGTAGGTGCACAAAAAAAGACTGAGGAGGTGCTGGTTGTTTTCATCCATCGCCCGTTCTACTGCCAGACGGACGTCCTTCAGTTGTACGCCACGTGTGGTGTGTGACTCATCTGACCACACATCTCTGCAATTTGTGCTACTGAGTGCTGCTGTGTGCTGACATCAGAAGAAGATGGGCCCTAAGAAAGCAGGTACCAGGTCCTCCACCACCAAGAAAGTTGCTGAGAAGAAGGTACAGAAGAAGGAAGTGTCACTTAAGGCTAGTATGGACCCCAAAACCTTTTTTGGGCCCCCAAAACGTACGCCTGCAGCAGCGGTGTCCGGGGTGCAAGCTGGGGCCAGCACATCCGCATTAGCAGGGGCAAGCCACCAACCCAGGGCCAAGCACATGAGGGTCAAAGAGGTAGCCAGCCTAGTGTTACAAAGCAGTGATACTGAGCCTGAACTAAACTTATCGCTGTCTCAAAGTAGTACACAATCCACGCAAGATGAAAGTGCTCAACAACCGCCGCCAGCAGTAGATGTTCAACAACCACAACCACTTCCCGCAATAGTTGTTGAAAAACCACAACCACCGCCCGCAATATTTGTTCAACAACAACAACCAAATCCCACAATAGTAGTTGTTGAAGAACCACAGCCCGCTATAGTACTTCCTCAAGAACAACAACCACCATCTCCGCACGCAATAGTAGAAGTTGTTCCTCCCGATGTCGGGGCAGTTCAGGAAGTAGAGCCTCATTCCGAGCAAGAAGAAGAGGAAGCCACTTCTGGAGGTGATCTACTGTCTTTAAATTTACGAAAGGAAAGGAGGGTTAGTGGCAGTGCATCGAGTTCTTCGCCAAGCATCCCTTCAGATGACCTTGATAATGAATGGCGTCCACCACGAGTATCTGAGCATTCAAAGGAGAGACATCCCAAGGCCAGGCTAGGAAAAAGGAAGGATCCTTCAAGGCTTGAACTTATGGAGTTCGATGTAGGTGATCAGGATACTGCTGGTGATAAAGACGGGTCTGACACTGACAATGTCATCATCACGAGCGTTATTCCTGGTGCAGAGGATGTTGAGACCAGCATTTTCACCCTATCCAGAAGGGCTGCGATTAGTGATGAGCAGGTAGCACGTGTAACTCCTACACACTCAGCACCCAAAGTAACACCAGCTCCCATTTTTTCATCAGCGAAGGCCCGGCAGCGTGCGACATCCAGCACAAGCGCCACCTCAACAGAAGGAGGTAGTGGCAGTACTAGTACTGAGCTGTCACATAGGGAAATTCAACAAAAATCCTCCAGTTCATCCGGCATTGGAAGTGGGTCCACCTCTTCCTATGGCAGGAGACAAAAGTTTAGCTCCCCAGTCTGGGATTTTTTTACGGTTCACCCACATCAGGAGAACATTGCTATATGCACCATTTGTCATACCAATGTTAGTCGTGGTAAGATTGGTACAAACTATGGTACTGGAGGCCCAACGACCCATATGAAAAAAACACACGCAATTCAGTGGGAGAACCACCTTGCAAGCTTAAAAAATGTAAGCACTGGTGTTGGTGGGGAATCGGATACAGTACTACAAGGTCCACTCATGGAAGAAGAGGGAGACGATGACCTTCTATCTGGGAGTGGTACACAAATGAGCCCTGTCGCCAGCACTGGAGTGGTGCAGTCCAAATCCTCCGCATCAGCAACTTCTCAGTGGCACCAGAGTCAGCCGGAGACACCAAGGAGTGCAAAGTCTGCGTTGAAAGGTGGTCCGTCTAGCAGAACAGAAAGAATTACCAAGCAGCTTACCATTACTGGCATGTTTAGGCAGGAGGGAAAGTACGAGCGGAACCACCCAATAGCACGTTTGTACAATGCGAAACTTGCAAAAATGTTGGCACTCAACCTTCTCCCATTTTCATTTGTTGAGGCAGTGGGATTTCGGGAATTAGTGGCAACACTCGCCCCAAAATGGGACGTTCCCAGTCGCTACTATTTTGCAAGAGTTGCTATTCCAGCACTACACCACGACGTGCTGGAATTGATTGGGAAAGCCTTACAACAGAGTGTTGTCCATTGTATCCACCTGACAACAGACATGTGGAGCAGTCGCGAAGCCACAGCAGATTACATGTGCATCACGGCACACTGGATCTCTTTTGCAGGTGTGAAAGACAAGTTAACTTCAGGCCTTCGTGACGTTGCTGGGATTTTCAATGATACTCGCAGACATGCAACTGTAACCATGTTTGGTATGGAGAAAAATCATACTGCTGAAAACATTTTGTCTGACTTTAACAGCAAGGTCTTTGAATGGCTGAAACCAAGAGGCCTTAAGATTGGTTTTGTTGCCACCGACAATGGCAGTAATGTAGTGAAGGCAATGAGAGATGGACAGTATTTCAGGGTACCCTGTTTGGCACACTGCATTAACTTAGTCGTGCAAGACTTTCTGAAAACTGAAGCCAAAGTCAGCAACATACTGACCATCTGCAGAAGAATATGCACGCATTTTAACCATTCTTTTAAAGCGCGGAAGTTGCTACGCGTCATTCAGCGGGAGCATAATTTGCCAGTCAAAGCACTGATCCAGGAGGTCCCAACACGTTGGAACTCTACTTATTTCATGCTTGAGCGTCTCTTTGAGCAGTACATACCACTGAATGCTTATGTAATGTCAAGAAGATTAGTGTATCCTACTGTTAATCTTAAAACCCTGACCGTTGAGATGTGGCAGTGGGACATCATTAAATGCTTGACAGAGATGCTACAACCTTTTGAGGTCTTCACACGTGCAGTTAGCAGGGAGGACTGTACTATGGGCCAAGCCATCCCATTGTTGTACATGCTCGAGCAACAGCTGAAGGAGGTCTGTGAAACATACGATGGTGACGAAGAAAAAGTTGATGCATATACCTTGGCCAAGGCCTTAGCCAACCACTTATCTGGAAATGCAAGGCTTCAAATGATTGTGTCAAATCCAAATTACATAACTGCAACAATCTTGGATCCACGGTACAGATTGTTTGTCAGCAGTAGCGCAGTAATTCCTTTTTCAGATGGGGATGTTGCCAATTACAAAACTTCCATAGCTGTGGAAGCTAATGATTTAGAAACTGATTGGCTGTTACTTAAAGGCCTGCCAGTGCCAGCCCAGGACAGTCAAAGTACTCCAGGCCATCCTCCTGAGGCAAGTTCATCAGAGCATGAGAGCAGTGCGTCCGCTTCCCAGCAGGCACCAACAGTACCAAAAGCAGCACCTACACGATCTGATTCAGCAGACACAACCAAAAGCATAACTGCTTTTTTTCTACAGAAGGGGATGGGTAAGTCCGTTGCTGTTGCAAAGGGGAAAGAGGAGCAGCAAAGCCGAGCACCAATGAACACTGAGCGGATGGTTCAGGCCTATCTGGATGACACAACAGAGGTGTTCATGGAGCAAAGCCCATTGGTCTATTGGTATGAAAGAAGGAGACAGTGGCCAGTGCTGAGCATGCTGGCGATAAAGTATCTGGCTTGTCCTGTAGCCAGTGTCGCCTCTGAGCGGGTTTTCAGTGCTGCTGGTGCCATTGTGACATCGAAAAGGACCAGTCTCTCCCCCAAAAGCGTCGAGAGGCTGACAATGATAAAAATGAATCAACACTTCATACCACCAGACTATACTGTACGTGAATCAGAGCAGGATGAAGAAAGCGAGCCCGAAGATATCATCACTACTGTGTTACATGACCTACTTCTGTCCGAACCCCCAGAGTTTGAGGACGAGCACCTCTTCCCTGACCAATAGGCTTTTAAATTGTTACTTTCTCCCTTCTTTTATTTGTGTTATTTATTTTCTTATTAAAAATGACTTTCTGGTGCAAAACTGCTAATCTTAAAATAAAAACCACAACCAAATCCATCCCCACCACTCATTCTTTTTATGTACCTACTGGAGTTGCACACCTGTGCATTTATTTTCACTGTATCTTTTTTATTTACCTCCTGGAGTTGCACGCCTGTGCATTTATGTTCCATGTTGACTGCACTCCTCAGAGTCTTGCTCCATCTTCTTGACTCCCACTCAAGTCAATACAATTCCATCTTGGCAGCCATACATTTGATGTTGTAGATGGAGTATAGTACAATACCAATAATGTAGCCTCTACCAGTCCCTCCATAACAAGTGAACCGTACATGACTACAGCCATCCTCTATTTCATTTGAAATCTGCAACTCATAACTGCCTTGCTGAGTCTTACTCTTAAGGCTACCACCTCTGTCTGCAGGCATTCATAGATGACTCTTCAGTGTCAAAAGAAACTTGAGCAGGCATCCACAACTGAAGTCAACTTGTTGTGACTCGCATTACAAAGGCTCGGCAGCATCTGTGATCAATCATCTGACAGTGAAAGAGAAGAGCAAAACAGGTATATTAAATGAATGATGCCATGCATTGCATTGGATGTATTGTTTTGCTGACTCTGAGCAAATGTGCATGGAGTTGAAGTATACTAGTAACTTCAGACTCACGTGATAGCCAATTTTTCCATGTTATTTACTAATAATAAAAATTATTTCCGCACTTGTGTTCCTACTACTACAGATGCAGTCAGGACTTAATTCATCGTAGTCTTTCACAACAGACTGAGTTGCTGTTGCTGATAATGATGGTGACCACCATATCTTTGCTGTCAGGCAGTTGGATCTGAGCTGATTGATGCACAATGTTTCTTGGAGTGGAATACAAGGTAATAAATAAATACAAATAAGAGGCACAGCACAGTAGACCCAGGCTACTAAATGTTTGTGCACTTTGCAGTGGTAGAGTACAATAGTGGTATGATTCATGACTGAGAATGACGCATTGATTTTGTTGATTAATTTTGTAAATGCTAGGTTGCTTTTTCAATTTCATTCACCTTTCTGTGGCTCTGTGAAATTTTTAGGGAAATGCAGTTTGTATAACGGGCGACCCTGTGTCGTCGTGGGCCTGTCGTTGTGTGCTGGCTCCTGTCTTTTTTTGTACTTCTAGATTAATAATGATGTGCAACTAGTAGACTTATACATATTGTATCCAAGCCGCCTCAGTCTGAAAGTCCTCTCATACGACTACTCCTCTTGTATTATTTTTTTTATCTTCACTGTATTACAATTTGTTTAGGTCATTCACATTCTTTTGTATTTGCCTTTTCTTTTTCAGGCTGGACGTTTTTCACCCACTGCTATTATACTATGAGCATCAACTCTCACCCTTACCACAAATCCTCATCATCAAGCAATTGGATGGCGGGAAACCAAGAATGATATTCAGCGTGTCCTTTTCTTAACGTTTATTGCTTACATTCATTGGCTAGCGGATCAACATCATAAATCATCGTCTTCATTGTTTTGCTTTTGTTGTCTCCAATCTCCATGCGTACTGTTTTTCTTTCTCAAACCTTTCCCAAAACCCCCGTACCCATCCATTCAACAAACCCTAACCCTCTTCCCCCGGGCTGCGTGGTTACATTGAGGTGTGATGTTTCTTACATTAAATTTACACCAACAATTTGATCACGCGCTTGCTGGGGCAGATGTGGTGAAAGCAACAATAGTGAAATGTCAACAAGGCATGGCCAGGATCTTCTGCGGCTTCCCAACTCAAGCTCTGTGTATAACGCCAAATAATTTACCATTAACATCAAACAACGAATGCATCTAATGAATTGGCGTAATTGTTTGGGTTTAAGTTTAAAGCATTATGATTTAGAAAAGTTTGACGTTGCCGTGAGTACTACAACTACAGTTGAACTTCTTATCTTCTCTTGCACTTAGTTTCCAGTCCCCAAAACCATTGTTTTGTTTCAGTTTAGCAGTTGCAATATTGGGTCAGCCATGCAATGTACTGTACTTACTTATACTACCCCCACATTGTCTGTCACGCAAATGACTGCCTCTTTCTTTTTGTCTCTAAATGCTACTGGCAGGGTCTGTCTACTACTACTATCACAGAAGTTCTGAACCACAGATTCTTCGCCATTGTCTTGGGAAACAAATGCAGCCCTTGCAGTGCCACACTTCATCATAAATCATCATCATCATCAGCAATCACAGGTAAGATAAGTTTGCAGTGAGGTATAACGCAAGACAGACTGGTAGTTCTTCTAATACTACAAATATAACTCGGTGAGGGTTTACCGCATCTATCTGTCTGCATGTTAAAGATGTGGGCAATATATTTTTTTATTAAAAAGCACTGTCCGCCGACCTGCATGGCCAATTAAACCTTGCGATGTTGCACAACGTACATTATTTGGTGAAACAGTCCCCCCTCCAACCCCCCAAGAAATGCAAATGAACTTCAAATGTTTTCTTTTGAACATAACTTTGTGTCTCGTTTATTTTTAACATAATATAATATATAAATAAAGATGATACAAAAATAAAATATATATAAATCTTACACCACAGCTGTCCCTACCCGCCTCCCCTAACCCCAACCAAATTCCCACGTTCAATGTAATGTAAAAAAAAACACAACACCCAATTCCCACCCACCAACAAAAGGATTGAAAAAGGGGCAAACAACAAACAGGGTCCATCTCAAAGCCGGCGGGCTTTTAAGTGTTGATCAACCAGGATCTTCACACGCTCCTCTATTTGAGTTTTTGTTTGACTAGTCTGAGCCTCCAGCCTGGCTACCCGGAGGAGAATCTTTCTCTGGAACTGGCGGCACCTACATTGGCAGCCATGTTGTTGTGGGGAGGTGGACGATGCTGGAAAAATCTGGCGGCGGGTGGATGCCTGACCACGCCGACGTACTCCTGCAGGCTTGGGGGCCGGGGCATTGGAAGAGGCAGCAGCTGCTGCCGCCGCCTCCTCCTCCTCCTCCTCGGCCTGAGTCACCAGCCGGCGGTAGGCCTCAGCGATGGCCTGCAGTTTCCGCTGCCGGGCCCGGACTGCCAACTCCTTCCTCGTTGGTTTTGAAGGAGTAACTATAAAGAAAGAGACAGAATTGTTGTAATCCAAAATCCCAGCAAATCAAGAACACAAAATGTATCCAACACATAGTGGGCGGCACAGTACAGTAGCACTAGCAAGCAAGCTGAGTACAAAAAATGTTGTTTTATCTATCTTGAACATTCTACGCCTTATATACTTAATTTGTTTGACTTTTTGGCACGGCATTATGCCTGCCCTAGTAGCATAGCATGGGTGTACTTCAACGGTCACACACATACGAACACCTGTCTTTTTCATATCTCGTTTTTTTATATCATATACTCTGTGCTTCCGGGAAAAGTGACAGTCTCAAACTAACATTAATTAACAGGGGCCAGCTAGTACTAGTAAATGGCTAGTATAGAGACTATCATTCTTTATATCGCGCAACAAACGTTAGGTGGTTTGTGTTTCGCCAGCAACGACCCGGAATGCATCCAGCCGTCCCCTCCTTCCCTTGCCTTTGGGTTTAACCAAAACACCGCTGCTGACACTAGTATCCACTATCCACTAACCACCGATATTGGATGTGTCTCCCACCCACGCAGGCAGCTGTGTTTTCCCCTTTCTATGCTTCCACAACAACCCACGCATCCGACTGCTATCAACCACCTGCATTGCTGATTCCAAAGTATCCTTCTATATTATATGATTGGTGCTTTTTCCTTGCTCCTTTCATCATACTTAAAATCAATCTCCTGTTAATCAATCGCGGTCATGTAATGTTGTGGATAAGACTTTTTTAGTCTGCCACCAACCTTTCACAGCTGAGTTGTAGTCACATAGAAGAGGCCTGTATAACTTATTTTATCAATTCTCGCCGGTGGTAATGCTATTGCTAAGCTTGGTAATGACAAAGGTGGCGTCATATATTGTCCAGTAGAACTTCAAGTTCATTATAAATATCAGAGTACAGTGAGGAAGTTTTCCCCACCCACCAAGTAATGCGGATCACTATTGAATGTAACTTACCATCGCCCACCGTTGTTGGCTCCTCCCCCGCTGCTGCTGGTGCTGCTGTAGGTGCCTCTGGTCCTCCATTCCCCTCCGGGATCGCCTCTGCTGACGCCGTCGCAGCGCCGCTGTCCCCGTCGGCACTGGTGGATGGTACCGGTTCTGCACAAATAAAAATAAGTACACCTTTTTAGATGGATGCACAGCCCCCATTGTACTTGTTCACCAAGAATGGAGTTCTGCAAAACAGTTAAGTACAACGTAATCAGTAGTAGTCCACATTGCCTAGTACAGCAGAGTAACTAACGCACTACACATATTAGCATTTATTTGGTATGGTGTGGTACCCAAGCTCATCTCATCTATACTGCTACTCTAGTCCTTGGAAAGTTAGACTGAACCATGTAACCTAACCAGTTTGTACATCAATGACATGTCTACAGTTTTGCGCATGCTACCTCACAGCTTGTTGCGCAGTACGAGAAGACGCCTTTGAGGCCACATGATTGTTCAAAGCATACACCTGAAGAGTTTGGAAAATAAAAAGGCCCGTATTTACTTTTTGAATGTGGATTGTGGAATCGAGTTTGCTTACAGCCTCAGGTTACACCTTTTTTTTAGCATGACAGCTAAAAACTTGCATAAATGTATGTAATGTTTTCATACTGTCTAACGTGCACCACTTTTGTCATTATCTTTCGGCAGATGAGAAGATTTCCTTCTACGAAGCAAAGATTTCCAGAGCTTACCAAAAAGAGGCATATGCAACCAGTATACGTTCAATGGTGAGGGGTCTCCGACATTTCCCACATTTCCCTATCGTGCACTGGTAGCTGTACAAATGTAGATTACTTTATTCAGCCTTTTTTAACTCTGGATTTTTTCTGGTGGCCCTTGACGTATTTCACGGAACAACTTAAAAACATTGATGTTACTTACTTAGTTACTTCTAACAAAATAAAGGTTTTGAAGTACCACATTGACTCTGAAGTATATTTTCAGTGTCTGTTGTCTTGTAGACTTACACGAGAGAGTGAGCAAAAGGGGGTTACTTAGGTTATGGATTGTGTAATAAAAGCATTTGGCATCTTCGTATTGGGGTTTAGGAAAGGGGTAATTGAATAATTGACCAATGACTGAGCCCATATAGGTTGTCGTTCATTGAATTGTGGGTTCCTCTGAGTTCTGTGACTGAGGTGTAAGACTGTAAGTAAGTAAGGTCCAACCTGCCTATCACCAACATCCAATTTTGTGGTGCATACATAGTTATGTAAGTGACTGCATAGAAGAATACCCGCAAGAGTAGTAGTGGTATACTAACGCTTACAAAATAGTAGACCAACATCTGGATGCATACTTGGTTGGTGTCAATTGGCAGAAGAGACATTACAGAGGAAAAAGCATAAGACAGGAGTGGACCCTGTGCCTTCCGCTATTCTATCACAGATTTTTTGAAAAGATTAATACCTTAACTAAAGAGTGGGCAACAGGGCAAGCTTGCCTACAGACAGTCTAGTAGTAGCACAGAGAGTCATAGCAGAGGCTCTTTGAAGGAACAGAAAGGCAGGGACAGATAGTTAGTAATACCCAAAATTTTGAAAATATAATCAAAATCAAACAAGCATTTGTCAAAATTTAGTTAGGTGAAATGCCATTCATCGGTTGGAAAAAAAAGCTCCGTTAGAAAGTTACGGAAATATCATTGTTCCAAAAGAAAGCACTGTTGGACATACTGGGGACAGCAGCAGGATCCTCAGTAGAGGAGCTCTGTGCCTGTGGTTCACGTTCACCCGCCGACTCGGTCCCAGCCTTCTGCTTGCCCCTGGGTTCTGTGGTTCATGTAAGAAATAATAAAGAAAAACATTGAGTGCTGTGAAACATAGACAGCATTTCAAAAACCACTGCTACAACATTAAAAGAAACAAACATTGGTCTACCAAATGACTACTGCCTTGCATGATTCACTGACTAGTGTATATATACTTGGAGAAAACAAATCAAATGTTCCATAAACATTCTGATTGCAGATTACTAAGTAACACAGAGGCAGTAACACCTGAACAACACCACCGATTCAAGAATGGGGTAATCAATTATCTGTAAGTAGCCATTTCTTTTTAATTTTTTGCCAGCAAAATGCATAGATCACAAGGAGGAGACATGCTTAACTTTGTGCATACTAACACGAAATTGTACGTTCATTGCATCATATTTTGTTTTGCTACTGACTGAATGCTACTGCTGCCCTACCCACTCAATAAACAAACTACATCAGTTCTATGGAGGGCTGAGGCAGGGGCGGCTCTAGGCTCATGGTGGTCCTGGACTCCTGGCCAGGGAGCGTAGGTGGGGGCCCCGGAAGAGGAGGTCGGGGCGGAGCACGGAGGCCAGTGAAGAGGGGGGAGTCAGGGTGAGTTTGGAAGTGGAACAGAGCCGGAGGCACCAAATCCCTGCCAGAGGCCGCCACGCAAATATGTATCCATCCTCTGAGGATTATTAAATTACGGATATATATTGGTGGGGTGGCCCCTGGCGTTTGGTGGCCCTGTGCAGTTGCACAGCTTGCACATGCCTAAAGCCGGCCCTGGCTGAGGTAAGAAGAACAAAGTAACTTTTGCATTCATTGCCAGAGGAGGATTCATGCAGAAGAGAAGGCCGTGAAAAAAAAATGATACAATATGCAAACACGTACAATTATCCATCAACGGCTATTTCACTGACGGACAAAGGAAGGACAAGACTCTATTAATAGCATTAACTAACTTCAGTTCTCTACAATAAAGAAAATCTCACACCAATAAACAGCAAAAGCTAGCGCCAAAGTGAACACGCAAGAGTCAGTGAAGATGAAGAAGCGCAGCACAGACCAGTGTCATACAATTACAGTACATATAATAACGGAATACATCGGAAATGTGACTAGGAGCACCAGTCATCGCGTTACTTATTCAGCCAAGATTTAGAAAGATACAATAACAATACTTATACTACTATAGAGATATAATTATACACACACTTTTTTTTTTGGGTAGCCACTCACCAAAACCCACGACCTCGACGCCAAGCAGGTCCAACAGGTCCTGCTCCTGGTCCAAAATGTCTGCCCAACGGTGGGTCAGCTGATGGTGGGTACGCCGGATACCGGAGCAGCGGAAGACTGCCCGGCGCACCTTCACCCACCGCCGGAGACGCTCTTCAATATGGTGGTAGCCGGAGCCGGGCCTGCCACCTGCTGCCAACATCAAGGGGAGGTGGCGCTGGATAAAAAACACCAGGGCAGCCACCTCCTCCTCCCTAAAAAGTTGGCGGGGCCTCACCCCTAGGGGGCGCATTCTGCCGCAAGGCAGCCGGGTTTTTTGGGGCAGAGGCGCCTTGCCCTTTGAGCCGCCGCTGCTGCTGGCGCCCTTGACCATGGTTCTGGGTGGAGGGGAGAAGAAAAGTTCAACACAAAAAGGTAGGGGAAAGAAGAAGCAAGGTAAAAGAAGGAAGTAAAATAAAACAATAGAAAAGTTGTAAAAGTAGAAATAAAATGAAAAATATAAACCTAGGCCCAGAGAGAGATAGGTAATAACTAAAGAAAGTTTGAAAAAGTGGGTAAAAAGACCAGGATTGAAGAGATTTCACCAAGATGCAAAAGTAGGCCCAAAACCATAGCCAGAGTGTGTGATCCAAGATGGCTGCGCCCATCGCGACCGCGTGGGTAGGTTTGCGCGATATTTAGCGCGATCACGCACTTTTGTAGTGCGAACGAGAAGATGAGTTCCCGAACATGTCTTGCACAACGCGACCATGTTACTTGTGACCCGGAACAGGAAATAAGGGAACGCAAGCAGGCGGGACAAACCTCTGGGGTAACTTAGCGCGCTAGCCATCCCGAGCATGCAGGCAACGCCCCGAACACGCGCACCGCGCTCCCGAAGACGAAAAACGGCGCGCGAACGGGCCTAGCAAGCAACTACGCATGGCTGCGGAGCTACGCGTAGTTCGTGGAGTGCAACTACGTCTTCGCGTAGCTCCGCGGAGTCCGACTCCGTGAACTACGCCCAGGGTTACTCCTTTGTGTACTTGCGCCGTGGAAGTATGCTTTCCAGTTCCTTTCTTCTGACACCGCAGTTGGTGAAAAGTTGCAGATGGAATGATGGTGGATCATTGGTGTTCTGCTGTCCACTGTATACTCCTGGTTGAGGTGTTTTCTCCAACTGGTGGCTGTCTCTGACAGGACCTGCAGTTGCAGGGCATCACTCTCACCAATGCCCCTCTCTCGTGGGTGTCCCCTCTCACTGGACGACCCGGAGGCCCTTTGCTGACAGGCTTCCACTGGACCGGTGGGCGGCCGCCTTGTCGCTCCGAGCGCGTTGGAGGAGTCGCTATGGGTCCCTTCTCCGTGTCTGAAGCTCCACCTGAAAAGGGTGTTGTTGACACTCATTCTGTAGTGTGCTACCCTTGTTCTCCCTGGATCTTCAGATCAAGCTTCAACGGTCCATCTCTCATTTTGGGATCCGCTGCCACCGGTGTCCCTGAGGCCTCTGCCCCTTGGATATCCACGGCCCTGTGTCCATTCCATCCCAGAGGTGGTTGTTCCCAATGGACCGGCTAGCTCGCCTCTGTCGTTCCGGGGTGATCTTCGGGTTGCACGTAGATGTGTGCTCCCAATGGTGCTGATGTTTTCTAGGTGCTGTGTCTGGATGTTCATGCATCTCTTCACTTTCCCCCTCGGGTGTTCCCCATCTGGTGTGTGTTGTGGTGTTCCATCACGCACCCTTCCGTGCTCTTCTCTTTTCCTCTTCGGGTGTTCTCCTTCTGGTGTGTGTTGTATTGAACTGTCACACACACCTATTTGCTTTTCTCCTTTCATCTCTTCTTCCTTCGTCATAGCGTTGTGCCACTCCAGATTGGTCTTCTCATCCTTTCTTATGCTTCTCTTTTCTTCATGGCGTCATGCCACTCACTCACCATCGTTTCTCTCCTTCCCTTTTATGACGCTGTCCAGTCTCCTTGCTTTCCTTCTCATCCTGACCTGACTTCTCCGAGCAGCAGGCCCTCTGCTCGTTTCCCTCTGGTCTTGTCCCGGTACTAGGACACTGTCTTTACTTCGCTCCGTGACCGGACCTGTCTTCGCAACCTTTTGTCATGATATTTCTGATGTCAAAGTGATGTTGTGGTACTTGGCGCCCGTCACCTTCTGGTCCTCCGCGCGGACCTCTCTCAGGGTCTCCTTTTGTCGACGTCCCTACGATTTTCCTATTCACATTTGCTCTGACCACTTGGTGGGTCAGCATCCTCCATTGCAACCGTCTGACTGGTCGGCTTCATTTTTGCGACCAACTGGGTTGTCAGAATGTTCCTTGCGACCAACGGGGGTGGTCGGCTCCTTTCTCCGTGTGACCAGATTGGGTGGTCGGCTTTCTTTTCCATGTGACCAGATCAGAGGGTCGGCTTCTTCTCCCTTGCAACCAGACTGAGTGGTCGGCTTCTGGATGTGCTCTTTGTTCGCTTCCATGACTTGCTGCTTTGGGCTACTGCCATCCGCATTCCTGCGCATTTGCGTCATGCGCCTTCGCACTTTCCTGTTGCCGATTTTCTGAACCACCGTCGGTTCGTGTGGTGGTGCTCCTGTCTTCGCCATACTGCTGCAGCGATGGCCTGTGGCCATGAGGCATCGCTGCACTCTCTTCCGGCGAGGCTTAAGTGTTCCTGGAGGGTTGCGCCACCGCTCCGTCGACTTTCTCCTGGTCACACCCTTTTGCACCTTGATAGCTGTGCTCCGTGTTTGCGTCCTTGTGCGCACTCGCTGCGCGTTCTCCTGGGTAACCTGTGTGGAGTTGCTGCACTCCTGGCATGTTCCTCGCGCTTCTGGCGCATTCCTGCACCGTCCCCTTTTACCCTTAAAGGCTGTGTTGTGACTTGGTGCCACTCGGGCGTGGCAGTGTTCTTGCGCACTCTTCAAGCGCTCACTGTTGTCTTTCTTTCCTTTCTCCTGGTGGTCTGTGTCCTTCAGTCACGTGCTGCACTAGTGGGTTCTGTCTTGTTGCTGTGGTTCCTTGGATTGTTGTAGGTTTGTTTGTCTTAGCCAGCTTGGGCACTAGTTTTGTTGGCAGGTTAGAGTACTTATGCTCTTATTGCAGATGTGTGTTTCCTCATTTTTAAAGCAGATTCTTCTGCACCATGCTTTCTTTCCCCGGGTGCAATGCACTGAATGGCCACACAGTGGCAGTGTGGCTTTATTCCACACTTCACGAGCCTCGGCAGGTTCACGATGCTGCGGGCCTCACTGCTCACACCCCTCATGGATGGGGCACTTTCATCGATTGCCACTGCTCGCACTCCTTCCCCAGGGTGCTTCTTTGCTGTGCTCTGCCTTCAATGTGGCACTGATCAGCCGCCGGCTGCCTGCTGTGCTGAGGCATGGGCAGGTGCTGGGGATGGCGTACTTCAAACGGCCACAGGCATGATGCTGCCTTCGCGCCCTTGCACCCCGCCACCGCAGCTTAACCTTTCACACTCTGCACGGCGGGGGAGGGGTGTTGGCGCTGTTCTCTGGGCCACAAGCACACGAGGAGCAGCTGCTTCTTGCGCCCGCAGTGCTTGGGCATGGGCAGGCAGTCAGTGACCGCTGGAGGGCTCCCCTTCACTACGGTGAGTGTCTCTTTATTTTTAACGCCTTCCCGCCCCTCGCAGCAGGCATTGTCCTACTTGGGCTGCGCGGGGGCACAGACGGAGTCCGCTCTTCGCTTGGTCGCTGGGGGGGGGGTCTGTCAGTGCTGCTTTGCATAGCCGTAGGCTGGTCGCTGGTTCCTCGCTTCGTCCTCCCCCGCCGCCGCAGCCTCACACTTCACCTGCTGCACGGCGGGGGAGGGGAGGTGTTGGCGCTGCCCTGATTAGCCACGGGTGGGCTCCGCTTTCATTTCTTCTGTCTGGGGCAGTTTTCAGTGTCGGCCATATAAGCGGGTTGGGCTCCCGTTGACCTTACTTTGCTTGGGGTCGCTTCTCACGCACAGGCTCACCTCCGGCCTGCGGGCCTCTTTCCTCCACGCGGGTGGGTTCCGCGTGGTCTCCACCACTCACCAGGAGTCACTCTATCGCGGAGGACGTGGGTGGGCTCCGGTCGGTCCGCTCTCGGTGGGGCCACTTTGTCGTGACCGATGCGAGTGGGCTCCGGTCGGTCCGCTGATCTCCTCCGGGCACTTCTTCGCCAGGATAGCCGCAGCGGGGTCTAGAGGTGCGGGGTAGGCTCCCGGTCACCTTCTCATTAGCATATCAGCCCGGGGCTCAGCACACGCTCCGCAGGCCTCTCGGCGTGTCGCTCCCTCTCATGGAGGTGCCCTCTCGGCGGGCAGCTCACTCCCCCTTCTTTTTCCCCCACGATTTTCAGCTGTGGCACGCTGGGTACAGCTTCTGCCTCATCGCCTTTGTAATGATGTGGGGGCGCTAGGCCCCCATGCTGGTAAATAAGGTGACACAGACACAGTGGGGTACTGGGTTAACTGGCCCTGAGCACGTGCACTCAGCCCCTTTTATTTAGCAGGGTCATCTGACTGATGACGCCTGTGGTGGGTGGGTGTTCAGTGTGTGACAAGCAGACTTGCACACTAGAACGTACCTCTGCGATACAACATTATTAACGGACCATTCCTCATAAAAGAGACATGCATAACAAGAAAAACTTGCATACCGACAATTGGTGATTTAACCGGCTCCAAATGGGGACTGATGTGGGCTGATGAAGTGATCTCCCCTGAGGAAGCTGGCTGAATGAGACGCCCAGCCCTAAGTCTAAAACTCCAGAGCAGCTGCCATACTAACTAAGGTTACTATGACACTTGTCAGGGTGCGGGCTCTCACTGAACCCCCACACTGGCAGGGTGGTCCCAGGTGAAACGGATGGGCACCATAACTAGGAGTGGGCGTGTACCTTGAGTGGACCAGTTTGGCACGACTCAACTTTTCCTGAGGGGGAGTATGTGAAGAAGACTTTGCTACCTGCCAGCCACGGCCCTGGGCTCTGTGACAGCCAACTTAAAGACCACTGCTTGAACTTTGCAAACTGTGTAACTCCCCTTAAGGCAGAGACATTTATAACAGCGGCCCTCTGAGGTTCTGTGAGAATCGTAATGACGTTTTGGGCTTGTGCGAATATGGACGAGTTCGGTATCTACGAACCGCAAATGACGAGTTTAGTGGGTGTACGCGTTTTCGCTACTCTACTTTGCAGCATTCGTCTTATTTGTGGGTTTCTTCATCTGAACCCACGGGTTCCATTTTAGATACGGCATCCATTTTGTTTCTTGCCCTCACGTAGCCGGCGAACGGACAATGTCCGCTTCATGACCCTGGGTTTCCCAGAAGATGCATATCCCTTTGAGTGTGTCTTTATGACAAGGGGGATGACACGGCAAAGGCAGATGGCTCCGCTCAAGGCTCATCTTGCCGTGCCAGTCTATTGTTTCAGCCGTGCATTCGTTAGGCTCAAATCCTTTGATCCTGCGATCACGCTTCCGATATTGCCCCCTACACTCTTTTCAATCTGTTGTCTGTCTTTGTCTTCCTTGCACCTGTTTCTGTCCCTTTTCTTAACTCGTTTACAGCCAGAATGGAATGTGCTTAATGTGGAGATAACGTGCTTTTACAGTTGGGAACCGGCAATGCTACTGTAATTATGTTCCGGGCTTCTGAAAACATGAATGCAACCCTTTTGAAGTTTACTGTGGGAACTGAGTTGTAACCTTTTGTTCACCATGTTGTGCAATGACGAAAATGTGTATAAAAGGAGCGATCCACTTTTGCAATTCGAAGCAGACTCTCAGAACCTACACTTCGTTGTACTTCTTGCGATCTCTGTATCCCTGCAGTAAATAAACGCTGATCTTTGACGCCGAAGGAAGTGTCCCGTGTCTCTGTGATTTGTACGCCGGAACAGGTAACCCACGAAGGTTTCAGGTGTTGTCCCCTGGCACCGCTGGGCCTTAGAATAGCCCAGTCCTTCACCTCTCAACTGAAGCCTTACTGGGGGCGGTAAGGGCCCTAGCACCACCATCGGCCTGCGGCTTGGTAGCACAAAGCAGCAAAAGACAGTTTGGTGACTTTTCTCTGGAGTAAAGCTCTGCAAGTGGATGCAATGGCGCCACCCCCCTGTCACCGGCGAGAAGGGAATTATCCTCTGCCCCATCACTCAAGGGTAGATGGACCATTTCCTTCAAACAATTCGGACAGATATTACCTCACTCAAATATGACTTCAAGTCCTGCTTACGTGACATTCGGAGAGATGTCTCCCAAATAAGAGAAAGGGTGGATAACCTCAAGCGGACAGTTGACTCCAGGTCTGAAGATCAGGAGGAACTGTGGTTGCTGGTAACAGTCTTGGAAGAACAGAATATTGACCTACAAACCAAGCATTTGGATACTGCAGAGCCAATACAAGAGAAGTTCTTCAGGTTTCTATATTACCATGACCTAAGCCTTGAGGAAGTCACGGTGGGGACAACACGCGTGTTGGCTGTTTCTGTACGACACAACAAAGAACTGGAATTCTAAAAATTCATCATAGAATCTGTCCTTTGTAAATGTTAAAATTGTGAGAATGGAGGAAATAAATCACTGTGCAAATATTTAATTAAGTCTTTTTTAGAATTCTTGTGACAGAAAGTTTCTTTCATCTTCACCTTGCTGTTTCTATTGCTTTAGTAACCTATATGTCAATTGTACACAGAATATTTAGAGTGCCGAGGTTCCGTTGTTCATGTATGTTGAATTCAGTTGTTTACCCTTTGAACTTGAATTTAAATGCCACCAAGCGTGACTCCACATCAGTGGGAATGAACTGCTGCTTCCGGACCCTCTTCCTGCCTTGCTGCATGTGGAGGTGGGCCTCGGGACCTGGGGGGGCATTGGCAACACTTGGACTCCACCACGCCGGCGTTCTCCCTGGTGGCCGCCCCATCAACTTTCTCTACCTGAGGGTGACTCCTATTGTGGGTTTGGAGCACTTCTGTGCTGACCACCGCAAGATGAATAAGTCACAGTTAGACCCTTGTGGTCTGTCGTTACTTCTTGTTCTAATCTGTACTTTTGCACAGGCTGTATTTTCTTGGTTGCGGGACACGAGAGGCATTATAACTGCTACTGCTGGTCCCAGGGGTGAAGGGTGGGGTACTACTTGCGTATGAATTACCATTTGCCCACTACCCTCCTGAAGGAAATCGACATGCTGGACCCCTGGGTACACTTCCTCTAGTGAAATGGTGGGGGGAGGACGAGTGGAGTTGAGCCCCCCCTTGCTGCATGGGTCACACCTCCATACTTCCGTACTCCCTTACCCGTAGAGCACTTAATGTGCATTCCCCAACTCTACACCTACTCTGGGCGGCTTTAAGCCAATATCCGTGAATGTGAAAGGATTTAACTCCCCAAGCAAGCGTAAACAAATCTAGCAGAATGTCCCACAGCATGCTCCGGATGTTCTCTTGTTCCAGGAGACCCACTTGAAGGGGGTTGGCTGCCATTGTGCGGCGCATCCGAAATACACTGACACTGGGCATACACTATTATTAAAACACTGGGAGTAGGTATCCTTTGTAAGGCTAGCTTCTAGACCTCTGTGATTAGAGAGGTCCATAATAAGTAGGGTCTCTATTTGCTGCTACACCTTCTCCGGGGACGGCACAAACTGACAATGCTTAACTTATATGCCCCAAATGTGGCGCAGAATGCCTACTTTAGGTGCATCCTATAAGAGCAGTTAGAGGGGGTGGAGGGTAACCTTATCGTTTGTGCGGACTTTAACCTGGTGTGAGACCCTTCCCTAGACCCTAGCGGAACAACCTACCAGAACACTAGGGCTATGTCTTTGCGCTAAAAGAGGGACAAAGAGGACCATTGCCTTATAGACTCATAGCTCTGTAAGCATCCCGAAACACGGGACTACTCTTTCTATTCACTCGTCCACACCTCTTCCTCCTGCATAGACTTCACTTTCTTCACACCTTCCCTTCGCTTAAGTATGGTTGAGCTCTCTGACATCTTCATCTCAGATCAAGCCAATTTAGAACTTACATGGGTTGACAGCACAACCACCCTGAAGACACACCACGCTGGCACCTGCCCCCGCATCTTCTCTGCGATCCTGTGAATGTAGAGGAGATACAGAAAGGAATCGCTCACTATTTTACACTGAATGCACTTCTCCCGTCACACACTCTGGATGGGTTCAAAGCCACTATTTGGGGCACAATCACGTGCAACACCATCGCACAGGGTGGAGGTGGGCTGAAAGCGTCAAACCTATCAGCAGAGATTAAACAACTAGAACACTTAGACACTTGGACCAAGCGGCAGCTAACTATACTAAGTGGCGAATCGTGCACTCATCGGACATGCTAAATGGAGCGAGCGCTCCTAGCTCTCAAACAGCGATACTACAAGGGGGGAGACAAAGTGGGTAGACTCTTGACTCACAGGTGCCTCATATATGGGCCAAGACACACATCGCAAAGATTCAAGTAGACAACACAGTATGGGCTATAGCAGAGAGGGATAAACTGGACCCCTTCCATGCTTACTACCAACAGTTATATACACAGGAAGACCCCTCACCTGCGTGGCTTCATTCCTTCTTGGTTCAATCAATCAATCAATTAGGGGCTTATAAAGCGTGCTTCTCACCCGTGAGGGTCTCAAGGTGCTGGGGGGGGGGGACAGCTCCAGATCAGTCAAAAAGCCAGGTCTTGAGGTCCTTCCTGAACGTGTGCAGGGTAGGGGAGCGTCTGATGTTCACAGGGAGCTCATTCCAGGTCTTGGCTGCGATGTAGGAGAAAGTTCTTCCGCCTGCTCTGTGTCTAGGAATGCGAGGGACCTCTGCCAGGGCAAGGTTGGTGGAGCGCAGGTTCCTCTTGCGTAAGTTGAAGGAGACTCTCTCGTTGAGGTACTTAGGTCCGATGTTGTTGAGGGATTTGTAGGTGTGGATGAGGAGCTTGAAGCTGACCCTCTTCTTGACGGGGAGCCAGTGGAGGTCTCGTAGGTGTTGGGTCATGTGCTTGTGACGTGGTGTTCCAAGGACTAGTCTGGCTGCAGCGTTGTGGATGGTTTGGAGTCTGTGTAGAAGAGTTCTGTTGATGGTGAATGGGATCCCCTGCACCCGCAATACGCTGCCCTTTTAGATGAACCGATCTCTCATGATGAATTTTGCACCACGGTTCGGGCCCTTCCTCCGGGCAAAATACCTGGTCCTGATGGACACCTGGTCCTCCTTTACAGGCTCTTTCTGACCCACTTTCACTTTAACTCCTTTAATGGCAGCAGCTGAAATATCTCTTATCAAAGCAGCCAAACCCTCATAGCCCTACTCAATACCAATGCTAAACTCTTCACCAAAATATTGGCTGCATGAATTGAACCATACCTGACGGGCCTTATTAACCCGGATCAAGTGGGCTTCATTCGCCACTGACAAGGGGCAAAAAATGTTCACCGTATAGCACACCTGGTAGAAAAATTGCATCCATATGATTTTCCTTCCTGCCTTCTGTCGCTTGATGCGGAGAAAGCCTTTGACAGGGTAAATTGGTCCTATCTATATGCTTTGCTGAATAAGATAGGGCTTGGACAGGACATCATCACCAGAATTATGGCCTCATACTGGCACCAGTAGCTAGTATCCGTATTAGCAGGTGAACCACAGGACCTGTACCCCTTCCGTGGGGTACACAGCAGGTATGTCCTCTATCGTCTTTACTGATCGCCCTGGTGGTTGAACCCCTTGCAATCAAAATAGCCATAGGGATACTGTGAAAGGCATGCCTTTTGGAAGCCAAATGCGTAAGATAAGCCTTTTCGAGGGTGATCTCCTGCTTACACTGACGCAACCTGAGATAACGCTGCCCAGCGTTGTGGAATGCCTGCAGGACTACAAGACTGTCTCTGGTTTTAAAATCAATATGGCCAAGTTGTTTGTGCTTAATCTCACTATTCTGGCCCGAGATGTACTAACTCTGCAGACCCTAGCCCCCTTTCAGTGGTCTCCATCAAATACTTAGGCCTTAATATCACCTCCAAACCCATCTCCTAGTCTCTGGCCAACTGGTCCTCCCTCCGCATGCGGCATCCTGGCGGACTTCCAGAGGTGGAAGCTGGTGCAAGCTTTTGATGGTACACAAGGATTCATATCCAACACATACCAGGTGCTACAGCAGTCCGCCCGACTCGCACACATACATATGAATCCATGTGGCATAACACCACTCAGTAGGAAATAACACCGAAACAGTGGGAGATACTGTGGAGGGATATACCCAAAACTTATTGCAGTCTCTACCTTTGAGGAAAGGCATATAAATTGATGTTTCAATGGTACTATACACCTGCATGCTTGTCCACCATTTATTTAGAGGTCTCCCCTCGCTATTGGCGTTGCGGGGAGAGAGAGGAGACCTGCTGTCATAACTGGTTGTCTTGTAGCGTGATTGCAACGTACTCGAATGAGATACTGGGCTATATTAAAGACATCATAGGTGGGGTATCCTTTCATACCTGAAATGTTTAGTTAAGCTTTTGAAGTTATTTCTTTCATTAGAATGTTGGTAGTTCAATCTAGAATTTTTTAGAGGGGTTGCTTAGCGCTAGGTCAGTTGATGCTGGACGTCCTGTGGATAGGACCTTTATATCACCTGTTACCAGAATAAATAAGATTATATTACTACTATCAGAGTATGTACTTCTTCACAGTAGGCTATCCCCTTCCCCTTTCGTGGTCTATGATCATCCTAAGCACACAACCCTCTCACTTGTCCGCAATGACCCACGCAGACTGGACACTCATTAGTTACCTACTCTTGGCAGCACGACAACTCACAGCTCCTATATGGAAGTAACTAGCCCCTCCCTCAGTCACCCAGTGGTTTGCCTGAGTGTGGTATCTCCTAGCAATAGCGTGGATATCAGACAACCTGACTAACACTGAACAAAAGTTCCAACATCTGTGGAAGCCAGAATGCGCCCTCCCCCTATGTGGAATCTTGCAAAATTCATGGTGCCTCCTCTCTCCCCCTGCTGGACGATACTAATGCCCGGGCACATCTCTGCCCCTCGATAGCTTAAGATCTATGCACGTTATATCTGTTTATTGTTTCCAAGTTCGTATACAGCTGTACTGTTTTGAACTTACAGAACCTAATGTCGGAAGGCAGCCTGATATTACAATGGCTCTGTATTAGCTATACTCATGCTATTGTGTGACTTTGAGTGTGACTGTACACACTGCTACTGTAAGGCATTTTGGAACCTGTCAAATATGGATTGGCTTGCAAATCTTCTTGTTGACGATGTCACGTACATGTTTTAGTTTGTGATAATTAATACAAAGAACGTTAGTACAAAAAAAATAGAGGAAGAAGGATATTGCTCATGTGAGAATAGTGAAGCCAATCAGGAAGAAACTGAGAACATTTGCGTAACCTTTCTTGGGATTATAATTAGCCCTGAAGAAGTGGTGGACTCCTCGCTGCGAAACGTGTATTTCTGTCCCCCGTGACAATATTTGTAAAATGTTGTGGATAGTGAATGGAACACTGCTGTAAAGAAATTAAACATTTCTAATTTCGTAGGATGCAAATAGTTTAACAAACATTTATGCAAAACGTATATGATGATTGTTCATAAGTAAAACATTTAGAAACATACTATTATTTTTACATTTGTAAAAACATATCAATGAATTTGTGATTGTTAGACAGATTTCCCAAACACAGTGTAGTATCATTGTGATGCAACGTTGCATATAATGTGAACTATTTGGTTTGTAATGGGGATGTCCTACCAGGTGGATTTAAGTCTCTGGAGGGTACACTAGAAACTGGTCGGACATCGCAGTGTACCTTTAGTCTCCCTTACATAATCCCTGGATAGCTATTATATGCAGATGGTTGAGAGCTGCTGCTATTTCATATAGGAGTATTGTACCTAGAAGCAAGGCAGGTCAAGGAAGGAGACTGGTGTATGAACATCCAAGCCTGTTTAGTTGAGAGTTTTGCTGAACATATGATACACCTACCTTTCCCATTGAAGTAAGTAGACTCATTAATTTAATAACATTCCTTTTAATGATACCTAATTTAAAAATATTAGTCAAATAAAGGTTTTTTCTAAGGTCTACAAGACAACAGCGTAAAGAGAAGGGATTTCTCACTGAACAGTGGTAAGCCCACTACTGCGTATGTTTTAATTCATGTAAGGCTGAAGCAGTGTGCACTGAACCTAGGCAGGCTCAGTCTAGAGGTCTGTGTAGTTGTTTTCCCTTTTCTGTATATTTTGTGAATTCTTCGCACATCTGCATTCACTGCTTCCGGAAGTGACGTCCTTCTGGATCTGCACCTCAGCCAGGAAATGTGACCGAAGACAGTTGAGCTGCAGCCCCGGGGGCGCCTCGAAGCAGAGGCAACATCTCCAGCTTCAACATTTGGTGGAAGAATGCGGACCCATCACAACTGACTGCCTCCATTGGCGGACACCGGTGTTTGCACTCTTCGGCACCCTTCTGGGGGAGGGGATTTGAGGGTCTGGCCTTGGTCTCCTACGTTCCCTGGCTGGTGACGGCGAGTTTCTGCAGGATTCCTGGCCAGCAGTAACTCTTCGGTGATCTCGGTATCAGACGGCCCTTGGCCTGCAGTTGAGGGTGAAGTTTTGCACCCTTTCCCCGCTGCAGGGAGTCAATGGCCGCTGGGAGTGGAGGACACCCTCGCCAAACCAGTTCCATTGGTTGCAGCGGACGTCAGTATGCTCTGACAGACTGGACGGTGCCCGGTGCTGAAGTCCCTCCCAGAAGCTGCAACTCCGCCAGCCCACGATCTACAACCAGGTGATTGGATCTGGGTGAAAGCCCACACACGGAGGAACTGCTTGCAGCCAAGATGGAGGGGGCCCATGCAGGTCATTCTCACGACGGATACAGCAGTGAAATGTGATGGTCTAACTTCGTGGATCCACGCGACACACACGAAAAAAGGGGGGTCTTTTCTTGTTGGGGGAATTAACAGCGGAATCCTACCTGCGGGGGTCCCGAAAACACCTCCTGCCTTCAAACGCTCTCCCCCGCCGCCGCTGCTGACATCGCAGCCGCCGAGAGGGGATGGCGACTAGAACTACACTACCCAGCGTCCCCTGCCTGCCTACGGGGGAGCTGACTTGCCGCATCATACTGCTGCACCCGGAGGTGCATAAGAACCAGCTGCTCCTGCGGCCGAGCGGGGGTCCTTTCTTGTTGGGGGCATTAACAGCGGAATCCTACCTGCGGGGGTCCCGAAAACACCTCCTGCCTTCAAACGCTCTCCCCCGCCGCCGCTGCTGACATCGCGGCCGCCGAGAGGGGAGAGCAACTAGAACTACACTACCCAGCGTCCCCTGCCTGCCTACGGGGGCGCCGACTTGCCACATCATACTGCTGCACCCGGAGGCGCATAAGAACCAGCTGCTCCTGCGGCCGAGTGGGGGTCCTTTCTTGTTGGGGGCATTAACAGCGGAATCCTACCTGCGGGGGTCCCGAAAACACCTCCTGCCTTCAAACGCTCTCCTCCGCCGCCGCTGCTGACATCGCGGATGCCGAGAGGGGAGAGCGACTAGAACTACACTACCCAGCGTCCCCTGCCTGCCTAGGGGGGCGCCGACTTGCCGTATCATACTGCTGCACCCAGAGGCGCATAAGAACCAGCTGCTCCTCCCGCCTTGCGGGACGCGCGAGGGTGAAGCCGGGGGGAGCCCGGGCAGAGGGCAGGCCGTCTGTGGCCGTCAGGGGCTGGCAAAGGCTGGGCTGGGCCACCCCCCTTGGCAGACCGTGTAACCACGTTACAAGCACCCTTATATTCCTGGACTACCGTGAGTCTGTTACTTTCAATTGGGACACTTGTATCTTGTGGATAAGGACCATACTGTGGTTAGACATCTAGGTACTGTGGGCCACGTATCCCTTGCGGACATATTACATCTGCGAAAAATATGGGGAAGAAAACACCTGCGGTGTCAGGACCAAGGACCAGGCAGAATCCAATTACATCTAGCACTACCCCCCTCCCTAGTTTAACCGCCATTGACAGGATGCTGCAAAAGACAATAGGGGCTGTGGCTACGGCCATTGAAAACACAGAGAGACGTTTCTCGCTCCCCTCTAGTTTACCCACACTAATGCAACCTACCAATTCATCACCAGTTTTGGCCAACTCCCTTGATTCATTGCTCGCAGCCTCATATGCAGGGCTACCCGGAGCGGAGAATCACGGGAACAGCCTAATTGAGGATTCGGTGTCACTGGATCATTCCCGCATGGGCAGTAGGCTTTCATCCACCCCCAATATGAAGTCACAGTTATAAGTCAAGACCTTGCTTCCCTGGCTATTGATGATTCCATAATAATAGAAGGTCCAGAAGGCTTAGATACCGATCCAAACACTGAATCACCTAACCTGGACAGGGTAATTATTGATAGTCCACCAGCTCGAACAAGGGGGCAGAAAGCAAAGAAAAAATTAAAACACACTACCAGCGAGCAATATACAAGCAAACAAAAGGGTACAGGTAGTCTCACATGCCGAAAGGGGGTGAAAAACTAGGCAGGGCCGAGAAATGATTAGGGTACCAGTCACTCTAACGACATTGACGCACCACCACCTGAGGCTAACATAGTGGGGGTTAGTGCAGGATTTTGGGTGAGAATGGAGACTCTTGTCTCCACACTATTGAGTCCCATTTGTTTAAAGATAATAAATATTGAAACAAAGATGTGCTCTTTAGAAGAGCAAGTAGTGAAACTTATTGGATGCCGAAACACTTCTGGCGTCTCACCATGTTTATCACTACAAACACCAACTCTCAAAGGGGCATCATCTATGCCAACCCAAAAGAAAGACAAGATTAATCTTAAAGAAAGAGTAGCAACAACACATCAGGGGCCTTCTAATGTTGCAATTAAAAATAAAACTATGGTACCCGCAAATGACAATTCTAACAAAAAGGTAAGTGCCCAGATTAACAGAAAGGGCACCACGCATGGGAAACAGTCTGTTCCACCAAAGAGAAAAGGGCAAACACCCAGGGAGGGGAGGGGATACCAGTAAGGACTGGGCCCGAACAGCCGAAGGCTACATGTCCTCCGGAAAAATCAAAGCGCTGTGACATACCATTGGTAATGAATCTACCACCTGAAAGTAGCTCCTATGTCACGGTTCTTTGTAATGTACCCAAATTGCGGGAGTGTCAAACGGAATCAATAGAAACCCTCAAGAATAAAATCCTCCACTGGTTGACTTATAATTGTAGTTACCCCATCACGGGTATGGAACAGATACTACTTACCCAAAGAGTGGGATGGATAGGACCAGCACTGAAAACCTTTGACGGGGATTGCGTGATTATAAATTTTAGGTCACCGAACTGGGCGCATGCGACTCTACTTAAGGCCCCCCCACCGTCACGCAGAGAATTTAACATGACATTTTTGCCTCTGGGGTATTTCTATAGACAATTAGGGACTAATCATCCAGTATCCGGACACAGATTTTTGGCCTCAAATACTATAAAATGTGTACCCCCCCCCACGAGTAGTATACCCATCGCAAACCTGCATCCCGCTGTTTAATAGATGTGAATGCCTATCCAGAATGGAGGAAAATGACTGACATACAATCATGGAAAAGGCACCACCTGGGTTTGAGACAGACGAGATGCACACATTTGGTACGGGTTGCAGCAAAATAATTAGACAAAATCCACAAATGGGAAATAACGGGGAGTACACAGCCGCTGGAATTAGTGAGAATAGTCTGACCTGTAAATCCGTTTTGGTTATCCCTGCTAAGCCATTGGTAAAGGAGGGTGCCCTCATAAATGCTAACATAAACCCATATCCCGATTTTAATCTAGAAGTGATCCAGGGTACAGATAGCGTAGAACAGGAGGGGTACACGTTAACCACCTGGAATATCGCAGGATTAAATAAAAAGCTAGACACCCCTTTTTGGCAGGAGTTTACTACCTATGGCAGCGACTTTGTCTGCCTACAAGAGACATGGTGCACCGATGAGGTTATTGTAGAAGGATACACATCTTACTGTCTTAATGCTGTACCCTCCCGAGCAGGAAGGGCTAAAGGTGGGCTGCTGTTACTTATATCAACTAAGCTGCTTGGTTGTAAAGTGATAAGTTATACACCAATTGGTAACTATAGTCAAATCCTAAGATTAACGTTTGCGAAGGGTAGGGGCCTGTTTTTAATAAACTATTATAATAATATTTTTAATAAGGAAAGAAAATCACCATTAGCACCACTTGAGAAGGAGTTAGACAGAGTACTGAATCTTTCTAAGACATTTGTGGTTATCCTGTGGGCGGGTGATTTCAATATTCGGGTATGCCCAGCGACTTTGACTAATTCATGTGGTTTGATGAAGATCCATAGTACCACCATGGTAAAAGATGGGCATAACATACATTTTCCGCACTGCAATTATGGTATGGCACTAAATACACTCATGGTAACATTTGATCTTGAGCTGTTGGATTGTTCAATGCAGAAAGGTCATATTAAATGCCCAACATTTACGGGGAGGACCGGGAATAGTAATATAGACCACATCGTAATTTCAGGAAACAGTTCCTTTAAAGATCTTTGGATAGAGGAGCAGGTGGTTAGCGACCACAATAGCATCTCTATAGTATTACTAGTTTGGGGCAGAAAAATACCTAATACTGGAGACCGCCTTGTAGATATTATCCCTGTCCGGCCCAACGGGGTGAGAATAAAGTGGGATGGTGTAGATCCCCCGACGAATCAAAAAGAGGTGGTCACCAGATGTAGGGATGCTATCGACTACTGCCTTAAAGAGGATGCTGTACCTGAAATTTTAATAACAACTTTCTCTGACATAAATAATGAAATCACAAAACTGTTAACTAAAATCCCAAGAGCGAATAAACAGGGAGGTACGAGGTGGTTTAACCCAAAGTGCACCCAGGCATTACATCAGCTTAAAATAGCGCTAGGGTCTAAGCCCCATAATCAACTGATTATCCGGGAGCTCAGAAAGGTTTATAAGCAAACCCTGCTGATGCATAAAAAAGAACTGCGGCAAGATGCCTGGGATAAGCTAAGCATGGCTGCCGCCACCAAAAATAGCAAACTATTTTGGGATGCCCTTTGATATTATGGTGTTCGATTTGGGATAAGAGGGAGACTGAGTTTACACAGAGAATAATCAGAGACTGCCTTAAATTAGATTTCTGTTCTCGCATCTCTTGGTTGAGCTATATTATTTATTGGTGTAGTATTTTGTTTGATTTTAACATTCTAAAGGAGTCAGAATACGCAATCCCCTTTTCAAAGAAAGAAATAAAGACTCGTTCTTTTTATATAAAAGGGAAGAGCGACTAAAATTAATTACAAAAAACACAGTTGATGGACAGAATGCAGAACAATGTCTTACATTCACCCCAGTACAAAGATCTGGGCCTACATCCATCGTTTTTTTGCACTTCACACCACCCTAGGTCATTCAATGGCTATATGCAAATCAGCCTTGACCCTGTGCCTCTTGGGAACAGTCCAGCCTGAACTACCAAGCCATGTCTTTGCTAGACCGGAATCAAGCATCACAGGACCAGTTGCTGGCTATCAGCCTTCTTCAGCCTGGATAGCTTGACTCCAGTGGTGTGGAGAGCCTGGGACTCACGTCTGAGCATACCCAGCCCACTCGGGGTGAAAATTGCAAAAAACACAGTTGATGGGCAGAATGCAGAACCATGTCTTACATTCACCCCAGTACAAAGATCTGGGCCTACATCCATCGTTTTTTTGCACTCCACACCACCCTAGGTCAGACAATGGCTATATGCAAATCAGCCTTGACCCTGTGCCTCATGGGAACAGTCCAGCCCGAACTACCAAGCCATGTCTTTCCTAGACCGGAATCAAGCATCCAAGGACCGGTTTATGGCTATCAGCCTTCTTCAGCCTGGATAGCTTGACTCCAGTGGTGTGGAGAGCCTGGTACTCGCGTCTGAGCATACCCAGCCCACTCGGGGTGAAAATTGCAAAAAACACAGTTGATGGACAGAATGCAGAACAATGTCTTACATTCACCCCAGTACAAAGATCTGGGCCTACATCCATCGTTTTTTGCACTCCACACCACCCTAGGTCAGACAATGGCTATATGCAAATCAGCCTTGACCCTGTGCCTCATGGGAACAGTCCAGCCCGAACTACCAAGCCATGTCTTTCCTAGACCGGAATCAAGCATCCAAGGACCGGTTTCTGGCTATCAGCCTTCTTCAGCCTGGATAGCTTGACTCCAGTGGTGTGGAGAGCCTGGGACTCACGTCTGAGCTTACCCAGCCCACTCGGGGTGAAAATTGCAAAAAACACAGTTGATGGACAGAATGCAGAACAATGTCTTACATTCACCCCAGTACAAAGATCTAGGCCTACATCCATCGTTTTTTTGCACTTCACACCACCCTAGGTCAGACAATGGCTATATGCAAATGAGCCTTGACCCTGTGCCTCATGGGAACAGTCCAGCACAAACTACCAAGCCATGTCTTTCCTAGACCGGAATCAAGCATCCAAGGACGGGTTTTTGGCTATCAGCCTTCTTCAGCCTGGATAGCTTGACTCCAGTGGTGTGGAGAGCCTGGGACTCACGTCTGAGCATACCCAGCCCACTCGGGGTGAAAATTGCAAAAAACACAGTTGATGGGCAGAATTCAGAACAATGTCTTACATTCACCCCAGTACAAAGATATGGGCCTACATCCATCGTTTTTTTGCACTCCACACCACCCTAGGTCAGACAATGGCTATATGCAAATCAGCCTTGACCCTGTGCCTCATGGGAACAGTCCAGCTCGAACTACCAAGCCATGTCTTTCCTAGACTGGAATCAAGCATCCAAGGACTGGTTTCTGGCTATCAGCCTTCTTCAGCCTGGATAGCTTGACTCCAGTGGTGTGGAGAGCCTGGGACTCACGTCTGAGCATACCCAGCCCACTCGGGGGTGAAAATTGAAAAAAACACAGTTGATTGACAGAATGCAGAACAATGTCTTACATTCACCCCAGTACAAAGATCTGGGCCTTCATCCATCGTTTTATTGCACTCCACACCACCCTAGGTCAGACAATGGCTATATGCAAATCAGCCTTGACCCTGTGCCTCATGGGAACAGTCCAGCCCGAACTACCAAGCCATGTCTTTCCTAGACCGGAATCAAGCATCCAAGGACCGGTTTCTGGCTATCAGCCTTCTTCAGCCTGGATAGCTTGACTCCAGTGGTGTGGAGAGCCTGGGACTCAAGTCTGAGCATACCCAGCCCACTCGGGGTGAAAATTGCAAAAAACACAGTTGATGGACAGAATGCAGAACAATGTCTTACATTCACCCCAGTACAAAGATCTAGGCCTACATCCATCGTTTTTTTGCACTTCACACCACCCTAGGTCAGACAATGGCTATATGCAAATGAGCCTTGACCCTGTGCCTCATGGGAACAGTCCAGCACAAACTACCAAGCCATGTCTTTCCTAGACCGGAATCAAGCATCCAAGGACGGGTTTTTGGCTATCAGCCTTCTTCAGCCTGGATAGCTTGACTCCAGTGGTGTGGAGAGCCTGGGACTCACGTCTGAGCATACCCAGCCCACTCGGGGTGAAAATTGCAAAAAACACAGTTGATGGGCAGAATTCAGAACAATGTCTTACATTCACCCCAGTACAAAGATATGGGCCTACATCCATCGTTTTTTTGCACTCCACACCACCCTAGGTCAGACAATGGCTATATGCAAATCAGCCTTGACCCTGTGCCTCATGGGAACAGTCCAGCTCGAACTACCAAGCCATGTCTTTCCTAGACTGGAATCAAGCATCCAAGGACTGGTTTCTGGCTATCAGCCTTCTTCAGCCTGGATAGCTTGACTCCAGTGGTGTGGAGAGCCTGGGACTCACGTCTGAGCATACCCAGCCCACTCGGGGGTGAAAATTGCAAAAAACACAGTTGATTGACAGAATGCAGAACAATGTCTTACATTCACCCCAGTACAAAGATCTGGGCCTTCATCCATCGTTTTATTGCACTCCACACCACCCTAGGTCAGACAATGGCTATATGCAAATCAGCCTTGACCCTGTGCCTCATGGGAACAGTCCAGCCCGAACTACCAAGCCATGTCTTTCCTAGACCGGAATCAAGCATCCAAGGACCGGTTTCTGGCTATCAGCCTTCTTCAGCCTGGATAGCTTGACTCCAGTGGTGTGGAGAGCCTGGGACTCAAGTCTGAGCATACCCAGCCCACTCGGGGTGAAAATTGCAAAAAACACAGTTGATGGACAGAATGCAGAACAATGTCTTACATTCACCCCAGTACAAAGATCTGGGCCTTCATCCATCGTTCTTTTGCACTCCACACCACCCTAGGTCAGACAATGGCTATATGCAAATCAGCCTTGACCCTGTGCCTCATGGGAACAGTCCAGCCCGAACTACCAAGCCATGTCTTTCCTAGACCGGAATCAAGCATCCAAGGACCGGTTTCTGGCTATCAGCCTTCTTCAGCCTGGATAGCTTGACTCCAGTGGTGTGGAGAGCCTGGGACTCACGTCTGAGCATACCCAGCCCATTCGGGGTGAAAATTGCAAAAAACACAGTTGATGGACAGAATGCAGAACAATGTCTTACATTCACCCCAGTACAAAGATCTCGGCCTACATCCATCGTTTTTTTGCACTCCACACCATCCTAGGTCAGACAATGGCTATATGCAAATCAGCCTTGACCCAGTGCCTCATGGGAACAGTCCAGCCCGAACTACCAAGCCATGTCTTTCCTAGACCGGAATCAAGCATCCAAGGACCGGTTTCTGGCTATCAGCCTTCTTCAGCCTGGATAGCTTGACTCCAGTGGTGTGGAGAGCCTGGGACTCAAGTCTGAGCATACCCAGCCCACTCGGGGTGAAAATTGCAAAAAACACAGTTGATGGACAGAATGCAGAACAGTGTCTTACATTCACCCCAGTACAAAGATCTGGGCCTTCATCCATCGTTCTTTTCCACTCCACACCACCCTAGGTCAGACAATGGCTATATGCAAATCAGCCTTGACCCTGTGCCTCATGGGAACAGTCCAGCCTGAACTACCAAGCCATGTCTTTCCTAGACCGGAATCAAGCATCCAAGGACCGGTTTCTGGCTATCAGCCTTCTTCAGCCTGGATAGCTTGACTCCAGTGGTGTGGAGAGCCTGGGACTCACGTCTGAGCATACCCAGCCCACTCGGGGTGAAAATTGCAAAAAACACAGTTGATTGACAGAATGCAGAACAATATCTTACATTCACCCCAGTATAAAGATCTGGGCCTACATCCATTGTTTTTTTGCACTCCACACCACCCTAGGTCAGACAATGGCTATATGCAAATCAGCCTTGACCCTGTGCCTCATGGGAACAGTCCAGCCCGAACTACCAAGCCATGTCTTTCCTAGACCGGAATCAAGCATCCAAGGACCGGTTACTGGCTATCAGCCTTCTTCAGCCTGGATAGCTTGACTCCAGTGGTGTGGAGAGCCTGGGACTCAAGTCTGAGCATACCCAGCCCACTCGGGGTGAAAATTGCAAAAAACACAGTTGATGGACAGAATGCAGAACAATGTCTTACATTCACCCCAGTACAAAGATCTGGGCCTTCATCCATCGTTCTTTTGCACTCCACACCACCCTAGGTCAGACAATGGCTTTATGCAAATCAGCCTTGACCCTGTGCCTCATGGGAACAGTCCAGCCCGAACTACCAAGCCATGTCTTTCCTAGACGGGAATCAAGCATCCAAGGACCGGTTTCTGGCTATCAGCCTTCTTCAGCCTGGATAGCTTGACTCCAGTGGTGTGGAGAGCCTGGGACTCACGTCTGAGCATACCCAGCCCACTCGGAGTGAAAATTGCAATAAACACAGTTGATGGACAGAATGCAGAACAATGTCTTACATTCACCCCAGTACAAAGATCTGGGCCTACATCCATCGTTTTTTTGCACTCCACACCACCCTAGGTCAGACAATGGCTATATGCAAATCAGCCTTGACCCTGTGCCTCATGGGAACAGTCCAGCCCGAACTACCAAGCCATGTCTTTCCTAGACCGGAATCAAGCATCCAAGGACCGGTTTCTGGCTATCAGCCTTCTTCAGCCTGGATAGCTTGACTCCAGTGGTGTGGAGAGCCTGGGACTCACGTCTGAGCATACCCAGCCCACTCGGGGAGAAAATTGCAAAAAACAGTTGATGGACAGAATGCAGAACAATATCTTACATTCACCCCAGTGCAAAGATCTGGGCCTACATCCATCGTTCTTTTGCACTCCACACCACCCTAGGTCAGACAATGGCTATATGCAAATCAGCCTTGACCCTTGCCTCATGGGAACAGTCCAGCCTGAGCTACCAAGCTATGACTTTCCTAGACCGGAATCAAGCATCCAAGGACCGGTTTCTGGCTATAAGCCTTCTTCAGCCTGGATAGCTTGACTCCAGTGGTGTGGAGAGCCTGGGACTCACGTCTGAGCATACCCAGCCCACTCGGGGTGAAAATTGCAAAAAACACAGTTGATGGACAGAATGCAGAACAATATCTTACATTCACCCCAGTATAAAGATCTGGGCCTACATCCATCGTTTTTTTGCACTCCACACCACCCTAGGTCAGACAATGGCTATATGCAAATCAGCCTTGACCCTGTGCCTCATGGGAACAGTCCAGCCTGAACTACCAAGCCATGTCTTTCCTAGACCGGAATCAAGCATCCAAGGACCGGTTTCTGGCTATCAGCCTTCTTCATCCTGGATAGCTTGACTCCAGTGGTGTGGAGAGCCTGGGACTCAAGTCTGAGCATACCCAGCCCACTCGGGGTGAAAATTGCAAAAAACACAGTTGATGGACAGAATGCAGAACAATGTCTTACATTCACCCCAGTACAAAGATCTGGGCCTTCATCCATCGTTCTTTTCCACTCCACACCACCCTAGGTCAGACAATGGCTATATGCAAATCAGCCTTGACCCTGTGCCTCATGGGAACAGTCCAGCCTGAACTACCAAGCCATGTCTTTCCTAGACCGGAATCAAGCATCCAAGGACCGGTTTCTGGCTATCAGCCTTCTTCAGCCTGGATAGCTTGACTCCAGTGGTGTGGAGAGCCTGGGACTCACGTCTGAGCATACCCAGCCCACTCGGGGTGAAAATTGCAAAAAACACAGTTGATTGACAGAATGCAGAACAATATCTTACATTCACCCCAGTATAAAGATCTGGGCCTACATCCATTGTTTTTTTGCACTCCACACCACCCTAGGTCAGACAATGGCTATATGCAAATCAGCCTTGACCCTGTGCCTCATGGGAACAGTCCAGCCCGAACTACCAAGCCATGTCTTTCCTAGACCGGAATCAAGCATCCAAGGACCGGTTACTGGCTATCAGCCTTCTTCAGCCTGGATAGCTTGACTCCAGTGGTGTGGAGAGCCTGGGACTCAAGTCTGAGCATACCCAGCCCACTCGGGGTGAAAATTGCAAAAAACACAGTTGATGGACAGAATGCAGAACAATGTCTTACATTCACCCCAGTACAAAGATCTGGGCCTTCATCCATCGTTCTTTTGCACTCCACACCACCCTAGGTCAGACAATGGCTTTATGCAAATCAGCCTTGACCCTGTGCCTCATGGGAACAGTCCAGCCCGAACTACCAAGCCATGTCTTTCCTAGACGGGAATCAAGCATCCAAGGACCGGTTTCTGGCTATCAGCCTTCTTCAGCCTGGATAGCTTGACTCCAGTGGTGTGGAGAGCCTGGGACTTACGTCTGAGCATACCCAGCCCACTCGGAGTGAAAATTGCAATAAACACAGTTGATGGACAGAATGCAGAACAATGTCTTACATTCACCCCAGTACAAAGATCTGGGCCTACATCCATCGTTTTTTTGCACTCCACACCACCCTAGGTCAGACAATGGCTATATGCAAATCAGCCTTGACCCTGTGCCTCATGGGAACAGTCCAGCCCGAACTACCAAGCCATGTCTTTCCTAGACCGGAATCAAGCATCCAAGGACCGGTTTCTGGCTATCAGCCTTCTTCAGCCTGGATAGCTTGACTCCAGTGGTGTGGAGAGCCTGGGACTCACGTCTGAGCATACCCAGCCCACTCGGGGAGAAAATTGCAAAAAACACAGTTGATGGACAGAATGCAGAACAATATCTTACATTCACCCCAGTGCAAAGATCTGGGCCTACATCCATCGTTCTTTTGCACTCCACACCACCCTAGGTCAGACAATGGCTATATGCAAATCAGCCTTGACCCTTGCCTCATGGGAACAGTCCAGCCTGAGCTACCAAGCTATGACTTTCCTAGACCGGAATCAAGCATCCAAGGACCGGTTTCTGGCTATAAGCCTTCTTCAGCCTGGATAGCTTGACTCCAGTGGTGTGGAGAGCCTGGGACTCACGTCTGAGCATACCCAGCCCACTCGGGGTGAAAATTGCAAAAAACACAGTTGATGGACAGAATGCAGAACAATATCTTACATTCACCCCAGTATAAAGATCTGGGCCTACATCCATCGTTTTTTTGCACTCCACACCACCCTAGGTCAGACAATGGCTATATGCAAATCAGCCTTGACCCTGTGCCTCATGGGAACAGTCCAGCCTGAACTACCAAGCCATGTCTTTCCTAGACCGGAATCAAGCATCCAAGGACCGGTTTCTGGCTATCAGCCTTCTTCAGCCTGGATAGCTTGACTCCAGTGGTGTGGAGAGCCTGGGACTCAAGTCTGAGCATACCCAGCCCACTCGGGGTGAAAATTGCAAAAAACACAGTTGATGGACAGAATGCAGAACAATGTCTTACATTCACCCCAGTACAAAGATCTGGGCCTTCATCCATCGTTCTTTTCCACTCCACACCACCCTAGGTCAGACAATGGCTATATGCAAATCAGCCTTGACCCTGTGCCTCATGGGAACAGTCCAGCCTGAACTACCAAGCCATGTCTTTCCTAGACCGGAATCAAGCGTCCAAGGACCGGTTTCTGGCTATCAGCCTTCTTCAGCCTGGATAGCTTGACTCCAGTGGTGTGGAGAGCCTGGGACTCACGTCTGAGCATACCCAGCCCACTCGGGGTGAAAATTGCAAAAAACACAGTTGATTGACAGAATGCAGAACAATATCTTACATTCACCCCAGTATAAAGATCTGGGCCTACATCCATTGTTTTTTTGCACTCCACACCACCCTAGGTCAGACAATGGCTATATGCAAATCAGCCTTGACCCTGTGCCTCATGGGAACAGTCCAGCCCGAACTACCAAGCCATGTCTTTCCTAGACCGGAATCAAGCATCCAAGGACCGGTTACTGGCTATCAGCCTTCTTCAGCCTGGATAGCTTGACTCCAGTGGTGTGGAGAGCCTGGGACTCAAGTCTGAGCATACCCAGCCCACTCGGGGTGAAAATTGCAAAAAACACAGTTGATGGACAGAATGCAGAACAATGTCTTACATTCACCCCAGTACAAAGATCTGGGCCTTCATCCATCGTTCTTTTGCACTCCACACCACCCTAGGTCAGACAATGGCTTTATGCAAATCAGCCTTGACCCTGTGCCTCATGGGAACAGTCCAGCCCGAACTACCAAGCCATGTCTTTCCTAGACGGGAATCAAGCATCCAAGGACCGGTTTCTGGCTATCAGCCTTCTTCAGCCTGGATAGCTTGACTCCAGTGGTGTGGAGAGCCTGGGACTCACGTCTGAGCATACCCAGCCCACTCGGAGTGAAAATTGCAATAAACACAGTTGATGGACAGAATGCAGAACAATGTCTTACATTCACCCCAGTACAAAGATCTGGGCCTACATCCATCGTTTTTTTGCACTCCACACCACCCTAGGTCAGACAATGGCTATATGCAAATCAGCCTTGACCCTGTGCCTCATGGGAACAGTCCAGCCCGAACTACCAAGCCATGTCTTTCCTAGACCGGAATCAAGCATCCAAGGACCGGTTTCTGGCTATCAGCCTTCTTCAGCCTGGATAGCTTGACTCCAGTGGTGTGGAGAGCCTGGGACTCACGTCTGAGCATACCCAGCCCACTCGGGGAGAAAATTGCAAAAAACACAGTTGATGGACAGAATGCAGAACAATATATTACATTCACCCCAGTGCAAAGATCTGGGCCTACATCCATCGTTCTTTTGCACTCCACACCACCCTAGGTCAGACAATGGCTATATGCAAATCAGCCTTGACCCTTGCCTCATGGGAACAGTCCAGCCTGAGCTACCAAGCTATGACTTTCCTAGACCTTCTGGTCAGTATTCCCCGAGTAACTTCATTTTGTCGGCGTCCGTAGGCCGGGGAAGTTTGAGAGGCTCACCTGCATCTAAGTTTCCATCTCCTCGCACTCGGCGAGGCCAGACAGTCTAGCTGGGTCCGTCATCTTGGGTTGGGCTGTGAGGCGAGGCACTCCGCGGCCATCTTGCGTAAGGCAAGAGGCTAGTAGGCGGTCCTCCGCACTCTGAGGTGCTACATAAGGATCTTTGAGGTAAGGTCAGTTAGAACCTTGCTCTTAGCGCATTAGCTGCTGCGCCTTTTATTCATAATTTTAAGGTGTTTTTTGTGCTTTTATCTTGCGGCGCTTAAAGCTACTTATTAGCGCTTTATTGCTCATCTTGCTAGCGCTTTAAAAAACTCTCCCTTGTTAGCGCTTCTGGTCAGTATTCCCCGAGTAACTTCATTTTGTCGGCGTCCGTAGGCCGGGGAAGTTTGAGAGGCTCACCTGCATCTAAGTTTCCATCTCCTCGCACTCGGCGAGGCCAGACAGTCTAGCTGGGTCCGTCATCTTGGGTTGGGCTGTGAGGCGAGGCACTCCGCGGCCATCTTGCGTAAGGCAAGAGGCTAGTAGGCGGTCCTCCGCTCAGCGTAATAGTACTTTAAGATGGATGGATCGACGCGCAGCGCTCGCGCGCAGCGGGCGCATCGTAGGCGCGCCGGAGGTGCGCCAGAGGTAAGCCCGTTTGCGCCCGTTCGCGCAACGGACGCGCTTAGGGCCGCTACCTCTGGCCCCTCTAGTTCAAACCGCATAGCTTACACTCGGAGTGAGCTCTTCGACCTTAGACCTGGTCAGGACCCGGTCAGACCTTCCACCTCCAAGCCAATTACCTGTGGTTTGCTTAATGTCAGATCCCTCTGCAAGCACCACACGGAAATAGCCTTCCTCATTGAGTCTGAACAGCTCGATGTCCTCTTTCTCACAGAAACGTGGACTCGGGAGGACTGTGAGGTCGAGCTGGGCTTAGCCTGCCCATCAGGCTATAAAATCAGCCATTCACCGCGCCCACTCAACCGAGGAGGGGGTATCGGATACATTCATAGAGACTCGCTTTCCCTCTCCCAGTTAAAAATTCGCGAGGTACCGGGATTTGAACTGATGGGTTTCTCAGTCAAACAGCAGGAGTCGTTTTGCTGCTCGGGTGTCCTCTGTTACCGTCCCCCGGGACCAGCACCATCCATTGCTCTTCTCATTGACCTGATTTATGAACTTGCCAGCTCCCACTCCAGGTTATTAGTCCTTGGAGATTTCAATCTGTGGGCAGGCAGCTCGCTGGACAATGCTTTTTTCTCTCTTAGCCAAGCTTGTACAGATCTCAACTTAGTACAGCTGGTGAACGCCTCCACGCATCAGAAAGGCCACATTTTGGACCTGGTGTTTGCGGATCCTCAATGGGCATCACTTGTGGATATTAAGTGCCAATATTGGACGGACCATTTTCTAATTAGGTTTTCCCTTTGGTCGGAGGACCCTACTTCGCGTAAGGCTGGACTACCTCTAGCTAAGCTAGAGAGACCTTGGTCCCGCATTCTAAATACGGTTCCATTGCCGAACATCCTGACGAGGATTTCAAACTTGGCAATACAGTCGAAGAAAGTTATACCCTCTTCTGTCAGTCTATAGCTAGCTCGATGGATAAGTTAGCGCCCCTTCGGAAGTCGCGAGGGAGGGTGAACCGAGCTAGTCCTTGGTACACGAGCGAACTTCGCCAGCTCAAACTTGACTGCAAACGTGCGGAAAGGGTCTGGAGGAAACAGTACCTTGACTCTGAGAAAACCGCATTTAGGTCTGCTATGCACAAATATAAAGCTCAAATTAAGATAGCGAAAGCGACCTTTCTTGAACTCACTCTGAATCAGGCCCCAAACAAGGCTCAGGCCCTTTTTAAAATCGTTAAGGACCTGGCTCACCCCACGTGCGTGGCCAGTGCTGTTCCTTCGTCGCAGGCTCTTTGTGACTCTCTGGCGGATGCCTTTGAGGAAAAAATCCGTAAAATTCTAGCTGGCCTGCAGGACCCACGGAATTCCACCACTGAGGCGGGAGCTCCGGAGGAGTTGGCCAGTCGACCCCTGCAGAGGGCTATTAATCTCTGTCAGGAAGCTCCGGTCATGCCCTCCAGTCGACCCCGACCAGATGAGCAGCCTCCCAGCTTGGGAGCTCCGGCGGCGGAAGCCAGTCGACCCCTGCTGAGTAGCCCTCCTCTCTTTTGTTTGGATCAGGCCCTCAGCTTGGGAGCTCCGGCGACTGCGGCCAGTCGACCCCTGCTGAACTGTTCTCCCCTCGCTGCCCCCGATTCGGCTCCCTGCTTGGGAGCTCTGGCAATTGTAGCCAGTCGACCTCAGCAGGGTAGCCTTCTTCTTCCTCCTGTGGAGCCGACTCTTAGTCTGGGAGCTCCGGCGAGCGAGGCCAGTCGACCCCAGCTGAGTGGCCCCTCTGTCTCCACTTTGGATCAGGCCCTCTGCTTGGGAGCTCCGGAGACCGTAGCCAGTCGACCCCAGCAGAGGAGTCCCTTTTCTTCTTCCTTGGAGCCGACTCTCAGTTTGGGAGCTCCGGCGAGCGAGGCCAGTCGACCCCTGCTGAGTGGCCCCTCTGTCTCCTCTTTGGATCAGGCCCTCTGCTTGGGAGCCCCGGAGACCGTAGCCAGTCGACCCCAGCAGAGGAGTCCCTTTTCTTCTTCCTTGGAGCCGACTTTCAGTTTGGGAGCTCCGGCGAGTGAGGCCAGTCGACCCCTGCTGAGTAGTTTCCCCCTTCCATCCCTGAAGGAGTTCGGCGACCTAGCCTTGACGATTTCTTCTGGTTCGCCTTTGGATCCTCTCCCTCCAAGACTATGGAAAGTGTTTCAAGAGGACCTCTTCCAACCCCTGCACGCTATCTGCTGTCAGTCATTTGAGACAGCTACTGTCCCAAGCTGCTGGAAGAAGGCAGTGGTATCCCCGCTGTTAAAAAAACCTACGCTCGACCCTGCCTGCCTCTCTAACTACCGGCCAATCTCCCTGCTTCCTTTTCCGGTTAAAATTATGGAAAAGTTGGTCACCCGCGCTCTGTCCAGTTTTCTAGAAGGGAACAGCTGGTTGGATGAGACGCAATTTGGCTTCCGCCCAGCGCATGGGACGGAATCCGCGTTGGTGACCGTGCTAGACAATCTGCGGGCGCGAGTCGACAGTGGTCGGGCAGCATTTTTGGTGTTGCTCGACATGTCGGCCGCGTTCGACACGGTCAGCCATCCCACCCTGATTTCTAGGCTGGAGGAGTGCGGGGTCAGTGACAAAGCCAGGGACTGGTTAATCTCCTATTTGGACTGCCGTCAGCAACGGGTCTCGTTACCCCCCTTCAGTTCAGAGGAGCGGAGAGTGGGACAAGGAGTACCTCAGGGCTCGGCCATCAGCCCCATACTCTTTAATGTCTACCTCCGCCCCCTAGTCCAGCTCATCAAAACCTTTGGTATCTCCGCATTCAATTATGCGGATGATACCCAGCTGGTCTTTTCTCTGGAGGGACAGGACGCAGTCTCATTGGAGACCTTTCACCGGTGCATGCAGGCGACAGCGGAATGGCTCCGGTTGAACTCGCTACAGTTCAACGGAACGAAGACGGAGGTCTTACACTGTTCCGCGGATCGGGTTCCTCGCGATCTACCAGTGGACTTTTGGCCTCCGTCCTTCTCAGAGACAGTGTCTGCGGCACAATCAGCGCGCAATTTGGGCGTCACTTTTGGGCCCAACCTGCAGCTGGATCTACATGTGAATAAGATCTCTTCAACATGTATGATGTTGATCCGCATGCTGCGTAAGGTCCTTCCTCTCCTCCCTGTGCAAGCCAGACCAGAAGTAGTGCGTTGTACCATCCTAAGTCGACTTGACTATTGTAACGCACTACTTCTGGAGGCCCCGGTAACACTCCTGGGCAAGTTGCAAAGGGTGCAAAATATTGCTGCTAAACTCGCCCTTTCTCGCCCCTACCACAGCTCTTCCACGGCAGCACTGCGAGAACTCCATTGGCTGCCAGTTCATCTACGAGTGCGCTACAAAGCAGCGTGTATTGTGTTTAGGGCTGTTCATGATCTGGGCCCCATTCCTTTGCGGCGAATGTTTGCCTGGTATTGTCCAGCTTGAGCTTTACGCTCCTCGTCATCCAGGCTACTGGTAGTCCCGCGATTCCAGAGAGTGAGGATGGGGGGCCGCTCCTTTAGAGTAGCGGCATCCAAACTCTGGAACTCTCTGCCTTTATCCTTGAGAAGCCTTGGAGATTTCTTACCTTTCAGAAAGGCTCTAAAAACTTATCTTTTTCCCAGGATAGGCTGAGCTATTGCTTTCTCACTGAGTACGGGTTAAGCGCCAGGATGCCCTTTGTGGTGACAGGTTGCGCTATACAAGTATGCCACAATACACAATACAATAGACCGGAATCAAGCATCCAAGGACCGGTTTCTGGCTATAAGCCTTCTTCAGCCTGGATAGCTTGACTCCAGTGGTGTGGAGAGCCTGGGACTCACGTCTGAGCATACCCAGCCCACTCGGGGTGAAAATTGCAAAAAACACAGTTGATGGACAGAATGCTGAACAATATCTTACATTCACCCCAGTATAAAGATCTGGGCCTACATCCATCGTTTTTTTGCACTCCACACCACCCTAGGTCAGACAATGGCTATATGCAAATCAGCCTTGACCCTGTGCCTCATGGGAACAGTCCAGCCTGAACTACCAAGCCATGTCTTTCCTAGACCGGAATCAAGCATCCAAGGACCGGTTTCTGGCTATCAGCCTTCTTCAGCCTGGATAGCTTGACTCCAGTGGTGTGGAGAGCCTGGGACTCACGTCTGAGCATACCCAACCCACTCTGGGTGAAAATTGCAAAAAACACAGTTGATAGACAGAATGCAGAACAATATCTTACATTCACCCCAGTACAAAGGTCTGGGCCTACACCATCGTTTTTTTGCACTCCACACCACCCTAGGTCAGACAATGGTTATATGCAAATCAGCCTTGACCCTGTGCCTCATGGGAACAGTCCAGCCTGAACTACCAAGCCATGTCTTTCCTTTTATATTTTATACACAACTCGGACTCAAAAATGGGTTCCAGGCATACTTAACGGAGGTGTCAAGATCTTCACACCGTTTTTTTTTTTTTACACGCCTGAGGTTGGGGACCGCCCATCATTTAGTATCCTTCCAAGAAATGGGAGAAAGGTCTTCTATGAAATGTCCCTGTGACAATACTTCCAACCAGAGTTGTTGCCATTTTTTTATATTTTGTAAATTGTATTCCTCCTGTAGGAAATTTTATCTGAAGTCTATTTTTTTTAAATATAATGTACGTAAAACAGTGGATGCAATGAATTTATTGTGGGCTCTTAAGAATACAGATATTTGTTTCCGGGTCGCCTTATTTATATTAAAATGTAGAGCAGCCAGGAAATCAATAGTTTTGTAACAACTTGCAACTGGTATTCTAGGAAAAGTATACGCTAGTTTACATCCATGTGTATATAGTTGGGGTATTAAGTCGAGTTTTTGACTCCAACATTATAGCGAATATCGGCTTTCACTTGCCTTTGTCATTTTGCATGAGAAAATAAATATGCATATCATGCGTCGTACTGTTATACATTTTAGCTCTCTTTATGCACACGTCACTTTAGAAAAATTCTTGGTAAACATTTTTAGCTAGGATACTGTGTTAGTACAATGTTTTAATGAAATAGTTGCTATCCATCTTTTCATTTTTTAAATATTTATTAATAATGTTTCCCTTCAAGTGCTATCAATTGCTTGGAAATGAATACTTAGATAAATATGCCATTAGTAAATAATAATAATTTTGTATTCTACGATTTTATGTAATTGCATGTATACCTTTATTTGTTTATTGTCTCTTTTATGGTTGTACTATGCAAACCGAATAAAGCTTTCTGAACCTGAACCTGAATTCTTCATAAAAACGGTAAACAATATGCAAAATTCACAAAGTCCACGCGAAAATCATGAGTTTCACAGTGAATTTCATTGCCAACGCCCCATTTCATCGTACTGTTGCTGAGTCAGTTGTAACAAAATCTTACATGAGGTATGCAGTCACATGAAAAATATGCGTGAGTTACCGGTGAATTAAATCACTTCATGCAATGTGAGATTGATTATGTATGTCTTTCATCCAGGGCACAAGTTAAAAAAAGAGGTTAGGGGACAAACCAAGTTAGGCAAGATGCAATTTACATCATGGAGCATGACATCATGACGCATGACATCGAACATGTCATCAAAGGAAAGACATCACAACCCATGACTACACAGGAAGAGACATCACAAGAAGTGACATCAGATCTTAAAACCTCAAACAATAGTTGGAAAATGTGTACCGCAGCCCATACATTTATTTGTAACAACTCTGACACTAAGAAATTGGGTGCACGGCGAAATGCAGCAGTAAACCTGTTCTGTTTAATTGGTTACAAAGTCTGCATTTTAAAATATCCTATCGGGTAATGCACCTGCTGCAGAGATCTTAGGATGGCCATTAAATTCCAGGCAATAATAATAATGGTAAGATAACTCTGGAAGTTAATGCCTTTGCTGGCGAGATCTGTGTTTTTGCTAGCCCCAGTTGTGAATCAAAAAGCATGGAAGGTTAATGTGTCTCCTGCAAAGCACATTATATAACATGCAGATGACAGATTTTTATTTTACATGAGTTCTGTTGTTTTTTTTCACCCCTACCTACCTTTCTTGCTTTCTTGCATGTTAATTATTTTATATGCCTGCTACTGACTTATCTGCCTGCTACTGACGGTTTTGTTTCCTGTTTCTTTTTCTGTTTTTTGTCTTTTTCTGTTTTATGGTTGTTGTGTTGGTCCTTTGATAATTTTTCATAATTTAGTTTTTATTGTTTTTTTGGTCAGCAAGAGCTCTATAATGGCAGAGATAGACCACGAAGGGGCAGTACTGTCGCTACTTCCACAGAACGCGGAACCTGTATTTAACAGGGACATGGCAGACCCAATATTTAGAGAAATTTCCAATGGTTTTACATGTTTCTCACACTTATGCACTCACATAGGTTTCTCTTGTGAGTGTTAGATGTGCCGATGGCTTGCAAATATTTTACAAGAGCACACCTTGGTCACCTGTTTTATCTCAAGTAATCTGAAACCATGTTTCCCTGATAACTTGCAAGTATTTTGTACATGAGCGCATAACTTGCCTAAGTTTTTCTTTAGAATGACCCAACACAAATTAATTTCTATAGAAAATACCCATGAAAGTCACATTTCCCACACAAAAGCCCTAAAGTTATTTTTTCTCGCAGCTCACCCATTTTTCTCCATGAGCCTTCCGCCTAAACTTGGGAACTACTCAGAGTTCTCTCCTTCTATTTTGCATAATTTATGCATAACTCTATGCCTGCAAGGGTATTGTTTTTACTTATACTGGGTGCTCCCTTGTGACAGGACAAAGCTAAACCTCTCTGAAGAGCTGTAATGACAGCAAAACACGTGTCAGGGGTTGCTTTTATTAATTTCAGGTTGGCTTGGATGGTATTTTACCAATTCAAAGCTGTAATATTGTGCCTGGAGTGATAAATGGCTTTTGTCATTTTACAGCTCGGAGTGGATAGCACTTTGCTAATCCTATGCTTAAAGACCTTGCTGTACAAATGGCAAAAGATTGTGTCCATTTCTATCTCGGCGTGGATAGCACTGTGCTAATCCTATGCTTAAAAACTTTGATAGACAAGCAGACATTTGAGGTGAGCAAATGTTGAGTGTCGCTGGTGTTGAGGGTGCTCTATACAGGAGCTGCCTTCCACCTAAACTTGGGAACTATCCAGAGTTCTCTCCTTCTGGTTTGCATAATTTATGCGTCACTCTATGCCTGCAAGGGTATATATATATATATGTATATATATATATATATATATATATATATATATATATATATATATATATATATATATATATATATATATATATATATATATATATATATATATATATATATATATATATATATACATTACCTACTGGCGATAGCCAGTAGGTATATATAGTTAGGATTTTTTTCCTATGGGACTTTTGAAAATTCTATGTCTAATAACTTTGGCGTTTGTGGACGGAATCGGCTGAAATTTTCAGGAAAATGGCACATTTTGTTTCTGAGCAGCTCCTGAAAATTTGGGGGGGGTTCGTCAAGGGGGGGCCGAGAAAAAAGGGGGGTCCCAAAACGCGTTTTTCCCATGTTAATTTCCATAGGGCGGTTGGACTCACTTTTAGCCCGAACGGCTGAATGGATTTCCACGAAACTTGGCAAAATTGTAGGGACTGTTAGCCCGATGTGCCTTTGCTAGGTCTCAATATATGTGCTTCAGTGGATTTTGAGAAATTAACGTTTAAAACAAGATATATATCTGTAACAGCGCTCCGGGCAGCGCTCCGGTTCGCGAACTTTTCGCGTATCGGAACTTTGCGAAGCGAAGCTGATTGGCTCTCCGGTGTCTGTCAACATTCTAAACAGTCCGGAGCGGCCGCCATCTTGTCTCTCGGTAGGATCGAGAGACAAGAGGAGGCAAAAAAAAAGGGGGAAATGAAGGAAAGGGGGCGAGGTAGACCCCTTGTGACCCCCTAGGATTGATGAGGGGGATATTATAGAGTCACGCGGGGCACAAAAAAAAATAAAAAAAAATCCGATTTTTTCGCCGTAGAGACGCGTCCCGGTTCGCGAACCGGGCAGCTAACCGGGCAGCTAACCGGGAAGCTAACCGGCAGTGTAACGGGAGTCTGAGGAGTAGCTGATTGGCTGTCAACATTGTAAACAGTCCGGAGCGGCCGCCATCTTGTCTCTATATAGTTAGGATTTTTTCTCTATGGAACTTTTGAAAATTCTATGTCTAATAACTTTGGCGTTTGTGGACGGAATTGGCTGAAATTTTCAGGAAAATGGCACATTTTGTTTCTGAGCAGCCCCTGAAAATTTGGGGGGGGGTCGTCAAGGGGGGGCCGAGAAAAAAGGAGGGTCCCAAAACGCGTTTTTCCCATTCATTTTTCCATAGGGCGGTTGGCCTCACTTTTAGCTCAAACAGCTGAATGGATTTGCACGAAACTTGGCAAAATTGTAGGGACTGTTAGCCCGATGTGCCTTTGCTAGGTCTCAATATATGTGCTCCCGTGGATTTTGAGTAATTTAGGTTCAAAAAAAGATATATATCTGGGCGGAGCCTAACCTCACATCTGATCTGATTGGCTGTCAGCACTTCATCCAAGAAGTGTTGGCAGCCATCTTGGGACCAATATACATGATAGCACCTCATTAAAAAGCATTGTAGTTAATAGAGGGTTTTAGGACTTTAGTTACATTATAAAACGTTTGTGATATGTGCACGTGTGGATTTTGTCTCATTAAGGTTAAAAAAAATATATATATCTTTAAGCGTCAAGGGGGGGCCGAGAAAAAAGGAGGGTCCCAAAACGCGTTTTTCCCATTCATTTTTCCATAGGGCGGTTGGCCTCACTTTTAGCTCAAACAGCTGAATGGATTTGCACGAAACTTGGCAAAATTGTAGGGACTGTTAGCCCGATGTGCCTTTGCTAGGTCTCAATATATGTGCTCCCGTGGATTTTGAGTAATTTAGGTTCAAAAAAAGATATATATCTGGGCGGAGCCTAACCACACATCTGATCTGATTGGCTGTCAGCACTTCATCCAAGAAGTGTTGGCAGCCATCTTGGGACCAATATACATGATAGCACCTCATTAAAAAGCATTGTAGTTAATAGAGGGTTTTAGGACTTTAGTTACATTATAAAACGTTTGTGATATGTGCACGTGTGGATTTTGTCTCATTAAGGTTAAAAAAAATATATATATCTTTAAGCGTGTTCTGGCGCGCTTACGTTTTGGGTTTGGTTTGCGCTGCAGAGACGATACGTCACGGTTATGCGATGCATCATGAGGCGTCTCACGGGCTACGTGATACGTCACTTAATAAAGAATATATTTTACAGCTATAGATATTAGCTTTTAAAAAACCAATGAAATTCACAGAAAAAACCATAGGTTATAGACCATATATAGTTAGGAATTTGCATTTACAAAACCTTGAAAATTCACTGAAAATACCATAGGTTATAGACCATATATAGTTAGGGATTAGCATTTAAAAAACCTTATTTTATTTGCACAAAACCATTGAAATTCCATATATAGTTAGTTGCACTAACTATATATCGCGGACCCGCAATCCACTGCTAATGATGTCACATATTACATCATTCATGACATGGTCAGTGACATCACTGATGACATCAGTGATGACATCTCAAATGACATCACTGATGACATCACTGATGACAACACCCAGTGACTGTATGTTTCTGTAAAGTTAAAATATGTCTTACATATTGAAGAATGAGTGGATGTATAAGTGTCTGGATGAAGGATTTAGTAGGTGCATGACTGACTGTATGAGAGAATGATTAAATGTGTCTCACTGAGTGCATGGGTTAGTGATTAAAGTGTCTTAATTTGGCAATCATTATTTATGTTCTTCTGTAAACTGCTGCATGTTTAAATCAGTAGCTATATCAGTAACTATATGGGTTATTGAATGGTTGCCCAAGTATTTGTATGGGAGACTGAGTATGTGTGTGGGTGGCTGGGAGGTGTATAACTCTGTGCATAGATGTGTGAGCAATTGATTCCCTAGGTGTATGGGTTCAAAAGTGCATGTAGAAACAGCTGTATGGACAGTTGACTGTGTGCATGAGTGTATTGGTGAGTGAATGGATATCTCAGTTCTACATGTCAAAGTAAGAACATATGTAAAACACACTCCATGTGAGAGTTGACATATATAAATAACTGAACATAAGAGCCAGTGAATGTGAGAGTGGCTGTATGAATCATTGTGAACTTGTATCAAGGATTGTATAAGAGAGTAAATATGTGTTAGTATATGTTTGAATAAGTAAGGTGTGTATAACTGTATAGTTGAGGAAATGGAGGTGTGATTGATTCTTTGCATGACTGACTAGGTGTGTGAGTAACTCCATGGATGAGTGACAGTCTGTGAGTGCCTGTTTACACTGAGTGTATCTAAGGTTATATTAGAGTCTGAAGATGTATTATCACATAAATGATATCATCAGTGATGTAATCAGTAATGTTAAATGAGATGTCAGTGATGTCATCAGTGATGTCATTTGAGATGTCATCACTGATGTCATCAGTGATGTCACTGACCATGTCATGAATGATGTAATATGTGACATCATTAGCAGTGGATTGCGGGTCCGCGATATATAGTTAGTGCAACTAACTATATATGGAATTTCAATGGTTTTGTGCAAATAAAATAAGGTTTTTTAAATGCTAATCCCTAACTATATATGGTCTATAACCTATGGTATTTTCAGTGAATATATATATACATATGTATATATATATATATTTATATATATATATATAGATATATCACCAAGAAAATCTTCCCAATCAAACGCCGCTTCATCACAAGGGACGCCATGGAAGAACGTCTTTTTCAAAATACACCTTAACTTCTCCCAGTGTAGTGAAGAAGTACGAAGCCTTGTGCGGTTTTTCAAATCTTTATTCAGCCATCAAAAAGTTCATACACGTTTCGATTGCTCGCGCACTCTTGTTCACTGATAATTTGTTTAGTGAAATGCGGCCATTTTTAAAATCATATCACACGTGATGCAATTAAAACTACAGTGCATTCAAAGACAGACTTGTAGTTTATACAAAACCTTCAACATGACTGTTTGTTAGCGCGATTGCATTTAGTCCCATTGTTCCGTAATGAACCAATATTATTGCAGAGCTTTTTTTCAACAACATGCTGTATTTGAGCAATGTTGCTGATACCATTAGTAAAAACATAATTTATACTTTACCTAAAGATTTTCTGATACCGCCAAAGTGGGCATACACCACCTTACATGAATCGTCATGTGAAACAGATGCTTCTTTCACATTTACTGTTACCAGGATAAAGAATGGTCAATATTACATTTCACATTGTCCCCCAGTGGGCATAATTATTCACGCATGCCAATTCCGCCCCAGTGGGCAAACAGTCATAAAACAATCATTAAAACACACCATTTGTTCCCCAAGTCTGTGAATTTAGTTGCTCTACTCAACATTTTAAACTGCATTTAATCACCCCAAGTGAGTATATAAATCTTCCTCCATGTTTAAACCTTCAGGTTGTTTTGAGTTGAATTCAACTATGTAACATGATTCCAACGTTCTGAGTTGTCTATCACGATTCCCACCTCTCACATTCTTTTCTACGGCATCGATTACACAGTATGTTAATCCTCTTACATCTTTTCCATGGAACCTCTCAAAGTGCCTAGCCACTGGGAAGGCACGATCGCCATGTTTGATGGACCTCTGATGCTGGAGGATACGCTTATGTACTTCTAGGATAGTGCTGCCTACGTACCTTAGGCCACAAGGGTATATATTGAGAATAATAGAATAGAGATAAAACTTTACCGCAAGGAAACTGCAGGCAACTCAACCTTACATAACGGTAGTGCCCATCCGAGACATCTTATAAATAGCATTCCCTATCTGGAAATGCTGAGATTGAGGAGGGTAAACAGCAATCAAAAGACACTAAAAGATACCCAGTGAGAATCCAAAACTAGATTTCTAGCACAAGGTTATTCACTCAAAACGATTGAAGGGGTAATAACAAAATCCATGATTCCAGAGAGATTAGAATTAATCAAACCCAAGCCTGTGAGATGTGTGGGAAAACATCAATGTCCACAAACAAACAATATCCTTGAAAATGTAATTAAGCCTGAGGAGTTTCGAATAATCATGGAATGTAGTAAACAACACAGAGAATTAGGCAATATCATCACACGTAATTGGCCACTGGTTTTGATTGATCCAGTGATAGGGCATACATTGTCACATAAAATATCTATCACACACAAAAGTACTAGATCTATGAGGGACAAATTAATGAAGACAAGTCCTGAAGTATTGAAAATTGTGGTTGGTTGAAATCTCATAAAGGATTTTATAGGTGTAAAACATGCAAAGCATGTAAATTGGGTATAAATAAAACCTCATATACAACACCATTTAGCCATGAGGAGATTAAGATCAACAAACTGCTCACTTGCAAGACAGAGTATGTTATATATGTCCTGATGTGTCCATATGGGCTGCAATACATAGGAAGCACAAAGCTGCAAGGCCACAAACGTATATTACAACACATCAGGGCAATAACCAACCAAGATAATACATACCCCGTGGCAAGACATTTCAGGGAATACCATAACTCTAAGAGCCAAGATCTAAAATATTATCTAATCGACTCAGTGCCCCGAGTAGACAAGGTGGCACCAGAGAGGCTAAACTAAGAAGGTTGGAGACAAGGTATATCCTTGAAATGGACTCCAAATCCCCGGGTGGGCTGAACAATACTGAGGATTTGTACACCTGCCTATAAAACCCAAAGTCCAAAATGACAAACAATAAACAATAATTGGTATACTCGAACATGGATTTTGAATATAGTGGTTTTTATGTATTTTGCACAGTATGTTCTTCAGATATTTATATATTTATTTATTCTTATTTATGTATTTATTATCTAATATTTGAAACATATGTGACTCAATTTACATGATTTCAGGCTGCTATATGTATATTTACATTTGAATTTATACACATATTAAGATTCAACAAAGAGTTGAGGAGAATGAATCTAAGAATTTAATATGTTTTGCAATTTACTCCAGAGATATAAGAATTGTGTTACTGAATCCTATAAAATGTCATGTTATTAGTTACTGATGATATTAGAAAGGGCAAACAAGGTTGAAACAACATTTAATTCTAACAAAATAAAAAATGGAAAAATTACTTAAGAAGGAAAGAAAAATAGGTTTAAGAATTTCACTGAGCATCGGCACTTTATTTGCACCTTTTTGCACATCAGGATTGGTTATAAAGTATAAAAACTTGAGAGATTTATCTGACTTATAGTATAACTTACTTTGAAGAAATTGTTCTATATTTAGATACTGTATTTTGCACAAATAATTGAATAAGAATGGAATTTTCCAACAATTGACGTCCTGCATTTAAGCAAACATTTAGTCAATAACGTATGAAACATCAGACTTATTTTGATAACATTGAAGTACCATGCCCCATATTAATTGAGTATGTAATTAAAGTAGACATGCAGTTTTTATAGGGGGCTGATTCTGCTTGACAAATGTGTTTACATGTTTTTATATTGAATCCTTCTCTCCGTATTTTAGCATTGAAGGAGATTCATTTATATTAAAACTAATGTTTGACAGATCAATGGTACATATTTTATAAAATATAATACATGATTGGTAATTATATTCAAGCAATTATTCAATGACAAATGAAACTTTGTAGTATTTTTACCATGTCCATGATCATGTGCAAATCTGAACAAATCACGTAGCACTATGTCACTTTAAAAATGTAAAGCATGACTACAACTTTACCACGTATACATATATCGGTTGTCTTTTTGTACACGGAGGTCTTTATATCTAATGGCATCATGTCCACTAGACTTTACCGTAAGCCCACTGCGGGTAATTCACTGTTGCATGCATCTAGCCACCATCCTCAGCACTTGATCCACAGCATCCCCTATGGGGAGATGCTCAGGATCAAGCGCATATGCAGAAGTGAAGATGAATGCAAGCTTGCCCAGGAGGTATGTAAAAAGAGATTCCTTTTGAGAGGTTACAATGCATCAATTATAGATAAGGCCATTAATAAAACCAGAGACCTTAGTAGGGAACAGGCATTAACCCCAAAGGAGGTAATTCCAAGCAGGGTTGAACCCCAGACCTCCAAGGCCAGAGTCATCTTGACCTTTAATAGACAACATGGTGCTATCAGAAAAATCTTTAAGCGACATTGGGGTTTACTCCTAAGGGACCCAATAATTGGGGGTGATCTGATTCAGTACAATCGGTTGCCACAATTGACCTTTAGAAAAGCAAGGTCCATGGGGAATTGCCTCGTGAAAAGCAACCCTGAGATCAGATCACCTTCCAATTGGTTATCCAAACAAAAGGGGTTTTTCAAATGTCTAATTTGCAAAGCATGCAAGCACGCAAAAAATGTAAAAACTTATAACTCCCTGTTTTTACCTCGACCAGTTAAAATAAGAAAAAGAATTACCTGCAAAACAGAATATGTTGTATATGTTTTAGAATGTCCATGTGCACTACGATACGTGGGCAGTACAAAACTGCCCATGCACAGAAGAGTTCTTCAGCATATTCGTGCAATTGTTAATAAAGATCAAGCATATCCAGTTGCGAGGCACTTCGAGGTAGTCCATGACAGCAACCCGACCCTTCTAAATTACTTTGCCATTGATTGTATACCATTGTCCCGTAGAGGGGGCAATCGGGAAAGTGCACTTCGCACACTTGAGACCAAATACATTTTAGAGCTAAATACTAAATCCCCTTTTGGAATGAATGCAACGGAGGATCTATATACATGTTTATGAATTGTTTACCACCAAAGTGTGATTGATGTTTTTAGCTCATATGAACTTTGACCGCGTAGTATTTGTTCTCCATTTAGAAATTTTGATGAAACCGTGCACTTGAGTATTTTAATTTGATGATTTAATTTTTTTATTCACTTGGGTGTCATTTAAAATTATTTAGTATGTATTTGTTTATTCAGCTAAATCCTCCCATTGCCTTAGGCTTAGTGGGCTCTTTTGCTAATAGTTCGGCCATTGCACTTTTCTGTTAAGCTACTTTTGGCCAGCTGTGCTTGCCCCCTTGGGCACTATTGAGAAACTTTGAAAGGGTGGACTGTACACAAAATTCGGTGATAGCAGCATCTATACCCTTACACCTAATAACATTGTAACCATGGTATAGAGTGAGTAAATGGGAATTTGTTGAAAGACGCCATTAATGATGGACGTCTCAGACATTGAGATCTCTCTGATATCTAGGTATACAGATTTGAGGTTCTATATGCCACATTTCACCTAGCCTTACCGCCTCTCAATGATGGAATTAATGTGTGTTTATTTATTAATTTTATAAATATTTCTATTCAAATATTTATTTTTTAAACACAGATATATATTTATGAATTTATATCCATTTACCGTGGTTATTTATTGTAAATATCAAATTATTGGCAAATATTTGTTTATGCTGCTACACCATGTCGAAAAAAATAAAATCGAATGTATTTTTATTATGCATTTTTTGCCGAGATCTAATGTGTATAGTCTGTCTTCCATCACTATGTTTGACATGACACAGCTGTTTGCACTTTTAATAACATTAGCACTTTAAAAGGGCATTTCATTAAACAAAACGCGTCATCTGATCATGGTCCAGGTGGGACCGAAACGCGTCATGGCGGCTTTGATGAAGGGTGTTTGGAAATAAACTGGCACAAAGAACTTTTGGGTCCGCGTGTTCATCTGCTTGCTGGAAAAGCTCTTTTGGTGAAGTACGAAAATATATATACATATATATATATATATATATATATATATATATATTTGTGACATATATATCATATATACTACCTACTGGTGGTCACCAGTAGGTAGTTATAGTTAGGACCAAAGTTTCCATAGGAAAAGCGTTTTTGTTTTGCCAATAAGTTTGGTGCCACTTGAGAAATCTTCACAAACTTTTCAAAAACTTCCCCTTTTAGGTTCAGCTGCTGTGCTGTGCTGAAAGTTTCAGGTTTATCCATCAAGCGGAAGACGAGACAAAAGGGGGGCCCCAAAATGCCTTTTCCTCATGTTATCTCTATGGGGCTTCTTCATTTTTTAACACAACTACTGCCCGGACCACGGAACAGAATTACACCAAATTTGGCAAAAAGATAGATGTTTGTCCAGATAACATGCTGTGGTTCTAGAGCAGCTCTGCTGACCTGCTTCTTAGGCTCTAGAGCAGCTCTGCTGAACTCGTTCTCTGGCTCTACAACGGCTCTGCTGACCTTGTTCTCCGGCTCTAAAGCAGCTCTGCTGACATGGTTTCTCTGGCTTTACAGCAGCTCTGCTAACCTGGTTCTATGGCTCTAAAGCAGCTCTGCTGACCTGGTTCTCTGGCTCTACAGCAGCTCTGTTGACCTGGGTCTCTGGCTCTGCAACGGCTGTGCTGACCTGGTTCTCTGGCTCTAAAGAAGCTCTGCTGACCTGTTCTATGGCTCTAATGCAGCTCTGTCCACTCCTACAATCATCCTGACAGAAACATGTCCTTATCTAACCACTCTGCTGAAACATAAGTGCTTATAAACGTATCCTGCTGTCAACTACTAGCACTCAAGGAACCAGTCACTGTCTTTGCACTTGAAGAATGACTCAGGCATTGAGACAAGCAGTGGTACAGTCAAATGTGCACAATAAACGTGGTCCCTTAACACCTTGCAGACTACTGAGTCAGTCTTGCAAAAGTCCAGGTTATAGTCATGCTTGTCTGGAATCACACTGTGAGTCTGTGTCCAGTCCTACAATCATCCTGACAGGAGCATGTGCTTATCTAATTATTCTGCTGAAACATAAGCGCTTATACACTTATCATGCTGTCAACTACTAGCACTATAGGAAACCAGTCACTATATATGCACTTGCAGATTGACTCAGGCATTGAGACAAGCAGTGGTACAGTGAAATGTGCACAATGTATGCAGTGCCTTAACCCCTTGCAGACTACTAAGTCCTGCAAAAGTCCAGGTAATAGTCATGCTTGTCTGGAATCACACTGTGAGTCTGTATCCACTCCAACAATCATCCCGACAGAAGCATGTACTTATCTAATCACTCTGCTGAAACATAAGCGCTTATAAACTTATCGTGTTGTCTACTACTAGCAGTCTAGGAACCCAGTCACTGTCTATGCACTTGCAGAATGACTCAGGCATTTAGACAAGCAGTGGTACAGTGAAATGTGCACAATGTATGAGGTCCCTTAACCCTTTGCAGACTACTGAGACAGTCCTGCAAAAGTCCAGGTAATAGTCATGCTTGTCTGGAATCACACTGTGAGTCTGTGTCCACTCCTACAATCATCCTGACAGAAGCATGTCCTTTCCTAATCTCTCTGCTGAAACATAAGTGTTTAAAAACGTATCTTGCTGTCAACCAGTAGCACTCTATGAACCCAGTCACTGTCTATGCACTTGCAGAATGACTAAGGCATTGAGACAAGCAGGGGTACAGTCAAATGTGCACAATGTATGCGATCCCATAACCAGTTGCAGACTACTGTGTCAGTCCTGCAAAAGTCCAGTTAATAGTCATGCTTGTCTGGAATCACACTGAGATTCTGCGTCCACTCCTACAATCATCCTGACAGAACTGTGTCCTTATCTAATCACTCTACTGAAACATACGCGATTATAAACGTATCCTGCTGTCAACTACTAGCACTCTAGGTACCCAGTCACTGTCTATGCACTTGCAGAAGTACTCAGGCATTGAGACAAGCAGTGGTACATTCAAATGTGCACAATATATGCGGTCCCTTAAATCCTTGCAGACTACTGAGTCAGTCCTGCAAAAGTCCAGGTAATAGTCATGCTTGTCTGGAATCACACTGTGAGTCTATGTTCACTCCTACAATCTTCCCGACAGAAGCAGGGGGCATATTATCAAGGGGGTTTATCTCCGCTTTTTTGGCTTTAAAAGCCACGAAAGCGGAGATAAAATGATCTCCCTATTACCTAGCTGTCGCTAACACAAGTTAGCGACAGCTAGTAGGAGATAGCGACCATCTTGGGCCCCACTTTGCATGTCAGTGATATTTATCACTAATGACATGCAAAGTGGGCGTGCCAAGATGTTAGCGACTGGAAACAGTCACTAAAATCGCTATCTCCTATTACCAACTTTTGGAGATATTCGCACTAAGCGTGAATATCTCCAAAAGCAAACACCTGCCCTGAGCAGTTCTTAGCCATGTTATCCAATGGGAGGTGGATAACATGGCTAAGAGCATTAGCTCGGTAATGCATGAATATCGCTGACTTTTCAGCGATATTCATGCATTGCGGGCAATTTTTATCGCATTTGCGATAAACCTTGGTAATACCAAGTTTTATTTGCGATAAAAATCGCCGCAGCTCAGCGGTAAATTTTTGTCTCTAACCAAGCAATAGCGATCATTATCGCTATTGCTTGGTAATATGCCCCATGTTCTTATTCAATTCAATTAAATTTTATTGAGTATATGATTTGGAACTCCTTAGAGATCCACATATAATAAAGTAACAAAAGAGCAGTATGAGAGTAAAACAACTTATTAAAACAGATTGTTGTTAACATGGTTTTACAAATTTTCGTGCAAATTATTTAATACAATTCTAAAAAGCATTTAAAAAAGTTAAAAATTCTATTGCAAAAAATTTCATTGGGAGGACAGAAAATTGCATCAATGAGAGATCTTGCCGATAAAATATCCAATTGCATACAAACTGGTCTCACCCACAAACGACGATAGGCCATTAGGGCAGAACAAACTAACAAAACATGTACGGTGTCTTGGACTGAATTATTGCAGAAATTGCATATGTTGGGTATACCGTACCATTTGGCCAACAACTTATTCAAAGGAAGGAGATCCTTCCTTAAAAGTAGCCAAAAACGGCGCAAACCATGGGGCATATTCCAGGAGACATTCGGTTGTAATTGTCTAAACAGGTAAGAATTAACAACTTGAGTGACCCCCTTCTTAAGTGTAATAAAGTTGCAGTCCCTTTCGAAGCTGAACTTCCATGTTGCCTGTTTTAATGTAGATTTTAGCTGATGCACAGAAAGGTTAAAGAGGGTTGCTTCCTCCAGATCCAGGAGTGTAATAGCCTTCCTAAAGTTCTTTATGAGTAACGAATACTCTTTTAGGGGGCCCATTAGCTCTTTTTTAATGAGAGATCTTAATGTGGCTGGATTTCCTTTAATCAAGCAGGCGACCCAGCGAATAACTCCTGCCAAACCCTGTGCCCAGCTACTTCTTAATCCAAATTCTAATCGAAGGGATGCTGCAGTGCAACTGTTATTAACAGAAATTAGGTTTCTCAAGAGGGAACCCTCAATGGTGTCCAAAAAGCCCCATTCACCTAAATCGATAAGTTCTATGCCGTAGAGCAAAGTTGCAGGGATTTTTGCCCGGAATGCTTCTAGAAGATGCATAAAGTGTCTTTTACCGGTTGATTTATATAAGGCTCTCAGCCCATTTCCCTGCGACTTTGCTTTGCGGGAACTATTATCTATATGGGGTTTATTACTCAAGTTGCTACTAACTATTTTTCCTAAAAAAACATATGATTTTACACTTTCCAATTTTTGACCTCCCAGCTCCCAACTAATGTGACCTAATTTAAGTTTTTTCTTCCCCTCCAAACACATTACCTTGCTCTTAGAAATGTTTATTTTCAGATAGTGAGCTTCGGAGAATAAGTGTAGGGCACGCAGACGGTTATTAAGGCCTTTTGGGGTAAGGTCTAGAACGAGTATGTCATCTGCATACATTAAACAGGAGATGTAAGTGTCTCCCAAGCGCGGAGCAATTCCTTCACTGAGGGATATAGTGCAGGGGAGGTCACTAACATAAAGGGAGAACAGAAGGGGAGCTAATAGGCAGCCCTGTTTGAGACCATTGGCAGAGGGGATAGGCCGGGACAAACCCCTTTCTCCCCCAATAGTACTCTACACCATGTATTATCATGCAAATCCTGTACCAAGTGTAGAAGCCTAGGCGGCATTCCGAGAGCAGATAGTTTTCTCCACAGCAATCGACGATCGACCTTGTCGAATGCTGTGGAAAAATCTATAAATGCCGCATAGACTCTCCCTTTTCTGGCTCTAATATATTTATCGGTTATTACCTGGAGGGCTGTTAAATTATCCATAGTACCATGGTTCTTCCTGAAACCGGTCTGCTCAAGTGGGAGTATGTTTGCATGATCCACCCAGTCATTTATACGCTTCAGCAAACATCTTGTAAAGACCTTGCCAATTGCATCCAACAATGCAATCTGGCGGTAGTTTTGAGGGGACAAGCGATCACCCTTTTTAAACAATGGAACTAGGATGCTGCCCTTCCAGGAAGGTAGAACCTGCCTCTCAAGAGGCACATGTTGAATACAGGACAAAGTAATTTACTCCATTTGGCACCACTTTGCTTTAGTATGGAAATGGGCAATTCGTCGGGGCCCATTGCCCCAGAGCGCCGCATTTCTCTGATGGCTAGATCTATGTCTTTTTCTAAGAATGGTACCAGGGACAGACTAGTCTCCTCTGGCCATGCTTGTGGGGCCACAGAGCTGTTACTTGCATAAAGATTAGAAACAAATTCAATCCATATTTGTTCCTCAATTGGGATGGGTGAAGGTCTTGTTCTCAGTCCACACCCCTCGCCTATAGGAGACCAGAACTGCCTCATTTCCCCATTAATAAAGGCTTCTCTTATTTTTTATCCAAATGGCATCCTCTTTTTCTTTACGTATTGTGATTGATAACCTTCTCCTTTTCCTTTTTAACAATGATATTTTTCGTGCTATATCAACAGATCTAGCTAAATATTGAGCCCTTACTAAATTTGTAAATTTATATATTAAGCAATCTCAGGGGGCTTGGGAATATTCTAGCAAACTTTTTCTTATTGGAGTTTTTAGCCGCCGCTATTATTGCCTTCATGAACAAAGAAAAATTTTCAGTTTCCAAACCGTGCCAGGAAGGAAGATCTTTTATTGCTGCATCGAGCATTCCCTCCAAATTTCGTTGAGCTCTTGCATTCCAATGACACCTACCTGATTTAACGCCAAAATTTACCCATTCACTATTTAGAGACCACTTATCACATTTAGGGGGCTTTACATTCGCAAAGATAGACAGTATTTTGTGATCACTAAACGGCGTATCAATAATACTGAGATCCTTCAGTAGCTCAAATGAGTGAGTCCCCACTATTACATAGTCCAATATCGATTCACCCTGATAGGATTTATGCGTGAAGTTGGCAGGGGAATCCGAGGGGAGTCTCCCATTTACAATAATCCCATCCATATCTGCCAACTCGTTTAAAAGTAACTTTCCTCGTTTATTTGTTTTAATATTTTCAGGGAGTAATGCCAGAGGTATATGGAGAGTTTCTTCTTTGAATTTATCGCGAAATAAATTCATGCTTAGAATGGAAATTTTACAATTTAAGTCCCCAACTATGACTATGTCAATCATCGGATCTGATGCTCTGAACGTGAGAAAAAACCTTTTTCAAAGTTACGTTATAGCCAGATTCCGGTGAAATGTAGGCATTGATCAGAACTAAGGGTTTAACAACATCATTGTTGCTAGACCTAAATAAAGTTACTGCTTGAAAAAAGTTAGAGGGGTCCATATAGTGGGCATAATTCCAATTTAGATGATTCGATAAGAGACAAGCTATACCCCCGCTGGCATGTTGTTGGGACTTCTCCCTCTCCTCGCATTCTACATAGAATGTTCCCTGCGTGGAACACTTGGTTGATTCTTTCCTTGGCAGTTGCTGCCGGGGAGTTGCTGTGACTGGACGTCTAATAAAGTCGTAGTTCCACTTACCTGTCGTGTGGATCTTACTTCTCTTCAGTGGCGACGATTGGTTCCAGTTCCCAGCCTCCCCAACTCCGAGGAAGACCTCTGCACCCCTGTTTTTCGTCGAAATTTGTAATCGACGTCTTCTTGTGGAAAGTGCTGTTCTCGGGCCCATCCTCATCCCCAAAGCTTCATATGGTGTCCAGTTTGCCCGTCAACCTCCTCGATCCTTCCCGACTGAAGAATTAAGGTACTCTTTTCGTTTTCCCTGCGCGACCGAGCCCTGCGCTACTCTCGCGTTATTACGCGATCGTGCCTGACCTGCCTGACGACGCTAGCGGGACAATTGACGTTGCGTGTGGCGGCCATTTTAGGCCTTACTTGCATCCTAACAACCGAAAGCAAGCCACGCAACGAATTCTCCGCTGATGCGCACAGCATAACTTGGCAAATCTCGAGTGCACAGCTAGTTATACTTATGTTTTATCGCTGATGCGCACAGCTCATCTTCTAAGCTTTTTAAATCCTTGATTCTACGCTGATGTGCACAGCAATGCACTTCCTTACTTAGTGACCTATATTAAGTGAGCACAACGCTTTTCACTAGCGCAACGTTTTTTTTTTGGCTCACTGAGCAAAGTTTCTTCATCAGTATTGTTGAGTATATTATACATTATAATACATTGTTAAATGTAACATTGTTAAATGTAACATGATTATGTGAATAATTTGAAATTTAAAAAGTTTTCGAATTATTTTCTGTTGTGTGTACTGTGGCAGCAACTCACCCACGCAATGGATCGTGTTTTGGCTCCTCCTCCTTTCTTACAGACAGCTGGCACTCCCCCTATTCCGTGGGAGCAGTGGAATGACACTTTTGAAGCGTATTTAGAAGCTATCGATGGCGATACCTTTACTGGCAAAAAGAAAAATGCCCTACTTATCTATAACCTAGGCAATGAAGGCAGAAACATATTAAAAACGTTGACTCTTGAAGTGGTCAGCATTACAGTTAGTGGTGGTGATGCTGGAGAATCACTTCTTATTGACGAATATGCCACTTTGATCAAAACTCTTGACAAGAGATTCTCTCCCAAGAGAAACGTCGTTCTCGAACGCCATAAATTTCTTCAACGTGCCCAAACCCCTGGTGAATCAATTGATGATTTTGTGGCAGCACTTCGCATTTTGGCTATCAACTGCAACTACAGAGAGTTCAGAGATGAGATCATACGTGATCAACTTATTGAAAGGACTTCCAACAAGAAGATTCAAGAGAAACTACTTGCTTCTGGCGATCCTGATTTAGAGACTGCTCTCATTTTAGCCAAAAGTATTGAACATTCTCAATTTTGCGTTAAAGAAATGAATTCTTCCTTCTCACCAACGACCTCTTCTTCTACTGAAGTGAAACTATTGAATTCTAAACCTCCTTTCAAATCTAAAGCACCTTGTTTGCCTAGTGTTCCTCGTTCTGTCCCATCTAACATTTCTTCCAGAAACAGACCTGTGCAAAAGGAATTAATATGTTTTCGTTGTGGCAGTAGCTCACATTTAGGTTCTGCTAAATTTTGTTTTGCTCTCAATCAAACTTGCTACAAGTGTGGGAACAAAGGTCACTATTCCCGCATGTGCAAAGCTACTTCCACAAACAAGCCTGTTCCCTCTGTGACGTATATCTCAGAAGAATCTGATGAGGAATGTTATGAACTATTGATGCTGTCTTCTACTTTGCACGAGGCCGGAGTGGTAGAACTGTCCGCTTTGTCTGGCCTTCGGAAAAGAAAGTCTCCTTCTTGTTTAATAACTGTAAATAGCATTGTCCGCAAATTCCTTGCGCATTCTGGTTCTCCTTTTACTTTGTTGAATTTCACTGACTTTAGCAAACTTTCTGATGTACTTTTAGAACCTTCTAGCATCAAGATTTTTGCTTATAATAGCAAGAGAGTTGAGGTTTTGGGGAAATGTTCTGTTAAACTTGAGTTTCATGGTGATCGCATTACTTGTGTTGTGTTCATAGTTAAGGATGGTACCAATTTGTTGGGATGGGATGAATAAGGAGATTTGAAGAATGTTTTAGATCCCAACCATCCAAACATGGTAATATCTCGCAATGAATTGTGTGAATTTTACTCTGCAATGTTCGCATCACCAAAGACTCTTTCTGTATCTCATGTGTCTAACACCAAGTGGGCTCTCATGTTTCCTGAAGTTTTTAGTGGGGAATTAGGTAAACTCAAGGGTTTCCAGCACAGGATAATTTTAAAAGAGGGTGCCATTCCTGTTGCCCATAAGGTGCGCAAGGTGCCTTTGAGCTTACGTGCAGAATTAAAGAAAGAATTAGAGCGGTTATGCGCTGCTGGTGTGATTGAGCCGATTGAAGGTTCAGAGTGGCTTGCTCCCATAGTTTTAGCGAGGAAATCTGACAAGTGCTTGAGGATGTGTGTTGACCTGCGTGATCTCAATGCCAATATTTGGATTGACCGGCAACCACTCCCTAACATCAACGAGATGTTAGCCACCCTCGAAGGTGCAAAATTTTTCACCTCCCTCGATATATCATCTGCATATCATCAGATTGAGCTGTGTCCTAATTCCAAACACCTTACCTCTGTTGTAACTCCGGAGGGTGCTTATCGTTACATCCGCATGCCGTTTGGTTTAGCTTCAGCCTCAGCTGTTTTCCAGAGGTTAATGAACAACCTGTTCAAGAACATTTCTGGTGTTGTCTTTTTCCATGATGACATTCTGGTTCATGGCAAAACTGAACTTGAACATGATGAGCGTGTTAAACTTGTTCTCAGCATACTAAGGTCTAGTGGGTTAACTTTGAGGGAGGATAAATGCAAATTTCTTCAAGACGGAGTAGACTATCTTGGTCACCACATTTCCCAAAATGGGGTTGCACCAAAAGTCAAGATCATTGATGCCATTCAAAATGCTCCTGTTCCTACGAACAAGGACCAATTACGTTCATATCTTGGTTTGGTGGAGTATTACTCCAAGTTTGTTAAGAATTTCTCTACCAAAACCGCTGCTATGCGTGGTCTGCTCAAGAAAAATGTCAAGTTTGTCTGGGATAATGATTGTGATAGCAACTTCAATGTCATTAAGAAAGAGATTATTGAGGCTCGCCCTCTGAAGTTGTTCAACATAAATGACTTGTGCATTCTTTCCACCGATGCTAGCAATGTGGGTTTGGGGGCTGTCCTCATGCAGAAAAGTGGTGATGGTCGCGAAGAAACCATTGCCTTTGCCTCCAGAACCTTGAGGGGTGCTGAGGGGACTTATTCTACCATTGAAAAGGAGGCCCTAGCGATGTGGTGGGGAGTTTTGCATTTCAAATTTTTTTGTGGGGGAATAGATTCATCTTGAGGACTGACCATAAGCCCTTGATTGATCTATTCACGACCAAGGGTGGTGGCAGGGCGACTCCAAGGATCTCTAAGTGGCAATTCAGATTGCAGGAATTCCATTATCAGCTTGAATATGTGGCTGGGGCGAAGAATTTGGTTGCTGATTACTTATCCAGACTACCTCTTTCCAATGGTGACGACAGTGTTGTGTGTGATGATTTGGAAGTAGTTTGTGCTGTTGGTTCTTTATGTGATTCTGTGGGGTGTGCTCTTTCGGAGTGTGAGTGGTTGGAGGGGATTGCCTCTGATGAGGACATGCAGTTTGTTATTGATCTTCTCTCTAAACCTTGGCCGTGTGAAAAGGTTTGTCCTGCCGCTATTATTCCTTATTTGCGGGTCAAGGATGAGTTGTCTCTTGTTGATGGAATTTTGAGGCGGGGTGGGCTATTGGTTGTTCCGGTTTCTATTTGTGGAAAGATTCTTGGTTTGGCTCATGAAGGTCATCCAGGCATTCGCTCCATGAAGCGCAGGGTGAGGCAAGATTTTTGGTGGCCATCCGTGGACAAGGATGTTGAGCATTTTGTTCGTGAATGTTGTGAATGTATTGTCAGTGATAAGTCACAAGTCACCTGTCCTCTGCCTGTTGAACCTATCGTTGTGAAGAGTGTTCCTTGGTCCAAATTGGCTTTGGACATCGCTGGACCTTACGGTCTCGTTGGTTCGACTCCCAAATTTATCTTGGTGTTGATTGACTATATGACCAAGTGGCCTGAGGTGAGATTTGTTGATTCCATCAGTTCTTCTGTGGTGATTTCATTTTTACGTGATGTTTTCTCGAGGGAGGGTTTTCCTGAAGAGATAGTTTCGGATAATGGTACGCAGTTGGTTTCTGCTGAGATGTCTACGTTTTTTAAAGAAGTTGGTATTAAACATGTTTGCACGTCGCTCTATCATCCTCGCAGCAACGGTTTGGTTGAGCGTTTCAACCGTGTTGTCAAAGAGCATCTTCACTGGCTTTGGTGAATGGTTTGCAGTGGCGTCAAGCGGTTGCCGACATTTTATGGGCTGTAAGAACTACGCCGCATGTTTCAACTGGTGTTGCTCCTTTTACCTTGTTGCGTGGGAGGGTCGCTGGTACCAAGTTGAACAAAGAGTGGATGTCCAGGAAGGCTGTGGATGCTACTGATTTAGCCAGAGTAGCTGATGTCAGGGCTTCGGTTCAGAGCAGTTATGGTACCAGATCAGATGTGTTGTCTTCTTGCAAGGTGAAGGTTGGCGATTGGGTGAGGATAAAGAAACCTGGATTTCTCCTTAAAGGGGAGTCACGGTTTTATTCTCCCAGGAAGGTGGCTGCTGTGAGGGATTATGTGGTGGTGTTGGAGGATGGAAGGGTTTGGAGTAAGAGTATGGTTTCTATCGTTCCTGGGCCCATGGTTGAGAGTGTTGGGAAGCGGTTGGGGGTCAGTATTTCTCCTTCCGATCCCAAGGTGGGCGGTGTGGTGCACTCTGATGAATACTTTCCGCGGAGAGAAACTTTCTCCAGGGTCAGATCTGTTCCTGCCAAATTTCAAGACTATGTGATGAAGTAATTCTTATACCACGTGGTGGGTGCAGTGTATGTTGTGTTATCATACAATGTTTGCTTTTCTTCATAATTGATGCATTTTATTTACCTTGTTCCCTTCTTCCTTCAGCTTCTATTCTTTTCTTTTTTTGCATTCTTTTTCCTTCTTTCCTTTTCTTTTCTTTTGTTTTCTCTGTGAAGAAAGGAAGGTGTGTTGGGACTTCTCCCTCTCCTCGCATTCTACATAGAATGTTCCCTGCGTGGAACACTTGGTTGATTCTTTCCTTGGCAGTTGCTGCCGGGGAGTTGCTGTGACTGGACGCCTAATAAAGTCGTAGTTCCACTTACCTGTCGTGTGGATCTTACTTCTCTTCACATGTCCTCTCTTGTTAATGGTGGCGCTGCCTTCCAACACAAAGTAATCTTTCCCTACCTGAATTTTATCTGGGCACCATGTTTCCTGGAGGCATATTATATTTGCCTCCAGTGACAAGAGGAATTGCATTTTTTCCGGGCTATTTTTTAGGCCAGCTGCATTCCAAGATATTATAGATAACTTGTCGCTAAAGATGCGGATTAGACGTTTGATTGTTTAGGGGTTTTCCTGCTAGAATTCCAGGTAGCCAGTTCCATTGATCTCTTTCATCCCCGGAATCAGGTTGGCGAGATAACAAAGACGGATTAACATAGGAAACTAAACGGAGGTCCTTAGACTTACATATTTTTAAATCCGCAAGATCACTGCCTGTTTTGTACTACCTGTTGCTGCTTGCAACAGAGAAAAGGGGGACCTTGAAGGGAATAAGGGTTTAGAGACTCTATTTTGTCCAGTATACCCTAGCAAAGGGATTACGTCTATCCCTCTGCTCTGAAGGTCTTCCGAGCGTTGCAAGATTAAATTTGCTACTAGCTTAGACTGGAACTTCACCCTAGTTATCATCCCTATCTCGGACTTTAATATTAATACCCTGTCTAGATCAGCAGATTGTATTAATGTCAAGTTAGCCGATTCTTGAAAGTACTTAAGTAAAAGAGATCTATTCAAAATGCATTCAGCGTCAAAAAGGGGGGAGAATTCTAACCACATGGTGTCAATGCTATTTTCCTTAATTTCTTTTAACAAAATGCCTTGTGAGACTGCTTCAGCAAAAGATGTTGCTAAGGGATTGAGAATTGGAAATACATGTCCGGGGGGGTTATGCTCCTGTCCCAGAGGAATCGAACTTATAAATCCAATTGTATCCCTATTAGCATTAACTGGTTGGAAAAGGCTATTTGTGTCAGTTGTTATGGGAGGGAAGGGAAAGGGAGTAACTGTTAAAGGTGCAGCCGGGGGCGGAGAAATGATATTTTCCATTATGTTCATATTTTCAGAAATATTATCATTTTCAACTGCCTCCTCGGATGTTTGGCGTACTTCTTTGATCGCAGAGGAGTTAAGGTGTTTTCCAAAAAGGATTTTCCTCCGCCTATTTTTCTCTATCCGTCTTATTAATTTCCTCTTGTTCTTCCCATTCTTTTTAGATTTCACTAGATTCCCTTTATTACTATTCTCCTCTACAACAACTGCCTCCCTGTCTCCCTCTCCTTGTTGCCTCTTGAAGATCGGGAAGAGATCATTCTCCGTTTTTGGTGGGGACTCCCCCGAGACCTTTATTTCTGAATCAATATCTATTGAGCAATTTAAGGTAGGGATTGGATGAATAGGACTTGAGTTAGCTTCCTCTTTTACCATTTTTAAGTCATCTTTGGCTATAGGTAACAGATCCTTTATTACTACCTCGTCTCGTGCTGTAGGGGAGTGCTCCTTTTGGACTACGTCCTGGACAATGTCCTTGCCATGTCGATTGCCCAACAGAACTTTCAGAATTTGGGTCACTGTGTATAATACACAATCGGAGCCACCCACGAATTTTTCTAGTAGTTGCAAAATAGACGACAATAGGTGTTCTAATGCGGAGAGAGAAGCAGAAATAGGTTTGTCCATCCATGGAATTGAAGTGCATTTATCCCAGTTAGATTTAGGTTGGGACTCATTGAAAAATTGTGTGAGGTCTTGGAGGGGGTACTACTGTAAAGATGGAGACCTGCATGTGTTGATGTTACCGGTGTTTTTAGGTCAATCTGAGCCTTGTCTGGATCTGTATCTATGTATCTTTGACATAAATCCTTATCTAGGACCATAGGAGACAGGCCATTATTGAAAGAGTCTCTTGATGGTGAGACAATCAATGAGGGTTGGTTATTATCTTGGGGGATTTTCACATTCGGTAAAATATCTTGTGCTATCTCTTTCCTTGTTTTTATAATTACTTCTGGTACAAGATCAATATTGTTTTTCATTGTGGAGAAGAGAGGAGGCGAAAAGCTATGTACAGGGGGTGTAGGTTCTGCTCTTGCTGCTACAGAACAATTATCTATGTTTACCTTTCCCAGTGTGTTATATAGCATATCTGAATTATTTGCTCCAAGAGCCTTGGTATCCTCAGATATGGTATCCACCGTTATAGCTTTATTCTTACCCCTTTCCCAAAGGTTAAAGAGCTGGCAGGTGCCTTTCAAGTGAGCTGCTTGGCTAGTCTTATTTCGGAGGGGGTTCGATTTGGTTTTAGAGCATGATCTTCCTACTAAAATTCTCCCAGACCTTAATTTTTTTGTCGTCATCTCACTCAATGAAAACAGTTAAGACAATAATTACGAAAGCGTACTGTTCAATGTACATAAAATACAATACTACCCCTTTGCTTATAGATAAGAACAGAGTAAAGAAAACAAACGATCTATATCAACACAACACTTAGTGGGATCGCAAACCCCCTTATTCTTTGCCCAATAGGGGCATAGGAGTAGAAAAAGAAAGCTGGTCCCTTCCCAACGTCCGTAGAAACCAAAGTCAGGAACGTCCTTAATTCCCCCCAAACAAGCTTCGTTAGGTAATACAATGATATAAAACCCTCTCAAAGTCGCTACTCCCTTCCCAGGGACCTGGGCGATTCAGCAGCGGCTCGTGTATCACCGCTAGCTGACCTCCATCTGGATACCGGGAAAGGGGCGGGGTAGGAGGGCTAAGAGCAAAAAATGTATAACTACCATAAAAACCGCTGGACGGGATGGATATATTGTGTTGGGATGTTAGGGGACTGGCCTAGCCTAGCCTTCTCGTGCCTCTGAGGGCCTCAGAGGGCCTGTCCTTGTCCCGAGCTTCTCCCGGGACGCTCCTGCGCGCTCCCGCGCAGCGGAGGGGAGTACTACTTTTATACTGAAGTAGAGGGAGGTGGGCGTGGCGACCAGGGAGAGCGTCCCAGGTGACTCGGGTGAGCAGCAGGGACTCCTGGGAATCGGAGTCCGTGCACCGCCTTGCTCGCAGCCCTGCTTCAGTCAACGCCCGCAGCTACAGTGTCCAAAGCACTCCTCAAACTCATAGGGAGCTAGTGCCGCGAAGCGGGACCCGCGGAGCGGATCCGGCGAGGTGTAGCGCTGTGCAGATGAAAAGGCGCTCAAAGTTCCAAATTGGCCACACCAACAGCGAAGATCCTGGTCAGGCAGGTAGGCGCTAAGAGAATACGCCTAGGGATTGCAGACCGGTGAATTTAGCAGTCAGTAGGGGGGCGTGGTGACCAGGGAGAGTGTCCCAGTTGACTCGGGTGAGCAGCAGGGACTCCTGGGAATCGGAGTCCGTGCACCGCCTTGCTCGCAGCCCTGCTTCAGCCACCGCCCGCAGCTACAGTGTCCAAAGCACTCCTCAAACTCACAGGGAGCTAGTGCCACGAAGCGGGACCCGCGGAGCGGGTCCGGCGAAGTGTAGCGCTGTGCAGATGAAAAGGCGCTCAAAGTTCCAAATTGGCCACACCAACAGCGAAGATCCTGGTCAGGCAGGTAGGCGCTAATGACTTGCAGAAGGACTCAGGCATTGAGACAAGCAGTGGTACAGTCAAATGTGCTTAATATATGCGGTCCCTTAACTCCTTGCAGACTACTGAGTCAGTCCTGCAAAGGTCCAGGTAATAGTCATGCTTGTCTGGAATCACACCATGAGTCTGTGTCCACTCCTACAATCTTCCCGACAGAAGCATGTTCTTATCTAATCACTCTGATGAAACATAAGTGCTTAGAAACTTATCCTGCTGTCAATTACTAGCACTCGAGGAACCCAGTCACTGTCTATGCACTTGCAGAATGACTCAAGCATTGAGAAAAGCAGTGGTACAGTCAAATGTGCAAATGTATGCGGCCCCTTAACCCCTTGCAAGCTACTGAGTCAGTCATGCAAAAGTCCAGGTAATAGTCATGCTTGTCTGGAATCACACTGTGAGTCTGTGTCCATTCCTACAATCAACCCGACAGAAGCATGTACTTATCTAATCACTCTGCTGAAACATAAGTGCTTATAAACTTACTGTGCTGTCAACTACTAGCACTCTGGGAACCCAGTCACACTCTATGCACTTGCAGAATGACTCAGGCATTGAGACAAGCAGTGGTACAGTGAAATGTGCACAATGTATGCGGTCCCTTAACCCTTTGCAGACTACTGAGTCAGTCCTGCAAAAGTCCAGGTAATAGTCATGCTTGTCTGGAATCACACTGTGAGTCTGTGTCCACTCCTACAATCATCCTGACAGAAGCATGTCCTTATCTAATCTCTCTGCTGAAACATAAGTGTTTTAAAACTTATCTTGCTGTCAACCACTATCACTCTATGAACCCAGTCACTGTCTATGCACTTGCAGAATGACTCAAGCATTGAGACAAGCAGTGGTACAGTCAAATGTGCAAATGTATGCAGCCCCTTCACCCGTTGCAAACTACTGAGTCAGTCCTGCAAAAGTCCAGGTAATAGTCATGCTTGTCTGGAATCACACTGTGAGTCTGTGTCCACTCCTACAATCATCCAGACAGAAGCATGTTCTTATCTAATCACTCTGCTGAAACATAAGCGCTTATAAACTTATTGTGCTGTCAACTACTAGCACTCTAGGAACCCAGTCACTGTCTATGCACTTTGCAGAAGTACTCAGGCATTGAGACAAGCAGTGGTACAGTCAAATGTGCACAATATATGCGGTCCCTTAAATCCTTGCAGACTACTGAGTCAGTCCTGCAAAAGTCCAGGTAATAGTCTTGCTTGTCTGGAATCACACTGTTAGTCTGAGTTCACTCCTACAATCATCCTGATAGAAGCATGTCCTTATCTAATCACTCTGCTGGAACATAAGCTTGTATAAACGCATCCTGCTGTCAACTACCAGCACTCTAGGAACGTAGTCACTCTCTATGCACTTGCAGAATGACTCAGGCATTGAGACAAGCAGTGGTACAGTCAAATGTGCACAATACATGCGGCCCCTTAACCCCTTGCAAACTACTGAGTCAGTCCTGCAAAAGTCCAGGTAATAGTCATGCTTTTCTGGAATCACACTGTGAGTCTGTGTCCACTCCTACAATCATCCAAACAGAAGCATGTTCTTATCTAATCACTCTGCTGAAACATAAGCGCTTATAAACTTATTGTGCTGTCAACTACTAGCACTCTAGGAACCCAGTCACTATCTATGCACTTGCAGAATGACTCAGGCATTGAGACAAGTAGTGGTTCAGTGACATTAACACAATGTATGCAGTCCCTTAACCCCTTGCAGACTATTGATTCAGTCCTGCAAAAGTCCAGGTAATAGTCATGCTTGTCTGGAATCACATTGTGAGTCTGTGTCCATTCCTACAATCATCCCGACAGAAGAATGTACTTATCTTATCACTCTGCTGAAACATAAGCGCTTATAAACTTATCTTGCTGTCAACTACTAGCACTCTAGGTACCCAGTCACTGTCTATTCACTTGCAGAAGGACTCAGGCATTGAGACAAGCAGTGGTACAGTCAAATGTGCACAATATTTGCGGTCCCTTAACTCCTTGCAGACTACTGAGTCAGTCCTGCAAATGTCCAGGTAATAGTCATGTTTGTCTGAAATCACACTGTGAGTCTGTGTCCATTCCAACAATCTTCCCGACAGAAGCATGTTCTTATCTAATCACTCTGATGAAACATTAGCGCTTATAAACTTATTGTGCTGTCAACTACTAGCACTCTAGGAACCCAGTCACTGTCTATACACTTGCAGAATGACTCAGGCATTGAGACAAGCAGTGGTAAGTCAAATGTGCACAATGTATGTAGTCCCTTAACCCTTGCAGACTACTGAGTCAGTCCTGCAAAAGCCCAGGTAATAGTCATGCTTGTCTGGAATCACACTGTGAGTCTGTGTCCACTCCTACAATCATCCTGACAGAAGCATGTCCTTATCTAATCTCTCTGCTGAAACATAAGTGTTGAAAAACTTATCTTGCTGTCAACCACTAGCACTCTATGAATGCAGTCACTGTCTATGCACTTGCAGAATGACTCAAGCATTGAGACAAGCAGTGGTACAGTCAAATGTGCAAATGTATGCGGCCCCTTAACCCCTTGCAAACTACTGAGTCAGTCCTGCAAAAGTCCAGGTAATAGTCATGCTTGTCTGGAATCCCACTGTGAGTCTGTGTCCACTCCTACAATCATCCTGACAGGAGCATGTCCTTATCTAATTAATCTGCTGAAACATCAGCACTTATACACTTATCCTGCTGTCAACTACTAGCACTATAGGAAACCAGTCACTATATAGGCACTTACAGAATGACTCAGGCATTGAGACAAGCAGTGGTATAGTAAAATGTGCACCATGTATGCGGTGCCTTAACCCCTTGCAGACTACAAAGTCCTGCAAAAGTCCAGGTAATAGTCATGCTTGTCTGAAATCACACTGTGAGTCTTTCTCCAATCCTACAATCATCCCGACAGAAGCATGTCCTTATCAAATCACTCTGCTGAAACATAAGCACTTTTACACTTATCCTGCTGTCAACTACGAGCACTCTATGTACCCAGTCACTGTCTATGCACTTGCAGAATGACTCAAGCATTGAGACAAGCAGTGGTACAGTTAAATGTGCACAATGTATGCGGCCCCTTAACCCATTGCAAACTACTGCGTCAGTCCTGCAAATGTCCAGGTAATAGTCATGCTTGTCTGAAATCACACTGTGAGTCTGTGTCCACTCCTACAATCATCCCGACAGAAGCAGGTACTTATCTAATCACTCTGCTGAAACATAAGCGCTTATAAACTTATCGTGCTGTCAAATACTAGCACTCTAGGAACCCAGTCACTGTCTATGCACTTGCAGAATGACTCAGGCATTGAGACAAGCAGTGGTACAGTGAAATGTGCACTATGTATGCGGTCACTTAACCCTTTGCAGACTACTGAGTCAGTCCTGCAAAAGTCCACGTTATAGTCATGCTTGTCTGGAATCACACTGTGAGTCTGTGTCCACTCCTATAATCATCCTGACAGAAGCATGTCCTTATCTAATCTCTCTGATGAAACATAAGTGTTGAAAAACTTATCTTGCTGTCAACCACTAGCACTCTATGAATGCAGTCACTGTCTATGCACTTGCAGAATGACTCAAGCATTGAGACAAGCAGTGGTACAGTCAAATGTGCAAATGTATGCGGCCCCTTAACCCCTTGCAAACTACTGAGTCAGTCCTGCAAAAGTCCAGGTAATAGTCATGCTTGTCTGGAATCCCACTGTGAGTCTGTGTCCACTCCTACAATCATCCTGACAGGAGCATGTCCTTATCTAATTAATCTGCTGAAACATCAGCACTTATACACTTATCCTGCTGTCAACTACTAGCACTATAGGAAACCAGTCACTATATAGGCACTTACAGAATGACTCAGGCATTGAGACAAGCAGTGGTATAGTAAAATGTGCACCATGTATGCGGTGCCTTAACCCCTTGCAGACTACAAAGTCCTGCAAAAGTCCAGGTAATAGTCATGCTTGTCTGAAATCACACTGTGAGTCTTTCTCCAATCCTACAATCATCCCGACAGAAGCATGTCCTTATCAAATCACTCTGCTGAAACATAAGCACTTTTACACTTATCCTGCTGTCAACTACGAGCACTCTATGTACCCAGTCACTGTCTATGCACTTGCAGAATGACTCAAGCATTGAGACAAGCAGTGGTACAGTTAAATGTGCACAATGTATGCGGCCCCTTAACCCATTGCAAACTACTGCGTCAGTCCTGCAAATGTCCAGGTAATAGTCATGCTTGTCTGAAATCACACTGTGAGTCTGTGTCCACTCCTACAATCATCCCGACAGAAGCAGGTACTTATCTAATCACTCTGCTGAAACATAAGCGCTTATAAACTTATCGTGCTGTCAAATACTAGCACTCTAGGAACCCAGTCACTGTCTATGCACTTGCAGAATGACTCAGGCATTGAGACAAGCAGTGGTACAGTGAAATGTGCACTATGTATGCGGTCACTTAACCCTTTGCAGACTACTGAGTCAGTCCTGCAAAAGTCCACGTTATAGTCATGCTTGTCTGGAATCACACTGTGAGTCTGTGTCCACTCCTATAATCATCCTGACAGAAGCATGTCCTTATCTAATCTCTCTGATGAAACATAAGTGCTTAAAAACTTATCTTGCTTTCATCCACTAGCACTCTATGAACCTAGTCAATATCTATGCACTTGCAGAATGACTAAGGCATTGAGACATGCAGGGGTACAGTCAAATGTGCACAATGTATGCGATCCCTTAATCAGTTGCAGACTACTGTGTCAGTCCTGCAAAAGTCCAGGTAATAGTCATGCTTGTCTAGAATCACACTGTGAGTCTGTGTCCACTCCTACACTCATCCTGACAGAACTGTGTCCTTATCTAATCCCTCTACTGAAACATAAGCGATTATAAACTTATCCTGCTGTCAACTACTAGCACTCTAGATACCCAGTCACTGTCAATGCACTTGCAGAAGGACTCAGGCATTGAGACAAGCAGTGGTACAGTCAAATGTGCTTAATATATGCGGTCCCTTAACTCCTTGCAGACTACTGAGTCAGTCCTGCAAAGGTCCAGGTAATAGTCATGCTTGTCTGGAATCACACCGTGAGTCTGTGTCCACTCCTACAATCTTCCCGACAGAAGCATGTTCTTATCTAATCACTCTGATGAAACATAAGTGCTTAGAAACTTATCCTGCTGTCAATTACTAGCACTCTAGGAACCCAGTCACTGTCTATGCACTTGCAGAATGACTCAAGCATTGAGAAAAGCAGTGGTACAGTCAAATGTGCAAATGTATGCGGCCCCTTAACCCCTTGCAAACTACTGAGTCAGTCATGCAAAAGTCCGGGTAATTGTCATGCTTGTCTGGAATCACACTGTGAGTCTGTGTCAATTCCTACAATCAACCCGACAGAAGCATGTACTTATCTAATCACTCTGCTGAAACATAAGTGCTTATAAACTTATTGTGCTGTCAACTACTAGCACTCTAGGAACCCAGTCACACTCTATGTACTTGCAGAATGACTCAGGCATTGAGGCAAGCAGTGGTACAGTGAAATGTGCACAATGTATGCAGTCCCTTAACCCTTTGCAGACTACTGAGTCAGTCCTGCAAAAGTCCAGGTAATAGTCATGCTTGTCTGGAATCACACTGTGAGTCTGTGTCCACTCCTACAATCATCCTGACAGAAGCATGTCCTTATCTAATCTCTCTGCTGAAACATAAGTGTTTTAAAACTTATCTTGCTGTCAACCACTAGCACTCTATGAACCCAGTCACTGTCTATGCACTTGCAGAATGACTCAAGTATTGAGACAAGCAGTGGTACAGTCAAATGTGCAAATGTATGCGGCCCCTTAACCCATTGCAAACTACTGAGTCAGTCCTATAAAAGTCCAGGTAATAGTCATGCTTGTCTGGAATCACACTGTGAGTCTGTGTCCACTCCTACAATCATCCAGACAGAAGCATGTTCTTATCTAATCACTCTGCTGAAACATAAGCGCTTATAAACTTATTGTGCTGTCAACTACTAGCACTCTAGGAACCCAGTCACTGTCTATGCACTTTGCAGAAGTACTCAGGCATTGAGACAAGCAGTGGTACAGTCAAATGTGCACAATATATGCGGTCCCTTAAATCCTTGCAGACTGCTGAGTCAGTCCTGCAAAAGTCCAGGTAATAGTCTTGCTTGTCTGGAATCACACTGTTAGTCTGAGTCCACTTCTACAATCATCCTGATAGAAGCATGTCCTTATCTAATCACTCTGCTGAAACATAAGCTTGTATAAACGCATCCTGCTGTCAACTACCAGCACTCTAGGAACGTAGTCACTCTCTATGCACTTGCAGAATGACTCAGGCATTGAGACAAGCAGTGGTACAGTCAAATGTGCACAATACATGCGGCCCCTTAACCCCTTGCAAACTACTGAGTCAGTCCTGCAAAAGTCCAGGTAATAGTCATGCTTTTCTGGAATCACACTGTGAGTCTGTGTCCACTCCTACAATCATCCAAAAAGAAGCATGTTCTTATCTAATCACTCTGCTGAAACATAAGCGCTTATAAACTTATTTTGCTGTCAACTACTAGCACTCTAGGAACCCAGTCACTGTCTATGCACTTGCAGAATGACTCAGGCATTGAGACAAGCAGCGGTTCAGTGAAATTAACACAATGTATGCAGTCCCTTAACCCCTTGCAGACTATTGATTCAGTCCTGCAAAAGTCCAGGTAATAGTCATGCTTGTCTGGAATCACATTGTGAGTCTGTGTTCATTCCTACAATCATCCCGACAGAAGCATGTACATATCTAATCACTCTGCTGAAACATAAGCGCTGATAAACTTATCCTGCTGTCAACTACTAGAACTCTAGCTACCCAGTCACTGTCTATGCACTTGCAGAAGGACTCAGGCATTGAGAAAAGCAGTGGTACAGTCAAATGTGCACAATATTTGCGGTCCCTTAACTCCTTGCAGACTACTGAGTCAGTCCTGCAAATGTCCAGGTAATAGTCATGCTTGTCTGAAATCACACTGTGAGTCTGTGTCCATTCCTACAATCTTCCCGACAGAAGCATGTTCTTATCTAATCACTCTGATGAAGCATTAGCGCTTATAAACTTATCGTGCTGTCAACTACCAGCACTCTAGGAACCCTGTCACTGTCTATAGACTTGCAGAATGACTCAGGCATTGAGACAAGCAGTGGTAAGTCAAATGTGCACAATCTATGTGGTCCCTTAACCCCTTGCAGACTACTGAGTCAGTCCTGCAAAAGTCCAGGTAATAGTCATGCTTGTCTGGAATCACACTGTGAGTCTGTGTCCACTCCTACAATCATCCCGACAGAAGCAGGTACTTATCTAATCACTCTGCTGAAACATAAGCGCTTATAAACTTATCGTGCTGTCAAATACTAGCACTCTAGGAACCCAGTCACTGTCTATGCACTTGCAGAATGACTCAGGCATTGAGACAAGCAGTGGTACAGTGAAATGTGCACTATGTATGCGGTCACTTAACCCTTTGCAGACTACTGAGTCAGTCCTGCAAAAGTCCACGTTATAGTCATGCTTGTCTGGAATCACACTGTGAGTCTGTGTCCACTCCTATAATCATCCTGACAGAAGCATGTCCTTATCTAATCTCTCTGATGAAACATAAGTGCTTAAAAACTTATCTTGCTTTCATCCACTAGCACTCTATGAACCTAGTCAATATCTATGCACTTGCAGAATGACTAAGGCATTGAGACATGCAGGGGTACAGTCAAATGTGCACAATGTATGCGATCCCTTAATCAGTTGCAGACTACTGTGTCAGTCCTGCAAAAGTCCAGGTAATAGTCATGCTTGTCTAGAATCACACTGTGAGTCTGTGTCCACTCCTACACTCATCCTGACAGAACTGTGTCCTTATCTAATCACTCTGCTGAAACATAAGCGCTTATAAACTTATCGTGCTGTCAAATACTAGCACTCTAGGAACCCAGTCACTGTCTATGCACTTGCGGAATGACTCAAGCATTGAGAAAAGCAGTGGTACAGTCAAATGTGCAAATGTATGCGGCCCCTTAACCCCTTGCAAGCTACTGAGTCAGTCATGCAAAAGTCCAGGTAATAGTCATGCTTGTCTGGAATCACACTGTGAGTCTGTGTCCATTCCTACAATCAACCCGACAGAAGCATGTACTTATCTAATCACTCTGCTGAAACATAAGTGCTTATAAACTTACTGTGCTGTCAACTACTAGCACTCTGGGAACCCAGTCACACTCTATGCACTTGCAGAATGACTCAGGCATTGAGACAAGCAGTGGTACAGTGAAATGTGCACAATGTATGCGGTCCCTTAACCCTTTGCAGACTACTGAGTCAGTCCTGCAAAAGTCCAGGTAATAGTCATGCTTGTCTGGAATCACACTGTGAGTCTGTGTCCACTCCTACAATCATCCTGACAGAAGCATGTCCTTATCTAATCTCTCTGCTGAAACATAAGTGTTTTAAAACTTATCTTGCTGTCAACCACTATCACTCTATGAACCCAGTCACTGTCTATGCACTTGCAGAATGACTCAAGCATTGAGACAAGCAGTGGTACAGTCAAATGTGCAAATGTATGCAGCCCCTTCACCCGTTGCAAACTACTGAGTCAGTCCTGCAAAAGTCCAGGTAATAGTCATGCTTGTCTGGAATCACACTGTGAGTCTGTGTCCACTCCTACAATCATCCAGACAGAAGCATGTTCTTATCTAATCACTCTGCTGAAACATAAGCGCTTATAAACTTATTGTGCTGTCAACTACTAGCACTCTAGGAACCCAGTCACTGTCTATGCACTTTGCAGAAGTACTCAGGCATTGAGACAAGCAGTGGTACAGTCAAATGTGCACAATATATGCGGTCCCTTAAATCCTTGCAGACTACTGAGTCAGTCCTGCAAAAGTCCAGGTAATAGTCTTGCTTGTCTGGAATCACACTGTTAGTCTGAGTTCACTCCTACAATCATCCTGATAGAAGCATGTCCTTATCTAATCACTCTGCTGGAACATAAGCTTGTATAAACGCATCCTGCTGTCAACTACCAGCACTCTAGGAACGTAGTCACTCTCTATGCACTTGCAGAATGACTCAGGCATTGAGACAAGCAGTGGTACAGTCAAATGTGCACAATACATGCGGCCCCTTAACCCCTTGCAAACTACTGAGTCAGTCCTGCAAAAGTCCAGGTAATAGTCATGCTTTTCTGGAATCACACTGTGAGTCTGTGTCCACTCCTACAATCATCCAAACAGAAGCATGTTCTTATCTAATCACTCTGCTGAAACATAAGCGCTTATAAACTTATTGTGCTGTCAACTACTAGCACTCTAGGAACCCAGTCACTATCTATGCACTTGCAGAATGACTCAGGCATTGAGACAAGCAGTGGTTCAGTGACATTAACACAATGTATGCAGTCCCTTAACCCCTTGCAGACTATTGATTCAGTCCTGCAAAAGTCCAGGTAATAGTCATGCTTGTCTGGAATCACATTGTGAGTCTGTGTCCATTCCTACAATCATCCCGACAGAAGAATGTACTTATCTTATCACTCTGCTGAAACATAAGCGCTTATAAACTTATCTTGCTGTCAACTACTAGCACTCTAGGTACCCAGTCACTGTCTATTCACTTGCAGAAGGACTCAGGCATTGAGACAAGCAGTGGTACAGTCAAATGTGCACAATATTTGCGGTCCCTTAACTCCTTGCAGACTACTGAGTCAGTCCTGCAAATGTCCAGGTAATAGTCATGTTTGTCTGAAATCACACTGTGAGTCTGTGTCCATTCCAACAATCTTCCCGACAGAAGCATGTTCTTATCTAATCACTCTGATGAAACATTAGCGCTTATAAACTTATTGTGCTGTCAACTACTAGCACTCTAGGAACCCAGTCACTGTCTATACACTTGCAGAATGACTCAGGCATTGAGACAAGCAGTGGTAAGTCAAATGTGCACAATGTATGTAGTCCCTTAACCCTTGCAGACTACTGAGTCAGTCCTGCAAAAGCCCAGGTAATAGTCATGCTTGTCTGGAATCACACTGTGAGTCTGTGTCCACTCCTACAATCATCCTGACAGAAGCATGTCCTTATCTAATCTCTCTGCTGAAACATAAGTGTTGAAAAACTTATCTTGCTGTCAACCACTAGCACTCTATGAATGCAGTCACTGTCTATGCACTTGCAGAATGACTCAAGCATTGAGACAAGCAGTGGTACAGTCAAATGTGCAAATGTATGCGGCCCCTTAACCCCTTGCAAACTACTGAGTCAGTCCTGCAAAAGTCCAGGTAATAGTCATGCTTGTCTGGAATCCCACTGTGAGTCTGTGTCCACTCCTACAATCATCCTGACAGGAGCATGTCCTTATCTAATTAATCTGCTGAAACATCAGCACTTATACACTTATCCTGCTGTCAACTACTAGCACTATAGGAAACCAGTCACTATATAGGCACTTACAGAATGACTCAGGCATTGAGACAAGCAGTGGTACAGTAAAATGTGCACCATGTATGCGGTGCCTTAACCCCTTGCAGACTACAAAGTCCTGCAAAAGTCCAGGTAATAGTCATGCTTGTCTGAAATCACACTGTGAGTCTTTCTCCAATCCTACAATCATCCCGACAGAAGCATGTCCTTATCAAATCACTCTGCTGAAACATAAGCACTTTTACACTTATCCTGCTGTCAACTACGAGCACTCTATGTACCCAGTCACTGTCTATGCACTTGCAGAATGACTCAAGCATTGAGACAAGCAGTGGTACAGTTAAATGTGCACAATGTATGCGGCCCCTTAACCCATTGCAAACTACTGCGTCAGTCCTGCAAATGTCCAGGTAATAGTCATGCTTGTCTGAAATCACACTGTGAGTCTGTGTCCACTCCTACAATCATCCCGACAGAAGCAGGTACTTATCTAATCACTCTGCTGAAACATAAGCGCTTATAAACTTATCGTGCTGTCAAATACTAGCACTCTAGGAACCCAGTCACTGTCTATGCACTTGCAGAATGACTCAGGCATTGAGACAAGCAGTGGTACAGTGAAATGTGCACTATGTATGCGGTCACTTAACCCTTTGCAGACTACTGAGTCAGTCCTGCAAAAGTCCACGTTATAGTCATGCTTGTCTGGAATCACACTGTGAGTCTGTGTCCACTCCTATAATCATCCTGACAGAAGCATGTCCTTATCTAATCTCTCTGATGAAACATAAGTGCTTAAAAACTTATCTTGCTTTCATCCACTAGCACTCTATGAACCTAGTCAATATCTATGCACTTGCAGAATGACTAAGGCATTGAGACATGCAGGGGTACAGTCAAATGTGCACAATGTATGCGATCCCTTAATCATTGCAGACTACTGTGTCAGTCCTGCAAAAGTCCAGGTAATAGTCATGCTTGTCTAGAATCACACTGTGAGTCTGTGTCCACTCCTACACTCATCCTGACAGAACTGTGTCCTTATCTAATCCCTCTACTGAAACATAAGCGATTATAAACTTATCCTGCTGTCAACTACTAGCACTCTAGATACCCAGTCACTGTCAATGCACTTGCAGAAGGACTCAGGCATTGAGACAAGCAGTGGTACAGTCAAATGTGCTTAATATATGCGGTCCCTTAACTCCTTGCAGACTACTGAGTCAGTCCTGCAAAGGTCCAGGTAATAGTCATGCTTGTCTGGAATCACACCGTGAGTCTGTGTCCACTCCTACAATCTTCCCGACAGAAGCATGTTCTTATCTAATCACTCTGATGAAACATAAGTGCTTAGAAACTTATCCTGCTGTCAATTACTAGCACTCTAGGAACCCAGTCACTGTCTATGCACTTGCAGAATGACTCAAGCATTGAGAAAAGCAGTGGTACAGTCAAATGTGCAAATGTATGCGGCCCCTTAACCCCTTGCAAACTACTGAGTCAGTCATGCAAAAGTCCGGGTAATTGTCATGCTTGTCTGGAATCACACTGTGAGTCTGTGTCAATTCCTACAATCAACCCGACAGAAGCATGTACTTATCTAATCACTCTGCTGAAACATAAGTGCTTATAAACTTATTGTGCTGTCAACTACTAGCACTCTAGGAACCCAGTCACACTCTATGTACTTGCAGAATGACTCAGGCATTGAGACAAGCAGTGGTACAGTGAAATGTGCACAATGTATGCAGTCCCTTAACCCTTTGCAGACTACTGAGTCAGTCCTGCAAAAGTCCAGGTAATAGTCATGCTTGTCTGGAATCACACTGTGAGTCTGTGTCCACTCCTACAATCATCCTGACAGAAGCATGTCCTTATCTAATCTCTCTGCTGAAACATAAGTGTTTTAAAACTTATCTTGCTGTCAACCACTAGCACTCTATGAACCCAGTCACTGTCTATGCACTTGCAGAATGACTCAAGTATTGAGACAAGCAGTGGTACAGTCAAATGTGCAAATGTATGCGGCCCCTTAACCCATTGCAAACTACTGAGTCAGTCCTATAAAAGTCCAGGTAATAGTCATGCTTGTCTGGAATCACACTGTGAGTCTGTGTCCACTCCTACAATCATCCAGACAGAAGCATGTTCTTATCTAATCACTCTGCTGAAACATAAGCGCTTATAAACTTATTGTGCTGTCAACTACTAGCACTCTAGGAACCCAGTCACTGTCTATGCACTTTGCAGAAGTACTCAGGCATTGAGACAAGCAGTGGTACAGTCAAATGTGCACAATATATGCGGTCCCTTAAATCCTTGCAGACTGCTGAGTCAGTCCTGCAAAAGTCCAGGTAATAGTCTTGCTTGTCTGGAATCACACTGTTAGTCTGAGTCCACTTCTACAATCATCCTGATAGAAGCATGTCCTTATCTAATCACTCTGCTGAAACATAAGCTTGTATAAACGCATCCTGCTGTCAACTACCAGCACTCTAGGAACGTAGTCACTCTCTATGCACTTGCAGAATGACTCAGGCATTGAGACAAGCAGTGGTACAGTCAAATGTGCACAATACATGCGGCCCCTTAACCCCTTGCAAACTACTGAGTCAGTCCTGCAAAAGTCCAGGTAATAGTCATGCTTTTCTGGAATCACACTGTGAGTCTGTGTCCACTCCTACAATCATCCAAAAAGAAGCATGTTCTTATCTAATCACTCTGCTGAAACATAAGCGCTTATAAACTTATTTTGCTGTCAACTACTAGCACTCTAGGAACCCAGTCACTGTCTATGCACTTGCAGAATGACTCAGGCATTGAGACAAGCAGCGGTTCAGTGAAATTAACACAATGTATGCAGTCCCTTAACCCCTTGCAGACTATTGATTCAGTCCTGCAAAAGTCCAGGTAATAGTCATGCTTGTCTGGAATCACATTGTGAGTCTGTGTTCATTCCTACAATCATCCCGACAGAAGCATGTACTTATCTAATCACTCTGCTGAAACATAAGCGCTGATAAACTTATCCTGCTGTCAACTACTAGAACTCTAGCTACCCAGTCACTGTCTATGCACTTGCAGAAGGACTCAGGCATTGAGAAAAGCAGTGGTACAGTCAAATGTGCACAATATTTGCGGTCCCTTAACTCCTTGCAGACTACTGAGTCAGTCCTGCAAATGTCCAGGTAATAGTCATGCTTGTCTGAAATCACACTGTGAGTCTGTGTCCATTCCTACAATCTTCCCGACAGAAGCATGTTCTTATCTAATCACTCTGATGAAGCATTAGCGCTTATAAACTTATCGTGCTGTCAACTACCAGCACTCTAGGAACACTGTCACTGTCTATAGACTTGCAGAATGACTCAGGCATTGAGACAAGCAGTGGTAAGTCAAATGTGCACAATGTATGTGGTCCCTTAACCCCTTGCAGACTACTGAGTCAGTCCTGCAAAAGTCCAGGTAATAGTCATGCTTGTCTGGAATCACACTGTGAGTCTGTGTCCACTCCTACAATCATCCCGACAGAAGCAGGTACTTATCTAATCACTCTGCTGAAACATAAGCGCTTATAAACTTATCGTGCTGTCAAATACTAGCACTCTAGGAACCCAGTCACTGTCTATGCACTTGCAGAATGACTCAGGCATTGAGACAAGCAGTGGTACAGTGAAATGTGCACTATGTATGCGGTCACTTAACCCTTTGCAGACTACTGAGTCAGTCCTTCAAAAGTCCACGTTATAGTCATGCTTGTCTGGAATCACACTGTGAGTCTGTGTCCACTCCTATAATCATCCTGACAGAAGCATGTCCTTATCTAATCTCTCTGATGAAACATAAGTGCTTAAAAACTTATCTTGCTTTCATCCACTAGCACTCTATGAACCTAGTCAATATCTATGCACTTGCAGAATGACTAAGGCATTGAGACATGCAGGGGTACAGTCAAATGTGCACAATGTATGCGATCCCTTAATCAGTTGCAGACTACTGTGTCAGTCCTGCAAAAGTCCAGGTAATAGTCATGCTTGTCTAGAATCACACTGTGAGTCTGTGTCCACTCCTACACTCATCCTGACAGAACTGTGTCCTTATCTAATCCCTCTACTGAAACATAAGCGATTATAAACTTATCCTGCTGTCAACTACTAGCACTCTAGATACCCAGTCACTGTCAATGCACTTGCAGAAGGACTCAGGCATTGAGACAAGCAGTGGTACAGTCAAATGTGCTTAATATATGCGGTCCCTTAACTCCTTGCAGACTACTGAGTCAGTCCTGCAAAGGTCCAGGTAATAGTCATGCTTGTCTGGAATCACACCGTGAGTCTGTCTCCACTCCTACAATCTTCCCGACAGAAGCATGTTCTTATCTAATCACTCTGATGAAACATAAGTGCTTATAAACTTATTGTGCTGTCAACTACTAGCACTCTAGGAACCCAGTCACACTCTATGTACTTGCAGAATGACTCAGGCATTGAGACAAGCAGTGGTACAGTGAAATGTGCACAATGTATGCAGTCCCTTAACCCTTTGCAGACTACTGAGTCAGTCCTGCAAAAGTCCAGGTAATAGTCATGCTTGTCTGGAATCACACTGTGAGTCTGTGTCCACTCCTACAATCATCCTGACAGAAGCATGTCCTTATCTAATCTCTCTGCTGAAACATAAGTGTTTTAAAACTTATCTTGCTGTCAACCACTAGCACTCTATGAACCCAGTCACTGTCTATGCACTTGCAGAATGACTCAAGCATTGAGACAAGCAGTGGTACAGTCAAATGTGCAAATGTATGCAGCCCCTTCACCCGTTGCAAACTACTGAGTCAGTCCTGCAAAAGTCCAGGTAATAGCCATGCTTGTCTGGAATCACACTGTGAGTCTGTGTCCACTCCTACAATCATCCAGACAGAAGCATGTTCTTATCTAATCACTCTGCTGAAACATAAGCGCTTATAAACTTATTGTGCTGTCAACTACTAGCACTCTAGGAACCCAGTCACTGTCTATGCACTTTGCAGAAGTACTCAGGCATTGAGACAAGCAGTGGTACAGTCAAATGTGCACAATATATGCGGTCCCTTAAATCCTTGCAGACTACTGAGTCAGTCCTGCAAAAGTCCAGGTAATAGTCTTGCTTGTCTGGAATCACACTGTTAGTCTGAGTCCACTTCTACAATCATCCTGATAGAAGCATGTCCTTATCTAATCACTCTGCTGAAACATAAGCTTGTATAAACGCATCCTGCTGTCAACTACCAGCACTCTAGGAACGTAGTCACTCTCTATGCACTTGCAGAATGACTCAGGCATTGAGACAAGCAGTGGTACAGTCAAATGTGCACAATACATGCGGCCCCTTAACCCCTTGCAAACTACTGAGTCAGTCCTGCAAAAGTCCAGGTAATAGTCATGCTTTTCTGGAATCACACTGTGAGTCTGTGTCCACTCCTACAATCATCCAAAAAGAAGCATGTTCTTATCTAATCACTCTGCTGAAACATAAGCGCTTATAAACTTATTGTGCTGTCAACTACTAGCACTCTAGGAACCCAGTCACTGTCTATGCACTTGCAGAATGACTCAGGCATTGAGACAAGCAGCGGTTCAGTGAAATTAACACAATGTATGCAGTCCCTTAACCCCTTGCAGACTATTGATTCAGTCCTGCAAAAGTCCAGGTAATAGTCATGCTTGTCTGGAATCACATTGTGAGTCTGTGTTCATTCCTACAATCATCCCGACAGAAGCATGTACTTATCTAATCACTCTGCTGAAACATAAGCGCTGATAAACTTATCCTGCTGTCAACTACTAGAACTCTAGCTACCCAGTCACTGTCTATGCACTTGCAGAAGGACTCAGGCATTGAGAAAAGCAGTGGTACAGTCAAATGTGCACAATATTTGCGGTCCCTTAACTCCTTGCAGACTACTGAGTCAGTCCTGCAAATGTCCAGGTAATAGTCATGCTTGTCTGAAATCACACTGTGAGTCTGTGTCCATTCCTACAATCTTCCCGACAGAAGCATGTTCTTATCTAATCACTCTGATGAAGCATTAGCGCTTATAAACTTATCGTGCTGTCAACTACCAGCACTCTAGGAACCCTGTCACTGTCTATAGACTTGCAGAATGACTCAGGCATTGAGACAAGCAGTGGTAAGTCAAATGTGCACAATGTATGTGGTCCCTTAACCCCTTGCAGACTACTGAGTCAGTCCTGCAAAAGTCCAGGTAATAGTCATGCTTGTCTGGAATCACACTGTGAGTCTGTGTCCACTCCTACAATCATCCTGACAGAAGCATGTCCTTATCTAATCTCTCTGCTGAAACATAAGTGTTTAAAAACTTATCTTGCTGTCAACCACTAGCACTCTATGAATACAGTCACTGTCTATGCACTTGCAGAATGACTCAAGCATTGAGACAAGCAGTGGTACAGTCAAATGTGCAAATGTATGCGGCCCCTTAACCCCTTGCAAACTACTGAGTCAGTCCTGCAAAAGTCCAGGTAATATTCATGCTTGTCTGGAATCCCACTGTGAGTCTGTGTCAACTGCTACAATCATCCTGACAGGAGCATGTCCTTATCTAATTAATCTGTTGAAACATAAGCACTTATACACTTATCCTGCTGTCAACTACTAGCACTATAGGAAACCAGTCACTATATATGCACTTGCAGAATGACTCAGGCATTGAGACAAGCAGTGGTACAGTAAAATGTGCACCATGTATGCGGTGCCTTAACCCCTTGCAGACTACCAAGTCCTGCAAAAGTCCAGGTAATAGTCATGCTTGTCTGAAATCACACTGTGAGTCTTTATCCAATCCTACAATCATCCCGACAGAAGCATGTCCTTATCAAATCACTCTGCTGAATCATAAGCACTTTTAAACTTATCCTGCTGTCAACTACTAGCACTCTAGGAACCCAGTCACTGTCTATGCACTTGCAGAATGACTCAAGCATTGAGACAAGCAGTGGTACAGTTAAATGTGCACAATGTATGCGGCCCCTTAACCCATTGCAAACTACTGTGTCAGTCCTGCAAATGTCCAGGTAATAGTCATGCTTGTCTGGAATCATACTGTGAGTCTGTGTCCACTCCTATAATCATCCTGACAGAAGCATGTCCTTATCTAATCTCTCTGCTGAGACATAAGTGCTTAAAAACTTATCTTGCTTTCAACCACTAGCACTCTATGAACCTAGTCAATATCTATGCACTTGCAGAATGACTAAGGCATTGAGACATGCAGGGGTACAGTCAAATGTGCACAATGTATGCGATCCCTTAATCAGTTGCAGACTACTGTGTCAGTCCTGCAAAAGTCCAGGTAATAGTCATGCTTGTCTAGAATCACACTGTGAGTCTGTGTCCACTCCTACACTCATCCTGACAGAACTGTGTCCTTATCTAATCCCTCTACTGAAACATAAGCGATTATAAACTTATCCTGCTGTCAACTACTAGCACTCTAGATACCCAGTCACTGTCTATGCACTTGCAGAAGGACTCAGGCATTGAGACAAGCAGTGGTACAGTCAAATGTGCTTAATATATGCGGTCCCTTAACTCCTTGCAGACTACTGAGTCAGTCCTGCAAAGGTCCAGGTAATAGTCATGCTTGTCTGGAATCACACTGTGAGTCTGTGTCCACTCCTACAATCTTCCCGACAGAAGCATGTTCTTATCTAATCACTCTGATGAAACATAAGTGCTTAGAAACTTATCCTGCTGTCAATTACTAGCACTCTAGGAACCCAGTCACTGTCTATGCACTTGCAGAATGACTCAAGCATTGAGAAAAGCAGTGGTACAGTCAAATGTGCAAATGTATGTGGCCCCTTAACCCCTTGCAAACTACTGAGTCAGTCATGCAAAAGTCCAGGTAATAGTCATGCTTGTCTGGAATCACACTGTGAGTCTGTGTCCATTCCTACAATCAACCCGACAGAAGCATGTACTTATTTAATCACTCTGCTGAAACATAAGTGCTTACAAACTTATTGTGCTGTCAACTACTAGCACTCTAGGAACCCAGTCACACTCTATGCACTTGCAGAATGACTCAGGCATTGAGACAAGCAGTGATACAGTGAAATGTGCACAATGTATGCGGTCCCTTAACCCTTTGCAGACTACTGAGTCAGTCCTGCAAAAGTCCAGGTAATAGTCATGCTTGTCTGGAATCACACTATGAGTCTGTGTCCACTCCTACAATCATCCTGACAGAAGCATGTCCTTATCTAATCTCTCTGCTGAAACATAAGTGTTTTAAAACTTATCTTGCTGTCAACCACTAGCACTCTATGAACCCAGTCACTGTCTATGCACTTGCAGAATGACTAAGGCATTGAGACAAGCAGGGGTACAGTCAAATGTGCAAAATGTATGCGATCCCTTAACCAGTTGCAGACTACTGTGTCAGTCCTGCAAAAGTCCAGTTAATAGTCATGCTTGTCTGGAATCACACTGTGAGTCTGTGTCCACTCCTACAATCATCCTGACAGAACTGTGTCCTTATTTAATCACTCTACTGAAACTTAAGCGATTATAAACTTATCCTGCTTTCAAATACTAGCACTCTAGGAACCCAGTCACTGTCTATGCACTTGCAGAATGACTCAAGCATTGAGACAAGCAGTGGTACAGTCAAATGTTGCAAACTACTGAGTCAGTCCTGCCAAAGTCCAGGTAATAGTCATGCTTGTCTGGAATCCCACTGTGAGTCTGTGTCCACTCCTACAATCATCCTGACAGGAGCATGTCATTATCTAATTAATCTGCTGAAACATAAGCGCTTATACACTTATCCTGCTGTCAACTACTAGCACTATAGGAAACCAGTTACTATATATGCACTTGCAGAATGACTCAGGCATTGAGACAAGCAGTGGTACAGTGAAATGTGCACAATGTATGCGGTGCCTTAACCCCTTGCAGACTACTAAGTCCTGCAAAAGTCGAGGTAATAGTCATGCTTGTCTGAAATCACACTCTGAGTCTTTCTCCAATCCTACAATCATCCCGACAGAAGCATGTCCTTATCAAATCACTCTGCTGAAACATTAGTACTTTTAAACTTATCCTGCTGTCAACTACGAGCACTCTATGTACCCAGTCACTGTCTATGCACTTGTAGAATGACTCAAGCATTGAGACAAGCAGTAGTATAGTTAAATGTGCACAATGTATGCGGCCCCTTAACCCATTGCAAACTACTGAGTCAGTCCTATAAAAGTCCAGGTAATAGTCATGCTTTTCTGGAATCACACTGTGAGTCTGTGTCCACTCCTACAATCATCCAGACAGAAGCATGTTCGTATCTAATCACTCTGCTGAAACATAAGCGCTTATAAACTTATTGTGCTGTCAACTACTAGCACTCTAGGAACCCAGTCACTGTATATGCACTTGCAGAATGACTCAGGCATTGAGACAAGCAGTGGTTCAGTGAAGTTAACACAATGTATGCGGTCCCTTAACCCCTTGCAGACTATTGATTCAGTCCTGCAAAAGTCCAGGTAATAGTCATGCTTGTCTGGAATCACACTGTGAGTCTGTGTCCATTCCTAAAATCATCCCGACAGAAGCATGTTCTTATCTAATCACTCTGCTGAAACATAACACTTTATAAACCTTTTTTGCTGTCAACTACAAGCACTCTAGGAACCCAGTCACTGTCTATGCACTTGCAGAATGACTAAGGCATTGAGACAAGCAGTGGTAAATGCAAATGTGCACAATGTATGCGATTCCTTAACCCCTTGCAGACTACTGAGTCAGTACTGCAAAAGTCCATGTAATAGTCATGCTTGTCTGGAATCACACTGTGAGTCTGTGTCCATTCCTAAAATAATCCCGACAGAAGCATGTTCTTATCTAATCACTCTGCTGAAACATAAGCCTTCATAAACTTATTTTGCTGTCAACTACTAGCACCTTAGGAACCCAGTCACTGTCTATGCACTTGCAGAATGACTAAGGCATTTAGACAAGCAGTGGTACAGTCAAATGTGCACAATGTATGCGATTCCTTAACCCCTTGCAGACTACTGAGTCAGTCCTGCAAAAGTCCAGGTAATAGTCATGCTTGTCTGGAATCACACTGTTAGTCTGAGTCCACTCCTACAATCATCCTGATAGAAGCATGTCCTTATCTAATCACTCTGCTGAAACATAAGCTTGTATAAACGCATCCTGCTGTCAACTACCAGCACTCTAGGAACGTACTCACTCTCTATGCACTTGCAGAATGACTCAGGCATTGAGACAAGCAGTGGTACAGTCAAATGTGCACAATACATGCGGTCCCTTAACTCCTTGCAGACTACTGAGTCAGTCCTGCAAATGTCCAGGTAATAGTTATGCGTTTCTGGAATCAAACTGTGAGTCTGTGTCCACTTCTCCAAGCATCCTGACAGAAGCATGTCCTTATTCAATCACTCTGCTGAAATATAAGTGCTCATAAACTTATCCTGCTGTCCATTACTAGCACTCTAGGAACCCAGTCACTGTCTATGCACTTCCAGAATGACTCAGGCATTGAGACAAGCAGTGGTAAGTCAAATGTGCACAATGTATGTGGTCCCTTAACCCATTGCAGACTACTGAGTCAGTCCTGCAAAAGTCCAGGTAATAGTTATGCGTTTCTGGAATCACACTGTGAGTCTGTGTCCACTCCTACAATCACCCTGACAGAAGCATGTCCTTATCTAACCACTCTGCTGAAACAAAAGTGCTTATAAACGTATCCTGCTGTCAACCACTAGCATTCTAGGAACCCAGTCACTGTATGCACTTGCAGAATGACTCAGTCATTGAAACAATAGCTAAGCACTTATAAATTAACTGAGCACTCTGTTTGCTGCGCTGTCATCATTCTAGTTACTAGTGATGTTCTTATAGAATGACCTGGGCACCAACACAAGTACACGTACAATATTCTGAGCACAGTCCCTACAAACCTCTAAGCAGATACATACTATTGGTACACTCCACTAAATACTGAAGTAGTACTCATGCAGTCTAGGATACCTCTTGTCAGTCTCATGCAGTTCATCAATCAGCCATCCAGCACTATGTTCTTATTGTATCAGTCTGCCAATAACTAAGCACTTATGGAGCAGATTTACAAGCCCCCTGCACCACCAGTATGTCACTTTTTCTAACATAGTGATGGCGTTGGGGACTCCTCCACATTTACAAGGAGAGGAAAAGCCACCCTGCGACCCATTCAAGCTCAGCACTTTGTGTTGAAGGGGCGTTCCTTGGGTGTTGCTGTGCCTTTTCCCACACAACACCCATGGAATAACACATCTCAAAACTTACGAGAAAGTGTAAATCTGTAGATATGTGTGAATGGTGCGCAACCCTAGAGGTGGTGTAGTGAGGCACAACAAGGAGAAATGTTTTCATTTCTCCTTGTTTTTTCCTTTTTCAATGTATGCTGCATTCCACAGCACACATTGAAGGAGGAAAATGTCTTTAGTGATTTTTTTTGTGCAGGAAGTAGTCCCTTCCTGCCCAAAACAATCTCCCCATGACACAAATATCCTTGCACCATGGTGCAAAGGTGCCTGCGTCACTGCATGGCTGCAGTTTGTGTGCCAATGCAGAGGGAGCACAGAATTGTGACATTTTCATGTAAATATGTCACATCCCTGTGCTTCAGAAGTGCCGCAGTGCGGTGAAGCTAAAGGGCTTGCAGTGTCACACTGCAGCACTTCCTCATAGGCCTGCCCCTATAAATTCACCATACAGTACTAATGCATTCTTTCAGTCAATTATGCTCTACACATACATTCAACCAAACTTTCAGACATTACCATGCAATTAGAGTTCTTTTTTTAAACCAGATAAGGTCGTTCTGAACTTTGTTTTTTTCTTCTGTTTTTTGTTTTCTATTTTTTTGTAGTTTTTTGTAACAATATTGTACTTTTTTTGGTGTTTTTTAAAAATTGAACAAAAAAGGAACAAAGTAAACAGTAAGCTTTTGGAATTCAACATCATTCCAAAAACAAAAAAATAAAAAAATATGTGCATTTGTGGTTCCATTGAGCTGCACAAAAAGCGCCCACTGACTGTTCGCCATAACAGATGATGGTTTTGCACTTAGTGCAGTGCTGCTACAGAAAAGCAAATTCTTGGCGAATGTCTACTAGTGGTTCTGAAGCGGACGCTCCGGAGGCACTAGCAATGCCTGGTGGTGGATTTTTTGCTGAACACCTCATTTCTTCTCGTGCCAGATTCTTCGGTTGAATGGTCCGCAGATGTTTATACATACTCGCTGTTCCACAGAAATATTCCTTGCCACTGCCTCGCGACAGGACCCTGTCACACAGCAAGCATGTGACTTTTCTTGGTTGACCTTTTTTTTCTCCGGCAGGAAAGGTGAAACATTTCCATGCCACTGATTCAGGCCTCTGCTTGGGTGGATCTTCCTCCAAGATATCTTCATCTGAAGAATTATAAGGAGCTTGCGAACCGGATGCCATTTCTCCAATGCAACTTTTTTAAAAAACCAAAAAAATTCCAAAACCAGCTCTGGAAAAAGAAGAGATGTTTCTTATCATCTGCTCCAAACAGAATAATTAAAATGGGTGGGGTCCTTCAATAGTTGGAGTGGGAAATGTTAGGAACCAATAAAATCTTTTTTTTTTTAGGTCACATGGGTTCCGCGGACTGTGCATTCATGAAGCGCGCACACGATGCAACTTCGCGAAAATATATTTAAAAATAATATAAGTTATCATTGATGTCATTTGAGATGTCATCAGTTATGTCACTGCCCATGTCATGAATGATGTAATATGTGACATCATCAGCCGTGGATTGCGGTTGCGCGAAATATAGTTAGTACAACTAACTATATTGGAGCAATTTCAATGGTTTTTTAAATGCTAATTCCTAACTATATAATGCCTGAAACCTATGGTTTTTTCAGTGAATATATATATATATATGTACTAGCAGCCCGCCCCGACGTTGTCCGGGGGCAATCAGGCTTGCTGGTATTCCACCTGCCGACATGTAATTGCACTGGTCCCGTACTTTTAAGCAGAGTTTTGGGCGCTGGTACTTATTCTTAACTTTGCTTAACCCCAGGCTCACTTCCATTCCCACATTGTCCGGGGGCAATTAGGCTTGTTCCCAGTCGCCGAACCCCAGGCCCCCAAGCACCTCCTCAGCCCAAGTTCACCGCCACCTTCAGTGCCCCCAATCATCCGCACACGCCCTGCTCCCTAACACTGTGGCCACGCATCCGACGCTGCAAACAAACAAAGCCAGTATACACGCCCCGCTGCAGCGCTAAAGTTTACCTATCATCCCGCTCCAGTCCGCCTTACTTCACCACTCCTCCCCGCGGTTCACGTACCTCAGGCCGCTCCAGTGTGGCTAAGTTCTCCGCTCCTCCCCGCGCTGTTGTCCGTCGCCGCTGCAGTCCAGTCCTCCTTACTTCACCGCTCCTCCCCGCGGTTCACGTACCTCAGGCCGCTCCAGTGTGGCTAAGTTCTCTGCTCCTCCCTGCGCTGTTGTCCGCCGCTCCTCCTCGCGCTCCCGTCCTCGGATGATGATGTCAGCACGTACGTGGTTAGCGCACACGGCCGGCGCTACTTTGAAGGGACTACTTTGTTTTTATTGTAAATTTTTTAAATAAAGTATATTATTTTTTTTTATATAGCCTATGTCCATCTACTGTTCAAGTTCAAATTCAAGTTCAGGAATTTGAATAGCGCACTACTCACCCACAGGGTCTCAAGGCAGTGGAAAGCGTTTGATGAAAGATAGGTGCTTTTTCATAGCTATTGAGTAGGTAGTAGTTTTCTGGAAGAGCCGCTTTGATATGAGGCACAAAGTCAACTGTTAGCCAAGTTTCTGTAAGAAACAATAAATGATGGGATTCTGACTTGAGGAGGACAGCATATCTTGAGTTGGTGTTTAGCCAAATAATGTGTATTGAGGTGGGCAATGTTTAGATCCTTTGCCGTAGGTTTGGGCATTAGCTGAGGGTCATTGTCTGATGTGGTAGTAGTAATGGTATATGTCAGTGACTTCTCCGACTGTATGGAGACTGATTGTTGAATTTTAAGGATGCCTAGTTTTTTTCAGTTTTTGTATGAGGGGTGCATCAAGATGGTAATTAATGGAGGATAAGGATCTGCAGTCTTTTGACGAGATACCCAATTTTGGCCATATTGGCTTGCCCCTTTCTCCGAACAGATGCGGACGGGTGCAGACAGGTTTGCCTTTGGCATGCCGGTTGTGCTCCCATACTAATGCCAGGTTAAATAGGGCTGGGAGCTCTAACTGGCTCCTCCCACACAACAGACTCATTGGATACCGACAGCCAATTCCAGGCAAGTTCAGTGGGTCAGAAGGAGCACAAACTAAGCACATTTTAAAGCACACTTATATTGCCCCCACACAGCGAAGGGTGCACAGAGCAAGAAAGTGCCCACAAAGTTCAGGTAAAAGTATTAAAAGCATTCTTGCAGCAGTGCAAGTGTGTCTGTGCTACCGCCAGGTTAAAAAGGGCCGGAAGCTCTAACTGACTCAACCCACACATCAGCCTGATTGGCTACCCCGCCAATCCCAGGTGAGTTGGAAGGAGTGCAAACTAAGCAAGTTTTAAAAACACACTTATATTCCCCCAAACAGCGGTGTGCACATATTAAGAAAGTGCTAATAAAGTTCTGTTAAAAGTGTTAAAAGTGTAATCCCACTGGTGCAAGTGCATCTGACTCTGACAGACTGCAGATGTACAGGACTGGGCAGTAGTGAATCAGAAAGCTAGAATGTTAACCACCGCAAGGTTAGGAGATTTCAGTTTGCAGAACACCAGCGGCAGAGCATACTCTCACTACTGACAAAGCCCCTTATATATATATATATATATATATATATATATATATATATATATATATATATATATATATATATATATATATATATATATATATATATATATATATATATATATATATATATATATATATATATATTATATATATATATTACTATTATAAAGAGAGAACACAAACCTTTGAGCCAGGTAAACTCAAAAAATACACCACAAATCAAAACACCCAAGACATCTTTGAAAACCTCAGGGCAAGCAGAAGGACATAGGCTATTAAAAATAAAAAATATACGGTGTTTAAAAAATTTCGAAATAAAAATAAAGTAGTCCCTTGCAAGTAGCGCTGGCCGCGACGTCTACGTGATGACATAATTTGTGTTTGCGCTCCCTGGCAACACTTCCGGAAATGGCGCCGAAGATCGCGAGGAGGACTGCCGCGGCCCTGCCTGCTGCTGGGCAAAGTGGCGGCCTGTGTGGGCGGGGCGCATGGAGAGTGGCGGCCTGTGCGGGCGGGGTGCCTGGAGAGTGGTGGCCTGTGCGGGCGGGGCACCTGGAGAGTGGCGCCTGTGCGGGCGGGGCGCCTGGAGAGTGGCGGCCTGTGCGGGTGGGGTGCCTGGAGCGGGACCGGCGGCTGAGGTAAGGATCAGGCACTCCGGGACACGGGCGGGAGGGGGCCGGGACGGGTGGGGGCTGGGACGGAAGAGGGCCGGGCCTGGGCCGGGGTGGGAGGGGGCTGGGGGCAGAAGTGCACGCAAGCCTCAAATGCTGCCCCCAGCCCCTTTCTGCCCCAGGCAACACTAGGGCGGGCTGCTAGTATATATATATATATATATATATATATATATATATATATATATATATATACATATATATATATATATATATATATATATATATATATATACATATGTCCTCTCACAAGGAAGTTAAGGTCGCACTCACAGTAGGTTATGAAACAAAATCCTTGTTTATTTTATAAATTAATTTCCAAGATGAAAGCCACATCTATGCATTTCTGTCTCCCCTGAGACCTTGTTCACAATGGTATTTGCGATGCATTCAACACACAAGTACGTTGTTTCGTGATTTCATCATTTCCTGTTTTTACCGGCATTGCAAGGCATGTTGGGAGATGTAGTCTCCCAACATGCCTACAAAGTGTAAAACCAGTGCTAATAGTGCCCAAATTTAAAAAAACGGTGAGAATTTAGTGATACTTTTTTTTGGCAAGATGGCCGCCGACGGACCGTAGGAGGCAGCAGCTCCTGTCCACTCTCCTGAGGTGAATACGGATGCTTCAGAATGAATTGGAGTCTGGATTTATTGCTAGAAACTGCAAAACCCTGATTAGTGAAGTGTAAAGAGAAGGAAAAAAGGAGCAGCCATATCGGCCCATATTGATGGGGAGAAGAAAACTGAAAAGTGACATCAGAGCATGTTTATGATCTTTCCGGCTTGGGCCAGGGGGTTTAAGTGGTCTGCATCGCAAGCACTGGCGTACCTCGAGAAAGAATACTGGAGTTTGCGGTTGTTAATAGGGGCGCCAATAGAAGGGGCAATACAGCGAGCGCGGAAGACTTGGCATGAAAGAAAGAAATATATGGCCTTAAACCCGACACGAGCTGCCAAGGATATGTCAGAGGAAGAGGAGTCTTTGATTAGTGAGAGCGAGGACCCTTCGGTGGCCCTTAAAGTAAGGACAAGACGCAGGGCACAGCTAAGAAGGGAGGCCCTAAAAGAACGTGAAGAGCCGAGAATCTCTGTGGCAGAGAGAAGGAAACAAGACAAGGCCACGGAGAAGAGGAAAAAAAAAGAGGCACTAAAAAAGGGCGCCGGCAGGAATTTAGAGGCAGGCTTGGCAAAAGCGAAAGAAGCATCCCTCCGCCAACAGACATTGTTCCAAACATTTCCGGGGCTTAGAGCTGAGGGCACCCCCGACATACCTGGTACGGGTGTCATGAGCGGCGACTGCAGTGTTCTGACGGAGGTTACAGAACAACTTCCCGGGGCGAGGTTTGTAGCGGATTCTGGCCAATCACAGCCCGGGATGGAGTCTGCTGATGATCCTATTGGAGGAGGGAGAATGGAGTCTCCTGATTGGATTCCTGGTCAAGGTCAGGCGGAAGTGCGGGACAAGCTAATCGAGGTACCGGGTTGCGCTGAGAATGCGGGAATTTCTAAAGAAACCAGCTTGGCAGTAAATACGGAGCAGAACCAGAGTCAGCTGACAATAACGTCGTCAGTGCCGGCGATGGTGGAGGGAAGGAATATGAATATGAACAAAACCCAGGCAGGCTTGGGAGACGTTGGTACACCCTCAGATACAGAACATCCGATTGCTATCTGTGAGAAAACGGGTGGAATGAGGGAAATGAGCAAGCCGACCAGTCGGGGGGTAATAGAGCCTGTACCCCTATTGACAGCAGTGGCAGAGCTGGTAGGTAAGGAGCAAGAGGGAGTGTCTGGCTCAAATAAAGGCATCCCTGACCCAAAAGAGATCCCTTCACAGCTGGATAGCAATAAAGGAGTAACAATTATGTCTGAACCTATGATTATCGTTATGAGTGATGCTGCTACTATAAATGAAACCGCTTCATATACCCTTATACATAGGAAAGATGAGGGGGCTAGTAAGGACAACACCATTACTATGATTGTGGAAGGGCTGCAGGATAGCTCCCAAGGAATTAACAGGAGGGTAGATGAACAATATATTGATGGAAAAGCTGTTTCTCTCCCAGTAGTGACCGGCTCACCCAGTGATGACTGTTTCTTTACTGGCAACGATGATGATAGGGAAGAGGTTGAATCTGAGGGGCCAGATGAGCTGACTCCTAATCTATCCTCTGATAAGGCAGATACAACTGCGGAAAGTGTATCAGATTCAGAGACCTCACAGATAGATACATCAGAACTAGAGTCTGAGCCAATTCAAGAGCATAATACTATATTAAAACGAAACCTGGGGTCCAAGCTGAGTAGAAAAAAGGATGCTAAGAGAAGGACTTGTAGAAGAACAAAGAAAAGAGGGAGTGCAATACAATCCGGGGTGGCGAAAAAACTGGACTGGGATCATGCACCAACTTCACAGATGCATCCTGAAGGCGCAGTTGGAGGTGTTGATCAACCAAACAGATCACAGCCCCAGACACACTTATGCCCACAGATACAGGAAAATAATAATGCGGCAAACTTTGAGCTTTTGTTCTCAACTCTAAAGCAGATCCAGGGAGAGGCTCGCCAGGAGAGTCAAAGAGCGGAGCAGGCGAATAAAAAGATACAAGGGTCTCTACGCAAGGTGGATAAATTGTACACAGAAATGGCTGAGCGGCTGGCGGAGGTTGAGGAGAGGACAGGCAAAGTTGAGGAGGAAGTGGTAAAGTTACAGGAGTTCAAAGATGATCAAGAAAAAACGTCATCTGATGTCTTGTGGAAACTTGAAGACTTTGAGAACAGACAGAGACGGAATAATATAAGAATTTTGGGCGTTGATGAAGAGAAGGAAGGTTCGGACATAAGGGGGTTTGTTGTAGAGTTGCTGAAGGGAGCATTTCCAGAGCTTGATAAGTGGGACTGGGACAAAGAGGTGCAGCGCGCACATAGGTTCCCCTTAACGCAGAAGAAAGCTACAAATCAGAAAGCAAGGGCTATCTTAGTATATATTGGGAATTTTTTACTAAGAGAGGAAATAATCAAAAAAGCAAAGCCTACGGCTAAGCGTTCACACAAGGATATAACATTCTTTACCCGTCCGGATTTTTGCCACAC